>NC_081148.1:82500-682500 GCF_958295425.1 Solea solea | reverse complement strand
ATATCCTCTAGTTTAGTTTCAGTCTAAACTTGATTCTCAGGTAAATTGGCTGATTTAGTGTGCAGAACATGGATCTTCTGTTTTTCACCTTTTACAGTGAGACCTAGGTCTACCTTGTAAAAGAGGTGATGGATCTCAACAAGAGATCCGTAAAATAAAGAAATTATATGTTGTCTGTTCTATCCCATGGGTTAGATTGTGATTAGTATTTATTTTTCATTCATTCAGGACGAGTCTGATGAGCCAGAGCTTGATGGTGTTGCAGTGGCCCTCCTTACTGTCATCAGTGACCATGACACAAGTCCAGTTCACTACCAGCCTGTAAAATTCTCTGTGGTCATTGAAAGTGATGCCGTGGTCAGTCTCCCCAGATTTAGCGATGCATTCCTGGTAATGTTTGGACTCATTTATGCACTACACCTCAGCTATCCCAAAGCACTGACCAATACTTTTGAATTCACACAAAAGATTTTACTTGGTCTAGAAAGTGGTAAACTGTCACCCAGGTTGCAGACCCTCAAGAATGACTTGATGTAGAAACTCATCTGAAAGAAGAATGTAGGGTAAAGCACTTCAAAGTAGTTGAGCAGCAGTTCAAAGTTTCTCCTTTTTGTTTCAAATACTGCCTCAAAAGGTTACTGCAGTACTCTGCAGGTGTTCAGCCAATAGGCCCAACCTACACAATGGGCCTTTGTTATATAAGGCATAACTAACACTAATGTCTTGTATGTTTTCTGTGCAAGATGACCCAAATTTCAATTTTGTTGGGGACTTTCACCAGCACACACCAGTTGTTTGGGGACGCCTTTCCCAATGGGGACCAAAACCACCGTTCCCAATTAGATTTCAATTAAACTGTATTCAGCAAGCTCCAAAATGTGTTTTTTTTCTTAAAATCTCAGAAGTCCTTAAAAGTGACTTATTTCAGATTTTCTGTGTGTGCCTCCCACTCCACCCCCCCACCAAATCTGTGTATCCCTCTACATCGCCCCTAGTGGAAGTGTGTGGAATTATCTAGGACCCCATAGGCGGTCCGCATTTTGCCTGATAAAAAAGATAGATAGATAGATAGATAGATAGAGAAGCAAGTTAAGAGCTATAGGTAGCCTGCATTTTGCCTGATAATATAGATAGATAGAGAAGCAAGTTAACAGCTATAGGTAGCCTGCATTTTGCCTGATAAAAAAGATAGATAGATAGATAAAGAAGCAAGTTATGAGCTATAGGTAGCCTGCATTTTGCCTGATAATAAAGATAGATAGATAGATAGATAGAGAAGCAAGTTAAGAGCTATAGGTAGCCTGCACTTTGCCTGATAATAAAGATAGATAAATAGAGAAGCAAGTTAACAGTCAGGATTTGATCCTGCAACCTTCCAGTCACTAAGTCACCTCCTTAACCACTGGACTACCACTGTTATGCTGATGTTTAAGTGTCAGAAGAGTATTTATGCATGTATTGGTTCAACCAAAGACATTTTTGAAATTTCAATATGTGCATCAGCGGCATGAGCTATGAAGGTGCCGAGTTTCAGACCCGTGTGCCCTTCAGAAAGGTCAAAGGTCAGCTGTTTGGTGCCTTAAGCCAAGATTTTTTGTAATATTTCATAAAGGCATTGAACCACGGGTCTGAAATTTCAGTATGTGCATCGGGACAGCATGGGCTATGAAGGTGCAGAGTTTCAGACCCGTGCGCCCTTCAGAAAGGTCAAAGGTCAGCCGTTTGGTGCCTTAAGCCAAGGTTTTTTGTAATATTTCATAAAGGCATTGAACCACGGGTCTGAAATTTCAGTATGTGCATAGGGACAGCATGGGCAATGAAAGTGCCGAGTTTCAGACCTTTGCGACCTTCAGAAAGGTCAAAGGTCAGCCGTTTAGATAGATAGATAGATAGATAGATAGATAGATAGATAGATAGATAGATAGAGAAGCACGTTTAGAGCTATAGGTAGCCTGCCTAAACCCTTTTAAATGAGAGAAGTGGCTGAAAATGCAGAAAGGTCAAAAAGGTCAAACAAGGCCAGCAAAGATTCGTTGAAGAATTTCTGCCTGATTTTTGACTATGTCATGCACCACAGAGCCTCCAGCTTGGATTTTTTCATCCCGTTGCAATAGGACCCCCACAGAGCTAGTTAGCTTTGCTGAGGGTCTACAGAGTTGGGACTCTAGAAGACTAATAAGGGTCTTAGGTAAGGTCCGCAAGCCAAGTTTCACGCAGTTCGGTCCATTTTTCTGGCAACAGCGAGCACTCAAATGCAGGAAAATGCGACTATTAAAAGCCCCGCCCATCGAAAAGTATATGTCCGAGCGGCACGTGACTGACGTCTATCCGTTCGTCTCTTGACCCCATACAACATAAAAAAGATTTAGACTCCTGTAACCTTTAGAAAAAGAGTTCCTCCAAAAACCCCTCTCCAGCCAAATGGTCTCAGACTGTATAGCATTTGACAGGCCCAGAGTTTCATTTTTTGACACAGGACAGAACATTTTTTTTTTGTAATATTTCATAAAGGCATTGAACCACGGGTCTGAAATTTCAGTATGTGCATCGGGGCGGCATGGGCTATGAAGGTGCCAAGTTTCAGACCTGTGCGCACTTCAGAAAGGTCAAAGGTCAGCCGTTTGGTGCCTTAAGCCAAGGTTTTTTGTAATATTTCATAAAGGCATTGAACTACAGGTCTGAAATTTCAGTATGTGCATCGGGACAGCATGGGCTATGAAGGTGCCGAGTTTCAGACCCGTGCGACCTTCAGAAAGGTCAAAGGTCAGCCGTTTGGTGCCTTAAGCCAAGGTTTTTTGTAATATTTCATAAAGGCATTGAACCACGGATCTGAAATTTCAGTATGTGCATCGGGACAGCATGGGCAATGAAAGTGCTGAGTTTCAGACCTGTGCGACCTTCAGAAAGGTCAAAGGTCAGCCGTTTAGATAGATAGATAGATAGATAGACAGATTGATAGATAGCTGCCAACTTTTGAGAAAAACTTGGAGTAAGACATCGTGGCATGCGGGGTAAATGTATGGTTGGCCCAGTCGAGGTTACCACCACACACCCAATATATCTATTTATAGTAATATTCTATGCATCCCAAGCGTATTAATGCTTTATACAATATGCTTTATGTTTTAATAATGCTAAATACTCATAATAATTTACACAATAATAAGGTAAATAATAATGACACTGTCAGGATTTGATCCTACAACCTTTCAGTCACCTCCTTAACCACTGGACTACCACTGTTATGCTGATGTTTAAGTGTCAGAAGAGTATTTATGCATGTATTGGTTCAACCAGAGACGGTTTGATATTGTATTCCTCACACTCTCTGCAAGCATAACTTATCGATCACAAGTGACTTTTCTCAGGCTCAACAGATTAGATCACAGATAAACTCAGCTGTCAGATATGTTCAGAACCGCTTTTAATCGTGATGTATACTTCAGCGTGAGATACCTGAACCTACTTTTCAGTTTTTGACACAGGACAAAAAAAATCTACAGGACTTTGGGCCCCCCCAGATTATTATTTAGTATTTAGTCCTCTGTTCCGAATATGGGGGCCCTGGGGTCAAAGGTAGCCGCGCAGCAGCCATTTAAGTTTAGCAAAAAATCATGAAAAATCATAAAAATATATTATTCAAAAACAAGCCCTGTGATAAATGCGGGATATTAGCCTATACACTGCACAAGTGGTTTGACATCTCCAGGTCAAAAAATAAGGAAGCATAATAGATTTAAGTTTAGAAAAAAATCACAATAAATCATAAAAAACATATTAAAAAAACCCTTGTGATACATGAGGGATATTGGTATTTATGCTAAGAAAGCATAATAGATTTAAGTTTAGCAAAAAAAAAATCATAAAAAAACATTTTAAAAATCAAAAAAAAAAAATCAAGTCAAAAAACAAGTCTTGCGATACATGAGGGATATAACTATATGTGTTGCACAGCTGCACAGAGCTTGAGTTTGAGTTTGAGCTGCCCTCCTCTCTCATGAAGTGTGCCAGCCGCTCCCCTCCCCCACCCCCTGCATGAGGTGAACGAGCTGCGTCAGGTGCTGCAGACAGACATCAGGGAGGAGGGGCCCATGAGGAGGCCTTTAAGGTAAGCAAACTTCATGTTTCTTATGTGAATTTATCAGGTTTTTATGACATGTGGTTTATCAAGTCATGATATGACAGTGAACTTCTAGAAAAATGTGAAACTGACAATTTTCTGTCGAGTTGCTGACAATAAATTGGTATTTATCAAAGCTAGCTAACGGTAGCTCTTGCTAATTGAGCTGGGTTGAAAACAAGCTTTAGCATGTTGTTGTGGTGACGGATAGCCTTATTAAACATCAAAATATCGTATATACTGCGAGCTACCATCAAGACAGTCATTTCAAGGTAATATTAGCAGGGTTGCCAACTTTCAGGAATTGCTTGGCATGAGATTAATTGGCAGGGAGTGGTAGGATGGGCACCGAATATGCACCTGGTACCGGGACAGCTTCGCACGCAGCAACAAACACGTCATGAAGCAACGTATTCTCATGATAATATGGTTCATATTAAATTTTTTTTTCATGCATTATCCTACGAAAATCCAATGACAGGGGTGCGTATGCGTACTTGCTCTTCAGTGAAAAAAAAAATCTGGTTCGAGTGAAGCGTGAGTGCGCATGCGTTTAGTGAACTGACTATGTTCCGTTTCTCGGTTATTACGGAGATTTTTCAGGTCTCTACCTCGCGTTACGGTTACTGTTATGGTTATGGTTACTGGAAGGGTAAGGGAAAGAGACAGGTTTAGGGGATATAGCGCATCGTCACTTGACCATGGCTGCGTGGTCACATGACCAAGACTCCGTGGCGAAAATGACGAAAGCATACACCGTGCATTATTTTCGTAGCTTCCAGTACGAATCTTCGATGAAACCATGTCTAACTTTAAGTCACACAGACATGCTGCATACACAGAAGGGTCAGAATCTCGGCTAAACTCATAAAAAAACTCACCAAACACAATTAAAACCCCAATCGATCAAACCAGCAGGAGCAGAAAACACTGTTGTTTAATTTAGTTTAAAAGAGTGTGCAATTTACATCTTTTTTATATTTTTGGTCACCAAATTCACCACAGCAAATTCCCTTTATCGACTCAAGCATACATGGCAATAAACCTGTTTCTGATTCTATTCATTAGCTCTGACATTACTGTTTCTTGTAAATTAAGTAATTTTCTTTTAATGTTTTGGTGTAATTTCTCAAGCTGCATCCTCTCCACTCCTCTCCGTCAGGGCTGACAGCTCAGACACAGAGGAGAGGATGCTATGCTCTTTATAGTAACTGCAATAAAACTTCAAGAGAAAAATGCCACTGCTTGATCAATAAATTCAATTTTTGTCAATCTGCTTTGTCCCCAGTCATTTAACTGTTTAGCTTATTCTGCCAGTATCTTAAAATTTGACAAATATATGTATAGATGTATAATAATAATCATAATAATAATAATAATAATCAAAATAACTAGTACCGCGCGCGGTTCTGAACGGGTTCGAGCCGACCCACGCGGGTCGCCGTGTGCCACGGCTCCCCGCGTGCCTCGCGCTCTCACCCGTTCATTCACCGCGCGCGGTACTAGTTATTTTCAGTACTAGTTATTTTCAGTACTAGTTATTTTCAGCGGCGTCCCCGCGCATGTCGTTCCAAATTTCGTGGGGGATCGGGCAACGTATGGCAAAGTTATAGGGCACTTCCTGTTTAAAATGGCAGACTTCCTGTTCGGTCAAGTGCGTGTCCGTAAACGTGTTCAGGGAACTTCCCTTGTCTTACATATCAAGTTTTGTGCAGATTGGATAATCTTGGAGTTTACTTCCTGTTTCGGGCATTCCACTTCCTGTTGGGAGGTCATCTCTTGCAGACATGCTCAGGACAGGTCCCTGGTGTCACATAAAATGTTTCGTGCAAATCGGACAACGTACGGCAAAGTTAGAGGGCACTTCCTGTTTAAAATGGCCAACTTCCTGTTCGTCTCCGTAAACGTGTTCAGGGAAGTTCCCTTGTCTTACATATCAAGTTTTGTTCAGATCGGACAATGTAAGACTTTACTTCCTGTTTCGGGCGTTCCACTTCCTGTAGGGAGGTGACCTTTTATGGACATGCTCAGGACAGGTCCCTTAACTCACATATAAGGTTTTGTGCAGATCGGACAACGTACGGCAAAGTTAGAGGGCACTTCCTGTTTAAAATGGCCGACTTCCTGTTCGGTCAACGGCGTCTCCGTAAACATGTTCAGGGAAGGTCCGGTAACTCACATATCTAGTTTCGTGTCAATCGGACAATGTAAGACTTTACTTCCTGTTTCGGGCCTTCCACTTCCTGTAGGGAGGTGACCTTTTACGGACATGTTGAGGAAGGGTCTGGGGTCCCACATACTAAGTTTCAAGTGGATACAACAATCCCTGTTGGAGCAGCATCAAAAACTATAAATGTAATTCTGTCTGCCGTCACCAGGGGGCGCTGTATTTGAAAATGAATATTTTCATATAGACGTGTTCAGGGCCGGACTGTCATCAATCCTTGCAAGTTTGGTTCAGATTGGACCAGGATTGGCAAAGTTGTAACAGTTTGTTTTTTTAGAATTTTCTACCACCACTAGGAGGCGCTGTTTTCAAAATGTACCGTTTCAGCAACATAGTCGTCTTCAGCAACTAACCATCATCAACTATAGCAAGTTTGGTTGGGATCAGACCTTCCATCGCGAAGTTATAAGAGTTTCATTGTCTGTTATGAAAAATTATTATTATCTCCAATTTTGGCGCCCCCTATCTTGTACGCCATACAATATTTTAAGAAGCTTTTGATAACTTTTGATGCTCAACTCGTCCACATTGATCTCACCAAGTTTGAAGGTGATCGCACAAAAGCTCTAGGAGGAGATAATTGAAATACAAGCTGTCATATTGTCTACTGTCACCAGGGGGCGCTGTTTTCGAAATTTAATATTTTCATATAGACGTCTTTAGGGCCGGACTATCATCAATCCTAGCAAGTTTGGTTCAGATCGGACCAGGATTCACGAAGTTGTAGCAGTTTGATTTTTTGTCCCAAAAATCCGACTTTGCGTCGTTGCCATGGCAACACCGTTAAACGATTTGTCGTCATATTGATCACGCATCATCTACCATGTGTTTTGACTGTTGTCACCAATTTTGAGTGCGGTACGATTATCTGTGTAAAAGTTATTCCCGAAATCGTAAAAAAACTTTTTTTTGGTGTATTTTCTTCCACCACAAGGAGGCGCTGTTTTCAAACTTAACCGTTTTTTCATAGACGTCTTCAGCCATGGCCCATCATCAATCATAGCAAGTTTGGTTCGGATCGGACCTTCCATCGCAAAGTTATAAGAGTTTTTTTTTTCTGATGCGAAACATCAGAATCATCACGAACTTTGCCGCCCCCTATCTCGTGCGCCGTGCGACATTTGAAAAAACTTTTGATACCGTGAGCTCCTCAACTGGTCCACAGGGACCTCACCAAGTTTGAAGGTGATCGCACGAAAACTCTAGGAGGAGTTAGTTCAAATACCATTGCTGCGAATTCGCCAAAATCGCCAAAAAATCGCCAATCAACCCAAGATGGCGGATTTCCTGTTGGGTTTGGATCATGGTCATAATGTAATTTTTTCTTCATCCCGACCTTCTACACATGTGTACCGAATTTCGTGAATGTGCGATAATTGTGTTGGTCATGGTGAATTTGGACAGGTGGCGCCGCACTTATTGGCCCCTCCCACATTCAATTTTCGACGCACATTCCCCGAACCTTTTTCAGACGTAAATTTACACCACGATTGATGCGGTCACAAAAATCTGTGAGTTTTGGGGTATGGGAAAGGCCTCAAAAAGGCGATATACTTTAAGGAATAATAAGAATAATAATAATAAAAATAACTAGTACCGCGCGCGGTTCTGAACGGGTTCGAGCCGACCCACGCGGGTCGCCGTGTGCCACGGCTCCCCGCGTGCCTCGCGCTCTCACCCGTTCATTCACCGCGCGCGGTACTAGTTATTTTCAGTACTAGTTATTTTCAGTACTAGTTATTTTCAGTACTAGTTATTTTCAGTACTAGTTATTTTCAGCGGCGTCCCCGCGCATGTAGTTCCAAATTTCGAGGGGGATCGGGCAACGTATGGCAAAGTTATAGGGCACTTCCTGTTTAAAATGGCAGACTTCCTGTTCGGTCAAGTGCGTGTCCGTAAACGTGTTCAGGGAACTTCCCTTGTCTTACATATCAAGTTTTGTGCAGATCGGACAATCTTAGAGTTTACTTCCTGTTTCGGGCATTCCACTTCCTGTTGGGAGGTCATCTCTTGCAGACATGCTCAGGACAGGTCCCTGGTGTCACATAAAAGGTTTTGTGCAAATCGGACAACGTACGGCAAAGTTAGAGGGCACTTCCTGTTTAAAATGGCCAACTTCCTGTTCGTCTCCGTAAATGTGTTCAGGGAAGTTCCCTTGTCTTACATATCAAGTTTTGTTCAGATCGGACAATGTAAGACTTTACTTCCTGTTTCGGGCATTCCACTTCCTGTAGGGAGGTGACCTTTTATGGACATGCTCAGGACAGGTCCCTGGTGTCACATATAAGGTTTTGTGCAGATCGGACAACGTACGGCAAAGTTAGAGGGCACTTCCTGTTTAAAATGGCCGACTTCCTGTTCGGTCAACGGCGTCTCCGTAAACATGTTCAGGGAAGGTCCGGTAACTCACATATCTAGTTTCGTGTCAATCGGACAATGTAAGACTTTACTTCCTGTTTCTGGCGTTCCACTTCCTGTAGGGAGGTGACCTTTTACGGACATGTTGAGGAAGGGTCTGGGGTCCCACATACTAAGTTTCAAGTGGATACAACAATCCCTGTTGGAGCAGCATCAAAAACTATAAACGTAATTCTGTCTGCTGTCACCAGGGGGCGCTGTATTTGAAAATTAATATTTTCATATAGACGTGTTCAGGGCTGGACTGTCATCAATCCTTGCAAGTTTGGTTCAGATCGGACCAGGATTGGCAAAGTTGTAACAGTTTGTTTTTTTAGAATTTTCTACCACCACCAGGAGGTGCTGTTTTCAAAATGTACCGTTTCAGCAACATAGTCGTCTTCAGCAACTAACCAGCATCAACTATAGCAAGTTTGGTTGGGATCAGACCTTCCATCGCGAAGTTATAAGAGTTTCATTGTCTGTTATGAAAAATTATTATTATCTCCAATTTTGGCGCCCCCTATCTCGTACGCCATACAATATTTTAAAAAGCTTTTGATAACTTTTGATCCTCAACTCGTCCACATTGATCTCACCAAGTTTGAAGGTGATCGCACAAAAGCTCTAGGAGGAGATAATTGAAATACAAGCTGTCATATTGTCTGCTGTCACCAGGGGGCGCTGTTTTCGAAATTGAATATTTTCATATAGACGTCTTTAGGGCCGGACTGTCATCAATCCTAGCAAGTTTGGTTCAGATCGGACCAGGATTCACGAAGTTGTAGCAGTTTGATTTTTTGTCCCAAAAATCCGACTTTGCGTCGTTGCCATGGCAACACCGTTAAACGATTTGTCGTCATATTGATCACGCATCATCTACCATGTGTTTTGACTGTTGTCACCAATTTTCAGTGCGGTACGATTATCTGTGTAAAAGTTATTCCCGAAATCGTAAAAAAACTTTTTTTTTGTGTATTTTCTTTCACCACAAGAAGGCGCTGTTTTCAAACTTCACCGTTTTTTCATAGACGTCTTCAGCCATGGCCCATCATCAATGGTAGCAAGTTTGGTTCGGATCGGACCTTCCATCGCAAAGTTATAAGAGTTTTGTTTTTCTGATGCGAAACATCAGAATCATCACGAACTTTGCCGCCCCCTATCTCGTGCGCCATGCGACATTTGAAAAAACTTTTGATACCGTGAGCTCCTCAACTGGTCCACAGGGACCTCACCAAGTTTGAAGGCGATCGCACGAAAACTCTAGGAGGAGTTAGTTCAAATACCATTGCTGCGAATTCGCCAAAATCGCCAAAAAATCGCCAATCAACCCAAGATGGCGGATTTCCTGTTGGGTTTGGATCATGGTCATAATGTAATTTTTTCTTCATCCTGACCCACTACACATGTGTACCGAATTTCGTGCATGTGCGATATTTGTGTTGGTCATGGTGAATTTGGACAGGTGGCGCCGCACTTATTGGCCCCTCCCACATTCAATCTTCGACGCACATTCCCCGAACCTTTTTCAGACGTAAATTTACACCAGGATTGATGCGGTCACAAAAATTGGTGAGTTTTGGGGTATGGGAAAGGCCTCAAAAAGGCAATTCATTTGGGGGAATAATAAGAATAATAATAATAATAATAATAATAATAATCCTTCCAGTTTCAATAGGGTTCTTGCAACCTTGTTGCTCGAACCCTAATAATAATAATAATCCTTCCAGTTTCAATAGGTTTCTTGCAACCTTGTTGCTCGAACCCTAATAATAATAATAATGTATAGATATAGATATTCTTGTGTGCATAGTAAAATAATGAGTGTGTGTGCGGGTAAATACTTTGAGCTACACACTGACGTTCACAACAGGTTTCCTCCAGGTAAATCCACTGCATTTGCTACTTAAGAGATTTGATTATGAGGGTAAAAAGCCTGCATTAGTTTGTGACTAAGGTATCAATATAAAAATTATATCCTAGAATAAATGAAACTAATATGTATGTTAGCTAACTGGGTGGCTCACGTAAGTTAATTATACATGAAATGTTCTGTCAAACAGATGATATGGTGGGCAATGAAGTCGTAATGGAGAGATCTGTGAGGAGAAGACGGGTCCGTCCTCAACCGGATGCTGAACAACATATTCAACTAAAAACTGACAAGGCTGGTCTCACAGAGCATTTTATCAACCCATACAAAGGTAAGTTCTTCCAGTTTGCAAGTCGTCTAGATAGATTTTCATCTATTTAATTCCCTTTTATGTTAGTTTGTGAGTGAGTTAAAACAATGGTGACTGATCATATGACCCATTAAATGAAAGCATTTCTACTTGCCTTTTTTTAGTATTTCAATATTCGTCTCTGTGGCGACATTCCCTGGCTTGATGTAAATTGGCCAGATGTAAATTGATTTTAATTGAATTTAATTTTTGTTTGTATTAACTCACTTTAATATCTGATTTTCACATTAATTGGACCAGAAAAAAAAAAATGTTTGGTTTTTAAGCCTAACTGCCATTATGTGCCATAAAAACTAAAAACCCAGACTTAAAACAGTCAAGGAAGAGCTTGTGCCTTTTGGAATATTAACATTCATTTATATTAACTGCTAGGTGACATTCGTTTATCCTCGCCTCGTTCATTGTATTCTTCCCTGCCTCTATGAACGGAGTAGCTAGAGGTGCAAGAGAGCAACTTGCTGCAGCCTCTGAGCTAGCCAGACTCATCATCATCATCTAAATTTGATGGACAATGACAATGGAGATTATTCGTATAGTAAATAAAATGGCGCTGACATTAACTAAGTAGACAGGGCCTGTCCTGCTACTTAGGTTCAAGTCTGAAACTCAAGTCCCCATCTCTGATATGGTATTTTTATGTGACACTACTGTTACACAGCTTTGACATAGCTTGCAAAATATTAGGCTCCAATTTGAAAGATGGTAGACTGTGCCCGTGGATACAAAGTAATAGTTGGTGTTTTTTCTTATTTTGAAGGTCGAGGTGTGCTTGCTGTGGAGGTTTTCAACAGAGGAGATTTTGTGCTTGAATACCGTGGTAAACTTTTCAAACAGGATGGTCTTCTTACGAAGAACTACACTGACACAGAAGCAGTATTCCTGTTTGACTTCCAATGGAAAGGGGGATGTTGGTGGTAAGTTATAATAAATATGCTTTTGTTGGTAGGTGTAATATATTACAATAGTTTTAGGAGATGAGCTTTAAATGGCCTGTTAACCTAAGGATATCCCAATTTCTAACAAAGCATGTAAGAGACTCACCACCCCGGTAATACTGTAAATGTATATTGTTGCAAGCTACCTCAATTGGTCGCCCAGCTTTCAAATAAAACATGCCCTTCTTAACACTGTATCCAAACAAAGTAGGTAACTTCTACTCTTTACTTCAATATTCTTTCCCTCAAGTCTTGATGCATCTGTTGAAGACAAGTCACTGGGAAGGCTTGTGAATGATGACCACATCAAGCCTAACTGCAAGATAAAAGCTATTGATGTTGGTGGGATGCCACATCTCTGCCTGTTTGCCATACGAGACATCGCCCCAGGTGAAGAAATAACTTACAATTATGGGGATTCAGACTGGCCTTGGTGCAGACAGGTACAATTTGTAGTTTAATAGTTGTTTTTGTCATTTTCAGATTAAACTGATCTCACTGTGTCCTGAGATTTGACCTGTATTGTGATTGTTTAAATTTTTTTCCGGTTTCCTTTTCCAGCAGAAAATGCGACCCGATGTCAGCGAAGAGCTGCCACCCGATGTCAGCGAAGAGCTGCCACCCGATGTCAGCGAAGAGATGACACCCGATGTCAGCGAAGAGCTGCCACCAGATGTCAGCGAAGAGCTGCCACCTGATGTCAGCTAAGAGCTGCCACCAGATGACAGCGAAGAGCTGCCACCAGATGTCAGCGAAGAGATGATGCCCGATGTCAGCGAAGAGCTGCCGCCCGATGTCAGCGAAGAGATGACGCCCGATGTCAGCGAAGAGATGACGCCCGATGTCAGCGAAGAGCTGCCACCCGATGTCAGTGAAGAGATGACGCCCGATGTCAGCGATCCTTTTATCTTGGTATGTATTATTGTACAGTGTTTCTCTTATGACAACCCATGTAATAATGTACTGTAAGGACAATGATCTGTGTTTGGAACATTTCCTAAAGTACTGACAGACTGACACACTGGTATTTTGACATACATAGATGAATGTCCCCAATTTGGTATAAGTAGCTTGTGTGTGTGTGTTTGAGAACGACCCCAAAAGTAATGATAGACTTACAAACTGGTGTTTTGACATTATACATCGATGAATGTCCCCAATTAGGTATAAGTAGTGTGTGAGTTTAGAACGACCCCAAAAGTACTGATAGACTTACAAACTGGTGTTTTGACATTATACATCGATGAATGTCCCCAATTAGGTATAAGTAGTGTGTGAGTTTAGAACGACCCCAAAAGTAATAATGTAGTAATAATAATAATAATTATTGTTATTATCATTATTATTGTCTTTCTTTATAGAGCACTCTTCTTAATCCATGTGACAAAGTGTTTCATAAAGGCATCAAAATAAGTCATGAAGTTTTAAAAGAAAACACCCAAAAAGAAAAAACCTAATATATATCAAGAAAATAAAAGACAGTTCAAATGAAATTAAAACTCAAATATAACCAGGAAAGGCTGATAAACTGATAAAAGTGTTATTTATTTTGCTGCCTTTATGAAGCACTTTGTCACCTGGATTTAGAAGAGTGCGCTATAGAGATTATTGTCATAATAATCATTTTTATATTACTTTTGGGCCCTGTTTTCTTTGTTTTTAGAAATTCCTTGCTGAATCAGAGATCACCTTTAAGTCTCTTCTTAAAACATACTTTCCTGATTTTACTTGATTTTTAATTTCCTTTGAACGGTCTTTCATTTTCTTGATATGTTTTGTTTTTTTACACACTAAATTCTATTTTCTTTTAAAACTTGATGATTTTATGACTTTTATGTTGATGCCTTTATGAATCACTTTCTCACATAGATTTAGAAAAGTGTTCCTTATATAAAGGTTATTATTATTATTACTTTTGGGGTTGTTCCAAACACACACACGCTACTAATGCCTAGATGGGGTATTGCAGCACCTTTATCTCAATGTGTCTTGAGATTAGAGCTGTATCAAGGTTGGTCATATATTTATTTTCCTTTTAAAGCAGAAAATGCCACCTGATGTCAGCGAAGAGATGACACCTGATGTCAGCGAGGAGCTGACAACTGATGTCAGGGACAGACCTGAGGTAGGCTGGGGGTGTCTGCTGCCAAATAAACCACTGCTGAATCCTTTTATCTTAGTATGTATTATTGTACAGTGTTTCTCTTATGACAACCCATGTAATAATGTACTGTAAGGACAATGATCTGTGTTTGGAACGTTTCCTAAAGTACTGACAGACTGACACACTGGTATTTTGACATACATAGATGAATGTCCCCAATTTGGTATAAGTAGCTTGTGTGTGTGTGTGAGTTTAGAACGACCCCAAACGTACTGATAGACTTACAAACTGTTGTTTTGACATTATACATCGATGAATGTCCCCAATTAGGTATAAGTAGTGTGTGAGTTTAGAACGACCCCAAAAGTAATAATGTAGTAATAATAATAATAATTATTGTTATTATCATTATTATTGTCTTTCTTTATAGAGCACTCTTCTTAATCCATGTGACAAAGTGTTTCATTAAGGCATCAAAATAAGTCATGAAATCATCAAGTTTTAAAAGAAAACACCCAAAAAGAAAAACCTAATATATATCAAGAAAATAAAAGACAGTTCAAATGAAATTAAAACTCAAATATAACCAGGAAAGGCTGATAAACTGATAAAAGTGTTATTTATTTTGCTGCCTTTATGAAGCACTTTGTCACCTGGATTTAGAAGAGTGCGCTATAGAGATTATTGTCATAATAATCATTTTTATATTACTTTTGGGCCCTGTTTTCTTTGTTTTTAGAAATTCCTTGCTGAATCAGAGATCACCTTTAAGTCTCTTCTTAAAACATACTTTCCTGATTTTACTTGATTTTTAATTTCCTTTGAACGGTCTTTCATTTTCTTGATATGTATTGTTTTTTACACACTAAATTCTGTTTTCTTTTAAAACTTGATGATTTTATGACTTTTATGTTGATGCCTTTATGAAGCACATAGATTTAGAAAAGTGCTCCTTATATAAAGATTATTATTATTGACCTCCGCCAGGATGTTTTTGCCGGAGTTTGTTTGTTTTTCTGTCTGTCTGTTAGCAACATAACTCAAAAAGTCGCAGACAGAATTGGATGAAATCTTCAGGAAATGTCCACAATGGGACCAGGAACAAGTGATTAAATTTGCTATTTTGTGGGGAGCTGAGCTGCCTTGGCGGAGGTCTGCACTCACCGAGTGCTTCTAGTTACTCTTGGGGTTGTTCCAAACACACACGCTACTCATGCCTAGATGGGGTCATGCGGCACCTTTATCTCAATGTGTCTTGAGATTTGAGCTGTATCAAGGTTGGTCATATATTTATTTTCCTTTTACAGCAGATAATGCCACCTGATTTTAGTGAAGAGATGACACCTGATGTCAGCGAAGAGCTGACACCAGATTTTAGCGAAGAGCTGACACCTGATGTCAGCGAAGAGCTGACACCTGATTTCAGCTAAGAGCTGACGCCTGATTTTAGCGACAAACCTCTGGTAGGTGGTCACAGGGTTCAACACACTAGTCTCTGAAATCTTCAGTGTGCCCTCCCGTTTAATCTGAAAAACACTTTGGGTAAAAAAAAAACTTTTGTCTCACTGTGACGATATCATTTTGCACAATCAATTTAGCCAACCCTTGCCTTATGAACATCAGCATTATATTTTCTGACAGCATTTAGGAAATGTTAACATTAATATACTGCAGCGTTTAATAATGGGATTAATTGTGAACTCAAATATTCATGACATCCATAGTTATAACATTTAACAAAAATCATGTGGGCCGCACACACAATTTCAATGACTTTTTTATTTTAGCTGTCATCTACTCCTGTGAATGCATCTCAGGTGTGTGATGAGATCAACATAAACGGCAGCAATCCAGCGGCACATACAGTAAGTATAAATGTGATCACTATTGCTCATTTTTGGCTGTGAAGTGTTAGAATTTGTAGTTGTATTCACAAACTGTCTTTGAAACAATCAGTTCTTTATTGAATTCCTGTCATTACAGTCTCAAAGGGCCAAATATAGACGGCACCATGAAGAATGCTTCAATCATCACAAAATTGCAGAGGAGGAGCGAAATGCGAAAGAAAGACGGCATACAATGAATTTGTTAAAGCGTGCACAACTGGTTAAACAATTGTCACAACTGGATGCACTTGTGAGTAATATACTTGAACATCTTGCAGAAATTGCTCTCTTTGCCCAACCTCTTTTCGTTCATTACTAGGAGCTCGATTGCATGTTTTTTTTTATTACTTGTTATCTAATGTAGCACAGTCAAAGCTTGGTTCTTCAACTGACGGCTAGTGGGCTGGATACGGCCCTTAATTTTTTTTTTTACTTCGTCCTGTGATTAATTCCCATGAACCCAGAGAAAAACTTTTGGCCTATTATATTTAATCTGTATGCACTAATGGACTTTTTCTGCAAATATCCATTTGTCTTGAAATTGTGTTATCTGGCTAACTTTTAGACATTAGTAAGGCAATGATGAGTAGTCTACATTTCTATTCCAAATAACCATTGGTCTAATTTAGTTTTGTTCTTGTGCTGGAGCCAAATATCTTGTTTCCTTTCATCACTTTCTCAGCTTTTGACATGCCTTTCTTTCTTTTTTACATTACATTACATGTCATTTAGCAGACGCTTTTATCCAAAGCGACTTACAATAAGTGCATTTAAACATTTGGGTACAAATAAGAGCTAGAAGTAAGTAAGAGCTTCAAGTAAATCAAACTATGAAGTGCTAGTCATAAGTGCGATTTTTTTTTTTTTTTTTTTTTTTTTTTTCCGTCGTCGTTATCGTCTTAGTCGAGGTAGAGTCGGAAGAAATGTGTTTTTAGTCGGCGGCGGAAGATGTGGAGGCTTTCCGCTGTCCGGATGTCAATGGGGAGCTCGTTCCACCATTTGGGAGCGAGGACAGTGAACAGTCTCGAGTTCTGTAAGTGCCTCTGCGATCCTCTCAGTGAGGGGGTAGCGAGCCGGTTTGCCGATGCAGAGCGAAGTGGGCGGGCTGGGGTGTAGGTTTTGATCATGTCCTGGATGTAGGCTGGACCGGATCCGTTTGTAGCATGGAACGCAAGCACTAGAGTCTTGAAGCGGATGCGAGCAGCTACAGGAAGCCAGTGAAGGGAGCGGAGGAGAGGTGTAGTGTGGGAGAATTTTGGTAAGTTGAAGACCAGTCGAGCTGCTGCATTCTGGATGAGTTGCAGGGGTCGTATGGCACACGCAGGGAGACCAGCCAGGAGTGAGTTGCAGTAATCCAAGCGTGAGATGACAAGAGCCTGGACCAGAACCTGTGCCGCCTTCTGGGTTAGAAGAGGCCGTATCCTTCTGATGTTGTGCAACATGTATCTGCAAGATCGAGCTGTTGCAGCAATGTTGGCAGTGAGGGAGAGATGGTCATCAAGTGTCACACCCAGGTTCCTTGCGGTATGAGACGGAGTTACCACAGAGTTGTCGAGGGTGATGGTTAGGTCTGTGGTGGGAGAGCCCTTTCCTGGGAGAAAAAGAAACTCAGTCTTGTTGAGATTGAGTTTCAGGTGATGGTCAGACATCCACTGAGAGATGTCGGTCAGACAAGCGGAGATCCGTTCTGCTACATTTGTGTCTGAGCTGGGAAAAGAGAGGATGAGTTGGGTGTCGTCGGCGTAGCTGTGATAGGAAAAACCATGAGAGAGAATAACAGAACCAAGAGAGTTGGTGTATAGAGAGAAGAGGAGAGGGCCCAAGACAGAACCCTGAGGGACCCCAGTAGCTAGAGGACAGGGTTCCGACACAGATCCTCTCCAGGTTACTCTGTATGTTCGGTTTTGAAGATAGGACGAGAGTAGGGTAAGTGCAGATCCTGAGACACCTAGTTCTTGAAGGGAGGAAATAAGGATCTGGTGGTTAACTGTGTCAAACGCTGCAGAAAGGTCCAAGAGGATGAGCACAGAGGAGAGAGAGGCAGCCCTGGCAGTGTGGAGTTGCTCAGTGACAGCAAGGAGTGCAGTTTCGGTCGAGTGACCTGCTTTAAAACCAGACTGAAGAGGATCAAGAAGGTTGTTCCGGTGAAGGTAGGAGGAGAGTTGATTAAAGATAGCACGCTCCAGAGTTTTGAAGAGAAAAGGAAGGAGAGAGACAGGTCTGTAGTTATTTACTTCAGACGGGTCAAGGGTGGGTTTTTTAAGGAGGGGGGTCACTCTGGCCTCTTTAAGAGAGTCCGGAAAGCAACCAGATGATAGAGATGTGTTAATGAGGTGGGTGAGGAAAGGAAGAAGATCAGAAGCAATTGACTGAAGAAGGTGAGAGGGGATAGGGTCAAGGGGGCAGGAGGTGGGGCGGGCAGAGGTTATTAGGGAAAGAACTTGATCCTGAGCTAGAGGGGTGAAAGAGGATAGAGAAGGAGCTGAAATTGTGGTTGGTAGAGTGGTGAGATCAGGAGGTGGGGTTGAGAAAGAAGAGCGAATGTCATCTACTTTCTTTGTGAAGTAGTTGACAAAGTGAATTGGTAGAAGGGAGGAGGGAGGAGGGAGGGTAGGGGGGTCAAGGAGGTTAGAGAAGATCGAGAAAAGTTTTTTGGGGTTAGAGAAAGAGGATTGAATTTTAGTCTGATAGAAAGATTGTTTGGCTGCAGAGATAGAGGCAGTGAGGGTGGAGAGAAGAGAGTGATAGGAACGCAGGTCGTCAGGGAGTTTTGATTTCCTCCATTTCCTTTCTGCTGCCCGTATCGTGGCTCTCTCAGTACGCACTGAGTCCGACAACCACGGGGCTGGGGAGGACTTACGAACCCGCCGTGAAGTAAGAGGACAGAGAGAGTCAAGAGAGGAGGACAGAGTACAGAGGAATGTGTCAGTGGCAGAGTTGGGATGCATGAGGGAGAAGGAGTCAGCTGAAGGAAGTGCTGATAGAACAGTTGAGGAGAGAGAGGAGGGAGAGAGAGAGCGAATGTTGCGACGGACAAGTGCAGTATCTGATAAGATGAGATCCTCAGATTGGCAGAGTGGGAGAGAGTAGGAAATGAAGAAATGATCAGAGACATGAAGTCTTCCCCCCCCCCCCTTAGCTTACTTCGCAATCCCCATTGCATGATGATATTCAGGTATGTCCCTAACTTCAATCAGGCAGGTTTTAAAAGGAAGCTACTGTAAAACTCCACGATTATTGACATGCTCTGTGTACATCAAGCAGTGATGGGGTGCAATTAATTGGCATCCTTTTTAAATGCCAATTGAATTTGAATATTGCACAAAATAAGTTGGATTCGTCTTTTTAGTCACTAGCCTCATCAGATACCTCATCTCTGGATGAATCAACGATAACCAGTGATCCGTTGGAAGATTACTTTATATAATAACTTATAACTTTATATTCAGTGTGGATAATATCACTATTATCATTTGGCATTATCAATAAACCATCATTAATCCAATAATTTTCATGATGCTATTCAAAAATACACCTCATCGACCTCCGCCAAGGAAATGTCAAGGACGGATTTGGATGGTATTTTCAGGAAATGTCCGCAATGGGACCAAGTACAAGTGATTACATTTTGGGATAGACGCTATCACTGGTTACAACACTCGCTGTCTGACCAGGGTGCCAGCAGGGTGTATTCTGTAGGCACTGAGCTGCCTTGGCGGAAGTCTGTGCTCCCTGAGTGCTTTTCTAGTTATTAGTGTTATAATTTTTATTATTTATTATTAGCATGTGAATGATTTTTTGCTGAGTAATTTGTACTTAATGGAATGCTTTTATCTTTTTGTCTTTTTTTCTATTTTAAGACAACAGCTCCTCTTACGTGTGCTACATCGTCAGATGGTGAAAAATCTTGGAATTGTCCAGTGGATTACTCAAAAAGGACATTTTCAAGACAAAGACAGGTATTTTCCTAGAGTCTAATTACAGTTGTGTACATTTTGATGTATATATATTATGTGCCTTTTCATTAAATAAAAGTTGATAAAGGTAGCCTTTATATGTCATATCCCGAAGCTAAAAGAGATAAGGTTCCTGTAATAAAAGTCCAATGCATCAACACAGTACATGACACTCAGTATAGTAAAGGATGACCTATGTTACTTAACAGAATCTTTTTTTCCAAGGCCACTTCATGTGTGGAATCATCCCTTGATGAATCCGATGTGACGGACTATAGTGATCGTGACTATGTCCCAGACACAGAAAGTTCCTCTGAGCTTGATGAAGACACACCACTCCAGTTTCCAGTTGGGAAAAACCGACTGCTGGCTCTGCGATATCCTACTTTATCTCTATCAAAACAAGATATTGATTCAGGAAGCACAGAAAATAAAGGCACTGCAGTCAGCCCTAAGAAGATGAACTTGATCTCTCGGAGGAAGAGAAAGACCTCATCCCTCAGTCCACTAAAGAGCAACTCAAACACTCCTGAGAAAAACAGAATCCAACAAATTTGTGGCTCAATTATAGTATTGCCTACCTCAAATTCTGAAACTCGTCGAGTGTACAACAAGAGGAATTACTGTCTCTTTTGCCTCAATCCGACATCAAAAATTTCACGACACCTAGAAGCTGTACATGGGGATGAAGCAGAGGTTGCCCGAGCATTTCAGCATCCAAAGAATTCAAAAGAGAGACGCAAAAAGTTGGACATTCTCAGAAGACGTGGAAACTTTGCCCACAATGCCAATGTTGTGAGGGAGGGAGCTGGAGAGCTCCAGGCCTGCTACCGACCACGAGAGTGTAGACGTGCCTCCGAATTTATTCATTGTTTTCATTGTCAAGGACTTTATGCCAAGAAAACATTGTGGAAGCACATGAAAATCTGCCCAGCGAACAAAGAAACTAGTGAAGAATCCAGCAGTGGGAAGAGGCGAATTCGATCCAAATGTGCCCTTAAAACTGCCGTTGTGCGTGAGATTAGTGAGGGCTTAAAGAATGTGATTTCCTCCATGGTCTATGATGAGGTCACTCGGCTGATTCAAAATGACAAAATTCTCTTGCAGTTTGGACAACACCTGTTTGATCTAAATGGGTCAAGAAAGAACAGACATGACTATATAAGGCAAAGACTTAGAGAACTTGGGCGACTATTACTTGTGGCTAAGAAGAAAACGCCCATCCGGAAGGCAGAGGAACTCATCTATCCTGCAAACTTCAATCATGTGATATCTGCAGTGAAAGCGTTGGCTGGGTACAATGCAGAGAACAACACATTCTGCACACCTTCCTTAGCCCTCAAAATTGGTAACAGTCTGGGTATAATCTGTGAGCTTATAGAGAGTGATAATTTGTCCACAGTTGACAGAGACCAACGCCTTTGACCAGGAAATGTCATTTGACTCACACATTAAACTAATTTCCAGAACATCCTTCTTCCACCTGCGGAACATTAAGAAAATTAGAAACATTCTGTCTTTACGGGATGCTGAAAAACTAGTTCATGCTTTTGTTACATCTAGATTAGATTACTGTAACTCCTTATTATCAGGATGTTCCAACAAGTCTGTTAGAACCCTTCAGTTAATTCAAAATGCTGCAGCACGAGTTCTGACAGGAACTAGAAAGAGAGACCATATAACTCCAGTGTTAGCTTCTCTACACTGGCTCCCTGTACAGTTTAGAATTAAATTTAAAATCCTCCTCCTCACGTACAAAGCACTTAATGGTCAGGCCCCTTCATACCTGAAAAACTTAGTCTTACCTTATCGCCCTAATAGACCACTTAGGTCACAAAATACAGGCTTACTTGTGGTTCCTAGAGTCTGCAAGAGCAGAATGGGAGGCAGAGCCTTTAGTTACCAGGCTCCTCTCCTGTGGAACCAGCTCCCAATGATAGTTCGGGAGGCGGAGCCTCTCTCTGTATTTAAAGTTAAACTTAAAACTTTCCTTTTTGATAAAGCTTATAGTTAGAGCTGGTTCAGGGAAACCTGGACCAGCTCTTAGTTATGCTGCTATAGAACTAGACTGCTGGGGGATTTTCCTGTGGTGCACGCACATTCACTCTCTCACACTCAGGATATGATTTTGACTTTTTATATGTCATTAACCTTATCTCTTTCTCTCCCTAGTTTGTGTATTTCCTTCCTTCCCTCTCTCTCTCTCTCTGTATTCTCATCATGCAGGTTGCGGGACCAAGATCCAGTTTTCGAGGCTACCCACATTATCACCATTATTATTGTGCTATAATTAAAAAGTCGATATCATTAACTGTATTAACTTGTAACTTGATACAGTTGTTGTGTATCTGCTCCTGGTCTCTCTCTCTCTTCTGTCTCTACCTCATCTCCCTCTTGTCCTTTCTCTCCCCCCTCCCCTTTCTGTCCTCCACCTCTCCTCTGTCCCCGATTTTCCTTTCACCCCAACCGGTCGAGGCAGATGACTGCACATTTCTGAGCCTGGTTCTGCCAGAGATTTCTTCCTGTTAAGAGGGAGTTTTTTCTCTCCACTGATGCCTAGTGCTTGCTCATTGTGTGAACTGTTGGGGTTCTCTGCTCTCTTTGATGTTGTCTATGTACAGTGCCCTGAGATAATGTATGTTATGATTTGGCGCTATACAAATAAAATTGAATTGAATTGAATTGAATTGAATTGTAGAATTTGCTCGAGAATTCAAGACCATTAAACAATTCAGATGGAAGGGATTGATTACCAGAGGAGCAACAACCTCTCTGAGAGAGTCAAAGTGGAATGCACCACAGATTATCCCTCTCACTGAAGATGTCAAACTTTTGGACTCTCACATGGAGAATGTTAAAGTCAATGCTGAAAGAATGCTGAGACTGTGTCCCTCTGCAAAGAACTATGCAACGCTTGCCAAAGTGACACTTGCTCAGCTGATCATTTTTAACAGAAGAAGAGCAGGAGAGGTGTCAAGAATGGAGTTGGCCACTTTCAAAGCAAGGAGAAAGTCAGAACTCAATGAGGACATGGCTCTATGTCTTAAACCACTTGAGAACAAGATGTGTGATTTCTTCACCAGAGTAGAAATCAGAGGGAAAAGAGGAAGAGGAGTGCCTGTGCTCCTAAAACCATCAATGGTGTCAGCTATGGAGCTTCTAGCTGACACTTGTGAGCTGTGTGGAGTCTCCAAAGAGAACATCTACATGTTTGCTAGATCAGGAGCATCATCAGCTTACAGAGGAGGAGAATGCATCCAAATGTTTGCAAGGGAGAGTGGCGCCAAACATCCCGAGGTCTTAACCTCAACAAGGCTCCGGAAGCACATAGCAACGATGTCTCAAGTCCTTAATCTTCAAGAAAATGAAGCAGACCAACTTGCGGAATTTCTGGGTCATGATATTCGTGTGCACAGGCAGTATTACCGCCTTCCGGAGGGAACACTTCAGCTCGCCAAAATGAGCAAAATGCTTTTGGCAGTGGAGAAGGGGACTTTATCACAGTATAAAGGTCAAACCCTTGATGACATTGAGATTGACCCTGAAGGTATGGATACATGTGTGTATCTTAGTGTATATTAGTATAATATTTTTAGTTCAGATGCTGGGGCAACCCATGGTTATTGCCTCATGAGAAATGCATTATCAGTACTCTTTAACAGTAAGGTAATGTTTATGCTGTATTTGGTAATTGAAGTCTAGAAATGGAGAACCATATCAATCTGTTTCAAATTGGAAGAATACAAATGTAGTCTATTAGGTCAAATATGGATTACTTTCTTCTTAGATGTTGCATATATGTATGTTTAATTGATGTATAACACTACACTATACCAAATTATTTTGATTTAATGTGCAACTGCAATAATATAGGCAATACATTCAGAATTGACTCTTGGATTTTAATTTTAAGGGTACAACTGCTGAGGCTATGCCATATTTTTTTTTTAAATATTTCTCCTCAGAAAAAGTTGATTCCTTACAAGATCAGGAAGTGTCAAGTGATGAGGATGAGTCTGAGTCGACCACTGAGGCAACAGGCGAAGAAGGCCAGGAGTCACCAGAGACTACACCTTCCAGTTCCACTCCTCCCAGTGCTCTTCTCAATCAAGGTTTGTTTTGGCTTGGGTTAGATCTTTTTTTAACGGATGAAAGTTAGTCTCTGCAATATTAACCTAACCTAGTAAACCTGGTCTTACAGCTGAATACAGAGCCCTTCAAGTAATTTTGCAGCCAAACCATCCCAGCTACTCTGGCACTGTGGATAAGGTTTTGGTAAAAATAAAGGCACACATTCAAAGATTCCTTTTTTGGCTGTTTAATGATAAATGGCCATACTAAAAACATACTAATAATATTATCTAATAAGTCTGTAATTATTAACTCAGTCACAGGACACAGTCACAGTGTTTCCCCTAATGTTGTATGCCTTCTACAGCGGCGCAGCACCACTGCTAATTGATTTGCGCTACTGCTCCCCAAACTCACACTCTCTACTTTAAGCAGCCAGAGTCAGGGACAAGCTAGGGACCCTCCATAAATCTAACACGCCCAGACATTACCACTGTTTACCATGCTTCGCTGCCGGTCTTGCTACCTACCTATAACATACAGTAAATGTGTCTGTCCAGTCCACTGCACTAACAGAGAACTTGTCCGTGAACGGTCAGTGTGTTGTGTTTTAAATAATTAAAAACCTTTGTAGTGATATCTATCATTCATAGTGTTCCATTATTGATCAGTTTACCTTGGTGTTGTCCTTGCACTTTGAACAGTACTAAAAGAAAGTAGAAGTTGTGAATGCTCTTTTGGATGGACTGCAAAAAATGCTTTTAGTAATGAGATATTGACAACACCTCTATCTTTTCTTCACAGACAAAAGGGGAAACTCTAAACGTAAGTGGGAAGACAGTGAGGTACGTGCAGTTGAAAGACACATGATGCGCTTCATCCACACATGCAAGGTACCTCAAAAGAGCGACTGCATTCAGTGTATCAATGCAGAACCCAATGCCCTCAAAGACCGAACCTGGACTGGAGTGAAAAATTATGTCAGAAATCGGATCACTGCCTTAAAGAGAAAGGCATGTTCTCAGGATTCACAATAGCAATTTGTTGAATAATACCTTTGTGAAGTATGCCTGTTATCTTTTTTTTTTTTTTTTTAAATCTTTTAGAGGCGAATGTTGAATTTGTTTGTGCCCAAAGCCTTTCTTTCTTTTTATATAGCCAAAGTAATTGGTTGTAGTTTGGAGCACAACCTGTTATTATCATGTTGCTAGCGAGCCCAAGAAATTGTTTCTCTAGGCAAGTATGTTAACTGACGACTGTCCAGATGCATTCATATGAAAGCTAGCCAAGTTTGTGGTGATCTGTAATTTTCCAGGACATTCCATTTGAGCTGTGTGGCACTTCTACATTATGTCCATGCATTATGTTACTAAAACAGTAAAGAGTTAACTGCAAACGCAAGTCTGTTTTGTGTATTATTATTATTATTATTATTTCATGCAGATTTTCATCTTGGTGCTACGATGACGTATTCAGTCTACCTCTTAATCTGCGTTATTCCATGGTCTGGGTGAGTACTCTTTTCTGATTGGCCAACAGGTGTGTGTTAAGACCATTTAATGCACATGTAGTTCGGTTCAAGTTTAATCACATTCTAAATTCCGCAACCCAACATTTAACCATATCAACATTAAAGAGCACAGCTGTCAAACCCTGCGCCTCCCCAGAAATGTAACTACAAGTCACGGAGATGCTTGGTGGCATCACATTTCCTTCTTCTCTGCTACATCTTAAAGTCTATGGAACCTTGACGTAGTAAAAAAAAAAAGCATAAATGACTGTTTGGTTGTAAAAGGGACTAGAATTATTCCTTGTCATGACAACTGTAAGCTTTCGCTTTATAAACTTTGGATTTTGGGTGCAAAACGTTAACCAAAATATTGCAAATGCTTTTATTTTATATTGTTGGCAAATAACCATGGTATAAGCAGGATGATCAACTTGTAGGTGTGCGTAACAGTTAGACACGACGTGAATACAAAGAAGCACCTGATGTGAAGAGTTTGAAACCACACTACTTATTGATTATACCTTAGTTTCAGCATTTCCTGTAGAAATTTGTAGAAAACCAACTGTTGTCAGTGGGCACACCTGATAAGACATGTACGTATGGGAAGGATTGGCCAGTAGTTAAGCCATCGTCCTTCTCTATGCCAGAGGCTCCCGCGAGTTACAGCTGACTCTCTGAACAGATCAGCGATGCACTGATACTGTAATGTGATTGTTATTGATGATTATATCAATATATATAATAACTGGGCACATGATAACAGATGTCTGAATTTCAATTTCAATAAATAAATGTCAAGAATTTAAACCACAAATATGAACACAGGAGATGATTTTAAGTAAAGTTATACATTTATTACTTAAGTAAAGCACATTCAATAGTCACCTGATTATGACCTGATAATTCTAACGGAAATCGTTAGAATTTTGAAAAATACCGTGATATATATTTTTGGTCATACTGCCCAGCACTAACGTATGCTGAGAGTTGAGCTCAGCAGGCTTCAACAGGGTGAAATGTAATCTGTAGCACAGTGAGCTAGACAAAGTTGTCGGTCTCTCAACCTAATACGCTGCATCCCTTGCATGGTAGTGCTGTCATTACCATTAGCAGTCATTACATCTGGTTCACTAAGCATTGAGGGAGTGTCTTGGTATTTGTGCTTGTGCTCGTTTTTTACCTGACGGACAACATCAGATCGCAGCTGACCAGGAGGTGAGACTTTCAGCCTAGCACCTTTGCTTTGCAGAGATCTGTATTGAGAACCAGTGGGGATGTCTGTGGGGTCAGTCCCCAGTGAGACCCAGGAGAGGGTGTCAGCTAGGTCTGAAGCGAGTGCCGGTGGGGATACCTCCAGTCCATTTGTGCTGGAGCCAAGTCAGGGGTCAGCCAGGTCCGTAGCATGGGTTGCAGTCTCTGAATCTGGAAATTTGACTGGTGCTTCTATTTCTGATGTTTTGATTGCAGGAATATAGGTTGATGATTCAAACAGTGTGTCAGTAAGCTGTTCATCTTGGTTAATTTGGTAGTGATGAAATCCTTCCTTCCTGTTCTTCATTTTGCTGTTGTAGATTGAGGCAGCCAGCGCAGTCAGAAGAGGAGGGGGGTAACGCTAATTTAAACCATTGGCACTTTGTCCCAGTCACCAGAAAAAAACTGCATTATAGGTTTAATTACCACTTCTTCCTTCAGTATGAGGTAATTTGGGGTTTATATTGATTGAGTTTAATGTATTTTCTTTCGATGTATGCTCTCCTTACTGAACATAGCTGAACATGCATGTGGATAATGACATTTAATGAGTCTTGTCCCCAAAGGAAAGTGAGGCACCCAAAGGTGACTTTTATCAGTCTGTGTATTTGTGTATAGCTGAAGACCCCAAAAAGGACATTAAAATTATTTGTCCCCAATCTCAAGGTAAAAAATATTTATCTACAAAAGATGTTTAAAACTAAAATATCAAGTGATTTTAATTATCTGGAGACTCCTAGTAATATATTGCACTTCCCAGCATCTCTCTAAACCATTCAGAAAGTGGTGTCCCCTAAGGGGGGGTGTTGATATATGCGCCCCCAAAGAGGACATAAGTAAGTATGTGTGTGTGTGTGTGTGTGTGTGTCTTAGGTATTATTATTTTTCATTATTTTTTTATCAATCTGATTTTATTCCTGACTACATATTATGTTCTATTTATTTTAATTTATAAATGTTTATTATTTATTTTTCTATTTCATTTCAACATTGCAGTGTGCTAAAAGGGAGCAGGCAAGGAAATACTGTTCAACAGCAGACGTTTATGACTTTTACATGTATTGTAAGTTAGCTATACTCAATGTAATCAATTGCCTCAAAAATTTTAAGTTTTGAGTCACATGGTTTTAAGTATACGTACTCAACATATTTGACTACTGTGTACTTAAAAACAATGAAACACATACAAAAAACATTGAGTTTTGGTAACATAAAAATGATGGTTGTGTACTTATTTTTTTAAGTTCTGTGAACTTATTCCTGTGGTTTGAAAACTGGAAACTTTAAGTCATAGTAACTGATAGTAATTGAGTTGCCTTAACAGAAAACTGTAAGTCATATTAACTGCAAATATTTGATTTGACTTAATTAGCACTTTTAATTTAACTGCTATTAAAAGGTACAAGTAAGATGTAATCCAAATTTTTATGTTCTTGAAAATTTGACTTTTGAGTTGATCAACTTAAAAAAATTAAGAATAAGTTACCAGAATTTTTTTGAGTTCTGGTAACTTATTCGGGTTTACAGTGTAGGCAAAAATCGCACTGAAAGACATTAAACATTCATAATTACTGACAGACACAAACTAGCTCAGAAAAAAGCTCAGTTTGTAAGTGCCTTTTCAAAAACACAGCTGGTTGGAGGCACTGCCTGGAAGAAGCCAGCACACATGGCATCCCTTTATGGAGGACTGAGGCTTTGCTGTGTCTGCTGATGTCACATTCAGCACAGAGAAAGGGACGTGGAAGGCAATCTCTGTATCTTATAGCCGCACAGTTGTTCCCACATTGGCTGCAGCTATTTGTTGCCACACTCTCCTTGGCAAGCATGCTATCAAGAAGATATGGTCTCTTTTCCCTCCATCTCTCAGAAAATAGAGCATTGCGAAAGCTCCAATCCAGAGAAGCCAGAGGAGCTCTTTGGTCAGCTGAAGCTTCACTAAGCTCTTCATCAGAGCAGCTCAGGGCGTGTTGCAGATCTTGCAGAAGACATTCTATTAAAATTGTAAAGGAAATACATGGAGTAGTTAGAAGGGGTTCAAGCTTGATTTTGTATCATATACATACAACTAGCAAAAAACATGGACTTCATTGTTAGACAGATAAGAAGAAAATAATGTTATGTGACAGATATAACATATATATGCTTGGCAATTACATATCAACAGGGAGAAACATTGTCATAAAGCTTGTTTTGGAGACATTATATTCAGACCATCCATCCATCATCTACCGCTTTATCCTCCACCAGAGGGTCGCGGGGGGTGCTGTGCCAATTTCAGCTACATCAAGCGATAGGCGAGTACACCCTGGACAGTTCGCCAGTCCATCGCAGGGCCACACACACATAGAGACAAACAACCATTCACACCTATCAATGGTCAATTTAGGATGTCCAATTCACCTAATCCCAATATTGAATGTCTTTGGCCTGTGGGAGGACCCGGAGAGAACCCACACACGCACAGGGAGAACATGCTAACTCAATGCAGATAGGCCCTTGTTCCAACCGGGGCTCGAACCTGGGTCTTCTTGCTGCAAAGGCAAGAGTACTAACCACTACGCCAACCAAGTGGCCCTATACAGACCATATTTAATGAAATACATATCAGCAGAGACTGTGTGTGAAGCGGTCTCTGGAGCAAAGGCCACCTCTACTTTACGGTATGAGGGGAGACCAGTCTTACAACGGCGTTTAGCTGTAATGGAGGAAAAAAACATAAACACCTACTGTATTAAAGCAACATATATTTGTCAAACACTGTCCTTTGTTTTTAAAATAACTGTATGCAATCTACATTTATACTATATACTATAGGATTCCTATTTCATTTTTTAGGTGGGGCGTGGGTGTTCTTTTGAAAAAGAGGCTACAAGAAAAATGTCAATTAAATCATGCTTGCAGTAAAAAGCATTTCTTTATTTCTCAGGATTTGAGCTCCATCAGAGATGACACATTGATCTGACCTGGTGTTATTTAGCTTAAGATTTTGATAAATAACTAAAAAGTCTACTGATGGTACTGTAGTACATTGACAGTGTGGCATGCTATCCCTGGCAATGGCCTACACTGACATTCAGGACTGAAACATTTTTAAATGTCCAGAATATAAAATACGAACCATGTCTGGGTTGCTTCCGCGTGACACTTGGCCTCATGGAAAGCGTGTTTCCATCCGTGTCCCTCTCCGTCCACCTCACCTTCAGCGATTGTTCAGGAGCTGTTGATGCTGCCCCTGTCTGAACCCCCTCAAGGAGGTCATCAAACTCCTGCTGGTCTACCAGCTCATCCAAAACTTCCAAAATGTCGCGTTCTTCTTGCGAACTCATCCCCACAGTCACACTCACAATATCGGAGAGAGGGTGGAAAAACAGAGGGTTATCTTGCTAACGCAAGGTAATAGGTAGTTACTAGGAGCTAAAAACTAAGCAGCGTTGTATTTACCCTGTGGTTGAATTTTAAACCAAATGTATCGTATGTGTCGATTACCGTGTTGTCCAAGTTAAAGTGCGTCCGTATCCAACGTTGTCGTCGCGTCTAGGAGATGACGTCGTCACGCAACGGCAAAATAAAACGTGATATTTAAGCATCTAACTAACTTCATACGTTTGGCCTAATAATGCTGCTACATGATTGGTATTTATGAAATAGGGGAAAAAAGTGTCTTTAGTAGCAGCATTACTCTTACTCGTAAAATATTCTAAGAGATGATGGCGGCGCGAGCGGTCGCAGCGGCCCCTTCAGGGATCAGCGAGTAAGTTTTGGAAGTTTTGTCGTGCCAAGACGTTCAGCTGGCAAAAGTAACAACCGAGAGATCTTATAAAATTCAAGGTAAAGAACGCTGCAAGAATCGAGGCGCTCGGTTGCGTTTTTGAAACATTACGCCAGCACGGAATATTATCGGAGACTACGCCGGCAGCCACCCGAGCGAGGAGGAAGCGTAAGCGGTGCGAGCGTAAACAAAAGAGGGGTAAGCGAGCCGGTATCCATGCTAGGCTAAAAGCTAACCCCTTCAGACCAGCAGTACTGTCGCTCCTTCTCTCCAATGTCCGCTCCCTCGACAACAAGCTGGATGAGCTACGTCTACTGAGAGAAACCAACAGAGAGTGGAGAGACTGCTGTGTGTTTGCTTTCACGGAGACATGGCTACAGAACACCCCAGCCACGGCCATTCAGCTGGAGGGGACGACATTGTTCCGGGCCGACAGAGAGGCAGCGAGATCCGGTAAGAGTCGAGGTGGGGGCTTATGCATCTACATCAACAAGGACTGGTGTGTTAATGCCACGTTAGCCACAAAACACTGCTCTCCGCTGGCGGAGTTCCTCATTGTGAAATGTCGGCCATTCTACCTGCCGAGGGAATTTACTAACGTGATCATAGCAGTTGTTTACATAGCTCCAGGCGCAAATGCTAAAGCTAACGCTAACGAGGCACTCGGGGCGTTACACGACGCCATCAATGAGCTTCTGACCACACACCCAGACAGCTTTGTTGTGGTCGCAGGGGACTTTAACCACACAAGTTTAAAGAAGGTGCTCCCAAAGTTCAAGTAAATTGTGGACTTTAAAACCAGAGGAGAGAACATTCTGGACTTGGTGTATACAAATACCCCAGACGCATACAAGGCCACACCACGCCTACCACGCCTACTAAAGCGAAGCAGACCAGTGAAAATACAAACCAGGACTTGGCCAGAGGGCGCAGTTTCGGCACTTAAGGACTGCTTTGCATGTACGGACTGGGGGGTATTCAAGACAGGAGCCTCCCAGGGAGCGCAGATTGACATTCATGAGTATGCTGAGGCGGTAATCGGCTACTTCGCTAAGTGCACAGAGGATGTTACTGTACTGAAGACTTTCACTGCACGTGGCAACCACAAACCATGGATGACTTCAGAGGTGCGCTCGCTACTGACAGCCCGTGATGCAGCCTTCAGGACGGGGGACAAGACTGCTCTCCGTTCAGCTAGGTCTGCGCTCTCCAAAGGGATCAAGGCAGCGAAGCGTACCTACGCTGAAGGAATCCAGGGTCACCTCTGTGACACAGGGAACACCAGACGGATGTGGCAGGGGGTCCAAGCGCTGACGGATTACAAGTCCAAGCAGGCGGTCGACGACGACGACGCTTCTCTTCCAGACAGGCTCAACAACTTCTTTGCACGTTTCGAAGCACCACACCCTACAACCAGAGGGAGGCACGGCCCTTCTCCAACTGCTGCGGGGCCAGCGCTCATCATCAGTGCAGCAGACACACGGAAAACCCTCATGAGGGTCAACCCACGGAAAGCGGCAGGCCCAGATAACATCCCGGGACGTGTGCTCAGAGACTGCGCTGAAGAGCTGGCAGAGGTACTGACTGACATTTTCAACATCTCCCTCAGCCAGGCCATCGTCCCCAGGTGCTTCAAAACATCCACCATTGTACCTGTTGCGAAGAAACCAGTTGTATCCTCTTTAAACGACTACCGTCCCGTTGCACTGACATCTACTGTGATGAAGTGCTTCGAACGGCTCGTCAAATCACACATCACAGCCAGCCTCCCTGCAACACTTGATCCATAACAGTTTGCCTATCGTCCAAACTGCTCCACAGAGGACGCTATATCCACCACCTTGCACTCCGTCATCACTGATCTGGACCATAGCGACACGTACGCCAGAGTCCTGTACATTGACTTCAGCTCAGCCTTTAATACGATTGTCCCCCAGAGACTAATGGAGAAACTTCTTCTACTCGGCCTTAACACCGCCACGTGTCTCTGGATCCTGGACTTTCTGACTGAGAGACCACAGACGGTCCGTGTTAGAAAAAACATCTCCAGTTCCATCACACTGAGCACTGGATCCCCCCAAGGATGTGTGCTCAGCCCACTGCTGTTCACACTGCTGACACATGACTGCGCACCCAGACACGAGGGGAACCAGATCTTCAAGTTTGCGGACGACACCACCGTGGTGGGACTCGTCCACGGCAGTGAGGAAGCTATGTACAGGGACGAAGTTCAACACCTGGAGGACTGGTGCAGGGAAAACAATCTGCTGCTCAACGTGGACAAAACGAAGGAGATGATCATCGACTTCCGGAAGTCACAACCAGAGCACGCCCCCTCAGCATCAGCGGCCGTACAGTGGAGAGAGTGGAGAACATCAAGTTCCTAGGAGTGCAGATCTCGCAGGACCTAAGCTGGAATAAGAACACCTCTTATATCACAAAACGGGCCCAGCAGAGACTATACTTCCTGAGGAAGCTGAAACAAACCTCTCTCCCACCCAGCATCCTCACGACCTTCTACAGAGGTGTAGTTGAGAGCGTTCTGACATACTGCATCTCCACATGGTACTCCAGCTGCAGTATGTCAGACAAAAAAGCCCTGCAGAGGATCATCAGGGGGGCAGAGAGGGTCATCGGAGTTTCCCTCCCCTCTATCCAAGAACTATTCCAGTCCCGCTGCAAGAATAGGGCACTGACCATCGCCAATGACTGCTTACACCCTCTCAACAAACTCTTTGAACTGCTGCCATCAGGCAAACGATTCCGGAGTATAAAAGGCAGAACCAACAGACTGATCAACAGCTTTATTCCACAAGCTGTCAGAATGCTGAATTGCTGATATGAATCTGGACGACAATCATTATTGCACCTTAATCTGCTCTGCTATATTTCTCTCCAGCCTTGTTTTCTTCTTTTCTCTTTTGTAATTACATAGCATTTCACTTGGCACTTTAACTGTACTGCAATGTTTAACCGTACTGCAATTTAACAGGCTGCTGCTATATATCATTTACATTGATCTCTACACTGACAATTGCTGCTTAACGTCTTAGGGAAGTGTGAATGTGCGTGTGCCGGGGGGTGGGGGGGGGTTAAATGTGTATTTAAATATTTAAATCTTTGGATCCCTGTGAAACGCTCTCTCTTTTTGTTGCACTACTTGTTGTATGTACAGCTTAATGACAATAAAAGTGATTTGATTTGATATGAAACGTTTCTTTTCCAGGTTTATTTTGAAAGTGTAATCGTACATTGTAAATTTATTCTCCTAATTCCGTCCACCCGGATGGATGGTAAATGTGTTCATTGCTAATTTTGCAAAATAAAACATGATATTTAAGCATCTAACAAACTTCATATGTTTGGCCTAATAATGCTGGTACATGATTGGTATTTATGAAATAGGGGAAAAAAGTGTCTTTAGTAGCAGCATTACTCTTGCTCGCACAATATGAAACATTTCTCTTCTGGGTTTATTTTGAAAGTGTAACCGTACGTTGCATATTTATTTTCCTAATTCCGTCCACCCGGACTTGGGTAAATGCGTTGTCGCTAACTTGGCAGTGCCACGGGCCCATATCAATAAAACATCCCTGAGCGTCCAAATGTGAAGCGAGAGGGGTACCGACAGGGATTCAGCAGGGATACGGCTGTTTTCTGATTTTTTTCATTTTTCTACTGTCCCATAACATAAACCTCACAAATAAAGTTAAAATCTTATAAGATATACTTCTGTACCCTCAGTGTTTGATTTCGCAATGATTTCACTGTTTGGATGTGTTTTTCTATTTGTGTCTGTTTTTGAGCGCATTCAGCAAGGATACGGCTGTTTTCTGATTTTTTTCATTTGTCTACTGTCCCATAACATAAACCTCACAAATAAAGTTAAAATCTTATAAGATATAGTTATATACCTCCAGTGTTTAATTTTGCAATGATTTTACTGTTTGGATGTGTTTTTCTATTTGTGTCTGTTTTTGTGCGCATTCAGCTGGGATACGGCTGTTTTCAGATTTTTTTCATTTTTCTAATGTCCCATAACATAAACCTCACTGTGGCAGTGGGGTATGGTTAGAGTGGCGGCTGCTGGAGGAGAGGGAGGATTGGCTCAGCCGGTGATCAGACAGCTGGACAGAATCAGGTAATCAGTCAGCTATATAAGCACATTGTAACCTGGTTCTGGTCTCTTGCAGTAGGCTGGGTCCAGAGAGAGTGAAGCAGAGCGGAGACGGTGGTAGAAACACGGTGGATGCAGCCCAGCCGTCAGAGTGACGGCGGCGCTTTTTGTTGAGACTTTTGAGACATTTCAGTTGGACTTTATCTGTTTATGCCACCTTTGACAATAAACTGGACTATTTTCACAAGAAACACAGGCTCTTACATCCTTCCTGAACCCGCTGTGATCAGCGAAGCTCACATCTGGCACCTGAACAGGGACCATGTAAGGACAGACGCCGCTGTCGCTGGCACTTCAGCACCTCGATGCAGGAGAGCACCACCACCCTTCAGCAGCAGCAGTCCAGAGTCCTCGTGGACATCGCGGCGGCCCAGCGGGACGACCGTGCTCTCCTGCGGGAGTTGCTGCAGCGCCCCAGTGCCCAGGGCGCCAGTCCGGAGCCAAGTCGGGGCCGGTCTCCGCCTGTCGCCCTGCAACGGATGTCCGCGGAGGATGATCCAGAGGCGTTTCTGGACATCTTCGAGGGCACGGCGGAGGCGTGTGGGTGGCCCGAGGAGGAGAGGGTGGTCCGGCAACTCCCCTTGCTCACCGGGGTGGCGCAGCTGGCGGCGCAGTCTGCCAGCAGCCACGCGTCACAAATTCGCCCAGCTGAAGAGAGCCATTTTGGGCCAGCTGGGCAGGACTCCAGCGGCGGTTCAGGGGACTCTCCTTTGAAGAAGCCAGCCACCCCTTTGCATACGCGCAGCAGCTCCTGGACGCAGCGAGGCGCTGGCTCCAGCCGGGGACCAACTCTGCAGAGGACGTCGTGGGACAGGTGGCACTGGAGCAGTTCATAGCTGGATTACCATCGTCCACTTCTAATTGGGTCCAGTGCCACCGTCCCCCCAACATCGAGGCGGCGGTCGTACTCGCAGAGGACCACCTCTCCCTTCCCCGGCGGAGCATGAGGGAGGAGGCCAAGCCAGCGGCACTTCCTGCTGGCCGTCCCACTCCAGCCCCAAGGAAGAGATTCTCAGCGACAGCCACACCAGCCCTTGCACCACACACACACACACCCGGAGCATGCATTGCTCCGGTCCATTAATAACCCTCTGCCTTCTGTCCCACAGGGCCCAGCCTTCGTGTCTGATCACTCGGCACCCCGGAGGACTCCTCAGACGCCAGGGCAGGTGTGCTGGCGGTGTGGGCAACCCGGCCACATCCGGGCAGAGTGCCCTCTCATGGAGGTGGGGCAAGTGGTTCGGAAGGGATCTACCGTATACCGGTATGTATACAGGGGGGTACACACCAGGCTTCTGGTTGTGAACAGACCATGATCCACCAGCATCTGGTTCGACCCGGGGCATTGTTAGAGGCATCGTGGATGAGGGTGAGGTGTGTGCATGGGGATATTCACGATTATACAGTGGTGGCTCTGGAAATTTATTTTAAAGGGCAAAAACATAGAGTCAAGGCTGGAGTTAGTACTCGCCTTACGCACCCTTTAATCTTGGGCACAAACTGGCCGGGGTTTGCGAGCTTAGCGGGGGAAACGATGAGGGTGCGGTCACGTACGTCAGGGAAATGTGAGTGGTGTGCTGTGCTTAGTGGGGAGGCGGAGGTGCCGCATCCTGACGCTGCCAGGGGGGGCGCGGGGCCGGCACAGCTGGCTCCAGGGGCCCCGCAGATAGCCCCCATGGAAGATTTTCCACTTGAGCAGTCTCGGGATGAGACCCTCCGTCATGCTTTTGACCAAGTGATGAAAATTGATGGTTGCCAGGTTCACCCTAACACAGTACTCACTCACCCCTACTTTGTTCTCATTAGGGACAGTGGTGTGCATCCTGCCGTGAATGCCAGTTAGTCAATCCACCGGCCACCCCAAAAGCGCCATTGCGCCCATGTGACGGTCACGGAGCGACCGCACAGAGAAGCCCTCCAGGCTGATTGAACACACACACACACACACACTCTTATACAAGGACGTTAGCAGCCGCGCTCTTTCATGCAGCGGTTGCCGTGGGCGAGTGCGGAGCAGCTGCGGTGCGCATCTGCAGAAGAGGAGACGCACAGGATTATTCGGGATATGGTGGACAGTTAAGGTGCTCAAGCAGGTGCGCAAACTTGAGCATAAAATAAACAGGTAGCATGTAACATGGATTACCGGTTGCGCCGGAGGTGTTGTGGTCCGCAGTCTGGCCGCGTCTGTCCGGCAGCAAAAAGCAGCCGTCCAGAAACGTGAACATTTATTTGGTTCCGGGCCTAATTGGCTCAGTCCATAGTAGTTATGACCATGGGGATGACAGAGGTGGGTCTTGATCAAACCCCCTCTGTGATGTGTCCTTTTTCATGGGCAAGAGAGTGGACTGTTTTGTATTTATTTTGTAAATCTGTCTCTTTTTGACATCTAAGAACATGTACTTTGGTTTAGAGTCTGTCTTGTCATAACATAAACCTCACAAATAAAGTTAAAATCCTATAAGATCTACTTCTGTAACCTCAGTGTTTGATTTTGCAATGATTTCACTGTTTGGATGTGTTTTTCTATTTGTGTCTGTTTTTGTGCGCATTCAGCAGGGATACAGCTGTTTTCTGATTTTTTTCATTTTTCTACTGTCCCATAACATAAACCTCACAAATAAAGTTAACATCGTATAAGATATACTTCTGTACCCTTAGTGTTTGATTTTGCAATGATTTCACTGTTTGGATGTGTTTTTCTATTTGTGTCTGTTTTTGTGAACATTCAGCTGAGATAAGGCTGTCCCTGATTTTTTTAATTTTTCTACTGTCCCATAACATAAACCTCACAAATAAAGTTAACATCTTATAAGATATACTTATGTACCCTCAGTGTTTGATTTCGCAATGATTTCACTGTTTGGATGTGTTTTTCTATTTGTGTCTGTTTGTGTGCTCATTCAGCAGGGATACGGCTGTTTTCTGATTTTTTAAATTTTTCTACTGTCCCATAACATAAACCTCACAAATAAAGTTAACATCTCATAAGATATAGTTATATACCTTCAGTGTTTAATTTTGCAATGATTTTACTGTTTGGATGTGTTTTTCTATTTGTGTCTGTTTTTGTGCGCATTCAGCAGGGATACGGCTGTTTTCGGATTTTTTTAATTTTTCTACTGTCCCATAACATAAACCGCACAAATAAAGTTAAAATCTTATAAGATATATTTCTGTACCCTCAGTGTTTGATTTTGCAATGATTTCACTGTTTGGATGTGTTTTTCTGTTTTTGTCTTTTTTTGTGCGCATTCAGCTGGGATACGGCTGTTTTCTGATTTCTACTGTCCCATAAAATAAACCTCACAAATAAAGTTAACATCTCATAAGATATAGTTATATACCCTCAGTGTTTTATTTAGCAATGATTTCACTGTTTGGATGTGTTTTTCTATTTAAGTCTGTTTTTGTGCACATTCAGCTGGGATACGACTATTTTCAGATTTTTATCATTTTTCTACTGTCCCATAACATAAACCTCACAAATAAAGTTATCATCTCATAAAATATAGTTATATACCTTCAGTGTTTGATTTCGCAATGATGTCACTGTTTGGATGTGTTTTTCTATTTGTGTCTGTTTTTGTGCGCATTCAGCAGGGATACGGCTGTTTTCGGATTTTTTTCATTTTTCTACTGTCCCATAACATAAACCTCAGAAATAAAGTTAAAATCTTTTAAGATATACTTCTGTACCCTCAGTGTTTGATTTTGCAATGATTTCACTGTTTGGATATGTTTTTCTATTTGTGTCTGTTTTTGTGAAACATTCAGCTGGGATACGGCTGTTTTCTGTTTTATTTTTAATTTTTCTACTGTCCCATAACGTAAACCTCACAAATAAAGTTAAAATCTTATAAGATATAGTTATATACCTTCAGTGTTTGATTTTGCAATGATTTCACTGTTTGAATGTGTTTTTCTATTTGTGTCTGTTTTTGTGCGCATTCAGCAGGGATACAGGTGTTTTCTGATTTTTTTAATTTTTCTACTGTTCCATAACATAAACCTCACAAATAAAGTTAAAATCTCATAAGATATAATTATATACCTTCAGTGTTTGATTTTGCAATGATTTCACTGTTTGGATGTGTTTTTCGATTTGTGTCTGTTCTTGAGCGCATTCAGCAGGGATACAGCTGTTTTCTGATGTTTTTCATTTTTCTACTGTCCCATAACATAAACCTCACAAATAAAGTTAAAATCTTATAAGACATATTTATGTACCCTCAGTGTTTGATTTTGCAATGATTTCACTGTTTGGATGTGTTTTTCTATTTTTGTCTTTTTTTGTGCGCATTCAGCTGGGATACGGCTGTTTTCTGATTTCTACTGTCCCATAACATAAACCTCACAAATAAAGTTAACATCTTATAAGATATACTTCTGTACCCTCAGTGTTTGATTTTGCAATGATTTCACTGTTTGAATGTGTTTTTCTATTTGTGTCTGTTTTTGTGCGCATTCAGCAGGGATACGGCTGTTTTCTGATTTTTTTCATTTTTCTACTGTCCCATAACATAAACCTCACAAATAAAGTGAACATCTCATAAGATATAGTTATATACCCTCAGTGTTTGATTTTGCAATGATTTCACTGTTTGGATGTGTTTTTCTATTTGTCTTTGTTTTTGTGCACATTCATTTGGGATACGGCTGTTTTCTGATTTTTTTCATTTTTTTACTATCCCATAACATAAACCTCACAAATAAAGTTAACATCTTATAAGATATTCTTCGGTACCCTCAGTGTTTAATTTTGCAATGATTTCACTGTTTGGATGTGTTTTTCTATTTGTGTCTGTTTTTGTGCGCATTCAGCAGGGATACGGCTGTTTTCTGATTTTTTAAATTTTTCTACTGTCCCATAACATAAACCTCACAAATAAAGTTAAAATCTCATAAGATATACTTCTGTACCCTCAGTGTTTGATTTTGCAATGATTTCACTGTTTGGATGTGTTTTTCTATTTGTGTCTGTTTTTGTGAAACATTCAGCTGGGATACTGCTGTTTTCTGTTTTATTTTTCATTTTTCTACTGTCCCATAACGTAAACCTCACAAATAAAGTTAAAATCTTATAAGATATAGTTATATACCTTCAGTGTTTGATTTTGCAATGATTTTACTATTTGGATGTGTTTTTCTATTTTTGTCTTTTTTTGTGCGCATTCAGCTGGGATACGGCTGTTTTCATTTTTCTACTGTCCCATAACATAAACCTCACTAATAAAGTTAAAATCTTATAAGATATACTTCTGTACCCTCAGTATTTGATTTCGCAATGATTTCACTGTTTGAATGTGTTTTTCTATTTTTGTCTGTTTTTGTGCGCATTTAGCTGAGATATGGCTGTTTTCTGATTTTTTTCATTTTTCTACTGTCCCACAACATAAACCTCACAAATAAAGTTAACATCTCATAAGATATAGTCATATACCTTCAAGTGTTTAATTTTGCAATGATTTCACTGTTTGGATGTGTTTTTCTATTTGTGTCTGTTTTTGTGCGCATTCAGCAGGGATACAGCTGTTTTCTGATTTTTTTCATTTTTCTACTGTCCCATAACATAAACCTCACAAATGAAGTTAAAATCTTATAATATATAGTTATATACCTTCAGTGTTTGATTTTGCAATAATTTTACTGTTTGGATGTGTTTTTCTATTTTTGTCTTTTTTTGTGCGCATTCAGCTGAGATACGGCTGTTTTCTGATTTTTATCATTTTTTTACTGTCCCATAACATAAACCTCACAAATGAAGTTAACATCTCATAAGATATATACCGCTGTACCCTCAGTGTTTGATTTTGCAATGATTTCACTGTTTGGATGTGTTTTTCTATTTGTGTCTGTTTTTGTGCACATTCAGCAGGGATACGGCTGTTTTCTGATTTTTTTCATTTTTCTACTGTCCCATAACATAAACCTCACAAATGAAAAAGGCACTTTAAAGGCAACGGTGCTTTGATGCCAGTTACAACAATGAACAGATAAATAGAATGAAAGACAAATAGCTTTGCCTGCTAGAAAGTTCTACACCTCCCACTTGGCCTACTGATTCCTAAATCCAAGATTTGCCTTTCAAAATGGCTACATCGCTGGGTACGAACGTATTACACACAATCTTACCTTTCAAATGGGTACATAAAGCTACATCGCTGCACTGTAACACATTTCCTGTAGAATTTACAGTAAAGAACAGGCAAAAAAGTTGCCAATAAAGTGCTGTAAAAGTGTTGTTAATTACTGTAAACATTAATTACAACATATTACTGGATACGTTTTACAGGTTTTTGCCATATATAAAACACAACAATGTATTGTTTTATATGATAAACAACCATTTATTGTATTTTAATTTACAATATTATCTTGTATCCCATTCAAATTACATGAGTTACCTGCCAACTATTTTTGCCACTAAATAGCTGTTACTTGTTCATAATTCATTATTTTAATGTAGAATGTTTTCAGCTAATATATGTTTGCTTGTCATGTTTTGCAAATTAAGCACTGTAATTTCTTGTAATTGTAATTATTTTCAGCTATTAATAATAATAAAACAAGAGTCAGTGCTGCAACAATACAAAACATTTATTAACACTCAATACCCGATGTGTATATTTTCAAACTCACACAGACATGAACAAACTCACATAAACATACACCAGACTGCACAAGACTTGCAGCCACACAGTGTAACTTTGAATTAACTACTGTAATTTGCAGCAACAAAGTCAAATGTGTAAAAAATAACCACATCTTAGAACCATTGTTTTTTTGTTTTTTTTTATACAAAACAGTGTGCCATTATTGTTTCTTTTGCAAACGGGCTCAAAGCCATTCAAAGTCCATTAACCTTTTTAGATGTGCAGAGACATGAAGGTTGACATTGCTGTTCCTCTTCTCTTGCACCTTCCCACTTCTTGGAATGATCCACTTTGTGGCCTTTGTGCCAGAGGTTGGGTTGATCCCCAGGAAGCATCTGAAGTCACAAAATCAGGAAAAAGACACTTAATGAAATACATTGTTTACAAAAGACAAAACTCATCAAGTTGCGGTTTTTCATCATTTTTTGAAATATACAAGGATATTTTATTGTCACATGCAGAGAGTAGGGTAGATTAGTACATGCAGTGAAGGGTAGCGCTGTGTGTGTGTGGGAGTGAGTGCGCGCAGCCGAGGGGCGGCGCATGAGCGAGCCCGCAGAGCGGAAGATGGGTGTGTTATTGTTAACATGTGTGCCCGTGAATGAAGGTGGAGACGGCGACCGGAGCGGATAGAGAGAATTGGATGTTACCGTGCAATCAGCTAATAAACCCGGATTCTCTTCAACAAACAAACGGCCTGTCATTTGTGTGCCACAACATTTTAGCCTACCATTAAACTGCAGAGCCTGGGATTACACTCGTTTGAAAAATATTCTTGAGCTAACTTTATTTTTAGTTGTGCAAACCAGGCTGACACACTGTAGTGAATGGACTTACATAATTCACCCTTGCACTTTGTGTTTCTATACACTTATGTCATGAGATTATTTCCTATAGTGTTATGCTTTTTATTCGGGACAGTATCTCCGGAAGACGTTTCCTGTGCGACACGGGACACAGAGGAGCGTCCTGCCTGCATCCCGTCTGGACATGGTGACCGACAGCCACGGCCCCCCTATGGAAGCAGCAAATGGGACCCCCATCCGCACGTATGGACAGAGGTACATTGAGCTATGTTTTGGTGGGCAGCGGTTTGGCTGGAGCTTTGTCATAGCGAAGGTCGCCGTGCCCCTCCTGGGCGCTGATTTTCTGTGTGCGCATAGACTGCTGGTGGACGTGCAGAACCGCCGTTTGATTGACGCTGTCACGTTCTGTTCATATAAATGCTCGCTTGGGGGGGCTGATGCTGTCCGATTGTCTAGCATGCTCTCCTCCTCAGATGATTTTCACCGTCTGCTTGCCAGCTTTCCAACTCTCATTCAACCCACTTTCTCTGCGTCTGCTGTGAAGCATGGTGTGGAGCACCACATCGCCACTACCGGCCCACCCGTCTATGCCCGCGCTCGGCGCCTCGACCCAACCAAACTGGCCGTTGCTAAGGCTGAGTTTTCAAACATGGAGTGCCTGGGTATAGTACGCAGGTCTGACAGCCCATGGGCCTCACCCCTTCACATCGTCCCCAAGCCTGGTGGCGGCTGGCGCCCATGTGGCGACTACAGGCGGCTGAACGAAGCGACAACACCTGACCGATACCCAGTCCCCAACATTCAGGATTTTTCAGCACACCTGGCTGGTATGGTGATTTTTTCTAAAGTGGACCTTGTCCGGGGATATCATCAGGTGCCGGTACACTCACTAGACATTCCCAAAACAGCAGTAATCACACCATTTGGTCTTTTTGAGTTTTTGAGGATGCCTTTCGGCCTTAAAAACTCAGCCCAGTCTTTTCAACGTCTCATGGACTCTGTGTTACGTGACATGCCTTTTCTTTTTGTGTACCTGGACGATATCCTGGTAGCGAGTGCGTCCAAATCCCAGCACCTGGTGCACCTCCAAGCGCTTTTCGAGCGGCTCAGCCAACATGGACTGATTGTCAACCCCGCCAAGTGCCAATTTGGTCTCTCCACCATTGATTTCCTGGGGCACAGAGTCACCAAAGACGGTGCGCTCCCGCTCCCATCAAAGGTGGAAGCGGTCACACATTTTCCACGCCCACTCACTGTCAAAGCTGAGTGCTGAGTGAGGAGAGAGAAAAAGCTTTTGCCGACACCAAGGCCGCCCTGGCGAACGCCAGTATGCTGGCGCATCCGTCTCCCACAGCCCCGATCGCCATCACCTCTGATGCCTCAGACTACGCTGTCGGTGCCGTCCAAGAGCAGTGGGTAGGCGGGACCTGGCAGCCGCTTGCCTTCTTCAGCCGTCAGCTGCGCGACTGTGAGCGGAAGTACAGCACTTTTGATCGAGAGCTGCTTGGTCTTTACCTTGCCATCAGACACTTTCGTACCCTGCTGGAAGGTCGCCCTTTCACCGCTTTCGTCGATCACAAACCACTCACTTTCGCCATGGCCAAGGTGGCCGAGCCGTGGTCCGCCCGCCAGCAACGTCATCTGTCCTACATTTCAGAGTTCACCACAGACCTACGACACGTGGCCGGTAAGGACAACCCGGTGGCAGACTGCCTGTCACGGGCTGTGGCTGGAGCAGTCCACATTGGCTTGGATTACAGCCGCATGGCAGCAGACCAGGCCACGGACCAGGATGTGCAGCTCCTGAGGACCTCGACTACGGGTTTGAAAGTAGAGAATGTGGTTTTTGGTGACGCCGGCACCACACTCCTGTGCGACGTTTCCACGGGCAGTCCTCGGCCGATTGTTCCGGCAGGATGGGGACGGCAAGTTTTTGATGCCATCCATGGTCTTTCCCACCCTGGTTCGAAGGCGTCGCAGAGACTGGTGGCAGCGAAATTCGTGTGGCACGGCCTCAAAAAGGACGTTAGAGACTGGGCTAACACTTGTCTTGAATGTCAGCGGGCCAAAGTACACCGTCACACCCCCATTGGAGTTGTTCCCGGTGCCAGAGAGACGTTTCGATCATGTAAACGTGGATCTGGTTGGCCCTCTGCCCTCCTCTCATGGTTTCACTTACCTGCTGACCATGGTAGACAGGACCACACGTTGGCCTGAGGCTGTGCCGCTGTCATCGCTGACTTCTGTGGAGGTGACGCGGGCATTCATTAGCACCTGGGTTGCCCGGTTCGGCGCCCCTTCCGACATATCCTCTGACCGGGGCGCGCAGTTCACGTCTGAGCTGTGGAACGCCGTTGCCCGGAGCCTTGGTGTGAAACTTCACCACACGACTGCATATCACCCACAGGCTAACGGACTCTGTGAGCGATTTCACAGGTCGAAGGCTGCTCTTCGTGCTGGCCTCAAAGACTGCAACTGGGTCGACAAGCTGCCGTGGGTAATGCTGGGCATCAGGACTGCACCAAAGGAAGACCTACAGTCCTCATCTGCGGAGCTTGTTTATGGCCAGCCGCTGCGGGTTCCAGGGGATTTTGTCCCCAACACCACCGTCCCTTGGTCAGCGACTCTACAGCGGGACACGCTCCTGGACAATGCGAGGCTTTTTGCACCCATTCCTACCTCACACCACGGCCTGCCTCAGTCCCACGTCCCCGCTGGACTTCAAACGGCTGAATATGTCTTTATCCGGCACGACGCCCACAGGGGGCCGCTGCGTCCACCCTACGAGGGCCCCTTCCGTGTATTGGAGACAGGGGACAAACACTTTGTGGTGGACGTGGGCGGCAAACCGGAGCGGCTCTCCATTGACCGCCTCAAACCAGCTCATTTGGATGTAGCTAGACCCATTGTATTGGCTCAGCCCCCGCGACGTGGGCGACCTCCGGCTCTGCCCCCACCCCCTGCTCCCCTCCCCCCCAAAGCTCCCACGTTTCGAACCCCACATCCGGGTCGTGGCGGGACGCCTGCCGCAGTGGTCCCTGCCAGGTCTCCTGTACGGCGCAGCCGTTGTGGCCGGGTGTTACGACCACCTCGCAGATGACTGTTTATTATTTTATTTTTTTCTCTTTCATATGGTGAATTCTGGGGGGACGTGTGTAGTGAATGGACTTACATAATTCACCCTTGCACTTTGTGTTTCTATACACTTATGTCATGAGATTATTTCCTATAGTGTTATGCTTGTAGGAAGGACTGTTCCGGGATCATGGTCCCTTTAAGTAACCATGTTTGTGATGCATAGAGCCCTGTGCTGATTGGTTGGTTACAGTTCGTCATCATCTTGTGTTTACTTCGGCTTCACTGTTTTCAATAAACGAGGCACACAGTTTGTGCGCTCAAGCTGAGAAATAGTTTTTACCTGTTCAATGCAATTTCCACAACACGATTAAATCATATTGCATGTTATTACTTGAATCACATTTTGAAGAGAAACTAGCAAGGTTGGTTTCCAGCCATGATATGCCAGGTGAAAGGCATAGCCTCAAAAAAGGTTGCTAAAGTCATATTGTTAAAAACTAAAATAATTACTGTTTAATTCGGGTAAAATGTAACATAACCATGCATACAATCTTGCCTAGTTTCTCTTTAATAATTTAGACTAATAACATAATACTTACTCTTTATTGAGTGGATGAATGCTGGGTTCGCTCTCCTCCTCCCGCCATCAAATGCCTATCCTCTTGCAAACCGCCAATATTAGCCGAACAGTGTTTAACTGTAAATGTATCATTTACAGTCAGAACCAAGTGAAAACATAACCATGCTGTAATTTTAAAATGTGTTACAGCTTTAAATTACTGTAATTATTTTTATACCCATAATACATTGCAATTTACAGTTACACCTTGTAAAAGGATAGGACAACAAGCTTCTGTAATTTTTTACTGTAGAAATTACAGAAATTTGTTACAGTGTGGGTACGAACGTATTACACACAATTATTACCTTTCAAATGGGTACATAAAGCTACATCGCTGGGTACGAACGTATCACACACAATTTTTACCTTTCAAATGGGTACATAAAGCTACCTCGCTGGGTACGAACGTATCACACACGATATGAATGAATAACAGATACAAATGACAAATAAAGGTTTCACTGTCCATGAACACATTGTCCTTGCTGACACAGTGGCACCCTTTACCGAAACACACCATCATGTGGTGGGGAATCTTTCTGTTCCTCCACTGGTAACAGAACCGCCAGCCTTCTGACATCTCTGTGAAGGATGGTGGAGGGACAGTTCACCTTCTCTTTGCCTTTCCCACGTTGTCCACTGAAAACCGGGCAACTTTGGCACGTCCTCACTTTCACATCTCGTACTATGCCTTTCACATCAGGATGGGCCTCCACAACTCGACCGAGCCTAAACTGGCCTCTCAGTGCATTCTGGTCAGCCAACCACACTAAGTCTCCCACTGTGACGTTCCTTGCACCCGCGTGCCACTTCTGTCGAACGAAGAGGCCCGGGCCCGCCAGCTGGCTCCACCGCTTCCAGAACTTGTCAACCTCGATCTGGACCGCTCTCAGGCGCGCCACAGGGTAGGTCAATTGGCCTTTCGTTTGACAGATTAGCTGCCAGGTAGAGGAGAGTCTGGAACTCCAGTGCTGTCAGGTGACTTTCCACCCCGTTGCTCAACGCTCTCTTGAGCGTATGGACTGCTGCATCAGCTGCTCCGTTTCGATGGGGAGAGTCTGCTGGGTGAAACACCCACGACCAGTCGGTCCCAGCGGCGGTTGCTTTCTTCTGGACTTGATCCTTGTCGATGTCGTTCAGGAATTCGTAGAGCTCCCTTAAAGCTGGCTTGGCGCCCACGAAGTTGGTCCCTTTATCCGACCAAAGTTTCCTTGGGTGGCCCCTGAGAGCTGTGAAGCGCTGGTACGCCTTTAGGAAGCCATCCGTTGGCAGGTCTTCCATGATGTCAGCATGCAGTGCCCTGGAAGCCATACGACTGAATACTACTCCCCAGACTTTCATCTTTGTTCTTCACTTTACAGTGTCTCTGACAACGAAGGGGCCAAAGAGATCCAGTGCTGTTAGCTCAAACGGTGCGGCTGGTTCAGATTGTTCACTAGGAAGCTCACTCATCTGTTGCCTGCATAACCTTGCCTTGGTCTTTCGACAATGCACGCAGGAGTCAATGATGCTTCTTGCGATTCTTGGCCCCTGTACTACCCATGCTTTGGACCTCACTCTGAGGAGTGTGCCAGCGATGCCTTCATGGTTGGCTCCGTGGGCTTCCCGTGTGAGGAGGGTGCTGATCCAGGCATTATATGGGACCAGGGGTACTCCGGGGTTTCCCCAGGTGATGGCTTGGACTCTGCCGTAGCACCGCAGGAGCCCCGAAGCTTCGTCCTTGTTGACGACGAGTCTGTTCTTTATTCCCCGCCTCACAGTGTCTCTGATGAGCGGGATGACGTAGGGGGATCTTGGAATGCAGTTTCAAGTTCGGTCACTGTCAGTACTACCTCCCACTTTGCTGGAATAGGGGCTCTCCCTATACGAGCAACCCACTTCTTTACAGCCTTTCGGGCATAACTGACCCCCCCACAGAGCTTAGCTAAAGGGTTGTACCTTTTCAGACCCACTTGGACTATGAGTGCGGCTCCCCAGAGTGTCTCATCTTTCTTGGTCTCAACAGGGATCGATTTTGTCTCATATCCTGCCGACTGGAGCCCTGCTAGAGACCTGCTATCTCCATCTGTGAAATTCCGGCCTTCACTACCAGAATTTAACAACTTCTGCGCTTGGGTTCTGGTGAGAGCTGCTGTAAAGTCTTTCTTCTGGAGTTTACTCACTGTCTCTGTAGCATCAGCCGCCACTTTTGCTGCAGATTCCATAGGCCAATCTTTCACTGGACTAGACAGGAACTCGGGACCCTTCTGCAACGCGGAGTTTTCGTCTAGTCGCTTGGGTGAACACCCTCTTGTGACGAGATCAGCGACGTTGACGTCACCTGGGATCCACCACCAATCAGTTACGGGCCCAGCCTTCTGGATCTCCCCGACCCTATTTGCAAAGAATGTTTGAAGTCCGTAACTGTCTCGCTGGATGGCTCCCAGCACAGTCTGACTGTCTATGAAGTGGTACCACTTTTCTACAGCCAATCTTCCATGCTTCAGCATGTATTCCTTCAGGCGTGCGGCGAAGAAAGCCCCACAGATTTCGGCATTGACTGCGTCGCCTTTCTGGTTTAAGGGGGTTAACTTGGCTTTTGAGTCCACCAACCGGGTAACTACACCATCTGACGTTTCCCATCGCAGGTACAGTACGGCGCCTTAAGATTCACAGCTTCCTTCAGAGAATGTGATTCCCCAGGGCTCGCCCCTCCAGCCGGAGGGTGTGAGGCTTCTGTGGAACTTGATGCTCCCCAAGCGAGTGTACTCCTTGAACAGCTCGATTGCTTTCCCTCGGAGTTCGTCAGAGAGGGACTCCTCCCAAGTGTCCTTAGTGAACTTGCCAGCCTCCTGGGAGGCCTTCCTCACAGGAATCACACCTTTTTGCTTCACAGGTGTTGTTAGATGATCGATTGGGTCGTACAATCCATTGATCTGGCTCAGTAGGACGCGACGAGTTAATGGGTTTGGTGCTTTTACATCCACTTCTCCTTCAGTAAGGAGAGTCATTTGGTCAGGCTTAGCCTCGTCCTTCCTCCCACTTTGACCAGACCGGACCCAGGGCTTGAGGTAGAAGCCCCTTGCTTTCAGGATCTTCTCCACTCCCTCTAGGATCCTCCTCCAGTCGACCGGCTTCTCATGGTAGCTGGGTCTCTCAGAAGTGTAAATGGGGATTGGCTCGCTGAACTACAAAAGCTCTACTCCTGTGAGTAATGACTTTTGGCCTTTCAGGAAAGGCGCCAGGAACAATAAGAGCTTCTCAAAATGGTTACCCGGGAAGGCATAGTTTTTGGGGCTGCTCACATGTGCAAGCCACTGGGTTAGCATTTTCTCAGAAAGTCTGCTCTCTAAAGGCAGTATCACCAGGTGCTTCTGCTCTTGTTTAGTGAGCTCCGGCTCCAACGAGCTGTGGCTTCTCTTCAGTTCCTTTGTCTGAGCCTCCAAACCTGTCCGGTTTGAAGTTAGCAGTGGTGTGGTTAGCAGGAGTTGGCTGGTGTTGGTAGCCAAGTCCTCCTGTGCTAAGCTAAGTCTTTCTTCTGGTGCCTTGAGGTCTTGATGCAGAGTAGACTCTTCTTCTTCTGACTCTTTCTGGTAGAAGTCAGACTGAAGCTCAGTAAGATTCTCCTGACTTTGCGCCAAGGTCTCCTGCAGCTCATCGGTTTGGGTCTTTTCAGAGCTCAGCTCCCTGCTGAGCTCAGACATCTCGGCCCTCAGTTTGCTCTCCTCCTCTACCTTCTTGACATTGACATCCGTTACTTTCTGTAACTCTGTCACTTGACCCTTCAGTTTATTCTGCTCTTCTTCAAAGGACTCTGTGGGACCCGCTTGCGCCTGGATACTCTCCCAATCAGCCTTCCTGCTCCCGGAAATCTTAGGAAAGCTTATCGGTGTGATCTTTGCTATGGGTTGGGCCCACTGAGAGCTGTCTTCTCCCCCTGTGACTGTACCAAAGTTGCTGGTGGGCACCGTTCTCCTTTGTCCCATGCTGGAGTTGGTGGGACTGGTGAGGGTTGGAGGCTGAGTAAAGCTGACAGTGGGTCCATAATTAGGTTGTTGAGGCTGTTGAGGAGGTTGATGAGGGGGACATGTGCCAGCTATGGTGCCCTGCCTGATAGCTGAGTGGGTGTGAACAGGTGGGGTGGTACTAGCACAAGTTACTGGTCGGGTAAGCCCACCTCCCCGCTTGTTATCCCGGCGGCGTGCCCAATCCTCCATCAGTACCTTCTTTTTATTTTCCAATGTTAAAAGGAGTCTCCACTTTTCTTCACCGTATGGCCAATAGTCTTTCCAAACATACACAGCGTCTCTGAGTTTGTGGAGTTCCTGATCCAGTCCCTGCCTCCTGGCCTCTTGCTGACACCACTGTAGTGCACTTTTCCTGCCGAGTTCCTCGGCCTGGTCGAAAGCTGAATTGAACCGTGCCACGAGGGTGCTTATTACCGGCTCAGCATCCTTAAACCACAACATTTCCATTGTCTCATGGTACCTTTGCCCAATGGCGTCCCTCTTTGTCAGAGTGTCTCTTAACTCACAGTGGTCGTCCGTTGAGTCTATCTGTTCCAGGTCTTCGATATATTCACTGCAGGCGTCGACGAAAATATCATAGTCGTTTTCCAACCCTGCCAACTCTTGCGACAATTTTCCTGTGCCTAGACGTCCAGCTTTGAAATTAAGGCGGTTTATACGCGCCGTTAGGCTCCGCTGTGCATTTGAGCGCCTCCGCTGTAGGCTTTCCAGATCTGGCTTGTCATCTGCCATTTTTCTTCTTTGAACTCCTGACTCACTCTGGAATTGGAATTGATTGGAGTCGACTCTCTGGTCCATTGCCAATGACTCGTTCAAAGGATTCAGTTCTTTGCAAACGACACGTCCACGAATGGCACACGAATGTCCACGCCCCAAGCTGTCGACGTCCGTTGCCAATGACTCGTTCAAAGGATTCAGTTCTTTGCAAACGACACGTCCACGAATGGCACACGAATGTCCACGCCCCAAGCTGTCGACGTCACAATGTCACAGTCTGTGAGGCTCTTTCGCCCAGAAGAGCTTTGTATTCCTTGTGCAATCTTCACAGCCTTTCACTCGGCTGCGGCACTTCCTTTAATCCTTCAACGGCTCCATAAGCTCTTTGCTCCGGCTTCTCCGTTGAGTTATTCAAGACTGATTCGCTTCACCAGCGTCCTGGTACTTCACGATTGTCGTCCTCCGCTCGGCAGTCCGTACTCCACTGATACGGCGCCTAAAACGGTTTTACAACTGTCCAGATTTCTGCTGGCTGGTCTTTCCAGCTCAATGCTCCCTTCTGGAAAGGGTAACCAGAACAAGTACGGCGGGCACAACTCGACTGTCTTTCTGAAGGTTTATTCCACATACACAGTTAAGCAGCAGTTAAGTTAAGTTGAAGTTAGTTTGAAGTTAGTTAGACAGCATCTTGTTAGCTGCTGAGTACAGTAGTCCGTCAGTTAGACAGTCAGTTAGGTTGTAAAACCGACAAGTCGTACAGGTTCTAATGATAGATAGATTTACAAAGGCGCATACGAAGGCAATATATAACAAAACATGGCTTTGACGATGCACCTTAAAGGCACTTTAAAGGCAACGGTGCTTAGATGCCAGTTACAACAATGAACAGATAAATAGAATGAAAGACAAATAGCTTTGCCTGCTAGAAAGTTCTACATTACCGGTTTCTTAACAGTTGACCTTTCACAATGGCAGCATTCAGTGTTTTTTTTATTTTTTCTGGAGCCATTAACTCCTCATGTTGACAAAATAATGCAATAATATCTGTAGAATATTATCAAACCTCTAATAATGACCACCGTAGGCATGAACGATTGATTACAGTCAAAATAATAAGATGACATACAGCATAATATTTTCATGGGGGTTAATTCAATTATTTACCAATAAGAGTGACAGCTAACCAATTGGAAGCATCAGTAGTTTTAATCTCTACTGGCTCTTATCCTGTCTGGCAGAGCTTCAGAGAATAAATCTCCATGGCAACCTAACTTTATCAATTGATCTTGTTTTGAGCAAAATAGTGGACAGCTTAATCCGTTCTGTGCATGGTCCTCTGTTATTTTCAATCAGTAATCAGTAATAGATCAGTAGATCAGTAATACAGTGAAAATGAGAGGAAATATGAATATTTGCTTTGCAAGTCAATTTAAGGTGTGCTCCCCTAAATGTTTTGCTTGCTCTCCTAAAATGTTCAGTTAGGAGTTACTGTGCTCCTTGTAAAACGTTAGTCTGATGCCCTGCAAACATTGTTCTAAAGGGTTTATGCTCTTAGTTCCTCTTCAGTAGAGCTGCATGTCCACAATGTAAAAAAAAACCCTTCTCCACTAACTATGGTTGTTTCCATCCCTTCTGTCCTATTGTTTGTATTGTATTTGTATTGTATGTATTTAGGTGGTCTTATAAATGAAAGGACACATACTGTGAAGCAGCACTGTAATAAGCGACGGCCGGTTAATGAACCCATTAAAATATTCCATAACATGTCATTTAGCAGACACTTTTATCCAAAGTGACTAACAATGGAATTGAGTACAATTCAGCCAGGGCCGGAGTCATACTTGCGACTATTACGACCATGCTGTCTTTCGCACACAGGGTACCGGTCTTAACCACTGAGCCACTCTACCCCCGTATATATGAAATATGTCTTATTAACTTGTGATAGGATGTGGAATTTGAGACACGGCCTCCTGACAGAATGAGCCGGTTAATGTCTTTTTATCTTTTATTTCCCTTTTCATTGCTTAAGCAGGAATGCTGTTGTGACCTATGGCCTTTGTGGACCAAGTGAGGGTGGACCATGGAGGAGAATTTTATCTCTCATCGTATGTGCAAGAAAAACTGTCAGGATACACAGAGACATTAACAAGGGTATTTAAAAGTGTTTCTAAACATTATTTCTCTCAACACCATATGTGATGCGTGTGTGGGTATGTATTTTTCAGTACTTGGACAGTGGAGTGTCTGGGTGGTTGTGTATATAACCACCCAGTTATATGGGTGGTTCACCTACAAATTTGGTGTAGGTGAAGTTATTTTCCACTGTCAGGGAATATCAACATTTTTCATTATCACATAACACACAATTCAATCAATATCTGAAGCTAAAATGATGTGGGTGTATTTTAGGGATATCATAGTATGGTGTGAATGTGGGTTTAGGAATGAGTGTGTGTGTGTGTGTGTGTGTGTGTGTGTGTGTGTGTCTGTGTGTCTGTGTCTGTGTGTATGTGCAACTCCAGGCACTTCTTGTTCTCACATCAAGTTCAAATCGACATGATACACAGGCACCTACACCTACAAAGAGGCTCATACACACATTCACTCCTTTGAGTAAAAAAAACAAACAGGCATCTTGAGGGACTTCAAAGACTTGCCCTCTACGTGAACCCAAACAAAAGTCTGGTTTTGTTTACACAGGTGCAATTACAGGTAAACACAATGTTTCACTTTGTTTGGGGCTCAATTCATCCTGACTGTCAAAGACACAGTCTCAGACGCTGAAGACCTCGACCTCATCAACATCAGTCACAATGTACTGAAAAAGAAAAAGGTTAAATCATTTATCAAAACTAACCCTAACCCTATCATATTATAGTGATTACATGTAAAATAATTACATCAAATCAAACATAAGCTAGATGTTTTGTATGACCTGTGTGATCATCCGTTTTTGATGAAGTTTAAAATCCATAATTTGTATTAGTAGTGTATGATTTCACTTTCACTGAACTCAGTACCACTTATACTTCATATACTAGTAGTATGGAGTACTTTTACTGTATACGTTTTGGAGGAATATAGGGTCAAAGTTCACTTTTTGCAACAAACAATAGGGTAATCATTTTTGATGAAGTATAAAATCCTTATTTTTTATCAGTAGTTTATGATTTTACTTTCCCTGGATTCAGTACCTCTTGTACTTCATATGCTATTAATATGAAGTACTTTTAATGTATACTTTTGGAGTAACCTGGGCTCCCTTCACACCAAGCAATCTTATTTCTGGTTTTCAAAATAAAGTCCTATCGGATGCGATTACATCATACTAAAAAATAAATGTTCAAATTATATGTCAATTTAATTTATTATATAACAATTATATCACATTATAGTGATTACATGTAAAATAATTGTTGAATATTTTCTAGTTTCTGTCATTTTTCAGCTTCTTAATTGTGAATATTTTCGACTTTCGGTTGCAATTATTAGGTAAACACAATACTTTGTTTGGGGCTCAATTCATCCTGACGGTCAAGACACAGCCTGAGACGCTGAAGCCCTCGACCTCATCAACTATCAGTCACAATGTACTGATTATATATTAATTATATATCAAAACAAACCCCAAGCCTATCACATTATAGTGAATACATGTAAAATAATTACATCAAATCAAGCATAAGGTAGATGTATTGTATGACCTGTGTAATCATCCATTTTAAGTATAAAATTAATTCATATATTAGTAGTATGGAGTACTTTTACTGTATACTTATTGAGTAATCCTGGGTCAAATTTCCCTTCTTTTTTTTTTACACTTGCACAATAATAACAATGTTCTTCTTGGTGCCAGTGATTTTATTGTGCAAGAAACACTGTGAATCTGTGAATATAGTACCGAAGACGTTCATGAATAACCATCCATAATCTGTGTGGTGCTGTCTTTACTGTGAACTTCAAGTGGCAGTCACTCATTCACCATCCTCACGATGACACCTACTGGCGAGAAACGGTATTGTTACTTGAGTTTTTGCTGTTTTTTGTTTTTTTTACAGATGACACGAGGCCTTTGAAATTATATAAGCAAGAAGAATAATGGGGGGCGTACTTCATGTACTAGCAGTATGAAATACTTTTACTGTATATGTTTTGGAGGAATATAGGGTCAAAGTTTACTTTTTGCAACAAATGCCAGGGTAATCATTTTTTGGCTATCAGGCAACTGTAATTTCACAGTATTGTTATGTCAGCTGCCTAAATTATGTAAAATCCGATTAATGCTATGCTATTTATTTAAATCAAGTCTCTAACACAACAAAAGTGTGTAATAAATGAGGGTTAGGGTTAGGGTTATTACATGAAAGCCAGTGGACCTGAGGTGTTGCCAAGGGGGAAGTAATCCTCACAGCAGGCTCCCTGCTAAGTGAAATTCATTTTTGTGTTCAAGATTCAAGATTCAAGATTCTTTATTGTTATTATGCAAGCATAACAAAATTTCCTCCCCAGTTGTTGGGATACAACTGCTCAAATGGATCAAATACCTGAAACTGTGTGAGAATTCCAAGCATCAATAAACCGTTGGATTCCGATGCTGGCAGCTCAGGTTTGACACACAGTATCGAACTGTGGTGTCCTCCATATTCACCAGGTGAACCAAGGCGGCCTTCAGTGGAAATGTTGTTCACTTCCTGTGGTTCTGTAAAAATGCAGAGCAGAAGGGAATTAAAAAAAAGTTTTATGTTGCTTTTAGGTTTCAAGCCCAGTCAATGGAACACATTTTAGGAAATATTAATGTTATTCCAAGATTATCTTTTACTTTTCACATGCCATATAACTCAGAAAAGATTTGTGGGAAAAAGAAATGCAAATAATTTCACGACCACTGTCTGATATAATCTAGTAACATGTATCGATATAGACACCCATATTAGACTGACTAACCCGTCTAATATGGGTTATTGGTTAACTGGTTAACACAATGGGAAGTTTCTATGAGAGCTAATCATTTTATTGACACTCATTTTATTTCTTGATCATTTTCCTACACTGTAGCTCCTGTTTGACTAGAGTTTGTCAAATAGTTGAATGATGAGGTTCTGACTGTGGCATTGATCAAGGACACAGTAGAACTAAAGGCGAACATCTTTTGGCGGTTTGATAACTCAGTGGACAGTTAAATAGATATAGTTGTCTACAGACATGCCACAATACAGACTGTGGAACTGGGTGTAGTACATTATCACATTATTTCATGGGATATTCCTATATGAGTCAGTTTGTCTGGTGTTACATGCATGTATGTCACAAAGTTAGGTACAAAACTACAAATTGTGTTTTACTAGATGTTTGAGCAGATCCTTCATCAGAGTCTCGAGTCTCAGGGTACAGAGGTACTTGTGCATCAAATTCTTGCATAACATCTACATTAATATCTAATAATATTACACCTGGCATACTCCAGCCCTGGGAGTGAAACTTTTGGTCTGGCCTTGTTTTAGTGTTAAGAAAAATTCAGGTTCAACTTTATCAAATTATTCATGTTTGAGCAAGAGTCCAGGATACCGGGCAATATCCCAGCTTAATCCCTTCTGTGCATGGTCCTCTGATATTTTCAAGCCTCAACTTGCCAGCTCCATGTTTATTTTTATTATATCAGAAAGTATGAGTGTGTGGATGAGCTAACTCATGCTTTTGAAGCATGATGATGGTCGCCACAGCGGTCGTCTTCCAGATAGAGATTAGATAGAAAATAAAAACTCCAAACTCAAGGAATAAACACTTGACTTTTGCGAGAACAGGTGAACGTCACATAGTGTACCCTGAGACATTATTGCTCTGGACCATAATCATCAATTGGACTGATAAGAGATTACCGGCATCTTGTGAAATGTGCCAGTACACTAATAAAAGTGCCGGTTCTGTGTACTGGACAGTACCGGGTCACTTCTAGTTAATAATTGTACTGTAGTGACAGTGATGGTATTTTATGTACACTTAATGTCTCTTATGTGATCTTATTCTTTAACAAACAAGTACACAATAAAAATTCACTGGGAATTCTAAACAGCACATTGCAATTTATTCAATTATTATCGGAGTATTGATCAGTAATACAGTGAAAATGAGAGGAAATGTTTAAGGTGTGCGCCCCTAAATGTTCTGCTTGCTCTCCTAAAACATTCAGTTATAGGGGGGGCTACTGTGCTCCTAGTAAAAAGTTAGTCTGGTGCCCTGCATACATTGTTCTAAAGGGTTTATGGTCTTAGTTCCTCTTCAGTAGAGCTGCATGTCCACAATGTAAATTTAATTTTACATTTAAATGCAGAGCTGTCAGTCCCACCGTGTGTGATTGACAGCTCTGCATTTCATGTTTGCAAAGTTGCAGTTATAGGTGGATTTGTAGTGGACAAGCTATCAGTATCCATCCCTTCTCTTATAACTATGGTTGTTTCTGGTTTCAAAAACTAACATGGTGTTGCCCAAAATACTAAACTCCAACATTTAAACAGGGGAGTCTACCCATCAGTGGCAACCCAAATAGTTGACACATCCCAACCTTATGAGAACCTGCCTCTCAAAATGGGTTATGGATTCATATTTTATCACTGACAAATGGAATGTGAACTATGATGAGGAAGGCATGACAATATTATAGCTATATCATGACATGAGACAAGATATGATCTTAGAATTTTGATATTGTCATATCGTGATCGGGTATTTGTGATGAATTTTCCTGGTTTGAGAATTTTGGAGAAAAACAAGCTCAAAAGTCAAGATTTTGACAATTATTTTGCAACAATTTGTGACTTTGCACTGCCCTCTAGTGGCCTTATATGATTTCCCATGAAATATGTCACCTGCTTTGCGTACTACAGCTCCTTATTTTTCCAGTGATCCCCTATATGTCCATATCTACTTTGGACTATAGGAGAAAGTCCATCTCAAATATGAATGCTGACTGAATTCTATTGCAACCATTCCTGAATTTGCACTTCTCCCTACTGGCCGAAACGTGCATTTTTTTAAGGTGGAATCGAAACTTAATGAAAATCGGAAGCGAATGCTGAAGGTGGCCCTACAGCATCATCATGTCATTGTTCCCAATAGAATGAGTGCGCGAGTTTTTGTTTTTTTATGTTAATATAATGTCAATGTATTAATGATACAAATATAATGATGGTGATGATAACAATAATAATATTAACAGCAATAATAATAATAATATTAATAATAATGATATGATTACAACAATAATGTGTGCTGTGAAAGCAACATTTGTTGAAAAAAACATTGTAGAAATATTTTTTTGAAGTTTGATTATGACAAATAACCATACAGTTAACTGAACCAATGAAAAGTGTTTGATTTTGCAATGATTTCACTGTTTGGATGTGTTTTTCTATTGGTGTCTGTTTGTGTGCGCATTCAGCTGAGATAAGGCTGTTTCCGTTTTTTTTCATTTTTCTACTTTCCCATAACATAAACCTCACAAATGAAGTTAACATCTTAAAAGATTTAGTTTTGTACCCTCAGTGTTTGATTTTGCAATGATTTCACTGTTTGGGTGTGTTTTTCTATTTGTGTCTGTTTGTGTGCGCATTGTCACAACCGAACAAGGACTTGAACCCAATAGCACGACTCAGAGACAACTTCCAAAAATATTCCAATTTATTGGACAAAGTAACAAATAAAAATCACTCTCAAAAGGAGGAAAAGTATCAACAGAAAATCACTCTATCGAGGAATCACTAGATAAGCAAAAGGCAAAAGTAACAAATTATAATCACTCACTGGGAGGAGACAAAAGGTCTGGGCAAGGTGCCAAATCAAAATCACTCTTCACGAGGAAAAAACTCTGATGGCTCAAAAAGGGACAAAACAAAGTAGCAACTAAGAAAAGCAAAAACCTTACAAACAATTGACGTGGCATGGATTGGCGTGGGTTCTCTGGCATGACAGACAAGACGAACTGACACAGGGTAAAGGGAAGCACAGGCTATATGTGAACTCAAAGTAATGGGGAACAGGTGGAAACAATCAGGGCGGGGAAGATAATCAGACTGGGGGAAAACTACAGGGGAAGGGCAAGTTAGCTAAAACAAGAGGAAAGAGAGATGTCAAAATAAAGCAGGAAGTCACAAGACAAAAAATAGAAGGCAAAACTAAACATAACTTAACACAACTTTCTAGATATGACACGCATTCAGCTGAGATAAGGCTGTTTCCGGATTTTTTTCATTTCTCTGCTGTCCCATAACATAAACCTCACAAATGAAGTTCACATCTTAAAAGATTTAGTTCTGTACACTCACTGTTTGATTTTGCAATGATTTCACTGGTGGGATGTGTTTTTCTATTGGTGTCTGTTTGTGTGCGCATTCAGCTGAGATAAGGCTGTTTCCGGATTTTTTTCATTTTTCTACTTTCCCATAACATAAACCTCACAAATGAAGTTAACTTCTTAAAAGATTTAGTTCTGTACCCTCAGTGTTTGATTTTGCAAAGATTTCACTGTTTGGATGTGTTTTTCTATGGGTGTCTGTTTTGTGTGCATTCAGCAGGGATACGGCTGTTTTCTGACTTTTTTCATTTTTCTACTGTCCCATAACATAAACCTCACAAATGAAGTTAACATCTTAAAAGATTTAGTTCTGTACACTCAGTGTTTGATTTGGCAAAGATTTCACTGTTTGGATGTGTTTTTCTATTGGTGTCTGTTTGTGTGCGCATTCAGCTGAGATAAGGCTGTTTCCGGATTTTTTTATTTTTTTCTGCTGTCCCATAACATAAACCTCAGAAATGAAGTTAACTTCTTAAAAGATTTAGTTCTGTACCCTCATTGTTTGATTTTGCAACGATTTCACTGTTTGGATGTGTTTTTCTATTGGTGTCTGTTTGTGTGCGCATTCAGCTGAGATAAGGCTGTTTCCGGATTTTTTTTCATTTTTCTACTTTCCCATAACATTAACCTCACAAATGAAGTTAACATCTTAAAAGATTTAGTTCTGTACCCTCAGTGTTTGATTTTGCAATGATTTCACTGTTGGGATGTGTTTTTCTATAAGTGTCTGTTTGTGTGCGCATTCAGCTGAGATAAGGCTGTTTCCGGATTTTTTTCATTTTTCTACTTTCCCATAACATAAACCTCACAAATGAAGTTAACATCTTAAAAGATTTAGTTCTGTACCCTCAGTGTTTGATTTTACAATCATTTCACTGTTTGGATGTGTTTTTCTATTGGTGTCTGTTTGTGTGCGCATTCAGCTGAGATAAGGCTGTTTCCGGATTTTTTTCATTTTTCTACTTTCCCATAACATAAACCTCACAAATGAAGTTAACATCTTAAAAGATTTAGTTCTGTACCCTCAGTGTTTGATTTTACAATCATTTCACTGTTTGGATGTGTTTTTCTATTGGTGTCTGTTTGTGTGCGCATTCAGCTGAGATAAGGCTGTTTCCGGTTTTTTTTCATTTTTCTACTTTCCCATAACATAAACCTCACAAATGAAGTTAACATCTTAAAAGATTTAGTTTTGTACCCTCAGTGTTTGATTTTGCAATGATTTCACTGTTTGGATGTGTTTTTCTATTGGTGTCTGTTTGTGTGCGCATTCAGCTGAGATAAGGCTGTTTCCGGATTTTTTTATTTTTTCTGCTGTCCCATAACATAAACCTCACAGATGAAGTTAACTTCTTAAAAGATTTAGTTCTGTACCCTCAGTGTTTGATTTTGCAAAGATTTCACTGTTGGGATGTGTTTTTCTATTGGTGTCTGTTTGTGTGCGCATTCAGCTGAGATAAGGCTGTTTTCGGATTTTTTTCATTTTTCTACTTTCCCATAATATAAACCTAACAAATGAACTTAACATCTTATAAGATATACTTCTTTACCCTCAGTGTTTAATTTTGCAAAGATTTCACTGTTTGGATGTGTTTTTCTATTGGTGTCTGTTTGTGTGCGCATTCAGCTGAGATAAGGCTGTTTACGGATTTTTTTAATTTTTCTGCTGTCCCATAACATAAACCTCACAAATGAAGTTAACATCTTAAAAGATTTAGTTCTGTACACTCACTGTTTGATTTTGCATTGATTTCACTGTTTGGATGTGTTTTTCTATTGGTGTCTGTTTGTGTGCGCATACAGCTGAGATAAGGCTGTTTTCGGATTTTTTTCATTTTTCTACTTTCCCATAATATAAACCTAACAAATGAACTTAACATCTTATAAGATATACTTCTTTACCCTCAGTGTTTAATTTTGCAAATATTTCACTGTTTGGATGTGCTTTTCTATTGGTGTCTGTTTGTGTGCGCATTCAGCTGAGATAAGGCTGTTTACGGATTTTTTTAATTTTTCTGCTGTCCCATAACATAAACCTCACAAATGAAGTTAACATCTTAAAATATTTAGTTCTGTACCCTCAGTGTTTGATTTTGCAATGGTTTCACTGTTGGGATGTGTTTTTCTACAAGTGTCTGTTTGTGTGCGCATTCAGCTGAGATAAGGCTGTTTACGGATTTTTTTCATTTTTCTGCTGTCCCATAACATAAACCTCACAAATGAAGTTAACATCTTAAAATATTTAGTTCTGTACCCTCAGTGTTTGATTTTGCAATGGTTTCACTGTTGGGATGTGTTTTTCTACAAGTGTCTGTTTGTGTGCGCATTCAGCTGAGATAAGGCTGTTTACGGATTTTTTAAATTTTTCTGCTGTCCCATAACATAAACCTCACAAATGAAGTTAACATCTTAAAAGATTTAGTTCTGTACACTCACTGTTTGATTTTGCATTGATTTCACTGTTTGGATGTGTTTTTCTATTGGTGTCTGTTTGTGTGCGCATTCAGCTGAGATAAGGCTGTTTACGGATTTTTTTAATTTTTCTGCTGTCCCATAACATAAACCTCACAAATGAAGTTAACATCTTAAAAGATTTAGTTCTGTACACTCACTGTTTGATTTTGCATTGATTTGACTGTTTGGATGTGTTTTTCTATTGGTGTCTGTTTGTGTGCGCATACAGCTGAGATAAGGCTGTTTTCGGATTTTTTTCATTTTTCTACTTTCCCATAATATAAACCTAACAAATGAACTTAACATCTTATAAGATATACTTCTTTACCCTCAGTGTTTAATTTTGCAAATATTTCACTGTTTGGATGTGCTTTTCTATTGGTGTCTGTTTGTGTGCGCATTCAGCTGAGATAAGGCTGTTTACGGATTTTTTTAATTTTTCTGCTGTCCCATAACATAAACCTCACAAATGAAGTTAACATCTTAAAAAGATTTAGTTCTGTACACTCACTGTTTGATTTTGCAATGATTTCACTGTTTGGATGTGTTTTTCTATTGGTGTCTGTAAATGTGTGAATGTGTGCGCATTCAGCTGAGATAAGGCTGTTTCCGGATTTTTTTCATTTTTCTGCTGTCCCATAACATAAACCTCACAAATGAAGTTAACATCTTAAAATATTTAGTTCTGTACCCTTACTGTTTGATTTTGCATTGATTTCACTGTTGGGATGTGTTTTTCTACAAGTGTCTGCTTGTGTGCGCATTCAGCTGAGATAAGGCTGTTTACGGATTTTTTTAATTTTTCTGCTGTCCCTTAACATAAACCTCACAAATGAAGTTAACATCTTAAAAGATTTAGTTCTGTACACTCACTGTTTGATTTTGCAATGATTTCACTGTTTGGATGTGTGTTTCTACAAGTGTCTGCTTGTGTGCGCATTCAGCTGAGATAAGGCTGTTTACGGATTTTTTTAATTTTTCTGCTGTCCCTTAACATAAACCTCACAAATGAAGTTAACATCTTAAAAGATTTAGTTCTGTACACTCACTGTTTGATTTTGCATTGATTTGACTGTTTGGATGTGTTTTTCTATTGGTGTCTGTTTGTGTGCGCATACAGCTGAGATAAGGCTGTTTTCGGATTTTTTTCATTTTTCTACTTTCCCATAATATAAACCTAACAAATGAACTTAACATCTTATAAGATATACTTCTTTACCCTCAGTGTTTAATTTTGCAAATATTTCACTGTTTGGATGTGCTTTTCTATTGGTGTCTGTTTGTGTGCGCATTCAGCTGAGATAAGGCTGTTTACGGATTTTTTTAATTTTTCTGCTGTCCCATAACATAAACCTCACAAATGAAGTTAACATCTTAAAAAGATTTAGTTCTGTTCACTCACTGTTTGATTTTGCAATGATTTCACTGTTTGGATGTGTTTTTCTATTGGTGTCTGTAAATGTGTGAATGTGTGCGCATTCAGCTGAGATAAGGCTGTTTCCGGATTTTTTTCATTTTTCTGCTGTCCCATAACATAAACCTCACAAATGAAGTTAACATCTTAAAATATTTAGTTCTGTACCCTTACTGTTTGATTTTGCATTGATTTCACTGTTGGGATGTGTTTTTCTACAAGTGTCTGCTTGTGTGCGCATTCAGCTGAGATAAGGCTGTTTACGGATTTTTTTAATTTTTCTGCTGTCCCTTAACATAAACCTCACAAATGAAGTTAACATCTTAAAAGATTTAGTTCTGTACACTCACTGTTTGATTTTGCAATGATTTCACTGTTTGGATGTGTGTTTCTACAAGTGTCTGTTTGTGTGCGCATTCAGCTGAGATAAGGCTGTTTTCGGATTTTTTTCATTTTTCTGCTGTCCCATAACATAAACCTCACAAATGAACTTAACATCTTATAAGATATACTTCTTTACCCTCAGTGTTTAATTTTGCAAAGATTTCACTGTTTGGATGTGTTTTTCTATTGGTGTCTGTTTGTGTGCGCATTCAGCTGAGATAAGGCTGTTTCCGGATTTTTTTCATTTTTCTACTTTCCCATAACATAAACCTCACAAATGAAGTTAACATCTTAAAAGATTTAGTTCTGTACCCTCAGTGTTTGATTTTGCAATGATTTCACTGTTGGGATGTGTTTTTCTACAAGTGTCTGTTTGTGTGCGCATTCAGCTGAGATAAGGCTGTTTACGGATTTTTTTCATTTTTCCGCTGTCCCATAACATAAACCTCACAAATGAAGTTAACATCTTAAAATATTTAGTTCTGTACCCTCAGTGTTTGATTTTGCAATGGTTTCACTGTTGGGATGTGTTTTTCTACAAGTGTCTGTTTGTGTGCGCATTCAGCTGAGATAAGGCTGTTTTCGGATTTTTTTCATTTTTCTACTTTCCCATAATATAAACCTAACAAATGAACTTAACATCTTATAAGATATACTTCTTTACCCTCAGTGTTTAATTTTGCAAAGATTTCACTGTTTGGATGTGTTTTTCTATTGGTGTCTGTTTGTGTGCGCATTCAGCTGAGATAAGGCTGTTTACGGATTTTTTTCATTTTTCTGCTGTCCCATAACATAAACCTCACAAATGAAGTTAACATCTTAAAAGATTTAGTTCTGTACCCTCAGTGTTTGATTTTGCAATGATTTCACTGTTGGGATGTGTTTTTCTACAAGTGTCTGTTTGTGTGCGCATTCAGCTGAGATAAGGCTGTTTACGGATTTTTTTCATTTTTCCGCTGTCCCATAACATAAACCTCACAAATGAAGTTAACATCTTAAAAGATTTAGTTTTGTACCCTCAGTGTTTGATTTTGCAATGATTTCACTGTTTGGATGTGTTTTTCTATTGGTGTCTGTTTTGTGCGCATTCAGCTGAGATAAGGGTGTTTCCGGATTTTTTTCATTTTTCTACTTTCCCATAACATTAACCTCACAAATGAAGTTGACATCTTAAAAGAGTTAGTTCTGTACCCTCAGTGTTTGATTTTGCAATGATTTCACTGTTTGGATGTGTTTTTCTATTGGTGTCTGTTTGTGTGCGCATTCAGCTGAGATAAGGCTGTTTCCGGATTTTTTTCATTTTTCTACTTTCCCATAACATAAACCTCACAAATGAAGTTAACATCTTAAACGATTTAGTTCTGTACCCTCAGTGTTTGATTTTGCAATGATTTCACTGTTTGGATGTGTTTTTCTATTGGTGTCTGTTTGTGTGCGCATTCAACTGAGATATGGCTGTTTCCGGATTTTATTAATTTTTCTACTGTCCCATAATATAAACCTCACAAATGAAGTTAACATCTTAAAAGATTTAGTTCTGTACCCTCAGTGTTTGATTTTGCAAAGATTTCACTGTTTGGATGTGTTTTTCTATTGGTGTCTGTTTGTGTGCGCATTCAGCTGAGATAAGGCTGTTTCCGGATTTTTTTCATTTTTCTACTTTCCCATAACATAAACCTCACAAATAAAGTTAACATCTTATAAGATATACTAATGTACCCTTGTCGTTCCGCTCGTCTTGGGACCCGAAACGAAATATGAAATATTCACACTCCTGCGACCTGTAGTTCCTCCAAAACTTTCACTCTGGCCAAAGGGTCTAAGACTGTATAGAGTCTGACATGACCTGATTTTCAGTTTTTGGATACAGCACTTTGGGCTTTTTTCCCCCGGCCAAAAAAAACTGCCAAAAACACAGTCTGTAAAATTCAAACGTAAGAAAGGTGGGAAACTGTCTTTTCTTCAGATCAATGAGCCCGGATGCTGATTTCTCCGTATGTGTATCAGGGACTCCTGGCTGATCCAGGGTGCCGAGTTTCAGACCCGTGCTGTTTTCTGATTTTTTTCATTTTTCTACTGTCCCATAACATAAACCTCACAAAGGGTGATTTAGATTTCTCTTTTGTTTATTCACTGCATTTTGTTGATTGATGATTGATTCATTTTTTTCACAACTGCCTAAAACCTTTGCACAGTACTGTGGACAGTAGAAAAAAATCCGAAAACAGCCTTATCTCGGCTGGATGCGCACACAAACAGACACCAATAGAAAAACACATCCCAACAGGGAAATCATTGCAAAATCAAACACTGAGGGTACAGAAGTATATCTTATATGATGTTAACTTCATTAGTGAGGTTTATATTATGGGACAGTAGAAAAAAAGAAAAAAATCCGAAAACAGCCTAACCTCAGCTGAATACGTCCAGTGAAAGTAAAATCATAAACTACTGATAAAAAATAAGGATTTTATACTTCATCAAAAAATGTTACCCTATTGTTTGTTGCAAAAAGTGAACTTTGACCCTATATTCCTCCAAAACGTATACAGTAAAAGTACTCCATACTACTAGTATATGAAGTATAAGTGGTACTGAGTTCAGTGAAAGTGAAATCATACACTACTAATACAAATTATGGATTTTAAACTTCATCAAAAACGGATGATCACACAAGTCATACAAAACATCTAGCTTATGTTTGATTTGATGTAATTATTTTACATGTAATCACTATAATATGATAGGGTTAGGGTTAGTTTTGATAAATTATTTAACCTTTTTCTTTTTCAGTACATTGTGACTGATGTTGATGAGGTCGAGGTCTTCAGCGTCTGAGGCTGTGTCTTTGACAGTCAGGATGAATTGAGCCCCAAACAAAGTGAAACATTGTGTTTACCTGTAATTGCACCTGTGTAAACAAAACCAGACTTTTGTTTGGGTTCACGTAGAGGGCAAGTCTTTGAAGTCCCTCAAGATGCCTGTTTCTTTTTTTTACTCAAAGGAGTGAATGTGTGTATGAGCCTCTTTGTAGGTGTAGGTGCCTGTGTAATCATGTCGATTTGAGCTTGATGTGAGAACAAGAAGTGCCTGGAGTTGCACATACACACAGACACACAGACACAGACACACACACATTTGTTCCTAAACCCACATTCACACCATACTATGATATCCCTAAAATACACCCACATCATTTTAGCTTCAGATATTGATTGAATAGTGTGTTATATGATAATGAAAAATGTTGATATTCCCTGACAGTGGAAAATAACTTCACCTTCACCAAATTTGAAGCAATTTGGTGTAAGATATCCTCAAAAAAAAATCCAAACGCACAAAGAATGCAGAGGATTAATCTGTTATGTTTTTATTACAAAAAATCTTGGAAGCGAACATTTCTGCCATGCATGTGTGGTGAAACAAAGGGGCAGTTTATTTCAACTACTACTGTAGCTTTAAGATAATTATCGACCATCGTCACACTCCAACGCAACGTAGTTCCCCACCACAGCAGCAGCGGATTAATATCCAAAACGTGAACAGGTTAGTGTCTGCTCAGCAGGTGGATGAACATGTAATGGAGTTGCAGCATCAGTCGCTGACCAAGGAATTACTGGGGAAGTTGGTGGTAGAGGGAGGCTATTGACATGTCACAGGAAGATGCTCAAAAATGTAGAGGTAAGTGAAATTTTACATTATTATAATGAGCTAAACAGCAGGCCATTGCTAAAATGTGTTCGTTAATTACAGTAACTACGTCTTTTCACTACATACATACACATGCATTAATCGAAATATAGTTAATACTAATATATGCACATGTAAATGTTCCATGCTCTTTTTTTTCTTTTTCGCTTTGCTGTTTTTTTCGAAAGTTTAGTGTTTAAATGCAGTCAGTATCCTATCTCTGAGATGGTGTTGTCTGCGACGTTACACGGGAGCCAGACCTTCTGTCTGAACAGTTCCACTGTGAGAACCGATGTCCTCTCACCCGGACCCGCAGCTGCAAAGCTCCCGTTTTCGCGGAACCGCTTGCTGTGTTTCGGCTGCGTCTTCGGTTGTGAGGACTGTGGGTCACATTGCTGATCTGTTCAGAGAGCTTCGCTGGTGCTGCTGCTGCACTGTCCTGTCTATTTAACAAGTAGGCTATACACTAAATCTATCCCTCTATTCTTAAAAATTAGGTCCACTCTGAATGTTGATACAGTGTGGGTGTTGTAATTATTATTTTTTTTTTATGACAGTCTTTTCCATTCTTACAACGCACAGTTAACGTGACTGGATTCTGCTTCATCCGGGGAAAGAGGTTGACCCTCAGGCTTTGGACACCTACAGTATTTAGTTGATGACAAACTGTTTCCTTAACCCTCAGGCTTCATTATGATTCATTTCCACTGTGTTAGTGCATATGGCACACTTTCTTGTAAGAAGGTCTCTTGGCAAATTGGAATTCAAATGAAAACATTTTATTAATAGATCAATAGAACACTGAACATTGTTTTCACCATACACTTGAGTATATGGCAGGAATGTTCACTCCCAAGAATTGTTGTCATAAAAGATTAATACTTTTGTCCTGCATCAGTCCTCCTCAAAACCACCAAATATTCAATCATTTCCATATTACAAATGTCCTCTTTTCAAATTAAGAGGGGAGGGAGTACATGTTTTAGCTGATGCTACACAAAACTAACAATGCTTCAAAGTTAATATTGTGGGTAATCTTTGACATATTCAAGACTGATTAAAAAAAAATCTCCCAGCCACCCAACATTTGTCATATCTGTTGCCAGTACAAGCCATGAAATGCTCATTTGTACTTGTCAGGAAGTCACTGCAGCTCTGGCCTTGTAACCTAAATATGTTTCTGCTTCAAAAGCACTTTGTTTCATACATGAGGCTAATGTCTGGCAGATTATACCAATCTTAGCCAATCTTCATCACTAAGTTTTATGTTAAATCCTGATTCCCATCTTTTTTTTTATGTATTTTGTAGCATTTTTTTTATATATTCCCAATATAATTCTAATTGTGGTTTCTTTGTATGCGTTGATTATGATGATCTGGATCACACTATTCACTTCTCAGGAGGGGTCCATCCTGATCTCTTTCATATAGTAGTCTCTAAGTTGCAGGAATCCACAGAATTCATGATTGATTATCTAAATCCTTTTTTTCTGTCATATTTTGGAAACTCTCAAGCTGTCCATCTTTCACCAAAACACACCATGCTGTGATTCCCTTGGTTGTCCACTGTTTAAATCCTATATCGTACCTAGTCGGTGTAAAATTGCTATCATATTCAATAAATTAGTGTCTTTCTGTATCTTATATTTTTTTATTATGCTGAACCATATTTTGTATGTGAACATCGTGATTGTGTCTATTTGGTTTTGAATCTTCTTGTATGTTTCTTTATCCCCAATTATATTCTGTACTGGGTTTTCTCCAAACTCTTTTTCTATTTCATTTCACTGTGTCTGGTTTGCACCAACCTACAATATATCTCAATTGGGCCGCATGGTAGTATTCCTTTAATTTTGGAAGTCTCATCCCTCCTTCTTCTTTTGGCAGCTGGAGAGTTTCCAGTCTTATCGTGGGTCTTTTGCCACCCCAACTAAACTTTGATATCATTTTATTCCAGCTCATAAATTGGGGCTTGGGGGACCTCTACTGGTAGGGCTTGGAATAGGTATAAGGGTCAGGGTCAGCGAGTTGGCAGCACCCCGCTTTACCCGCAGGCTGTAGCAGAGAGCCCCCCTTACAGCAACAACTTTGGCAACAACTTATTTTAAAATAAATATATATAAATATATATATATATATATTATAAAATCACGACAAACCCACACCATAACCCCCCAAACATTTATGACCTTCCCCAAAGTTTCATCTTGGAATGCCCATGGCATCCAATCAAATTCTTTTAGAGCCCAACAAATTAAATTCTTGTTGAAAACTGACTTTGACATATTATGTTGTCAAGAACTGAGACTGAACACAAGTAAAGAGTAACGGTATCCAGCATGTGGAACAAAGGTCTAAGTGTAATTTCTATTGGCGAAAGTAAAGCTGATGGTGGGATCTTTTTTCTAAAACTGGTGATGTCACTATTATTCGTAAAACGAATGATTTCCTAATTTAATTCCTTGTAGATTGCTCATGTTGGATTGTTTTTACCGAGGAGAAAAAATACGAACGATACACGTGTACACCTCTCATGAGAGAACGAACATTTTTCAACTTTTTAAAAGACTTAAAGAACCCCTATTGGTCGGATACAAAATTATTTTATGTGGCGACTTTAACACTGTCATCGATGTAAACGACAGAGTGAGCTCTAAAGTCTTGAAACTCAGCTCTGATGGTAATCGCTTGACTCAATTCAATTCTTATGTAGACTAATTGTGATCTTAACAAGTCCTGGCAAATTAAAGTAGGCACAAGCACCATGACGTCCAATCTGAAGCAGCATCCTGCAATTTGTCTTCTTATGTCATCACTTTTTTTCAAAGGATGTATGTTACAGTATTTTAAATAAAATACACATAATGGAAATATATTGGTACAAAATCTGAAGGAATTTTTCATCATCTCCATAAAAGAGCATATTTCGTATTTTAAATATGTATTTTTTTTAATACATGTATCAGAAATACTTCCCATCCCTGCTTAGAGACATTACGTGAAGGTTGAAAATTGTGTTGCTTTAAATAAGACCCATAACATGAGAATGTGCTTAAATTGAAGCACAATATATAATGATTATGTATAGAAAATGCACTCTGATTTTCGCAGTTGAAGCACAAGAATCTGGATCTTTACAAAACAAATGTTATCTATCCGCAATTCCTATACTCCTATTCCAAATATGTTTGTGATTTAAACAGCATTTGTCTAGTGTAACATTAGTGATACTTTTGCAGTAGTATATTTATTGTGAGACACAATTATACATTTTTCCCAAATCTGTCCATGCCTCATCCATCTCTTCCTCTCCCTTCTTGTCTTCCTCCTCAGCACATGGAGAAGATCTCCATGCTGGCTTTCCATCCAGTTAAGATGCACAGCTGCTATGAGAAGGTGGTGAACCTGAGCCTTGAGGGTCTGCAGCAACAGTTTGACGTGAGCAGCCCGTCAGTGTTTGTCCAAAGGGCCCAGATCCCCATGAGAGAGGTGAAACCTCAACTACTGACTAACCAGTCTGATATAGGTTATTGGTTAACTGGTTAACACAATGGGAAGTTTCTATGAGAGCTAATCATTTTATTGACACTCATTATATTGCTTGATCATTTTCCTACACTGTAGCTCCTGTTTGACTAGAGTTTGTCAAATAGTTGAATGATGAGGTTCTGACTGTGGCATTGATCAAGGACACAGTAGAACTAAAGGCGAACATCTTTTGGCGGTTTGATAACTCAGTGGACAGTTAAACAGTTAAACATGCCACAATACAGACTGTGGACCTGGGTCCACATGTGATAAATAACATTATCACATTATTTCATGGGATATTCCTATATGAGTCAGTTTGTCTGGTGTTACATGCATGTATGTCACAAAGTTAGGTACAAAACTACAAATTGTGTTTTACTAGATGTTTGAGCAGATCCTTCATCAGAGTCTCGAGTCTCAGGGTACAGAGGAGCTGTGTAAGATCATCCAGCACTGCCAGGACAGAGTCATTAAGGTAATACACAAAGAAAACAGGCTTGTGCATCAAATTATTGCATCACATCTACATTAATATCTAATAATATGAGACCTGGCATACTCCAGCCCTGGGAGTGAAACTTTTGGTCTGGCCTTGTTTTAGTGTTAAGGAAAATTCAGGTTCAACTTTATCAATTTATTAATTTTTGAGCAAGAGTCCAGGATACCGGGCTATTGCCCAGCTTAATCCCTTCTGTGCATCTTCCTCTGATATTTTCAAGCCTCAACTTGCCAGCTCCATGTTTATTTTTATTATATCAGAAAGTATGAGTGTGTGGATGAGCTAACTCATGCTTTTGAAGCATGATGATGGTCGCCACAGCGGTCGTCTTCCAGATAGAGATTAGATAGAAAATAAAAACTCCAAACTCAAGGAATAAACACTTGACTTTTGCGAGAACAGGTGAACGTCACATAGTGTACCCTGAGACATTATTGCTCTGGACCATAATCAAGTGGACTGATAAGAGATTACCGACATCTTGTGAAATGTGCCAGTAAACAAATAAAAGTGCCGTTTCTGTGTACTGGACAGTACCGGGCCACTTCTAGTTAATAATTGTACTGTAGTGACAGCGATGGTATTTTATGTACACTCAATGTCTCTTATGTGATGTTATTCTTTAACAAACAAGTGCACAATAAAAATTCACTGGGAATTCTAAACAGCACATTGCAATTTATTCAATTATTATCGGAGTATTGATCAGTAATACAGTGAAAATGAGAGGAAATGTTTAAGGTGTGCGCCCCTAAATGTTCTGCTTGCTCTCCTAAAACATTCAGTTATAGGGGGGGCTACTGTGCTCCTAGTAAAAAGTTAGTCTGGTGCCCTGCATACATTGTTCTAAAGGGTTTATGGTCTTAGTTCCTCTTCAGTAGAGCTGCATGTCCACAATGTAAATTTAATTTTACATTTAAATGCAGAGCTGTCAGTGTGTGATTGACAGCTCTGCATTTCATGTTTGCAGTTATAGGTGGATTTGTAGTGGACAAGCTATCAGTATCCATCCCTTCTCTTATAACTATGGTTGTTTCTGGTTTCAAAAACTAACATGGTGTTGCCCAAAATACTAAACTCCTACATTTAAACAGGGGAGTCTAGTGGCAACCCAAATAGTTGACACATCCCAACCTTATGAGAACCTGCCTCTCAAAATGGGTTATGGATTCATATTTTATCTCTGACAAATGGAATGTGAACTATGATGAGGAAGGCATGACAATATTATAGCTATATCATGACATGAGACAAGATATGATCTTAGAATTTTGATATTGTCATATCGTGATCGGGTATTTGTGATGAATTTTCCTGGTTTGAGAATTTTGGAGAAAATCAAGCTCAAAAGTCAAGATTTTGACAATTATTTTGCAACAATTTGTGACTTTGCACTGCCCTCTAGTGGCCTAATATGATTTCACATGAAATATGTCACCTGCTTTGCATGCTACAGCTCCTTATTTTTCCAGTGATCCCCTATATGTCCATATCTACTTTGGACTATAGGAGAAAGTCCATCTCAAATATGAATGCTGACTGAATTCTATTGCAACCATTCCTGAATTTGCACTTCTCCCTACTGGCCGAAACGTGCATTTTTTTTAAGGTGGAATCGAAACTTAATGAAAATCGGAAGCGAATGCTGAAGGTGGCCCTACAGCATCATCATGTCATTGTTCCCAATAGAATGAGTGCGCGAGTTTTTGTTTTTTTATGTTAATATAATGTCAATGTATTAATGATATAAATATAATGATGGTGATGATAACAATAATAATATTAACAGCGATAATAATAATAATATTAATAATAATGATATGATTACAACAATAATGTGTGCTGTGAAAGCAACATTTGTTGAAAAAAACATTGTAGAAATATTTTTTTGAAGTTTGATTATGACAAATAACCATACAGTTAACTGAACAAATGAAATGTACATCTTATAAGATATACTTCTGTACTCTCAGTGTTTGATTTTGCAATGATTTCACGGATGTGTTTTTCTATTGGTGTCTGTTTGTAAGCGCATTCTGCTGAGATATGGCTGTTTCCGGATTTTTTTAAATTTTTCTGCTGTCCCATAATATAAACCTCACAAATGAAGTTCACATCTTAAAATATTTAGTTCTGTACACTCACTGTTTGATTTTGCAAAGATTTAACTGTTGGGATGTGTTTTTCTATTGGTGTCTGTTTGTGTGCGCATTCAGCTGAGATAAGGCTGTTTACGGATTTTTTTAATTGTTCTGCTGTCCCTTAACATAAACCTCACAAATGAAGTTAACATCTTAAAAGATTTAGTTCTGTACACTCACTGTTTGATTTTGCAATGATTTCACTGTTTGGATGTGTTTTTCTATTGGTGTCTGTTTGTGTGCGCATTCAGCTGTTTACGGATTTTTTTAATTTTTCTGCTGTCCCTTAACATAAACCTCACAAATGAAGTTAACATCTTAAAAGATTTAGTTCTGTACACTCACTGTTTGATTTTGCAATGATTTCACTGTTTGGATGTGTGTTTCTACAAGTGTCTGTTTGTGTGCGCATTCAGCTGAGATAAGGCTGTTTTCGGATTTTTTTCATTTTTCTACTTTCCCATAATATAAACCTAACAAATGAACTTAACATCTTATAAGATATACTTCTTTACCCTCAGGTTTTAATTTTGCAAAGATTTCACTGTTTGGATGTGTTTTTCTATTGGTGTCTGTTTGTGTGCGCATTCAGCTGAGATAAGGCTGTTTACGGATTTTTTTAATTTTTCTGCTGTCCCATAACATAAACCTCACAAATGAAGTTAACATCTTAAAAAGATTTAGTTCTGTACACTCACTGTTTGATTTTGCAATGATTTCACTGTTTGGATGTGTTTTTCTATTGGTGTCTGTAAATGTGTGAATGTGTGCGCATTCAGCTGAGATAAGGCTGTTTCCGGATTTTTTTCATTTTTCTGCTGTCCCATAACATAAACCTCACAAATGAAGTTAACATCTTAAAATATTTAGTTCTGTACCCTTACTGTTTGATTTTGCATTGATTTCACTGTTGGGATGTGTTTTTCTACAAGTGTCTGCTTGTGTGCGCATTCAGCTGAGATAAGGCTGTTTACGGATTTTTTTAATTTTTCTGCTGTCCCTTAACATAAACCTCACAAATGAAGTTAACATCTTAAAATATTTAGTTCTGTACCCTCAGTGTTTGATTTTGCAATGGTTTCACTGTTGGGATGTGTTTTTCTACAAGTGTCTGTTTGTGTGCGCATTCAGCTGAGATAAGGCTGTTTTCGGATTTTTTTCATTTTTCTACTTTCCCATAATATAAACCTAACAAATGAACTTAACATCTTATAAGATATACTTCTTTACCCTCAGTGTTTAATTTTGCAAAGATTTCACTGTTTGGATGTGTTTTTCTATTGGTGTCTGTTTGTGTGCGCATTCAGCTGAGATAAGGCTGTTTACGGATTTCTTTCATTTTTCTGCTGTCCCATAACATAAACCTCACAAATGAAGTTAACATCTTAAAAGATTTATTTCTGTACCCTCAGTGTTTGATTTTGCAATGATTTCACTGTTGGGATGTGTTTTTCTACAAGTGTCTGTTTGTGTGCGCATTCAGCTGAGATAAGGCTGTTTACGGATTTTTTTCATTTTTCCGCTGTCCCATAACATAAACCTCACAAATGAAGTTAACATCTTAAAATATTTAGATCTGTACCCTCAGTGTTTGATTTTGCAATGGTTTCACTGTTGGGATGTGTTTATCTACAAGTGTCTGTTTGTGTGCGCATTCAGCTGAGATAAGGCTGTTTACGGATTTTTTTCATTTTTCTGCTGTCCCATAACATAAACCTCACAAATGAAGTTAACATCTTAAAATATTTAGTTCTGTACCCTCAGTGTTTGATTTTGCAATGGTTTCACTGTTGGGATGTGTTTTTCTACAAGTGTCTGTTTGTGTGCGCATTCAGCTGAGATAAGGCTGTTTACGGATTTTTTTAATTTTTCTGCTGTCCCATAACATAAACCTCACAAATGAAGTTAACATCTTAAAAGATTTAGTTCTGGTCACTTACTGTTTGATTTTGCATTGATTTCACTGTTTGGATGTGTTTTTCTATTGGTGTCTGTTTGTGTGCGCATACAGCTGAGATAAGGCTGTTTTCGGATTTTTTTCATTTTTCTACTTTCCCATAATATAAACCTAACAAATGAACTTAACATCTTATAAGATATACTTCTTTACCCTCAGTGTTTAATTTTGCAAATATTTCACTGTTTGGATGTGCTTTTCTATTGGTGTCTGTTTGTGTGCGCATTCAGCTGAGATAAGGCTGTTTACGGATTTTTTTCATTTTTCTGCTGTCCCATAACATAAACCTCACAAATGAAGTTAACATCTTAAAATATTTAGTTCTGTACCCTCAGTGTTTGATTTTGCAATGGTTTCACTGTTGGGATGTGTTTTTCTACAAGTGTCTGTTTGTGTGCGCATTCAGCTGAGATAAGGCTGTTTACGGATTTTTTTCATTTTTCTGCTGTCCCATAACATAAACCTCACAAATGAAGTTAACATCTTAAAATATTTAGTTCTGTACCCTCAGTGTTTGATTTTGCAATGGTTTCACTGTTGGGATGTGTTTTTCTACAAGTGTCTGTTTGTGTGCGCATTCAGCTGAGATAAGGCTGTTTACGGATTTTTTAAATTTTTCTGCTGTCCCATAACATAAACCTCACAAATGAAGTTAACATCTTAAAAGATTTAGTTCTGTACACTCACTGTTTGATTTTGCATTGATTTCACTGTTTGGATGTGTTTTTCTATTGGTGTCTGTTTGTGTGCGCATTCAGCTGAGATAAGGCTGTTTACGGATTTTTTTAATTTTTCTGCTGTCCCATAACATAAACCTCACAAATGAAGTTAACATCTTAAAAGATTTAGTTCTGTACACTCACTGTTTGATTTTGCATTGATTTGACTGTTTGGATGTGTTTTTCTATTGGTGTCTGTTTGTGTGCGCATACAGCTGAGATAAGGCTGTTTTCGGATTTTTTTCATTTTTCTACTTTCCCATAATATAAACCTAACAAATGAACTTAACATCTTATAAGATATACTTCTTTACCCTCAGTGTTTAATTTTGCAAATATTTCACTGTTTGGATGTGCTTTTCTATTGGTGTCTGTTTGTGTGCGCATTCAGCTGAGATAAGGCTGTTTACGGATTTTTTTAATTTTTCTGCTGTCCCATAACATAAACCTCACAAATGAAGTTAACATCTTAAAAAGATTTAGTTCTGTACACTCACTGTTTGATTTTGCAATGATTTCACTGTTTGGATGTGTTTTTCTATTGGTGTCTGTAAATGTGTGAATGTGTGCGCATTCAGCTGAGATAAGGCTGTTTCCGGATTTTTTTCATTTTTCTGCTGTCCCATAACATAAACCTCACAAATGAAGTTAACATCTTAAAATATTTAGTTCTGTACCCTTACTGTTTGATTTTGCATTGATTTCACTGTTGGGATGTGTTTTTCTACAAGTGTCTGCTTGTGTGCGCATTCAGCTGAGATAAGGCTGTTTACGGATTTTTTTAATTTTTCTGCTGTCCCTTAACATAAACCTCACAAATGAAGTTAACATCTTAAAAGATTTAGTTCTGTACACTCACTGTTTGATTTTGCAATGATTTCACTGTTTGGATGTGTGTTTCTACAAGTGTCTGCTTGTGTGCGCATTCAGCTGAGATAAGGCTGTTTACGGATTTTTTTAATTTTTCTGCTGTCCCTTAACATAAACCTCACAAATGAAGTTAACATCTTAAAAGATTTAGTTCTGTACACTCACTGTTTGATTTTGCATTGATTTGACTGTTTGGATGTGTTTTTCTATTGGTGTCTGTTTGTGTGCGCATACAGCTGAGATAAGGCTGTTTTCGGATTTTTTTCATTTTTCTACTTTCCCATAATATAAACCTAACAAATGAACTTAACATCTTATAAGATATACTTCTTTACCCTCAGTGTTTAATTTTGCAAATATTTCACTGTTTGGATGTGCTTTTCTATTGGTGTCTGTTTGTGTGCGCATTCAGCTGAGATAAGGCTGTTTACGGATTTTTTTAATTTTTCTGCTGTCCCATAACATAAACCTCACAAATGAAGTTAACATCTTAAAAAGATTTAGTTCTGTTCACTCACTGTTTGATTTTGCAATGATTTCACTGTTTGGATGTGTTTTTCTATTGGTGTCTGTAAATGTGTGAATGTGTGCGCATTCAGCTGAGATAAGGCTGTTTCCGGATTTTTTTCATTTTTCTGCTGTCCCATAACATAAACCTCACAAATGAAGTTAACATCTAAAAATATTTAGTTCTGTACCCTTACTGTTTGATTTTGCATTGATTTCACTGTTGGGATGTGTTTTTCTACAAGTGTCTGCTTGTGTGCGCATTCAGCTGAGATAAGGCTGTTTACGGATTTTTTTAATTTTTCTGCTGTCCCTTAACATAAACCTCACAAATGAAGTTAACATCTTAAAAGATTTAGTTCTGTACACTCACTGTTTGATTTTGCAATGATTTCACTGTTTGGATGTGTGTTTCTACAAGTGTCTGTTTGTGTGCGCATTCAGCTGAGATAAGGCTGTTTTCGGATTTTTTTCATTTTTCTGCTGTCCCATAACATAAACCTCACAAATGAACTTAACATCTTATAAGATATACTTCTTTACCCTCAGTGTTTAATTTTGCAAAGATTTCACTGTTTGGATGTGTTTTTCTATTGGTGTCTGTTTGTGTGCGCATTCAGCTGAGATAAGGCTGTTTCCGGATTTTTTTCATTTTTCTACTTTCCCATAACATAAACCTCACAAATGAAGTTAACATCTTAAAAGATTTAGTTCTGTACCCTCAGTGTTTGATTTTGCAATGGTTTCACTGTTGGGATGTGTTTTTCTACAAGTGTCTGTTTGTGTGCGCATTCAGCTGAGATAAGGCTGTTTTCGGATTTTTTTCATTTTTCTACTTTCCCATAATATAAACCTAACAAATGAACTTAACATCTTATAAGATATACTTCTTTACCCTCAGTGTTTAATTTTGCAAAGATTTCACTGTTTGGATGTGTTTTTCTATTGGTGTCTGTTTGTGTGCGCATTCAGCTGAGATAAGGCTGTTTACGGATTTTTTTCATTTTTCTGCTGTCCCATAACATAAACCTCACAAATGAAGTTAACATCTTAAAAGATTTAGTTCTGTACCCTCAGTGTTTGATTTTGCAATGATTTCACTGTTGGGATGTGTTTTTCTACAAGTGTCTGTTTGTGTGCGCATTCAGCTGAGATAAGGCTGTTTACGGATTTTTTTCATTTTTCCGCTGTCCCATAACATAAACCTCACAAATGAAGTTAACATCTTAAAAGATTTAGTTTTGTACCCTCAGTGTTTGATTTTGCAATGATTTCACTGTTTGGATGTGTTTTTCTATTGGTGTCTGTTTTGTGCGCATTCAGCTGAGATAAGGGTGTTTCCGGATTTTTTTCATTTTTCTACTTTCCCATAACATTAACCTCACAAATGAAGTTGACATCTTAAAAGAGTTAGTTCTGTACCCTCAGTGTTTGATTTTGCAATGATTTCACTGTTTGGATGTGTTTTTCTATTGGTGTCTGTTTGTGTGCGCATTCAGCTGAGATAAGGCTGTTTCCGGATTTTTTTCATTTTTCTACTTTCCCATAACATAAACCTCACAAATGAAGTTAACATCTTAAACGATTTAGTTCTGTACCCTCAGTGTTTGATTTTGCAATGATTTCACTGTTTGGATGTGTTTTTCTATTGGTGTCTGTTTGTGTGCGCATTCAACTGAGATATGGCTGTTTCCGGATTTTATTAATTTTTCTACTGTCCCATAATATAAACCTCACAAATGAAGTTAACATCTTAAAAGATTTAGTTCTGTACCCTCAGTGTTTGATTTTGCAAAGATTTCACTGTTTGGATGTGTTTTTCTATTGGTGTCTGTTTGTGTGCGCATTCAGCTGAGATAAGGCTGTTTCCGGATTTTTTTCATTTTTCTACTTTCCCATAACATAAACCTCACAAATAAAGTTAACATCTTATAAGATATACTAATGTACCCTTGTCGTTCCGCTCGTCTTGGGACCCGAAACGAAATATGAAATATTCACACTCCTGCGACCTGTAGTTCCTCCAAAACTTTCACTCTGGCCAAAGGGTCTAAGACTGTATAGAGTCTGACATGACCTGATTTTCAGTTTTTGGATACAGCACTTTGGGCTTTTTTCCCCCGGCCAAAAAAAACTGCCAAAAACACAGTCTGTAAAATTCAAACGTAAGAAAGGTGGGAAACTGTCTTTTCTTCAGATCAATGAGCCCGGATGCTGATTTCTCCGTATGTGTATCAGGGACTCCTGGCTGATCCAGGGTGCCGAGTTTCAGACCCGTGCTGTTTTCTGATTTTTTTCATTTTTCTACTGTCCCATAACATAAACCTCACAAAGGGTGATTTAGATTTCTCTTTTGTTTATTCACTGCATTTTGTTGATTGATGATTGATTCATTTTTTTCACAACTGCCTAAAACCTTTGCACAGTACTGTGGACAGTAGAAAAAAATCCGAAAACAGCCTTATCTCGGCTGGATGCGCACACAAACAGACACCAATAGAAAAACACATCCCAACAGGGAAATCATTGCAAAATCAAACACTGAGGGTACAGAAGTATATCTTATATGATGTTAACTTCATTAGTGAGGTTTATATTATGGGACAGTAGAAAAAAAGAAAAAAATCCGAAAACAGCCTAACCTCAGCTGAATACGTCCAGTGAAAGTAAAATCATAAACTACTGATAAAAAATAAGGATTTTATACTTCATCAAAAAATGTTACCCTATTGTTTGTTGCAAAAAGTGAACTTTGACCCTATATTCCTCCAAAACGTATACAGTAAAAGTACTCCATACTACTAGTATATGAAGTATAAGTGGTACTGAGTTCAGTGAAAGTGAAATCATACACTACTAATACAAATTATGGATTTTAAACTTCATCAAAAACGGATGATCACACAAGTCATACAAAACATCTAGCTTATGTTTGATTTGATGTAATTATTTTACATGTAATCACTATAATATGATAGGGTTAGGGTTAGTTTTGATAAATTATTTAACCTTTTTCTTTTTCAGTACATTGTGACTGATGTTGATGAGGTCGAGGTCTTCAGCGTCTGAGGCTGTGTCTTTGACAGTCAGGATGAATTGAGCCCCAAACAAAGTGAAACATTGTGTTTACCTGTAATTGCACCTGTGTAAACAAAACCAGACTTTTGTTTGGGTTCACGTAGAGGGCAAGTCTTTGAAGTCCCTCAAGATGCCTGTTTCTTTTTTTTACTCAAAGGAGTGAATGTGTGTATGAGCCTCTTTGTAGGTGTAGGTGCCTGTGTAATCATGTCGATTTGAGCTTGATGTGAGAACAAGAAGTGCCTGGAGTTGCACATACACACAGACACACAGACACAGACACACACACATTTGTTCCTAAACCCACATTCACACCATACTATGATATCCCTAAAATACACCCACATCATTTTAGCTTCAGATATTGATTGAATAGTGTGTTATATGATAATGAAAAATGTTGATATTCCCTGACAGTGGAAAATAACTTCACCTTCACCAAATTTGAAGCAATTTGGTGTAAGATATCCTCAAAAAAAAATCCAAACGCACAAAGAATGCAGAGGATTAATCTGTTATGTTTTTATTACAAAAAATCTTGGAAGCGAACATTTCTGCCATGCATGTGTGGTGAAACAAAGGGGCAGTTTATTTCAACTACTACTGTAGCTTTAAGATAATTATCGACCATCGTCACACTCCAACGCAACGTAGTTCCCCACCACAGCAGCAGCGGATTAATATCCAAAACGTGAACAGGTTAGTGTCTGCTCAGCAGGTGGATGAACATGTAATGGAGTTGCAGCATCAGTCGCTGACCAAGGAATTACTGGGGAAGTTGGTGGTAGAGGGAGGCTATTGACATGTCACAGGAAGATGCTCAAAAATGTAGAGGTAAGTGAAATTTTACATTATTATAATGAGCTAAACAGCAGGCCATTGCTAAAATGTGTTCGTTAATTACAGTAACTACGTCTTTTCACTACATACATACACATGCATTAATCGAAATATAGTTAATACTAATATATGCACATGTAAATGTTCCATGCTCTTTTTTTTCTTTTTCGCTTTGCTGTTTTTTTCGAAAGTTTAGTGTTTAAATGCAGTCAGTATCCTATCTCTGAGATGGTGTTGTCTGCGACGTTACACGGGAGCCAGACCTTCTGTCTGAACAGTTCCACTGTGAGAACCGATGTCCTCTCACCCGGACCCGCAGCTGCAAAGCTCCCGTTTTCGCGGAACCGCTTGCTGTGTTTCGGCTGCGTCTTCGGTTGTGAGGACTGTGGGTCACATTGCTGATCTGTTCAGAGAGCTTCGCTGGTGCTGCTGCTGCACTGTCCTGTCTATTTAACAAGTAGGCTATACACTAAATCTATCCCTCTATTCTTAAAAATTAGGTCCACTCTGAATGTTGATACAGTGTGGGTGTTGTAATTATTATTTTTTTTTTATGACAGTCTTTTCCATTCTTACAACGCACAGTTAACGTGACTGGATTCTGCTTCATCCGGGGAAAGAGGTTGACCCTCAGGCTTTGGACAACTACAGTATTTAGTTGATGACAAACTGTTTCCTTAACCCTCAGGCTTCATTATGATTCATTTCCACTGTGTTAGTGCATATGGCACACTTTCTTGTAAGAAGGTCTCTTGGCAAATTGGAATTCAAATGAAAACATTTTATTAATAGATCAATAGAACACTGAACATTGTTTTCACCATACACTTGAGTATATGGCAGGAATGTTCACTCCCAAGAATTGTTGTCATAAAAGATTAATACTTTTGTCCTGCATCAGTCCTCCTCAAAACCACCAAATATTCAATCATTTCCATATTACAAATGTCCTCTTTTCAAATTAAGAGGGGAGGGAGTACATGTTTTAGCTGATGCTACACAAAACTAACAATGCTTCAAAGTTAATATTGTGGGTAATCTTTGACATATTCAAGACTGATTAAAAAAAAATCTCCCAGCCACCCAACATTTGTCATATCTGTTGCCAGTACAAGCCATGAAATGCTCATTTGTACTTGTCAGGAAGTCACTGCAGCTCTGGCCTTGTAACCTAAATATGTTTCTGCTTCAAAAGCACTTTGTTTCATACATGAGGCTAATGTCTGGCAGATTATACCAATCTTAGCCAATCTTCATCACTAAGTTTTATGTTAAATCCTGATTCCCATCTTTTTTTTTATGTATTTTGTAGCATTTTTTTTATATATTCCCAATATAATTCTAATTGTGGTTTCTTTGTATGCGTTGATTATGATGATCTGGATCACACTATTCACTTCTCAGGAGGGGTCCATCCTGATCTCTTTCATATAGTAGTCTCTAAGTTGCAGGAATCCACAGAATTCATGATTGATTATCTAAATCCTTTTTTTCTGTCATATTTTGGAAACTCTCAAGCTGTCCATCTTTCACCAAAACACACCATGCTGTGATTCCCTTGGTTGTCCACTGTTTAAATCCTATATCGTACCTAGTCGGTGTAAAATTGCTATCATATTCAATAAATTAGTGTCTTTCTGTATCTTATATTTTTTTATTATGCTGAACCATATTTTGTATGTGAACATCGTGATTGTGTCTATTTGGTTTTGAATCTTCTTGTATGTTTCTTTATCCCCAATTATATTCTGTACTGGGTTTTCTCCAAACTCTTTTTCTATTTCATTTCACTGTGTCTGGTTTGCACCAACCTACAATATATCTCAATTGGGCCGCATGGTAGTATTCCTTTAATTTTGGAAGTCTCATCCCTCCTTCTTCTTTTGGCAGCTGGAGAGTTTCCAGTCTTATCGTGGGTCTTTTGCCACCCCAACTAAACTTTGATATCATTTTATTCCAGCTCATAAATTGGGGCTTGGGGGACCTCTACTGGTAGGGCTTGGAATAGGTATAAGGGTCAGGGTCAGCGAGTTGGCAGCACCCCGCTTTACCCGCAGGCTGTAGCAGAGAGCCCCCCTTACAGCAACAACTTTGGCAACAACTTATTTTAAAATAAATATATATAAATATATATATATATATATATTATAAAATCACGACAAACCCACACCATAACCCCCCAAACATTTATGACCTTCCCCAAAGTTTCATCTTGGAATGCCCATGGCATCCAATCAAATTCTTTTAGAGCCCAACAAATTAAATTCTTGTTGAAAACTGACTTTGACATATTATGTTGTCAAGAACTGAGACTGAACACAAGTAAAGAGTAACGGTATCCAGCATGTGGAACAAAGGTCTAAGTGTAATTTCTATTGGCGAAAGTAAAGCTGATGGTGGGATCTTTTTTCTAAAACTGGTGATGTCACTATTATTCGTAAAACGAATGATTTCCTAATTTAATTCCTTGTAGATTGCTCATGTTGGATTGTTTTTACCGAGGAGAAAAAATACGAACGATACACGTGTACACCTCTCATGAGAGAACGAACATTTTTCAACTTTTTAAAAGACTTAAAGAACCCCTATTGGTCGGATACAAAATTATTTTATGTGGCGACTTTAACACTGTCATCGATGTAAACGACAGAGTGAGCTCTAAAGTCTTGAAACTCAGCTCTGATGGTAATCGCTTGACTCAATTCAATTCTTATGTAGACTAATTGTGATCTTAACAAGTCCTGGCAAATTAAAGTAGGCACAAGCACCATGACGTCCAATCTGAAGCAGCATCCTGCAATTTGTCTTCTTATGTCATCACTTTTTTTCAAAGGATGTATGTTACAGTATTTTAAATAAAATACACATAATGGAAATATATTGGTACAAAATCTGAAGGAATTTTTCATCATCTCCATAAAAGAGCATATTTCGTATTTTAAATATGTATTTTTTTTAATACATGTATCAGAAATACTTCCCATCCCTGCTTAGAGACATTACGTGAAGGTTGAAAATTGTGTTGCTTTAAATAAGACCCATAACATGAGAATGTGCTTAAATTGAAGCACAATATATAATGATTATGTATAGAAAATGCACTCTGATTTTCGCAGTTGAAGCACAAGAATCTGGATCTTTACAAAACAAATGTTATCTATCCGCAATTCCTATACTCCTATTCCAAATATGTTTGTGATTTAAACAGCATTTGTCTAGTGTAACATTAGTGATACTTTTGCAGTAGTATATTTATTGTGAGACACAATTATACATTTTTCCCAAATCTGTCCATGCCTCATCCATCTCTTCCTCTCCCTTCTTGTCTTCCTCCTCAGCACATGGAGAAGATCTCCATGCTGGCTTTCCATCCAGTTAAGATGCACAGCTGCTATGAGAAGGTGGTGAACCTGAGCCTTGAGGGTCTGCAGCAACAGTTTGACGTGAGCAGCCCGTCAGTGTTTGTCCAAAGGGCCCAGATCCCCATGAGAGAGGTGAAACCTCAACTACTGACTAACCAGTCTGATATAGGTTATTGGTTAACTGGTTAACACAATGGGAAGTTTCTATGAGAGCTAATCATTTTATTGACACTCATTATATTGCTTGATCATTTTCCTACACTGTAGCTCCTGTTTGACTAGAGTTTGTCAAATAGTTGAATGATGAGGTTCTGACTGTGGCATTGATCAAGGACACAGTAGAACTAAAGGCGAACATCTTTTGGCGGTTTGATAACTCAGTGGACAGTTAAACAGTTAAACATGCCACAATACAGACTGTGGACCTGGGTCCACATGTGATAAATAACATTATCACATTATTTCATGGGATATTCCTATATGAGTCAGTTTGTCTGGTGTTACATGCATGTATGTCACAAAGTTAGGTACAAAACTACAAATTGTGTTTTACTAGATGTTTGAGCAGATCCTTCATCAGAGTCTCGAGTCTCAGGGTACAGAGGAGCTGTGTAAGATCATCCAGCACTGCCAGGACAGAGTCATTAAGGTAATACACAAAGAAAACAGGCTTGTGCATCAAATTATTGCATCACATCTACATTAATATCTAATAATATGAGACCTGGCATACTCCAGCCCTGGGAGTGAAACTTTTGGTCTGGCCTTGTTTTAGTGTTAAGGAAAATTCAGGTTCAACTTTATCAATTTATTAATTTTTGAGCAAGAGTCCAGGATACCGGGCTATTGCCCAGCTTAATCCCTTCTGTGCATCTTCCTCTGATATTTTCAAGCCTCAACTTGCCAGCTCCATGTTTATTTTTATTATATCAGAAAGTATGAGTGTGTGGATGAGCTAACTCATGCTTTTGAAGCATGATGATGGTCGCCACAGCGGTCGTCTTCCAGATAGAGATTAGATAGAAAATAAAAACTCCAAACTCAAGGAATAAACACTTGACTTTTGCGAGAACAGGTGAACGTCACATAGTGTACCCTGAGACATTATTGCTCTGGACCATAATCAAGTGGACTGATAAGAGATTACCGACATCTTGTGAAATGTGCCAGTAAACAAATAAAAGTGCCGTTTCTGTGTACTGGACAGTACCGGGCCACTTCTAGTTAATAATTGTACTGTAGTGACAGCGATGGTATTTTATGTACACTCAATGTCTCTTATGTGATGTTATTCTTTAACAAACAAGTGCACAATAAAAATTCACTGGGAATTCTAAACAGCACATTGCAATTTATTCAATTATTATCGGAGTATTGATCAGTAATACAGTGAAAATGAGAGGAAATGTTTAAGGTGTGCGCCCCTAAATGTTCTGCTTGCTCTCCTAAAACATTCAGTTATAGGGGGGGCTACTGTGCTCCTAGTAAAAAGTTAGTCTGGTGCCCTGCATACATTGTTCTAAAGGGTTTATGGTCTTAGTTCCTCTTCAGTAGAGCTGCATGTCCACAATGTAAATTTAATTTTACATTTAAATGCAGAGCTGTCAGTGTGTGATTGACAGCTCTGCATTTCATGTTTGCAGTTATAGGTGGATTTGTAGTGGACAAGCTATCAGTATCCATCCCTTCTCTTATAACTATGGTTGTTTCTGGTTTCAAAAACTAACATGGTGTTGCCCAAAATACTAAACTCCTACATTTAAACAGGGGAGTCTAGTGGCAACCCAAATAGTTGACACATCCCAACCTTATGAGAACCTGCCTCTCAAAATGGGTTATGGATTCATATTTTATCTCTGACAAATGGAATGTGAACTATGATGAGGAAGGCATGACAATATTATAGCTATATCATGACATGAGACAAGATATGATCTTAGAATTTTGATATTGTCATATCGTGATCGGGTATTTGTGATGAATTTTCCTGGTTTGAGAATTTTGGAGAAAATCAAGCTCAAAAGTCAAGATTTTGACAATTATTTTGCAACAATTTGTGACTTTGCACTGCCCTCTAGTGGCCTAATATGATTTCACATGAAATATGTCACCTGCTTTGCATGCTACAGCTCCTTATTTTTCCAGTGATCCCCTATATGTCCATATCTACTTTGGACTATAGGAGAAAGTCCATCTCAAATATGAATGCTGACTGAATTCTATTGCAACCATTCCTGAATTTGCACTTCTCCCTACTGGCCGAAACGTGCATTTTTTTTAAGGTGGAATCGAAACTTAATGAAAATCGGAAGCGAATGCTGAAGGTGGCCCTACAGCATCATCATGTCATTGTTCCCAATAGAATGAGTGCGCGAGTTTTTGTTTTTTTATGTTAATATAATGTCAATGTATTAATGATATAAATATAATGATGGTGATGATAACAATAATAATATTAACAGCGATAATAATAATAATATTAATAATAATGATATGATTACAACAATAATGTGTGCTGTGAAAGCAACATTTGTTGAAAAAAACATTGTAGAAATATTTTTTTGAAGTTTGATTATGACAAATAACCATACAGTTAACTGAACAAATGAAATGTACATCTTATAAGATATACTTCTGTACTCTCAGTGTTTGATTTTGCAATGATTTCACGGATGTGTTTTTCTATTGGTGTCTGTTTGTAAGCGCATTCTGCTGAGATATGGCTGTTTCCGGATTTTTTTAAATTTTTCTGCTGTCCCATAATATAAACCTCACAAATGAAGTTCACATCTTAAAAGATTTAGTTCTGTACACTCACTGTTTGATTTTGCAAAGATTTAACTGTTGGGATGTGTTTTTCTATTGGTGTCTGTTTGTGTGCGCATTCAGCTGAGATAAGGCTGTTTACGGATTTTTTTAATTGTTCTGCTGTCCCTTAACATAAACCTCACAAATGAAGTTAACATCTTAAAAGATTTAGTTCTGTACACTCACTGTTTGATTTTGCAATGATTTCACTGTTTGGATGTGTTTTTCTATTGGTGTCTGTTTGTGTGCGCATTCAGCTGTTTACGGATTTTTTTAATTTTTCTGCTGTCCCTTAACATAAACCTCACAAATGAAGTTAACATCTTAAAAGATTTAGTTCTGTACACTCACTGTTTGATTTTGCAATGATTTCACTGTTTGGATGTGTGTTTCTACAAGTGTCTGTTTGTGTGCGCATTCAGCTGAGATAAGGCTGTTTTCGGATTTTTTTCATTTTTCTACTTTCCCATAATATAAACCTAACAAATGAACTTAACATCTTATAAGATATACTTCTTTACCCTCAGGTTTTAATTTTGCAAAGATTTCACTGTTTGGATGTGTTTTTCTATTGGTGTCTGTTTGTGTGCGCATTCAGCTGAGATAAGGCTGTTTACGGATTTTTTTAATTTTTCTGCTGTCCCATAACATAAACCTCACAAATGAAGTTAACATCTTAAAAAGATTTAGTTCTGTACACTCACTGTTTGATTTTGCAATGATTTCACTGTTTGGATGTGTTTTTCTATTGGTGTCTGTAAATGTGTGAATGTGTGCGCATTCAGCTGAGATAAGGCTGTTTCCGGATTTTTTTCATTTTTCTGCTGTCCCATAACATAAACCTCACAAATGAAGTTAACATCTTAAAATATTTAGTTCTGTACCCTTACTGTTTGATTTTGCATTGATTTCACTGTTGGGATGTGTTTTTCTACAAGTGTCTGCTTGTGTGCGCATTCAGCTGAGATAAGGCTGTTTACGGATTTTTTTAATTTTTCTGCTGTCCCATAACATAAACCTCACAAATGAAGTTAACATCTTAAAAGATTTAGTTCTGTACACTTACTGTTTGATTTTGCATTGATTTCACTGTTTGGATGTGTTTTTCTATTGGTGTCTGTTTGTGTGCGCATACAGCTGAGATAAGGCTGTTTTCGGATTTTTTTCATTTTTCTACTTTCCCATAATATAAACCTAACAAATGAACTTAACATCTTATAAGATATACTTCTTTACCCTCAGTGTTTAATTTTGCAAATATTTCACTGTTTGGATGTGCTTTTCTATTGGTGTCTGTTTGTGTGCGCATTCAGCTGAGATAAGGCTGTTTACGGATTTTTTTCATTTTTCTGCTGTCCCATAACATAAACCTCACAAATGAAGTTAACATCTTAAAATATTTAGTTCTGTACCCTCAGTGTTTGATTTTGCAATGGTTTCACTGTTGGGATGTGTTTTTCTACAAGTGTCTGTTTGTGTGCGCATTCAGCTGAGATAAGGCTGTTTACGGATTTTTTTAATTTTTCTGCTGTCCCATAACATAAACCTCACAAATGAAGTTAACATCTTAAAAGATTTAGTTCTGTACACTCACTGTTTGATTTTGCATTGATTTCACTGTTTGGATGTGTTTTTCTATTGGTGTCTGTTTGTGTGCGCATACAGCTGAGATAAGGCTGTTTTCGGATTTTTTTCATTTTTCTACTTTCCCATAATATAAACCTAACAAATGAACTTAACATCTTATAAGATATACTTCTTTACCCTCAGTGTTTAATTTTGCAAATATTTCACTGTTTGGATGTGCTTTTCTATTGGTGTCTGTTTGTGTGCGCATTCAGCTGAGATAAGGCTGTTTCCGGATTTTTTTCATTTTTCTGCTGTCCCATAACATAAACCTCACAAATGAAGTTAACATCTTAAAATATTTAGTTCTGTACCCTTACTGTTTGATTTTGCATTGATTTCACTGTTGGGATGTGTTTTTCTACAAGTGTCTGCTTGTGTGCGCATTCAGCTGAGATAAGGCTGTTTACGGATTTTTTTAATTTTTCTGCTGTCCCTTAACATAAACCTCACAAATGAAGTTAACATCTTAAAAGATTTATTTCTGTACCCTCAGTGTTTGTTTTTGCAATGATTTCACTGTTGGGATGTGTTTTTCTACAAGTGTCTGCTTGTGTGCGCATTCAGCTGAGATAAGGCTGTTTACGGATTTTTTTAATTTTTCTGCTGTCCCATAACATAAACCTCACAAATGAAGTTAACATCTTAAAATATTTAGTTCTGTACACTCACTGTTTGATTTTGCAATGATTTCACTGTTTGGATGTGTTTTTCTATTGGTGTCTGTTTGTGTGCGCATACAGCTGAGATAAGGCTGTTTTCGGATTTTTTTCATTTTTCTACTTTCCCATAATATAAACCAAACAAATGAACTTAACATCTTATAAGATATACTTCTTTACCCTCAGTGTTTAATTTTGCAAATATTTCACTGTTTGGATGTGTTTTTCTATTGGTGTCTGTTTGTGTGCGCATTCAGCTGAGATAAGGCTGTTTTCTGATTTTTTTTCATTTTCTACTGTCCCATAACATAAACCTCACAAATAAAGTTAACATCTTATAAGATATACTAATGTACCCTCGTCGTTCCGCTCGTCTTGGGACCCCAAACGACATATGAAATATTCACACTCCTGCGACCTGTAGTTCCTCTTTCACTCTGGCCAAAAGGGTCTAAGACTGTATAGAGTCTGACATGACCTGATTTTCAGTTTTTGGATACAGGACTTTGGGCTTTTTTCCCCTGGCCAAAAAAAACTGCCAAAAACACAGTCTGTAAAATTCAAATGTAAGAAAGGTGGGAAACTGTCTTTTCTTCAATAATTCCTAAAGGCAATGAGCCCGGAGGCTGATTTCTCCGTATGTGTATCAGGGACTCCTAGCTGATCCAGGGTGCCGAGTTTCAGACCTGTGCAACCTTCGGAAAGGTCAATGGTCAACCGTTCGGGTGTGTTTTTTGTAATAATTCCTAAAGGCATTGAGCCAGGAGTCTGATTTTTCCGTATGTGTATCAGGGATTTAGGCTTATCCCGGTAGCCGAGTTTCAGACCTGTGCAACCTTCGGAAAGGTCAATGGTCAGCCGTTCGGGTGTGTTTTTTGTAATAATTCCTAAAGGCATTGAGCCAGGAGTCTGATTTTTCCGTATGTGTATCAGGGATTTAGGCTTATCCCGGTAGCCGAGTTTCAGACCAGTGCAACCTTCGGAAAGGTCAATGGTCAGCCGTTCGGGTGTGTTTTTTGTAGTAATTCCTAAAGGCATTGAGCCAGGAGTCTGATTTTTCCGTATGTGTATCAGGGACTAAGGCTAATCTAGGGTGCCGAGTTTCAGACCTGTGCAACCTTCGGAAAGGTCAATGGTCAGCCGTTCGGGTGTGTTTTTTGTAATAATTCCTAAAGGCATTGAGCCAGGAGTCTGATTTTTCCGTATGTGTATCAGGGATTTAGGCTTATCCCGGTAGCCGAGTTTCAGACCTGTGCAACCTTCGGAAAGGTCAATGGTCAGCCGTTCGGGTGTGTTTTTTGTAATAATTCCTAAAGGCATTGAGCCAGGAGTCTGATTTTTCCGTATGTGTATCAGGGATTTAGGCTTATCCCGGGTGCAGAGTTTCAGGCCTGTGCAACCTTCGGAAAGGTCAATGGTCAGCCGTTCGGGTGTGTTTTTTGTAATAATTCCTAAAGGCATTGAGTCAGGAGTCTGATCTTTCCGTATGTGTATCAGGGATTTAGGCTTATCCCCGGTGCAGAGTTTCAGACCTGTGCAACCTTCGGAAAGGTCAATGGTCAGCCGTTCGGGTGTGTTTTTTGTAATAATTCCTAAAGGCATTCAGCCAGTGGTCTGATTTTTCCGTATCTGTATCAGGGACTAAGGCTTATCCAGGGTGCCAAGTTTCAGACCCGTGCAACCTTTGGAAAGGTCAAAGGTCAGCCGTTCGGGTGTGTTTTTTGTAATAATTCCTAAAGGCCTTAAGCCAGGAGTCTGATTTTTCCGTATGTGTATCAGGGACTAAAGCTTATCCCGGTTGCCGAGTTTCAGACCTGTGCAACCCTCGGAAAGGTCAATGGTCAGCCGTTCGGGTGTTTTTTTTGTAATAATTCCTAAAGGCATTGAGCCAGGAGTCTGATTTTTCCGTATGTGCATCAGGGACTAAGGCTAAGAGAGGAACCTCTTTTGAGCTTTTCTTAATCGTGCATTAATATTTGTAGTATCTCCTAATAAGCAGGTTTGAGGATCTAATGGGAGATGTAGTCCTAGGAGTTTTGTCATGATGCCAGAGAAATCATGCCAGAATGTGTTAAGTTTTGTGCATAACCAAGTGCAGTGTAGGAATGAACCCTCTTCTATACTACAACTAAAGCACAGGTTGGATATCTCAGGTTTATATTTATGTAATTTCTGTGGCGTAAGATAGGTTTGATGAAGAAAGTTATAATAAGTCAGCCTGTATCTAGAATTAAGAGTGGCAGTTAGACTTTTTTGACACAATTCAGCCCAGAGCTCTGTACCCATTGTCACACCCAAGTCAGACTCCCATTTCTCCCTTGATTTATGTAAACCTGGTTTTGGAGCATCATCCATCAAGAGGGAGTAGACTTTTGCAATAAGACGGGGTGCGTTACCCTCCTGAAGCAGTTTTTCCAGATCGCTGAGCATGGGTAAAGTCATTTCAGATCCCAAAACAGATTTAAGAAATGATCTTAACTGTAAATAACAAAAAAAGTTTCTACTGGACAGATCATATTTCCTCCTTAGGTCCTCAAAAGACATCAGGCATCCATCCTTATAACAGTCCTCCAAATGATGAATCCCTTTCTGATTCCACGTTTCCAGGATCTTATCACCACTGACATAGGTATGAGTTTGTTCTGTTTCAATGGTGTCCTGGGTGAAAATATATTTTTTAGTCCAGTATTTTTCCGGACTTCATGCCATGTTTTGATGATATGGGTCAAAACAGGGTTGTCAGTTCTTCTGGAGATGGTTGTAGGTGTCCATTTATAGCTGAAGTCTGCAGGAACCTTTTCTTTAACAGCATACATTCCAATTGAAACCCAAGGTGGGATGGACCTCTTTGCTGATGTTCAGTGTAGTCAAAATTTGAAAGTGGAAGAATTTCACATTTATCGTAATTTACCTTATATCCAGAGACATATCCAAATGCATGCAAAACGGTTTTCAATTTAGCAAGGGAATCAGATGGTTTTGTTAAATACAGAATTATATCATCTGCCATCAGATTGATTTTATGTATCGTCTGGTCCACTTTCACACCTTTTATCTCTGAATCGTGTCTGATTGTCTCGGCCAGAGGTTCAATAGCTATAACGAAAAGCCCAGGGGATAAGGGACACCCTTGTCTGCTCGATCTACTGAGGGGGAAGACAGTGGACATTTGTCCATTAGTAATTATTCTGGCCTGTGGATTCTTATACAGCATTCTGACCCAATTAATAAAATAGGAGCCAAATCCAAATTTAGATAGAACCTTGAATAGATAGGGCCACTCAAGCCTATCAAAGGCCTTTTCCGCGTCCAGCGTAACGGCTATACTAGGTTCAGTACTGGAGGTTGCCATATGAATAACGTTAAGTAACCTACACATGTTATTGGCAGAGGATCTCTTCTGGATAAAGCCAACCTGGTCTCGGTTTATCAATTTTGGTAAGAATTCACTCAACCTGTTTGCTATAGCTTTAGAAAACAATTTATAATCCGCATTCAAGAGTGAAATTGGTCGGAAAGAAGAGCATTTTAAGGGGTCTTGGTTTTTTTTATGGATCACTGTAATTATAGCCATTGAAAATGAATCAGGGAGGCTTTGTGTTTTAGATGCTAGATTAATTACATCCATAAGGAGAGGTATAAGCAAATCCTTAAACTCTTTATAAAATTCGGGGGGAAACCCATCCTCCCCTGGTGATTTATTAGATTGCAGCGTTGCTAGAGCGTTTTCGATCTCTTTGGAGGTAAATGGTGAATCTAAATACCTCTGGTCGTCTTGACTCAGTTTAGGCAAATCAATATTATCTAAGAATGTATCTATTGTGGACAGATCTTCTGGTGATTCCGACTTGTATAAATTAACATAAAACTTTTTAAAAGTTTCATTTATTTCTTTTGGGTTCTGTGTAATACAGCCATGTTCGTCTTCAATTTGGTTAATTGTTTTTGAACTCTCCTCTTTCTTTAATTGCCAGGATAGGACTTTATGAGCCTTCTCCCCCAGTTCGTAGTACCTTTGTTTCGTTCTCAAAATGTCTTTCTCAGCCCTATAAGTGCATAGTGTATTATACTTGAGTTTTCTTTTTACCAATAAACTGTATATCTTCTTATCCCTATGTTGCTGAAAGTCTTTTTCCAGCCCAAGAATTTCTTTTTCAAATTTTTCCACTTCTGCTACATATGATTTTTTAAGTCCTTTTGTATATGAGATTATTTGTCCTCTTAAATAAGCTTTTAATGTATCCCATAGTATGAAACTATTAGGGGAAGAAGGACAGTTTGTTTCACAGAATAGTTTGATTTGATCCCTGACAAATTTACAGAAGTCACTTTTTTTAAGGAGGGTCGGATTCAAACGCCACCTGTACATGCTGGCCATTTTCTCAGGCATTACTATAGATAGAGTGAGTGGAGAATGATCAGAAAGTATCCTTGGCAGATAATCAGACTCTAATGCTCTGTAAGCCACATGTGTTGACAGTAAGAAAAGATCAATTCTAGTATGTGAATTATGACGGTTTGAATAAAAAGAATAGTCTATGGTTTGGGGATGTATTTGCCTCCAAACATCTGTTAGATTTAAATCTTTCATAAATGATAGAGTAGTTGAGGCTGACTTAAAATTTGCAGTGGAGGTTACTGATTTATCCAAAATTGGGTCTAAACAGAAATTAAAATCTCCTCCCATAAGAATATGTTCACGACCCACTGATACTTTAAGAAAAATGTCTTGAATAAAGGAAGTGTCATCATAATTAGGGGCGTAAAGGTTTAGCAAGGTCCATTGTTCAGAGTAAATTAGACAGTTTATTGAGACATAGCGGCCTAGTGGATCACTTATTGTTTCCTGAACAGTGATGGGAATGTTTTTGTTTATCAAAATAGCAACTCCTCTGGCTTTAGAGCTGAGAGATGAAGAGAAGACTTGGCCGATCCATCCTCTTTTTAATTTATTATGTTCCTGCGCTGTCAGATGAGTCTCCTGGATAAAGGCTATATCTGTTTGAATCTTTTTTAAATATGTTAACACCCTCTTCCTTTTAACGGGTCCGTTAAGACCATTGACATTAAAACTGACAAATTTCAACACCTTATTCATGTAAAAAGATTAAGGATTTGACAGTGACTTAGTAGTCTTTCAACAATAAGCTTAAAGAAAATGCCTCTCTGGAAACAAACAGAAAAAAAACAAATAGAAACAAAACCTCCCCGTTCCCCCAGGCACTGACCCCCTGAACACTCGGCGCCATCCAAAAACACCAATCGGGACCTCCGTTGAATGCTCCCTAAAACTATCATACCCAACTAATACCTTGGGCCCGGAGCTCTCTTGTATATAAGTTTGTAATCACTCGGTATATAAACAACCTCAAATGTAAACATTGTTAACACCCGCTTTAACCAGAAGTAAATGAAAGTTCAAGTGCAACCTCACAGCAATAGGATAAGTTAGCTTTTTGTCCATAATGTCCAAAAATAAATTATTTCAAAATAAAATAAAAGTAAAAATAAAATAAAAATAAATGAAAAAATACGTGAAAAGAAAAAATAAATAAATATGGAGGGGGATCGTTGCACTTACATAAGAGTCACTGGATAGTTCAAGGATATGCAGGAATCGCTCTCCCTCAGAGTTAGAGGAGTTGTGGTGCTGCACCTGTAGTCACCTGTGAGACGCAGGATTAATCACCTCCCGGGAAGTCTCGGAGAAAAGATGCCGCTGCTTCTGGTGATTTGAAGAACTTTTTCTCTCCATTAGGTAGGATGACTCTCAAGGTCGCTGGGTGGAGGAGGCTGAATTGGAGCTTCTTTGCGTGCAACTCCTTCTTAACATGATTGTATTCCTTTCTTTGCTTCACCAGGTTTGCACTCAGATCTGGGAAAAACATCACTGCCTCTCCCTTGAAAGTGATCGGCCCACCTTTTTCTCTGGATGTCTTAGCAGCCATTGGGAGGATTTTATCCCGGTCCTGGTACTTGAGTAGGCGGATGAGAATGGGTCTGGGTCGCTTATCTCCTGGCGTGCGGAATGTCGGGGACCGATGCGCTCTTTCAATAATCAGCGGCTCGGGAAAGTGCTGTCGTCCCAGCACAGAGGGGATCCAATCTGTAAAGAACCGCACCGGGTCGTTTCCCTCTCCGCCCTCCTGCAGGTTAACGATGCGGACATTATTGCGTCGGCTTTGATTCTCTAGTTGGTCTACTTTGTCCACGAGAAAGTCCTTCTCCTTCATCAGACGGAGGACATGGGAGTCTAATTCAGTTAGCTTATCTTCAGCTGTGCTAATTCGCTCCTCTGCCTCCGTGATGCGTGAGCACATCCCGTCTACCACAGTTTTCAACCCCGAAATAGAATGATTAATCTCGGCAGTTTTGGCATCGAGCTTCTGTGAGAGTGCTTCATTACCGCGTTTTATTTCTTGTAGTATGGCGTGGCTTCCTTCCACTTCACGTTGCTCTTCCGCAGCCATGTTGTGCTCGGTGCTCGTTTCACGTGGTGCGGCTTGAGAAGAAAAATGGTCGATAATTGAGCTTTGCATCTTATTTCGAGATCTCAAGTCCATATTTCACCAGTTGGATAAAGTTTCAGGTACAGCGGGCGTTATTTATAACTTAAAACCGAGTTTTCCTGAAGAGCTCCGGAGCACACGTCTTCCTAGCTCAGCTGCATCACCGGACGATTTTTCCGTATCTGTATCAGGGACTAAGGCTTATCCAGGATGCCAAGTTTCAGACCCGTGCAACCTTTGGAAAGGTCAAAGGTCAGCCGTTCGGGTGTGTTTTTTGTAATAATTCCTAAAGGCATTGAGCCAGGAGTCTGATTTTTCCGTATGTGTATCAGGGATTTAGGCTTATCCCGGGTGCAGAGTTTCAGACCTGTGCAACCTTCGGAAAGGTCAATGGTCAGCCGTTCGGGTGTGTTTTTTGTAATAATTCCTAAAGGCATTGAGCCAGGAGTCTGAATTTTCCGTATGTGTATCAGGGATTTAGGCTTATCCCGGGTGCAGAGTTTCAGGCCTGTGCAACCTTCGGAAAGGTCAACGGTCAGCCGTTCGGGTGTGTTTTTTGTAATAATTCCTAAAGGCATTGAGTCAGGAGTCTGTTTTCTCCGTATGTGTATCATACACATGGTCAGCCGTTCGGGTGTGTTTTTTGTAATAATTCCTAAAGGCATTGAGTCAGGAGTCTGATTTTTCCGTGTGTGTATCAGGGACTAAGGCTGATCTAGGGTGCCGAGTTTCAGACCTGTGCAACCTTCGGAAAGGTCAAAGGTCAGCCGTTCGGGTGTGTTTTTTGTAATAATTCCTAAAGGCATTAAGCCAGAAGTCTGATTTTTCCGTATGTGTATCTAGGGTGCCGAGTTTAAGACCCGTGCAACCTTTGGAAAGGTCAAAGGTCAGCCATTTGGGTGTGTTTTTTGTAATAATTCCTAAAGGCATTAAGCCAGGAGTCTGATTTTTCCGTATGTGTATCAGGGACTAAGGCTGATCGAGGGTATTTTAATCTTTTTTCTACTGTCCTATAATATGAAGTTAACATCTTATAAGGTATATTGATGTACCCTCAGTGTTTAAATTTATAATGATTTCACTGTTTGGATGTGTTTTTCTATTTGTGTCTGTTTTTGTGCGCATTCAGCAGGGATACGGCTGTTTTCGCAATTTTTTTCATTTTTCTACTGTCCCATAACATAAATCTCACAAATAAAGTTAAAATCTTATAAGATATAGTTATATACCTTCAGTGTTTGATTTTGCAATGATTTCACTGTTTGAATGTGTTTTTCTATTTTTGTCTGTTTTTGTTTGCAGTAAGCTGGAATACGACTGTTTTCTGATTTTTTTTTCATTTTTCTACTGTCCCATAACATAAACCTCACAAATAAAGTTAACATCTTATAAGATATACTAATGTACCCTCGTCGTTCCGCTCGTCTTGGGACCCCAAACGACATATGAAATATTGACACTCCTGCGACCTGTAGAAATGTAGTTCCTCAAAACTTCCACTCTGGCCAAAGAGTCTAAGACTGTATACAGTCTTCAGTTTTTGGACACAGGACTGTGGGCTTTTTTCCCCCTGGCCAAAAAAAACTGCCAAAAACACAGTCTGTAAAATTCAAATGTAAGAAAGGTGGGAAACTGTCTTTTCTTCAATAATTCCTAAAGGCAATGAGCCCGGATGCTGATTTCTCCGTATGTGTATCAGGGACTCCTGGCTGATCCAGGGTGCCGAGTTTCAGACCTGTGCAACCTTTGGAAAGGTCAAAGGTCAGCCGCTGTGGTGTGTTTTTTGTAATAATTCCTAAAGGCATTGAGTCAGGAGTCAGATTTTTCCGTATGTGTATCAGGGACTAAAGCTTATCCCGGTTGCCGAGTTTCAGACCTGTGCAACTTTCGGAAAAGGTCAATGGTCAGCCGTTCGGGTGTGTTTTTTGTAATAATTCCTAAAGGCATTAAGCCAGGAGTCTGATTTTTCCGTATGTGTATCAGGGACTAAGGCTTATCCAGGGTGCCGAGTTTCAGACCCGTGCAAGCTTTGGAAAGGTCAAAGGTCAGCCGTTCGGGTGTGTTTTTTGTAATAATTCCTAAAGGCATTGAGCCAGGAGTCTGATTTTTCCGTATGTGTATCAGGGACTAAGGGTGATCCAGGGTGCCGAGTTTCAGACCTGTGCAACCTTCGGAAAGGTCAATGGTCAGCCGTTCGGGTGTGTTTTTTGTAATAATTCCTAAAGGCATTGAGCCAGGAGTCTGATTTTTCCGTATGTGTATCAGGGACTAAGGCTAATCTAGGGTGCCGAGTTTCAGACCTGTGTAACCTTTGGAAAGGTCAAAGGTCAGCCGTTTAGGTGTGTTTTTTGTAATAATTCCTAAAGGCATTAAGCCAGGAGTCTGATTTTTCCGTATGTGTATCAGGGACTAAGGCTGATCGAGGGTATTTTAATCTTTTTTCTACTGTCCTATAATATGAAGTTAACATCTTATAAGGTATATTGATGTACCCTCAGTGTTTGAATTTATAATGATTTTACTGTTTGGATGTGTTTTTCTATTTGTGTCTGTTTTTGTGCGCATTCAGCAGGGATACGGCTGTTTTCGCAATTTTTTTCATTTTTCTACTGTCCCATAACATAAACCTCACAAATAAAGTTAAAATCTTATAAGATATAGTTATATACCTTCAGTGTTTGATTTTGCAATGATTTCACTGTTTGGATGTGTTTTTCTATTTGTCTCTGTTTTTGTGTGCATTCAGCAGGGATACGGCCGTTTTCTGATTTTTTTTCATTTTTCTACTGTCCCATAACATAAACCTCACAAATAAATTTAACATCTTATAAGATATAGTTATATACCTTCAGTGTTTGATTTTGCAATGATTTCACTGTTTGAATGTGTTTTTCTATTTTTGTCTGTTTTTGTGTGCAGTAAGCTGGAATACGACTGTTTTCTGATTTTTTTTTCATTTTTCTACTGTCCCATAACATAAACCTCACAAATAAAGTTAACATCTTATAAGATATACTAATGTACCCTCGTCGTTCCGCTCGTCTTGGGACCCCAAACGACATATGAAATATTCACACTCCTGCGACCTGTAGAAATGTAGTTCCTCCAAAACTTCCACTCTGGCCAAAGAGTCTAAGACTGTATAGAGTCTGACATGACCTGATTTTCAGTTTTTGGACACAGGACTTTGGGCTTTTTTCCCCCTGGCCAAAAAAAACTGCCAAAAACACAGTCTGTAAAATTCAAACGTAAGAAAGGTGGGAAACTGTCTTTTCTTCAATAATTCCTAAAGGCAATGAGCCCAGATGCTGATTTCTCCGTATGTGTATCAGGGACTCCTGGCTGATCCAGGGTGCTGAGTTTCAGATCTGTGCAACCTTTGGAAAGGTCAAAGGTCAGCCACTGTGGTGTATTTTTTGTAATAATTCCTAAAGGCATTGAGTCAGGAGTCTGATTTTTCCGTATGTGTATCAGGGACTAAAGCTTATCCCGATTGCCGAGTTTCAGACCTGTGCAACTTTCGGAAAAGGTCAATGGTTAGCCGTTCGGGTGTGTTTTTTGTAATAATTCCTAAAGGCATTAAGCCAGGAGTCTGATTTTTCTGTATGTGTATCAGGGACTAAGGCTAATCCAGGGTGCCGAGTTTCAGACCCGTGCAACCTTTGGAAAGGTCAAAGGTCAGCCGTTCGGGTGTGTTTTTTGTAATAATTCCTATAGGCATTGAGCCAGGAGTCTGATTTTTCCGTGTGTGTATCAGGGACTAAGGCTGACCAGGGTGCCGAGTTTCAGACCTGTGCAACCTTCGGAAAGGTCAATGGTCAGCCGTTCGGGTGTGTTTTTTGTAATAATTCCTAAAGGCATTGAGCCAGGAGTCTGATTTTTCCGTATGTGTATCAGGGACTAAGGCTAATCTAGGGTGCCGAGTTTCAGACCTGTGTAACCTTTGGAATGGTCAAAGGTCAGCCGTTTAGATTCAAGATTCAAGATTCAAGATTCAAGATTTCTTTATTGTCATACCAACACACATTAGACATGAGGTCAGAACGAAAATCAGTCTCTCCAGAACCCGGTCGGCCCAGCAATAAGAAGAATAAGAAAATAAGAAATAAGAACCAACAGTTTAACTTAACAAAATATAAATTAAAAGAAATCAAAACTTTAAATCTCTGGAGGTAAGGTGCTGTGCAAAAAAGAATTTGGTTCAAGGGTGTGTACGGTACTGGGGGCATGTGCAAAGTACAGTACGTGGGGGGTGGGGGCAGCAGGGCTATGGGGGCTACAGAGAGTTCAGGAGTCTGACAGCTCCAGGGAAGAAGCTGTTCCTCAGTCTCGTAGTTCTGCTCTTGATGCTCCTTAGCCTCCTGCCTGAGGGGAGGGGGGTGAACAGTGTGGGTGCCGGGTGAGTGGGATCTCTCATGATGCAGGTGGCCCTTTTCCTGCATCTGGAGGTGAAGATGTCCGTGATGGTGGGGAGGCTGCTGCCCACGGTTCTCTGTGCAGCTTTCACCACTCTCTGCAGAGCCTTCTTCTCTGCTGCAGAGCAGCTGCCGTGCCACACAGTGATGCAGGAGCACAGGACACTCTCCACTACACATCTGTAGAAGGTGATAAGGGCTGACCTTCCTAGTCCAGCGCGTCTCAGCCTCCTGAGGAAGTAGAGGCGCTGGTGTGTCTTCCCGACCAGGCTGGAAGTGTTGCTGCTCCAGGTGAGGTCGTCCTTGAGATGCACGCCCAGGTACCTGAAGCTGGAGACCACTTCCACCGCTGTTCCTCCGATGTGCAGGGGAGAATGGGGGGGATGTCTGCGCTGATGTTTAGGTGTGTTTTTTGTAATAATTCCTAAAGGCATTAAGCCAGGAGTCTGATTTTTCCGTATGTGTATCAGGGACTAAGGCTGATCGAGGGTATTTTAATCTTTTTTCTACTGTCCTATAATATGAAGTTAACATCTTATAAGGTATATTGATGTACCCTCAGTGTTTGAATTTATAATGATTTCACTGTTTGGATGTGTTTTTCTATTTGTCTCTGTTTTTGTGTGCATTCAGCAGGGATACGGCTGTTTTCTGATTTTATTCATTTTTTTATTGTCCCATAACATAAACCTCACAAATAAAGTTAACATCTCATAAGATATAGTTATATACCTTCAGTGTTTGATTTTGCAATGATCTCACTGTTTGAATGTGTTTTTCTATTTTTGTCTGTTTTTGTGCGCATTCAGCTGGAATACGACTGTTTTCTGATTTTTTTTCATTTTTTAACTGTCCCATAACATAAACCTCACAAATAAAGTTAACATCTTATAAGATATACTAATGTACCCTCGTTGTTCCGCTCGTCTTGGGACCCCAAACGACATATGAAATATTCACACTCCTGCGACCTGTAGAAATGTAGTTCCTCCAAAACTTCCACTCTGGCCAAAGAGTCTAAGACTGTATAGAGTCTTCAGTTTTTGGACACAGGACTGTGGGCTTTTTTCCCCCTGGCCAAAAAAAACTGCCAAAAACACAGTCTGTAAAATTCAAATGTAAGAAACGTGGGAAACTGTCTTTTCTTCAATAATTCCTAAAGGCAATGAGCCCGGATGCTGATTTCTCCGTATGTGTATCAGGGACTCCTGGCTGATCCAGGGTGCTGAGTTTCAGACCCGTGCAACCTTTGGAAAGGTCAAAGGTCAGCCGCTGTGGTGTGTTTTTTGTAATAATTCCTAAAGGCATTAAGCCAGGAGTCTGATTTTTCCGTATGTGTATCAGGGACTAAGGCTGATCGAGGGTATTTTAATCTTTTTTCTACCGTCCTATAATATGAAGTTAACATCTTATAAGGTATATTGATGTACCCTCAGTGTTTGATTTTGCAATGATTTCACTGTTTGGATGTGTTTTTCTATTTGTCTCTGTTTTTGTGCGCATTCAGCATGGATACGGCTGTTTTCGCAATTTTTTTCATTTTTCTACTGTCCCATAACATAAACCTCACAAATAAAGTTAACATCTCATAAGATATAGTTATATACCTTCAGTGTTTGATTTTGCAATGATTTCACTGTTTGGATGTGTTTTTCTATTTGTCTCTGTTTTTGTGCGCATTCAGCAGGGATACGGCTGTTTTCTGATTTTTTTCATTTTTCTACTGTCCCATAACATAAACCTCACAAAGGGTGATTTAGATTTCTCTTTTGTTTATTCACTGCATTTTGTTGATTGATGATTGATTCATTTTTTTCACAACTGCCTAAAACCTTTGCACAGTACTGTGGACAGTAGAAAAAAATCCGAAACAGCCTTATCTCGGCTGGATGCGCACACAAACAGACACCAATAGAAAAACACATCCCAACAGTGAAATCATTGCAAAATCAAACACTGAGGGTACAGAAGTATATCTTATATGATGTTAACTTCATTAGTGAGGTTTATATTATGGGACAGTAGAAAAAAGAAAAAAATCCGAAAACAGCCTAACCTCAGCTGAATACGTCCAGTGAAAGTTAAATCATAAAGTACTGATAAAAAATAAGGATTTTATACTTCATCAAAAAATGTTACCCTATTGTTTGTTGCAAAAAGTGAACTTTGACCCTATATTCCTCCAAAACGTATACAGTAAAAGTACTCCATACTACTAGTATATGAAGTATAAGTGGTACTGAGTTCAGTGAAAGTGAAATCATACACTACTAATACAAATTATGGATTTTAAACTTCATCAAAAACGGATGATCACACAGGTCATACAAAACATCTAGCTTATGTTTGATTTGATGTAATTATTTTACATGTAATCACTATAATATGATAGGGTTAGGGTTAGTTTTGATAAATTATTTAACCTTTTTCTTTTTCAGTACATTGTGACTGATGTTGATGAGGTCGAGGTCTTCAGCGTCTGAGGCTGTGTCTTTGACAGTCAGGATGAATTGAGCCCCAAACAAAGTGAAACATTGTGTTTACCTGTAATTGCACCTGTGTAAACAAAACCAGACTTTTGTTTGGGTTCACGTAGAGGGCAAGTCTTTGAAGTCCCTCAAGATGCCTGTTTCTTTTTTTTACTCAAAGGAGTGAATGTGTGTATGAGCCTCTTTGTAGGTGTAGGTGCCTGTGTATCATGTCGATTTGAACTTGATGTGAGAACAAGAAGTGCCTGGAGTCGCACATACACACAGACACACAGACACAGACACACACACACACATTTATTCCTAAACCCACATTCACACCATACTATGATATCCCTAAAATACACCCACATCATTTTAGCTTCAGATATTGATTGAATAGTGTGTTATATGATAATGAAAAATGTTGATATTCCCTGACAGTGGAAAATAACTTCACCTTCACCAAATTTGAAGCAATTTGGTGTAAGATATCCTCAAAAAAAAATCCAAACGCACAAAGAATGCAGAGGATTAATCTGTTATGTTTTTATTACAAAAAATCTTGGAAGCGAACATTTCTGCCATGCATGTGTGGTGAAACAAAGGGGCAGTTTATTTCAACTACTACTGTAGCTTTAAGATAATTATCGACCATCGTCACACTCCAACGCAACGTAGTTCCCCACCACAGCAGCAGCGGATTAATATCCAAAAACGTGAACAGGTTAGTGTCTGCTCAGCAGGTGGATGAACATGTAATGGAGTTGCAGCATCAGTCGCTGACCAAGGAATTACTGGGGAAGTTGGTGGTAGAGGGAGGCTATTGACATGTCACAGGAAGATGCTCAAAAATGTAGAGGTAAGTGAAATTTTACATTATTATAATGAGCTAAACAGCAGGCCATTGCTAAAATGTGTTCGTTAATTACAGTAACTACGTCTTTTCACTACATACATACACATGCATTTAAACACACACGCATTAATCGAAATATAGTTAATACTAATATATGCACATGTAAATGTTCCATGCTCTTTTTTTTCTTTTTCGCTTTGCTGTTTTTTTCGAAAGTTTAGTGTTTAAATGCAGTCAGTATCCTATCTCTGAGATGGTGTTGTCTGCGACGTTACACGGGAGCCAGACTTGCTGTCTGAACAGTTCCACTGTGAGAACCGATGTCCTCTCACCCGAACCCGCAGCTGCAAAGCTCCCGTTTTCGCGGAACCGCTTGCTGTGTTTCGGCTGCGTCTTCGGTTGTGAGGACTGTGGGTCACATTGCTGATCTGTTCAGAGAGCTTCGCTGGTGCTGCTGCTGCACTGTCCTGTCTATTTAACAAGTAGGCTATACACTAAATCTATCCCTCTATTCTTAAAAATTAGGTCCACTCTGAATGTTGATACAGTGTGGGTGTTGTAATTATTATTTTTTTTTTATGACAGTCTTTTCCATTCTTACAACGCACAGTTAACGTGACTGGATTCTGCTTCATCCGGGGAAAGAGGCTGACCCTCAGGCTTTGGACACCTACAGTATTTAGTTGATGACAAACTGTTTCCTTAACCCTCAGGCTTCATTATGATTCATTTCCACTGTGTTAGTGCATATGGCACACTTTCTTGTAAGAAGGTCTCTTGGCAAATTGGAATTCAAATGAAAACATTTTATTAATAGATCAATAGAACACTGAACATTGTTTTCACCATACACTTGAGTATATGGCAGGAATGTTCACTCCCAAGAATTGTTGTCATAAAAGATTAATACTTTTGTCCTGCATCAGTCCTCCTCAAAACCACCAAATATTCAATCATTTCCATATTACAAATGTCCTCTTTTCAAATTAAGAGGGGAGGGAGTACATGTTTTAGCTGATGCTACACAAAACTAACAATGCTTCAAAGTTAATATTGTGGGTAATCTTTGACATATTCAAGACTGATTAAAAAAAAATCTCCCAGCCACCCAACATTTGTCATATCTGTTGCCAGTACAACCCATGAAATGCTCATTTGTACTTGTCAGGAGGTCACTGCAGCTCTGACCTTGTAACCTAAATATGTTTCTGCTTCAAAATCACTTTGTTTCATACATGAGGCTAATGTCTGGCAGATTATACCAATCTTAGCCAATCTTCATCACTAAGTTTTATGTTAAATCCTGATTCCCATCTTTTTTTTTATGTATTTTGTAGCATTTTTTTTTATATAGTCCCAATATAATTCTAATTGTGGTTTCTTTGTATGCGTTGATTATGATGATCTGGATCACACTATTCACTTCTCAGGAGGGGTCCATCCTGATCTCTTTCATATAGTAGTCTCTAAGTTGCAGGAATCCACAGAATTCATGATTGATTATCTAAATCCTTTTTTTCTGTCATATTTTGGAAACTCTCAAGCTGTCCATCTTTCACCAAAACACACCATGCTGTGATTCCCTTGGTTGTCCACTGTTTAAATCCTATATCGTACCTAGTCGGTGTAAAATTGCTATCATATTCAATAAATTAGTGTCTTTCTGTATCTTATATTTTTTTATTATGCTGAACCATATTTTGTATGTGAACATCGTGATTGTGTCTATTTGGTTTTGAATCTTCTTGTATGTTTCTTTATCCCCAATTATATTCTGTACTGGGTTTTCTCCAAACTCTTTTTCTATTTCATTTCACTGTGTCTGGTTTGCACCAACCTACAATATATCTCAATTGGGCCGCATGGTAGTATTCCTTTAATTTTGGAAGTCTCATCCCTCCTTCTTCTTTTGGCAGCTGGAGAGTTTCCAGTCTTATCGTGGGTCTTTTGCCACCCCAACTAAACTTTGATATCATTTTATTCCAGCTCATAAATTGGGGCTTGGGGGACCTCTACTGGTAGGGCTTGGAATAGGTATAAGGGTCAGGGTCAGCGAGTTGGCAGCACCCCGCTTTACCCGCAGGCTGTAGCAGAGAGCCCCCCTTACAGCAACAACTTTGGCAACAACTTATTTTAAAATAAATATATATAAATATATATATATATATATATTATAAAATCACGACAAACCCACACCATAACCCCCCAAACATTTATGACCTTCCCCAAAGTTTCATCTTGGAATGCCCATGGCATCCAATCAAATTCTTTAGAGCCCAACAAATTAAATTCTTGTTGAAAACTGACTTTGACATATTATGTTGTCAAGAACTGAGACTGAACACAAGTAAAGAGTAACGGTATCCAGAATGTGGAACAAAGGTCTAAGTGTAATTTCTATTGGCGAAAGTAAAGCTGATGGTGGGATCTTTTTTCTAAAACTGGTGATGTCACTATTATTCGTAAAACGAATGATTTCCTAATTTAATTCCTTGTAGATTGCTCATGTTGGATTGTTTTTACCGAGGAGAAAAAATACGAACGATACACGTGTACACCTCTCATGAGAGAACAAACATTTTTCAACTTTTTAAAAGACTTAAAGAACCCCTATTGGTCGGATACAAAATTATTTTATGTGGCGACTTTAACACTGTCATCGATGTAAACGACAGAGTGAGCTCTAAAGTCTTGAAACTCAGCTCTCATGGTAATCGCTTGACTCAATTCAATTCTTATGTAGACTAATTGTGATCTTAACAAGTCCTGGCAAATTAAAGTAGGCACAAGCACCATGACGTCCAATCTGAAGCAGCATCCTGCAATTTGTCTTCTTATGTCATCACTTTTTTTCAAAGGATGTATGTTACAGTATTTTAAATAAAATACACATAATGGAAATATATTGGTACAAAATCTGAAGGAATTTTTCATCATCTCCATAAAAGAGCATATTTCGTATTTTAAATATGTATTTTTTTTAATACATGTATCAGAAATACTTCCCATCCCTGCTTAGAGACATTACGTGAAGGTTGAAAATTGTGTTGCTTTAAATAAAACCCATAACATGAGAATGTGCTTAAATTGAAGCACAATATATAATGATTATGTATAGAAAATGCACTCTGATTTTCGCAGTTGAAGCACAAGAATCTGGATCTTTACAAAACAAATGTTATCTATCCGCAATTCCTATACTCCTATTCCAAATATGTTTGTGATTTAAACAGCATTTGTCTAGTGTAACATTAGTGATACTTTTGCAGTAGTATATTTATTGTGAGACACAATTATACATTTTTCCCAAATCTGTCCATGCCTCATCCATCTCTTCCTCTCCCTTCTTGTCTTCCTCCTCAGCACATGGAGAAGATCTCCATGCTGGCTTTCCATCCAGTTAAGATGCACAGCTGCTATGAGAAGGTGGTGAACCTGAGCCTTGAGGGTCTGCAGCAACAGTTTGACGTGAGCAGCCCGTCAGTGTTTGTCCAAAGGGCCCAGATCCCCATGAGAGAGGTGAAACCTCAACTACTGACTAACCAGTCTGATATAGGTTATTGGTTAACTGGTTAACACAATGGGAAGTTTCTATGAGAGCTAATCATTTTATTGACACTCATTATATTGCTTGATCATTTTCCTACACTGTAGCTCCTGTTTGACTAGAGTTTGTCAAATAGTTGAATGATGAGGTTCTGACTGTGGCATTGATCAAGGACACAGTAGAACTAAAGGCGAACATCTTTTGGCGGTTTGATAACTCAGTGGACAGTTAAACAGTTAAACATGCCACAATACAGACTGTGGACCTGGGTCCACATGTGATAAATAACATTATCACATTATTTCATGGGATATTCCTATATGAGTCAGTTTGTCTGGTGTTACATGCATGTATGTCACAAAGTTAGGTACAAAACTACAAATTGTGTTTTACTAGATGTTTGAGCAGATCCTTCATCAGAGTCTCGAGTCTCAGGGTACAGAGGAGCTGTGTAAGATCATCCAGCACTGCCAGGACAGAGTCATTAAGGTAATACACAAAGAAAACAGGCTTGTGCATCAAATTATTGCATCACATCTACATTAATATCTAATAATATTACACCTGGCATACTCCAGCCCTGGGAGTGAAACTTTTGGTCTGGCCTTGTTTTAGTGTTAAGGAAAATTCAGGTTCAACTTTATCAATTTATTAATTTTTGAGCAAGAGTCCAGGATACCGGGCTATTGCCCAGCTTAATCCCTTCTGTGCATCTTCCTCTGATATTTTCAAGCCTCAACTTGCCAGCTCCATGTTTATTTTTATTATATCAGAAAGTATGAGTGTGTGGATGAGCTAACTCATGCTTTTGAAGCATGATGATGGTCGCCACAGCGGTCGTCTTCCAGATAGAGATTAGATAGAAAATAAAAACTCCAAACTCAAGGAATAAACACTTGACTTTTGCGAGAACAGGTGAACGTCACATAGTGTACCCTGAGACATTATTGCTCTGGACCATAATCAAGTGGACTGATAAGAGATTACCGGCATCTTGTGAAATGTGCCAGTACACAAATAAAAGTGCCGTTTCTGTGTACTGGACAGTACCGGGCCACTTCTAGTTAATAATTGTACTGTAGTGACAGTGATGGTATTTTATGTACACTTAATGTCTCTTATGTGATGTTATTCTTTAACAAACAAGTGCACAATAAAAATTCACTGGGAATTCTAAACAGCACATTGCAATTTATTCAATTATTATCGGAGTATTGATCAGTAATACAGTGAAAATGAGAGGAAATGTTTAAGGTGTGCGCCCCTAAATGTTCTGCTTGCTCTCCTAAAACATTCAGTTATAGGGGGGGCTACTGTGCTCCTAGTAAAAAGTTAGTCTGGTGCCCTGCATACATTGTTCTAAAGGGTTTATGGTCTTAGTTCCTCTTCAGTAGAGCTGCATGTCCACAATGTAAATTTAATTTTACATTTAAATGCAGAGCTGTCAGTGTGTGATTGACAGCTCTGCATTTCATGTTTGCAAAGTTGCAGTTATAGGTGGATTTGTAGTGGACAAGCTATCAGTATCCATCCCTTCTCTTATAACTATGGTTGTTTCTGGTTTCAAAAACTAACATGGTGTTGCCCAAAATACTAAACTCCTACATTTAAACAGGGGAGTCTAGTGGCAACCCAAATAGTTGACACATCCCAACCTTATGAGAACCTGCCTCTCAAAATGGGTTATGGATTCATATTTTATCTCTGACAAATGGAATGTGAACTATGATGAGGAAGGCATGACAATATTATAGCTATATCATGACATGAGACAAGATATGATCTTAGAATTTTGATATTGTCATATCGTGATCTGGTATTTGTGATGAATTTTCCTGGTTTGAGAATTTTGGAGAAAATCAAGCTCAAAAGTCAAGATTTTGACAATTATTTTGCAACAATTTGTGACTTTGCACTGCCCTCTAGTGGCCTAATATGATTTCACATGAAATATGTCACCTGCTTTGCATGCTACAGCTCCTTGTTTTTCCAGTGATCCCCTATATGTCCATATCTACTTTGGACTATAGGAGAAAGTCCATCTCAAATATGAATGCTGACTGAATTCTATTGCAACCATTCCTGAATTTGCACTTCTCCCTACTGGCCGAAACGTGCATTTTTTTTAAGGTGGAATCGAAACTTAATGAAAATCGGAAGCGAATGCTGAAGGTGGCCCTACAGCATCATCATGTCATTGTTCCCAATAGAATGAGTGCGCGAGTTTTTGTTTTTTTATGTTAATATAATGTCAATGTAGTAATGATATAAATATAATGATGGTGATGATAACAATAATAATATTAACAGCGATAATAATAATAATATTAATAATAATGATATGATTACAACAATAATGTGTGCTGTGAAAGCAACATTTGTTGAAAAAAACATTGTAGAAATATTTTTTTGAAGTTTGATTATGACAAATAACCATACAGTTAACTGAACAAATGAAATGTACATCTTATAAGATATACTTCTGTACTCTCAGTGTTTGATTTTGCAATGATTTCACGGATGTGTTTTTCTATTGGTGTCTGTTTGTAAGCGCATTCTGCTGAGATATGGCTGTTTCCGGATTTTTTTTAATTTTTCTGCTGTCCCATAATATTAACCTCACAAATGAAGTTCACATCTTAAAAGATTTAGTTCTGTACACTCACTGTTTGATTTTGCAAAGATTTAACTGTTGGGATGTGTTTTTCTATTGGTGTCTGTTTGTGTGCGCATTCAGCTGAGATAAGGCTCTTCCGGATTTTTTAAATTTTTCTGCTGTCCCATAACATAAACCTCACAAATGAAGTTAACATCTTAAAAGATTTAGTTCTGTACCCTCAGTGTTTGATTTTGCAAAGATTTCACTGTTGGTATGTGTTTTTCTATTGGTGTCTGTTTGTGTGCGCATTCAGCTGAGATAAGGCTGTTTTCGGATTTTTTTCATTTTTCTACTTTCCCATAATATAAACCTAACAAATGAACTTAACATCTTATAAGATATACTTCTTTACCCTCAGTGTTTAATTTTGCAAAGATTTCACTGTTTGGATGTGTTTTTCTATTGGTGTCTGTTTGTGTGCGCATTCAGCTGAGATAAGGCTGTTTACGGATTTTTTTAATTTTTCTGCTGTCCCATAACATAAACCTCACAAATGAAGTTAACATCTTAAAAAGATTTAGTTCTGTACACTCACTGTTTGATTTTGCAATGATTTCACTGTTTGGATGTGTTTTTCTATTGGTGTCTGTGTGCGCATTCAGCTGAGATAAGGCTGTTTCCGGATTTTTTTCATTTTTCTGCTGTCCCATAACATAAACCTCACAAATGAAGTTAACATCTTAAAAGATTTAGTTCTGTACCCTCAGTGTTTGATTTTGCAATGATTTCACTGTTGGGATGTGTTTTTCTACAAGTGTCTGTTTGTGTGCGCATTCAGCTGAGATAAGGCTGTTTACGGATTTTTTTCATTTTTCTGCTGTCCCATAACATAAACCTCACAAATGAACTTAACATCTTATAAGATATACTTCTTTACCCTCAGTGTTTGATTTTGCAATGATTTCACTGTTTGGATGTGTTTTTCTATTGAAGTCTGTTTGTGTGCGCATTCAGCTGAGATAAGGCTGTTTCCGGATTTTTTTAATTTTTCTTCTGTCCCATAACATAAACCTCACAAATGAAGTTAACATCTTAAAATATTTAGTTCTGTATCCTCAGTGTTTGATTTTGCAATGGTTTCACTGTTGGGATGTGTTTTTCTACAAGTGTCTGTTTGTGTGCGCATTCAGCTGAGATAAGGCTGTTTTCGGATTTTTTTCATTTTTCTACTTTCCCATAATATAAACCTAACAAATGAACTTAACATCTTATAAGATATACTTCTTTAACCTCAGTGTTTAATTTTGCAAAGATTTCACTGTTTGGATGTGTTTTCCTATTGGTGTCTGTTTGTGTGCGCATTCAGCTGAGATAAGGCTGTTTACGGATTTTTTTAATTTTTCTGCTGTCCCATAACATAAACCTCACAAATGAAGTTAACATCTTAAAATATTTAGTTCTGTACCCTCAGTGTTTGATTTTGCAATGGTTTCACTGTTGGGATGTGTTTTTCTACAAGTGTCTGTTTGTGTGCGCATTCAGCTGAGATAAGGCTGTTTCCGGATTTTTTTCATTTTTCTGCTGTCCCATAACATAAACCTCACAAATGAAGTTAACATCTTAGAGGATTTAGTTCTGTACCCTCAGTGTTTGATTTTGCAATGATTTCACTGTTGGGATGTGTTTTTCTACAAGTGTCTGTTTGTGTGCGCATTCAGCTGAGATAAGGCTGTTTACGGATTTTTTTCATTTTTCTGCTGTCCCATAACATAAACCTCACAAATGAAGTTAACATCTTATAAGATATACTTCTTTACCCTCAGTGTTTGATTTTGCAATGATTTCACTGTTTGGATGTGTTTTTCTATTGAAGTCTGTTTGTGTGCGCATTCAGCTGAGATAAGGCTGTTTCCGGATTTTTTTAATTTTTCTTCTGTCCCATAACATAAACCTCACAAATGAAGTTAACATCTTAAAATATTTAGTTCTGTATCCTCAGTGTTTGATTTTGCAATGGTTTCACTGTTGGGATGTGTTTTTCTACAAGTGTCTGTTTGTGAGCGCATTCAGCTGAGATAAGGCTGTTTACGGATTTTTTTCATTTTTCTGCTGTCCCATAACATAAACCTCACAAATGAAGTTAACATCTTAAAAGATTTAGTTCTGTACACTCACTGTTTGATTTTGCATTGATTTCACTGTTTGGATGTGTTTTTCTATTGGTGTCTGTTTGTGTGCGCATACAGCTGAGATAAGGCTGTTTACGGATTTTTTTAATTTTTCTGCTGTCCCATAACATAAACCTCACAAATGAAGTTAACATCTTAAAAGATTTAGTTCTGTACACTCACTGTTTGATTTTGCATTGATTTCACTGTTTGGATGTGTTTTTCTATTGGTGTCTGTTTGTGTGCGCATACAGCTGAGATAAGGCTGTTTTCGGATTTTTTTCATTTTTCTACTTTCCCATAATATAAACCTAACAAATAAACTTAACATATTATAAGATATACTTCTTTACCCTCAGTGTTTGATTTTGCAATGGTTTCACTGTTGGGATGTTTTTTTCTACAAGTGTCTGTTTGTGTGCGCATTCAGCTGAGATAAGGCTGTTTACGGATTTTTTTAATTTTTCTGCTGTCCCATAACATAAACCTCACAAATGAAGTTAACATCTTAAAAGATTTAGTTCTGTACACTCACTGTTTGATTTTGCATTGATTTCACTGTTTGGATGTGTTTTTCTATTGGTGTCTGTTTGTGTGCGCATACAGCTGAGATAAGGCTGTTTTCGGATTTTTTTCATTTTTCTACTTTCCCATAATATAAACCTAACAAATGAACTTAACATCTTATAAGATATACTTCTTTACCCTCAGTGTTTAATTTTGCAAAGATTTCACTGTTTGGATGTGTTTTTCTATTGGTGTCTGTTTGTGTGCGCATTCAGCTGAGATAAGGCTGTTTACGGATTTTTTTAATTTTTCTGCTGTCCCATAACATAAACCTCACAAATGAAGTTAACATCTTAAAAAGATTTAGTTCTGTACACTCACTGTTTGATTTTGCAATGATTTCACTGTTTGGATGTGTTTTTCTATTGGTGTCTGTGTGCGCATTCAGCTGAGATAAGGCTGTTTCCGGATTTTTTTCATTTTTCTGCTGTCCCATAACATAAACCTCACAAATGAAGTTAACATCTTAAAAGATTTAGTTCTGTACCCTCAGTGTTTGATTTTGCAATGATTTCACTGTTGGGATGTGTTTTTCTACAAGTGTCTGTTTGTGTGCGCATTCAGCTGAGATAAGGCTGTTTACGGATTTTTTTCATTTTTCTGCTGTCCCATAACATAAACCTCACAAATGAACTTAACATCTTATAAGATATACTTCTTTACCCTCAGTGTTTGATTTTGCAATGATTTCACTGTTTGGATGTGTTTTTCTATTGAAGTCTGTTTGTGTGCGCATTCAGCTGAGATAAGGCTGTTTCCGGATTTTTTTAATTTTTCTTCTGTCCCATAACATAAACCTCACAAATGAAGTTAACATCTTAAAATATTTAGTTCTGTATCCTCAGTGTTTGATTTTGCAATGGTTTCACTGTTGGGATGTGTTTTTCTACAAGTGTCTGTTTGTGTGCGCATTCAGCTGAGATAAGGCTGTTTTCGGATTTTTTTCATTTTTCTACTTTCCCATAATATAAACCTAACAAATGAACTTAACATCTTATAAGATATACTTCTTTAACCTCAGTGTTTAATTTTGCAAAGATTTCACTGTTTGGATGTGTTTTCCTATTGGTGTCTGTTTGTGTGCGCATTCAGCTGAGATAAGGCTGTTTACGGATTTTTTTAATTTTTCTGCTGTCCCATAACATAAACCTCACAAATGAAGTTAACATCTTAAAATATTTAGTTCTGTACCCTCAGTGTTTGATTTTGCAATGGTTTCACTGTTGGGATGTGTTTTTCTACAAGTGTCTGTTTGTGTGCGCATTCAGCTGAGATAAGGCTGTTTCCGGATTTTTTTCATTTTTCTGCTGTCCCATAACATAAACCTCACAAATGAAGTTAACATCTTAGAGGATTTAGTTCTGTACCCTCAGTGTTTGATTTTGCAATGATATCACTGTTGGGATGTGTTTTTCTACAAGTGTCTGTTTGTGTGCGCATTCAGCTGAGATAAGGCTGTTTACGGATTTTTTTCATTTTTCTGCTGTCCCATAACATAAACCTCACAAATGAAGTTAACATCTTATAAGATATACTTCTTTACCCTCAGTGTTTGATTTTGCAATGATTTCACTGTTTGGATGTGTTTTTCTATTGAAGTCTGTTTGTGTGCGCATTCAGCTGAGATAAGGCTGTTTCCGGATTTTTTTAATTTTTCTTCTGTCCCATAACATAAACCTCACAAATGAAGTTAACATCTTAAAATATTTAGTTCTGTATCCTCAGTGTTTGATTTTGCAATGGTTTCACTGTTGGGATGTGTTTTTCTACAAGTGTCTGTTTGTGAGCGCATTCAGCTGAGATAAGGCTGTTTACGGATTTTTTTCATTTTTCTGCTGTCCCATAACATAAACCTCACAAATGAAGTTAACATCTTAAAAGATTTAGTTCTGTACACTCACTGTTTGATTTTGCATTGATTTCACTGTTTGGATGTGTTTTTCTATTGGTGTCTGTTTGTGTGCGCATACAGCTGAGATAAGGCTGTTTACGGATTTTTTTAATTTTTCTGCTGTCCCATAACATAAACCTCACAAATGAAGTTAACATCTTAAAAGATTTAGTTCTGTACACTCACTGTTTGATTTTGCATTGATTTCACTGTTTGGATGTGTTTTTCTATTGGTGTCTGTTTGTGTGCGCATACAGCTGAGATAAGGCTGTTTTCGGATTTTTTTCATTTTTCTACTTTCCCATAATATAAACCTAACAAATGAACTTAACATATTATAAGATATACTTCTTTACCCTCAGTGTTTGATTTTGCAATGGTTTCACTGTTGCGATGTTTTTTTCTACAAGTGTCTGTTTGTGTGCGCATTCAGCTGAGATAAGGCTGTTTACGGATTTTTTTAATTTTTCTGCTGTCCCATAACATAAACCTCACAAATGAAGTTAACATCTTAAAAGATTTAGTTCTGTACACTCACTGTTTGATTTTGCATTGATTTCACTGTTTGGATGTGTTTTTCTATTGGTGTCTGTTTGTGTGCGCATACAGCTGAGATAAGGCTGTTTTCGGATTTTTTTCATTTTTCTACTTTCCCATAATATAAACCTAACAAATGAACTTAACATCTTATAAGATATACTTCTTTACCCTCAGTGTTTAATTTTGCAAAGATTTCACTGTTTGGATGTGTTTTTCTACAAGTGTCTGTTTGTGTGCCCATTCAGCTGAGATAAGGCTGTTTACGGATTTTTTTAATTTTTCTGCTGTCCCATAACATAAACCTCACAAATGAAGTTAACATCTTAAAAGATTTAGTTCTGTACACTCACTGTTTGATTTTGCAATGATTTCACTGTTTGGATGTGTTTTTCTATTGGTGTCTGTTTGTGTGCGCATTCAGCTGAGATAAGGCTGTTTACGGATTTTTTTAATTTTTCTGCTGTCCCATAACATAAACCTCACAAATGAAGTTAACATCTTAAAATATTTAGTTCTGTACCCTCAGTGTTTGATTTTGCAATGATTTCACTGTTGGGATGTGTTTTTCTACAAGTGTCTGTTTGTGTGCGCATTCAGCTGAGATAAGGCTGTTTACGGATTTTTTTAATTTTTCTGCTGTCCCATAACATAAACCTCACAAATGAAGTTAACATCTTAAAAGATTTAGTTCTGTACACTCACTGTTTGATTTTGCATTGATTTCACTGTTTGGATGTGTTTTTCTATTGGTGTCTGTTTGTGTGCGCATACAGCTGAGATAAGGCTGTTTTCGGATTTTTTTCATTTTTCTACTTTCCCATAATATAAACCTAACAAATGAACTTAACATCTTATAAGATATACTTCTTTACCCTCAGTGTTTAATTTTGCAAAGATTTCACTGTTTGGATGTGTTTTTCTATTGGTGTCTGTTTGTGTGCGTATTCAGCTGAGATAAGGCTGTTTACGGATTTTTTTAATTTTTCTGCTGTCCCATAACATAAACCTCACAAATGAAGTTAACATCTTAAAAAGATTTAGTTCTGTACACTCACTGTTTGATTTTGCAATGATTTCACTGTTTGGATGTGTTTTTCTATTGGTGTCTGTTTGTGTGCGCATTCAGCTGAGATAAGGCTGTTTCCGGATTTTTTTCATTTTTCTGCTGTCCCATAACATAAACCTCACAAATGAAGTTAACATCTTAAAAGATTTAGTTCCGTACCCTCAGTGTTTGATTTTGCAATGATTTCACTGTTGGGATGTGTTATTCTACAAGTGTCTGTTTGTGTGCGCATTCAGCTGAGATAAGGCTGTTTACGGATTTTTTTAATTTTTCTGCTGTCCCATAACATAAACCTCACAAATGAAGTTAACATCTTAAAAGATTTAATTCTGTACACTCACTGTTTGATTTTGCATTGATTTCACTGTTTGGATGTGTTTTTCTATTGGTGTCTGTTTGTGTGCACATACAGCTGAGATAAGGCTGTTTTCGGATTTTTTTCATTTTTCTACTTTCCCATAATATAAACCTAACAAATGAACTTAACATCTTATAAGATATACTTCTTTACCCTCAGTGTTTAATTTTGCAAATATTTCACTGTTTGGATGTGCTTTTCTATTGGTGTCTGTTTGTGTGCGCATTCAGCTGAGATAAGGCTGTTTACGGATTTTTTTCATTTTTCTGCTGTCCCATAACATAAACCTCACAAATGAAGTTAACATCTTAAAAATATTTAGTTCTGTACACTCACTGTTTGATTTTGCATTGATTTCACTGTTTGGATGTGTTTTTCTATTGGTGTCTGTTTGTGTGCGCATACAGCTGAGATAAGGCTGTTTCCGGATTTTTTTAATTTTTCTTCTGTCCCATAACATACACCTCACAAATGAAGTTAACATCTTAAAATATTTAGTTCTGTATCCTCAGTGTTTGATTTTGCAATGGTTTCACTGTTGGGATGTGTTTTTCTACAAGTGTCTGTTTGTGTGCGCATTCAGCTGAGATAAGGCTGTTTACGGATTTTTTTAATTTTTCTGCTGTCCCATAACATAAACCTCACAAATGAAGTTAACATCTTAAAAGATTTAGTTCTGTACACTCACTGTTTGATTTTGCATTGATTTCACTGTTTGGATGTGTTTTTCTATTGGTGTCTGTTTGTGTGCGCATACAGCTGAGATAAGGCTGTTTTCGGATTTTTTTAATTTTTCTACTTTCCCATAATATAAACCTAACAAATGAACTTAACATCTTATAAGATATACTTCTTTACCCTCAGTGTTTAATTTTGCAAAGATTTCACTGTTTGGATGTGTTTTTCTATTGGTGTCTGTTTGTGTGCGCATTCAGCTGAGATAAGGCTGTTTACGGATTTTTTTAATTTTTCTGCTGTCCCATAACATAAACCTCACAAATGAAGTTAACATCTTAAAAGATTTAGTTCTGTACACTCACTGTTTGATTTTGCATTGATTTCACTGTTTGGATGTGTTTTTCTATTGGTGTCTGTTTGTGTGTGCATACAGCTGAGATAAGGCTGTTTTCGGATTTTTTTCATTTTTCTACTTTCCCATAATATAAACCTAACAAATGAACTTAACATCTTATAAGATATACTTCTTTACCCTCAGTGTTTAATTTTGCAAAGATTTCACTGTTTGGATGTGTTTTTCTATTGGTGTATGTTTGTGTGCGCATACAGCTGAGATAAGGCTGTTTTCGGATTTTTTTCATTTTTCTACTTTCCCATAATATAAACCTAACAAATGAACTTAACATCTTATAAGATTTACTTCTTTACCCTCAGTGTTTAATTTTGCAAAGATTTCACTGTTTGGATGTGTTTTTCTATTGGTGTCTGTTTGTGTGCGCATTCAGCTGAGATAAGGCTGTTTCCGGATTTTTTAAATTTTTCTGCTGTCCCATAACATAAACCTCACAAATGAAGTTAACATCTTAAAATATTTAGTTCTGTACCCTCAGTGTTTGATTTTGCAATGGTTTCATTGTTGGGATGTGTTTTTCTACAAGTGTCTGTTTGTGTGCGCATTCAGCTGAGATAAGGCTGTTTCCGGATTTTTTTAATTTTTCTGCTGTCCCATAACATAAACCTCACAAATGAAGTTAACATCTTAAAATATTTAGTTCTGTACACTCACTGTTTGATTTTGCAATGATTTCACTGTTTGGATGTGTTTTTCTACAAGTGTCTGTTTGTGTTCGCATTCAGCTGAGATAAGGCTGTTTTCTGATTTTTTTTCATTTTCTACTGTCCCATAACATAAACCTCACAAATAAAGTTAACATCTTATAAGATATACTAATGTACCCTCGTCGTTCCGCTCGTCTTGGGACCCCAAACGACATATGAAATATTCACACTCCTGCGACCTGTAGTTCCTCTTTCACTCTGGCCAAAAGGGTCTAACCCTGGATTTCCACTGGACGCGGAACGGCCGCGGAACGGCCGCGGAACGGTAGCCGTTGCTAATCGGTTCCATTCTAATCAATGTGAGCATTCCCACCGGCCGCACTCGGCCCGGATCAGCAGCGGCCCAGAAGCGGCTCGCCGCGCCGCAGCGCTATCGATAGGAATCAGTTCTATTTTTTCCGTTGCCGCTGCTGAACCTCGTAAATTTCAACGAAGCAGATCGCACAAGACAGGAAGTCCGACACAGTATCAAAGTAAAACACTTTCCGCCCCCCTTTCAAAATAAAACACAATACGCAGGTCACAACTTCACCTCAACGTCACGGTGCTCCCAGGTCAACAGTCATTTGATCCCAGGGTCTCGGAGACAATGGACGACGAGAGACTGATTATGGAAGTGGAGAAATGAAAGAAGCTGTGTTGTTGTTGTTGTTTCCTTTATACACACAGTCTATCGCGGGATCTCGGGTCCGTTCGAGATTATCGCGCGATCTTCCGTGAATACCGCGGGCTCCCAAGGCGCCGCGCCGCTGCCGTAACGCGCCCGGTGGGGATTGACGTTTGGGAGAGGACGAAGCAGAACCGCGCCGCGGCCGTTCCGCGGCCGTTCCGCGTCCAGTGGAAATCCAGGGTAAGACTGTATAGAGTCTGACATGACCTGATTTTCAGTTTTTGGATACAGGACTTTGGGCTTTTTTCCCCCGGCCAAAAAAAACTGCCAAAAACACAGTCTGTAAAATTCAAACGTAAGAAAGGTGGGAAACTGTCTTTTCTTCAATAATTCCTAAAGGCAATGAGCCCGGAGGCTGATTTCGCCGTATGTGTATCAGGGACTCCTGGCTGATCCAGGGTGCCGAGTTTCAGACCTGTGCAACCTTTGGAAAGGTCAAAGGTCAGCCGCTCTGGTGTGTTTTTTGTAATAATTCCTAAAGGCATTGAGCCAGGAGTCTGATTTTTCCGTATGTGTATCAGGGATTTAGGCTTATCCCGGGTGCAGAGTTTCAGACCTGTGCAACCTTGGGAAAGGTCAATGGTCAGCCATTCGGGTGTGTTTTTTGTAATAATTCCTAAAGGCATTCAGCCAGTGGTCTGATTTTTCCGTATCTGTATCAGGGACTAAGGCTTATCCAGGGTGCCAAGTTTCAGACCCGTGCAACCTTTGGAAAGGTCAAAGGTCAGACGTTCGGGTGTGTTTTTTGTAATAATTCCTAAAGGCATTGAGCCAGGAGTCTGATTTTTCCGTATGTGTATCAGGGATTTAGGCTTATCCCGGTAGCCGAGTTTCAGACCTGTGCAACCTTCGGAAAGGTCAATGGTCAGCTGTTCGGGTGTGTTTTTTGTAATAATTCCTAAAGGCATTGAGCCAGGAGTCTGATTTTTCCGTATGTGTATCAGGGATTTAGGCTTATCCCGGGTGCAGAGTTTCAGGCCTGTGCAACCTTCGGAAAGGTCAATGGTCAGCCGTTCGGGTGTGTTTTTTGTAATAATTCCTAAAGGCATTGAGTCAGGAGTCTGATCTTTCCGTATGTGTATCAGGGATTTAGGCTTATCCCCGGTGCAGAGTTTCAGACCTGTGCAACCCTCGGAAAGGTCAATGGTCAGCCGTTCGGGTGTTTTTTTTGTAATAATTCCTAAAGGCATTGAGCCAGGAGTCTGATTTTTCCGTATGTGCATCAGGGACTAAGGCTAAGAGAGGAACCTCTTTTGAGCTTTTCTTAATCGTGCATTAATATTTGTAGTATCTCCTAATAAGCAGGTTTGAGGATCTAATGGGAGATGTAGTCCTAGGAGTTTTGTCATGATGCCAGAGAAATCATGCCAGAATGTGTTAAGTTTTGTGCATAACCAAGTGCAGTGTAGGAATGAACCCTCTTCTATACTACATCTAAAGCACAGGTTGGATATCTCAGGTTTATATTTATGTAATTTCTGTGGCGTAAGATAGGTTTGATGAAGAAAGTTATAATAAGTCAGCCTGTATCTAGAATTAAGAGTGGCAGTTAGACTTTTTTGACACAATTCAGCCCAGAGCTCTGTACCCATTGTCACACCCAAGTCAGACTCCCATTTCTCCCTTGATTTATGTAAACCTGGTTTTGGAGCATCATCCATCAAGAGGGAGTAGACTTTTGCAATAAGACGGGGTGCGTTACCCTCCTGAAGCAGTTTTTCCAGATCGCTGAGCATGGGTAAAGTCATTTCAGATCCCAAAACAGATTTAAGAAATGATCTTAACTGTAAATAACAAAAAAAGTTTCTACTGGACAGATCATATTTCCTCCTTAGGTCCTCAAAAGACATCAGGCATCCATCCTTATAACAGTCCTCCAAATGATGAATCCCTTTCTGGTGCCACGTTTCCAGGATCTTATTATCCACTGACATAGGTATGAGTTCGTTCTGTTTCAATGGTGTCCTGGGTGAAATATATTTTTTAGTCCAGTATTTTTCCGGACTTCATGCCATGTTTTGATGATATGGGTCAAAACAGGGTTGTCAGTTCTTCTGGAGATGGTTGTAGGTGTCCATTTATAGCTGAAGTCTGCAGGAACCTTTTCTTTAACAGCATACATTCCAATTGAAACCCAAGGTGGGATGGACCTCTTTGCTGATGTTCAGTGTAGTCAAAATTTGAAAGTGGAAGAATTTCACATTTATCGTAATTTACCTTATATCCAGAGACATATCCAAATGCATGCAAAACGGTTTTCAATTTAGCAAGGGAATCAGATGGTTTTGTTAAATACAGAATTATATCATCTGCCATCAGATTGATTTTATGTATCGTCTGGTCCACTTTCACACCTTTTATCTCTGAATCTTGTCTGATTGTCTCGGCCAGAGGTTCAATAGCTATAACGAAAAGCCCAGGGGATAAGGGACACCCTTGTCTGCTCGATCTACTGAGGGGGAAGACAGTGGACATTTGTCCATTAGTAATTATTCTGGCCTGTGGATTCTTATACAGCATTCTGACCCAATTAATAAAATAGGAGCCAAATCCAAATTTAGATAGAACCTTGAATAGATAGGGCCACTCAAGCCTATCAAAGGCCTTTTCCGCGTCCAGCGTAACGGCTATACTAGGTTCAGTACTGGAGGTTGCCATATGAATAACGTTAAGTAACCTACACATGTTATTGGCAGAGGATCTCTTCTGGATAAAGCCAACCTGGTCTCGGTTTATCAATTTTGGTAAGAATTCACTCAACCTGTTTGATATAGCTTTAGAAAACAATTTATAATCCGCATTAGAGAGTGAAATTGGTCGGAAAGAGGAGCATTTTAAGGGGTCTTTGTTTTTTTTATGGATCACTGTAATTATAGCCATTGAAAATGAATCAGGGAGGCTTTGTGTTTTAGATGCTAGATTAATTACATCCATAAGGAGAGGTATAAGCAAATCCTTAAACTCTTTATAAAATTCGGGGGGAAACCCATCCTCCCCTGGTGATTTATTAGATTGCAGCGTTGCTAGAGCGTTTTCGATCTCTTTGGAGGTAAATGGTGAATCTAAATACCTCTGGTCGTCTTGACTCAGTTTAGGCAAATCAATATTATTTAAGAATGTATCTATTGTGGACAGATCTTCTGGTGATTCCGACTTGTATAAATTAACATAAACTTTTTAAAAGTTTCATTTATTTCTTTTGGGTTCTGTGTAATACAGCCATGTTCGTCTTCAATTTGGTTAATTGTTTTTGAACTCTCCTCTTTCTTTAATTGCCAGGATAGGACTTTATGAGCCTTCTCCCCCAGTTCGTAGTACCTTTGTTTCGTTCTCAAAATGTCTTTCTCAGCCCTATAAGTGCATAGTGTATTATACTTGAGTTTTCTTTTTACCAATAAACTGTATATCTTCTTATCCCTATGTTGCTGAAAGTCTTTTTCCAGCCCAAGAATTTCTTTTTCAAATTTTTCCACTTCTGCTACATATGATTTTTTAAGTCCTTTTGTATATGAGATTATTTGTCCTCTTAAATAAGCTTTTAATGTATCCCATAGTATGAAACTATTAGGGGAAGAAGGACAGTTTGTTTCACAGAATAGTTTGATTTGATCCCTGACAAATTTACAGAAGTCAGGGACCTGTGTATCAGGGATTTAGGCTTATCCCGGGTGCAGAGTTTCAGGCCTGTGCAACCTTCGGAAAGGTCAATGGTCAGCCGTTCCGGTGTGTTTTTTGTAATAATTCCTAAAGGCATTGAGTCAGGAGTCTGATCTTTCCGTATGTGTATCAGGGATTTAGGCTTATCCCCGGTGCAGAGTTTCAGAACTGTGCAACCTTCGGAAAGGTCAATGGTCAGCCGTTCAGGTGTGTTTTTTGTAATAATTCCTAAAGGCATTGAGCCAGGAGTCTGATTTTTCCGTATGTGTATCAGGGATTTAGGCTTATCCCGGATGCAGAGTTTCAGACCTGTGTAACCTTCGGAAAGGTCAATGGTCAGCCGTTTGGGTGTGTTTTTTGTAATAATTCCTAAAGGCATTGAGTCAGGAGTCTGATTTTTCCGTATGTGTATCAGGGACTAAGGCTAATCTAGGGTGCCGAGTTTCAGACCTGTGTAACCTTCGGAAAGGTCAAAGGTCAGCCGTTTAGATTCAAGATTCAAGATTCAAGATTCAAGATTCAAGATTCAAGATTCAAGATTTCTTCATTGTCATACTAACACACATTAGACATGAGGTCAGAACGAAAATCAGTCTCTCCAGAACCCGGTCGGCCCAGCAATAAGAAGAATAAGAAAATAAGAAATAAGAACCAACAGTTTAACTTAACAAAATATAAATTAAAAGAGATCAAAACTTTAAACCTCTGGAGGTAAGGTGCTGTGCAAAAAAGAATTTGGTGCAAGGGTGTGTACGGTACTGGGGGCATGTGCAAAGTACAGTACGTGGGGGGTGGGGGCAGCAGGGCTATGGGGTTACAGAGAGTTAAGGAGTCTGACAGCTCCAGGGAAGAAGCTGTTCCTCAGTCTCGTAGTGCTGCTCTTGATGCTCCGTAGCCTCCTGCCTGAGGGGAGGGGGGTGAACAGTGTGTGTGCCGGGTGAGTGGGATCTCTCATGATGCAGGTAGCCCTTTTCCTGCATCTGGAGGTGAAGATGTCCGTGATGGTGGGGAGGCTGCTGCCCACGGTTCTCTGTGCAGCTTTCACCACTCTGCTGCAGAGCAGCTGCCGTGCCACACAGTGATGCAGGAGCACAGGACACTCTCCACTACACATCTGTAGAAGGTGATAAGGGCTGACCTTCCTAGTCCAGCGCGTCTCAGCCTCCTGAGGAAGTAGAGGCGCTGGTGTGCCTTCCGGACCAGGCTGGAAGTGTTGCTGCTCCAGGTGAGGTCGTCCTTGAGATGCACGCCCAGGTACCTGAAGCTGGAGACCACTTCCACCGCTGTTCCTCCGATGTGCAGGGGAGAATGGGGGGGATGTCTGCGCTGATGTTTAGGTGTGTTTTTTGTAATAATTCCTAAAGGCATTGAGCCAGGAGTCTGATTTTTCCGTATGTGTATCAGGGATTTAGGCTAATCCCGGATGCAGAGTTTCAGACCTGTGTAACCTTCGGAAAGGTCAAAGGTCAGCCGTTTAGATTCAAGATTCAAGATTCAAGATTCAAGATTCAAGATTCAAGATTTCTCCATTGTCATACTAACACACATTAGACATGAGGTCAGAACGAAAATCAGTCTCTCCAGAACCCGGTCGGCCCAGCAATAAGAAGAATAAGAAGAATAAGAAAATAAGAAATAAGAACCAACAGTTTAACTTAACAAAATATAAATTAAAAGAGATCAAAACTTTAAACCTCTGGAGGTAAGGTGCTGTGCAAAAAAGAATTTGGTGCAAGGGTGTGTACGGTACTGGGGGCATGTGCAAAGTACAGTACGTGGGGGGTGGGGGCAGCAGGGCTATGGGGTTACAGAGAGTTAAGGAGTCTGACAGCTCCAGGGAAGAAGCTGTTCCTCAGTCTCGTAGTGCTGCTCTTGATGCTCCGTAGCCTCCTGCCTGAGGGGAGGGGGGTGAACAGTGTGTGTGCCGGGTGAGTGGGATCTCTCATGATGCAGGTAGCCCTTTTCCTGCATCTGGAGGTGAAGATGTCCGTGATGGTGGGGAGGCTGCTGCCCACGGTTCTCTGTGCAGCTTTCACCACTCTGCTGCAGAGCAGCTGCCGTGCCACACAGTGATGCAGGAGCACAGGACACTCTCCACTACACATCTGTAGAAGGTGATAAGGGCTGACCTTCCTAGTCCAGCGCGTCTCAGCCTCCTGAGGAAGTAGAGGCGCTGGTGTGCCTTCCGGACCAGGCTGGAAGTGTTGCTGCTCCAGGTGAGGTCGTCCTTGAGATGCACGCCAAGGTACCTGAAGCTGGAGACCACTTCCACCGCTGTTCCTCCGATGTGCAGGGGAGAATGGGGGGGATGTCTGCTCTGATGTTTAGGTGTGTTTTTTGTAATAATTCCTAAAGGCATTAAGCCAGGAGTCTGATTTTTCCGTATGTGTATCAGGGACTAAGGCTGATCGAGGGTATTTTAATCTTTTTTCTACTGTCCTATAATATGAAGTTAACATCTTATAAGGTATATTGATGTACCCTCAGTGTTTAAATTTATAATGATTTCACTGTTTGGATGTGTTTTTCTATTTGTGTCTGTTTTTGTGCGCATTCAGCAGGGATACGGCTGTTTTCCCATTTTTTTTCATTTTTCTACTGTCCCATAACATAAACCTCACAAATAAAGTTAAAATCTTATAAGATATAGTTATATACCTTCAGTGTTTGATTTTGCAATGATTTCACTCTTTGAATGTGTTTTTCTATTTTTGTCTGTTTTTGTGCGCATTCAGCTGGAATACGACTGTTTTCTGATTTTTTTTTCATTTTCTACTGTCCCATAACATAAACCTCACAAATAAAGTTAACATCTTATAAGATATACTAATGTACCCTCGTCGTTCCGCTCGTCTTGGGACCCCAAACGACATATGAAATATTGACACTCCTGCGACCTGTAGAAATGTAGTTCCTCCAAAACTTCCACTCTGGCCAAAGAGTCTAAGACTGTATACAGTCTTCAGTTTTTGGACACAGGACTGTGGGCTTTTTTCCCCCTGGCCAAAAAAAACTGCCAAAAACACAGTCTGTAAAATTCAAATGTAAGAAAGGTGGGAAACTGTCTTTTCTTCAATAATTCCTAAAGGCATTGAGTCAGGAGTCTGATTTTTCCGTATGTGTATCAGGGACTAAAGCTTATCCCGGTTGCCGAGTTTCAGACCTGTGCAACTTTCGGAAAGGTCAATGGTCAGCCGTTCGGGTGTGTTTTTTGTAATAATTCCTAAAGGCATTTAGCCAGGAGTCTGATTTTTCTGTATGTGTATCAGGGACTAAGGCTAATCCAGGGTGCCGAGTTTCAGACCCGTGCAACCTTTGGAAAGGTCAAAGGTCAGCCGTTCGGGTGTGTTTTTTGTAATAATTCCTAAAGGCATTAAGCCAGGAGTCTGATTTTTCCGTATGTGTATCTAGGGTGCCGAGTTTAAGACCCGTGCAACCTTTGGAAAGGTCAAAGGTCAGCCATTTGGGTGTGTTTTTTGTAATAATTCCTAAAGGCATTAAGCCAGGAGTCTGATTTTTCCGTATGTGTATCAGGGACTAAGGCTGATCGAGGGTATTTTAATCTTTTTTCTACTGTCCTATAATATGAAGTTAACATCTTATAAGGTATATTGATGTACCCTCAGTGTTTAAATTTATAATGATTTCACTGTTTGGATGTGTTTTTCTATTTGTGTCTGTTTTTGTGCGCATTCAGCAGGGATACGGCTGTTTTCGCAATTTTTTTCATTTTTCTACTGTCCCATAACATAAATCTCACAAATAAAGTTAAAATCTTATAAGATATAGTTATATACCTTCAGTGTTTGATTTTGCAATGATTTCACTGTTTGAATGTGTTTTTCTATTTTTGTCTGTTTTTGTTTGCAGTAAGCTGGAATACGACTGTTTTCTGATTTTTTTTTCATTTTTCTACTGTCCCATAACATAAACCTCACAAATAAAGTTAACATCTTATAAGATATTCTTCGGTTCCCTCAGTGTTTGATTTTGCAATGATTTCACTGTTTGGATGTGTTTTTCTATTTGTGTCTGTTTTTGTGCGCATTCAGCTGGAATACGACTGTTTTCTGATTTTTTTTCATTTTCTACTGTCCCATAACATAAACCTCACAAATAAAGTTAACATCTTATAAGATATACTAATGTACCCTCGTCGTTCCGCTCGTCTTGGGACCCCAAACGACATATGAAATATTCACACTCTTGCGACCTGTAGAAATGTAGTTCCTCCAAAACTTCCACTCTGGCCAAAGAGTCTAAGACTGTATAGAGTCTGACATGACCTGATTTTCAGTTTTTGGACACAGGACTTTGGGCTTTTTTCCCCCTGGCCAAAAAAAACTGCCAAAAACACAGTCTGTAAAATTCAAACGTAAGAAAGGTGGGGAACTCTCTTTTCTTCAATAATTCCTAAAGGCAATGAGCCCCGATGCGGATTTCTCCGTATGTGTATCAGGGACTCCTGGCTGATCCAGGGTGCTGAGTTTCAGATCTGTGCAACCTTTGGAAAGGTCAAAGGTCAGCCACTGTGGTGTATTTTTTGTAATAATTCCTAAAGGCATTGAGTCAGGAGTCTGATTTTTCCGTATGTGTATCAGGGACTAAAGCTTATCCCGGTTGCCGAGTTTCAGACCTGTGCAACTTTCGGAAAAGGTCAATGGTTAGCCGTTCGGGTGTGTTTTTTGTAATAATTCCTAAAGGCATTAAGCCAGGAGTCTGATTTTTCTGTATGTGTATCAGGGACTAAGGCTAATCCAGGGTGCCGAGTTTCAGACCCGTGCAACCTTTGGAAAGGTCAAAGGTCAGCCGTTCGGGTGTGTTTTTTGTAATAATTCCTAAAGGCATTAAGCCAGGAGTCTGATTTTTCCGTATGTGTATCAGGGACTAAGGCTAATCCAGGGTGTCGAGTTTCAGACCCGTGCAACCTTTGGAAAGGTCAAAGGTCAGCCGTTCGGGTGTGTTTTTTGTAATAATTCCTAAAGGCATTGATTTGACCTTTCCAAAGGTTGCACAGATCTGAAACTCAGCACCCTGGATCAGCCAGGAGTCCCTGATACACATACGGAGAAATCCGCATCGGGGCTCATTGCCTTTAGGAATTATTGAAGAAAAGAGAGTTCCCCACCTTTCTTACGTTTGAATTTTACAGACTGTGTTTTTGGCAGTTTTTTTTGGCCAGGGGGAAAAAAGCCCAAAGTCCTGTGTCCAAAAACTGAAAATCAGGTCATGTCAGACTCTATACAGTCTTAGACTCTTTGGCCAGAGTGGAAGTTTTGGAGGAACTACATTTCTACAGGTCGCAAGAGTGTGAATATTTCATATGTCGTTTGGGGTCCCAAGACGAGCGGAACGACGAGGGTACATTAGTATATCTTATAAGATGTTAACTTTATTTGTGAGGTTTATGTTATGGGACAGTAGAAAATGAAAAAAAATCAGAAAACAGTCGTATTCCAGCTGAATGCGCACAAAAACAGACACAAATAGAAAAACACATCCAAACAGTGAAATCATTGCAAAATCAAACACTGAAGGTATATAACTATATCTTATAAGATGTTTTCTGATTTTTTTTCATTTTTCTACTGTCCCATAACATAAACCTCACAAATAAAGTTAACATCTTATAAGATATACTAATGTACCCTCGTCGTTCCGCTCGTCTTGGGACCCCAAACGACATATGAAATATTCACACTCCTGCGACCTGTAGAAATGTAGTTCCTCCAAAACTTCCACTCTGGCCAAAGAGTCTAAGACTGTATAGAGTCTGACATGACCTGATTTTCAGTTTTTGGACACAGGACTTTGCGCTTTTTTCCCCCTGGCCAAAAAAAACTGCCAAAACACAGTCTGTAAAATTCAAAAGTAAGAAAGGTGGGAAACTGTCTTTTCTTCAATAATTCCTAAAGGCAATGAGCCCGGATGCTGATTTCTCCGTATGTGTATCAGGGACTCCTGGCTGATCCAGGGTGCTGAGTTTCAGATCTGTGCAACCTTTGGAAAGGTCAAAGGTCAGCCACTGTGGTGTATTTTTTGTAATAATTCCTAAAGGCATTGAGTCAGGAGTCTGATTTTTCCGTATGTGTATCAGGGACTAAAGCTTATCCCGGTTGCCGAGTTTCAGACCTGTGCAACTTTCGGAAAGGTCAATGGTCAGCCGTTCGGGTGTGTTTTTTGTAATAATTCCTAAAGGCATTTAGCCAGGAGTCTGATTTTTCTGTATGTGTATCAGGGACTAAGGCTAATCCAGGGTGCCGAGTTTCAGACCCGTGCAACCTTTGGAAAGGTCAAAGGTCAGCCGTTCGGGTGTGTTTTTTGTAATAATTCCTAAAGGCATTAAGCCAGGAGTCTGATTTTTCCGTATGTGTATCTAGGGTGCCGAGTTTAAGACCCGTGCAACCTTTGGAAAGGTCAAAGGTCAGCCATTTGGGTGTGTTTTTTGTAATAATTCCTAAAGGCATTAAGCCAGGAGTCTGATTTTTCCGTATGTGTATCAGGGACTAAGGCTGATCGAGGGTATTTTAATCTTTTTTCTACTGTCCTATAATATGAAGTTAACATCTTATAAGGTATATTGATGTACCCTCAGTGTTTAAATTTATAATGATTTCACTGTTTGGATGTGTTTTTCTATTTGTGTCTGTTTTTGTGCGCATTCAGCAGGGATACGGCTGTTTTCGCAATTTTTTTCATTTTTCTACTGTCCCATAACATAAATCTCACAAATAAAGTTAAAATCTTATAAGATATAGTTATATACCTTCAGTGTTTGATTTTGCAATGATTTCACTGTTTGAATGTGTTTTTCTATTTTTGTCTGTTTTTGTTTGCAGTAAGCTGGAATACGACTGTTTTCTGATTTTTTTTTCATTTTTCTACTGTCCCATAACATAAACCTCACAAATAAAGTTAACATCTTATAAGATATTCTTCGGTTCCCTCAGTGTTTGATTTTGCAATGATTTCACTGTTTGGATGTGTTTTTCTATTTGTGTCTGTTTTTGTGCGCATTCAGCTGGAATACGACTGTTTTCTGATTTTTTTTCATTTTCTACTGTCCCATAACATAAACCTCACAAATAAAGTTAACATCTTATAAGATATACTAATGTACCCTCGTCGTTCCGCTCGTCTTGGGACCCCAAACGACATATGAAATATTCACACTCTTGCGACCTGTAGAAATGTAGTTCCTCCAAAACTTCCACTCTGGCCAAAGAGTCTAAGACTGTATAGAGTCTGACATGACCTGATTTTCAGTTTTTGGACACAGGACTTTGGGCTTTTTTCCCCCTGGCCAAAAAAAACTGCCAAAAACACAGTCTGTAAAATTCAAACGTAAGAAAGGTGGGGAACTCTCTTTTCTTCAATAATTCCTAAAGGCAATGAGCCCCGATGCGGATTTCTCCGTATGTGTATCAGGGACTCCTGGCTGATCCAGGGTGCTGAGTTTCAGATCTGTGCAACCTTTGGAAAGGTCAAAGGTCAGCCACTGTGGTGTATTTTTTGTAATAATTCCTAAAGGCATTGAGTCAGGAGTCTGATTTTTCCGTATGTGTATCAGGGACTAAAGCTTATCCCGGTTGCCGAGTTTCAGACCTGTGCAACTTTCGGAAAAGGTCAATGGTTAGCCGTTCGGGTGTGTTTTTTGTAATAATTCCTAAAGGCATTAAGCCAGGAGTCTGATTTTTCTGTATGTGTATCAGGGACTAAGGCTAATCCAGGGTGCCGAGTTTCAGACCCGTGCAACCTTTGGAAAGGTCAAAGGTCAGCCGTTCGGGTGTGTTTTTTGTAATAATTCCTAAAGGCATTAAGCCAGGAGTCTGATTTTTCCGTATGTGTATCAGGGACTAAGGCTAATCCAGGGTGTCGAGTTTCAGACCCGTGCAACCTTTGGAAAGGTCAAAGGTCAGCCGTTCGGGTGTGTTTTTTGTAATAATTCCTAAAGGCATTGAGCCAGGAGTCTGATTTTTCCGTGTGTGTATCAGGGACTAAGGCTGATCTAGGGTGCCGAGTTTCAGACCTGTGCAACCTTCGGAAAGGTCAAAGGTCAGCCGTTCGGGTGTGTTTTTTGTAATAATTCCTAAAGGCATTAAGCCAGAAGTCTGATTTTTCCGTATGTGTATCTAGGGTGCCGAGTTTAAGACCCGTGCAACCTTTGGAAAGGTCAAAGGTCAGCCATTTGGGTGTGTTTTTTGTAATAATTCCTAAAGGCATTAAGCCAGGAGTCTGATTTTTCCGTATGTGTATCAGGGACTAAGGCTGATCGAGGGTATTTTAATCTTTTTTCTACTGTCCTATAATATGAAGTTAACATCTTATAAGGTATATTGATGTACCCTCAGTGTTTAAATTTATAATGATTTCACTGTTTGGATGTGTTTTTCTATTTGTGTCTGTTTTTGTGCGCATTCAGCAGGGATACGGCTGTTTTCCCATTTTTTTTCATTTTTCTACTGTCCCATAACATAAACCTCACAAATAAAGTTAAAATCTTATAAGATATAGTTATATACCTTCAGTGTTTGATTTTGCAATGATTTCACTCTTTGAATGTGTTTTTCTATTTTTGTCTGTTTTTGTGCGCATTCAGCTGGAATACGACTGTTTTCTGATTTTTCTTTCATTTTCTACTGTCCCATAACATAAACCTCACAAATAAAGTTAACATCTTATAAGATATACTAATGTACCCTCGTCGTTCCGCTCGTCTTGGGACCCCAAACGACATATGAAATATTGACACTCCCGCGACCTGTAGAAATGTAGTTCCTCCAAAACTTCCACTCTGGCCAAAGAGTCTAAGACTGTATACAGTCTTCAGTTTTTGGACACAGGACTGTGGGCTTTTTTCCCCCTGGCCAAAAAAAACTGCCAAAAACACAGTCTGTAAAATTCAAATGTAAGAAAGGTGGGAAACTGTCTTTTCTTCAATAATTCCTAAAGGCAATGAGCCCGGATGCTGATTTCTCCGTATGTGTATCAGGGACTCCTGGCTGATCCAGGGTGCCGAGTTTCAGACCTGTGCAACCTTTGGAAAGGTCAAAGGTCAGCCGCTGTGGTGTGTTTTTTGTAATAATTCCTAAAGGCATTGAGTCAGGAGTCTGATTTTTCCGTATGTGTATCAGGGACTAAAGCTTATCCCGGTTGCCGAGTTTCAGACCTGTGCAACTTTCGGAAAAGGTCAATGGTCAGCCGTTCGGGTGTGTTTTTTGTAATAATTCCTAAAGGCATTAAGCCAGGAGTCTGATTTTTCCGTATGTGTATCAGGGACTAAGGCTTATCCAGGGTGCCGAGTTTCAGACCCGTGCAAGCTTTGGAAAGGTCAAAGGTCAGCCGTTCGGGTGTGTTTTTTGTAATAATTCCTAAAGGCATTGAGCCAGGAGTCTGATTTTTCCGTATGTGTATCAGGGACTAAGGGTGATCCAGGGTGCCGAGTTTCAGACCCGTGCAACCTTCGGAAAGGTCAATGGTCAGCCGTTCGGGTGTGTTTTTTGTAATAATTCCTAAAGGCATTGAGCCAGGAGTCTGATTTTTCCGTATGTGTATCAGGGACTAAGGCTAATCTAGGGTGCCGAGTTTCAGACCTGTGTAACCTTTGGAAAGGTCAAAGGTCAGCCGTTTAGGTGTGTTTTTTGTAATAATTCCTAAAGGCATTAAGCCAGGAGTCTGATTTTTCCGTATGTGTATCAGGGACTAAGGCTGATCGAGGGTATTTTAATCTTTTTTCTACTGTCCTATAATATGAAGTTAACATCTGATAAGGTATATTGATGTACCTTCAGTGTTTGAATTTATAATGATTTTACTGTTTGGATGTGTTTTTCTATTTGTGTCTGTTTTTGTGCGCATTCAGCAGGGATACGGCTGTTTTCGCAATTTTTTTCATTTTTCTACTGTCCCATAACATAAACCTCACAAATAAAGTTAAAATCTTATAAGATATAGTTATATACCTTCAGTGTTTGATTTTGCAATGATTTCACTGTTTGGATGTGTTTTTCTATTTGTCTCTGTTTTTGTGTGCATTCAGCAGGGATACGGCCGTTTTCTGATTTTTTTTCATTTTTCTACTGTCCCATAACATAAACCTCACAAATAAATTTAACATCTTATAAGATATAGTTATATACCTTCAGTGTTTGATTTTGCAATGATTTCACTGTTTGAATGTGTTTTGCTATTTTTGTCTGTTTTTGTGTGCAGTAAGCTGGAATACGACTGTTTTCTGATTTTTTTTTCATTTTTCTACTGTCCCATAACATAAACCTCACAAATAAAGTTAACATCTTATAAGATATACTAATGTACCCTCGTCGTTCCGCTCGTCTTGGGACCCCAAACGACATATGAAATATTCACACTCCTGCGACCTGTAGAAATGTAGTTCCTCCAAAACTTCCACTCTGGCCAAAGAGTCTAAGACTGTATAGAGTCTGACATGACCTGATTTTCAGTTTTTGGACACAGGACTTTGGGCTTTTTTCCCCCTGGCCAAAAAAAACTGCCAAAAACACAGTCTGTAAAATTCAAACGTAAGAAAGGTGGGAAACTGTCTTTTCTTCAATAATTCCTAAAGGCAATGAGCCCAGATGCTGATTTCTCCGTATGTGTATCAGGGACTCCTGGCTGATCCAGGGTGCTGAGTTTCAGATCTGTGCAACCTTTGGAAAGGTCAAAGGTCAGCCACTGTGGTGTATTTTTTGTAATAATTCCTAAAGGCATTGAGTCAGGAGTCTGATTTTTCCGTATGTGTATCAGGGACTAAAGCTTATCCCGGTTGCCGAGTTTCAGACCTGTGCAACTTTCGGAAAAGGTCAATGGTTAGCCGTTCGGGTGTGTTTTTTGTAATAATTCCTATAGGCATTGAGCCAGGAGTCTGATTTTTCCGTGTGTGTATCAGGGACTAAGGCTGACCAGGGTGCCGAGTTTCAGACCTGTGCAACCTTCAGAAAGGTCAATGGTCAGCCGTTCGGGTGTGTTTTTTGTAATAATTCCTAAAGGCATTGAGCCAGGAGTCTGATTTTTCCGTATGTGTATCAGGGACTAAGGCTAATCTAGGGTGCCGAGTTTCAGACCTGTGTAACCTTTGGAATGGTCAAAGGTCAGCCGTTTAGATTCAAGATTCAAGATTCAAGATTCAAGATTTCTTTATTGTCATACCAACACACATTAGACATGAGGTCAGAACGAAAATCAGTCTCTCCAGAACCCGGTCGGCCCAGCAATAAGAAGAATAAGAAAATAAGAAATAAGAACCAACAGTTTAACTTAACAAAATATAAATTAAAAGAGATCAAAACTTTAAATCTCTGGAGGTAAGGTGCTGTGCAAAAAAGAATTTGGTTCAAGGGTGTGTACGGTACTGGGGGCATGTGCAAAGTACAGTACGTGGGGGGTGGGGGCAGCAGGGCTATGGGGGCTACAGAGAGTTCAGGAGTCTGACAGCTCCAGGGAAGAAGCTGTTCCTCAGTCTCGTAGTTCTGCTCTTGATGCTCCTTAGCCTCCTGCCTGAGGGGAGGGGGGTGAACAGTGTGTGTGCCGGGTGAGTGGGATCTCTCATGATGCAGGTGGCCCTTTTCCTGCATCTGGAGGTGAAGATGTCCGTGATGGTGGGGAGGCTGCTGCCCACGGTTCTCTGTGCAGCTTTCACCACTCTCTGCAGAGCCTTCTTCTCTGCTGCAGAGCAGCTGCCGTGCCACACAGTGATGCAGGAGCACAGGACACTCTCCACTACACATCTGTAGAAGGTGATAAGGGCTGACCTTCCTAGTCCAGCGCGTCTCAGCCTCCTGAGGAAGTAGAGGCGCTGGTGTGTCTTCCCGACCAGGCTGGAAGTGTTGCTGCTCCAGGTGAGGTCGTCCTTGAGATGCACGCCCAGGTACCTGAAGCTGGAGACCACTTCCACCGCTGTTCCTCCGATGTGCAGGGGAGAATGGGGGGGATGTCTGCGCTGATGTTTAGGTGTGTTTTTTGTAATAATTCCTAAAGGCATTAAGCCAGGAGTCTGATTTTTCCGTATGTGTATCAGGGACTAAGGCTGATCGAGGGTATTTTAATCTTTTTTCTACTGTCCTATAATATGAAGTTAACATCTTATAAGGTATATTGATGTACCCTCAGTGTTTGAATTTATAATGATTTCACTGTTTGGATGTGTTTTTCTATTTGTGTCTGTTTTTGTGCGCATTCAGCAGGGATACGGCTGTTTTCTGATTTTTTTCATTTTTCTACTGTCCCATAACATAAACCTCACAAATAAAGTTAAAATCTTATAAGATATAGTTATATACCTTCAGTGTTTGATTTTGCAATGATTTCACTGTTTGAATGTGTTTTTCTATTTTTGTCTGTTTTTGTGCGCATTCAGCTGGAATACGACTGTTTTCTGATTTTTTTTCATTTTTCTACTGTCCCATAACATAAACCTCAGAAATAAAGTAAACATCTTATAAGATATAGTTATATACCTTCAGTGTTTAATTTTGCAATGATTTCACTGTTTAAATGTGTTTTTCTATTTTTGTCTGTTTTTGTGCGCATTCAGCTAGAATATGACTGTTTTCTGATTTTTTTTCATTTTTCTACTGTCCCATAACATAAACCTCACAAATAAAGTTAACATCTTATAAGATATACTAATGTACCCTCGTCGTTCCGCTCGTCTTGGGACCCCAAACGACATATGAAATATTCACACTCCTGCGACCTGTAGAAATGTAGTTCCTCCAAAACTTCCACTCTGGCCAAAGAGTCTAAGACTGTATAGAGTCTGACATGACCTGATTTTCAGTTTTTGGACACAGGACTTTGCGCTTTTTTCCCCCTGGCCAAAAAAAACTGCCAAAACACAGTCTGTAAAATTCAAAAGTAAGAAAGGTGGGAAACTGTCTTTTCTTCAATAATTCCTAAAGGCAATGAGCCCGGATGCTGATTTCTCCGTATGTGTATCAGGGACTCCTGGCTGATCCAGGGTGCTGAGTTTCAGATCTGTGCAACCTTTGGAAAGGTCAAAGGTCAGCCACTGTGGTGTATTTTTTGTAATAATTCCTAAAGGCATTGAGTCAGGAGTCTGATTTTTCCGTATGTGTATCAGGGACTAAAGCTTATCCCGGTTGCCGAGTTTCAGACCTGTGCAACTTTCGGAAAGGTCAATGGTCAGCCGTTCGGGTGTGTTTTTTGTAATAATTCCTAAAGGCATTTAGCCAGGAGTCTGATTTTTCTGTATGTGTATCAGGGACTAAGGCTAATCCAGGGTGCCGAGTTTCAGACCCGTGCAACCTTTGGAAAGGTCAAAGGTCAGCCGTTCGGGTGTGTTTTTTGTAATAATTCCTAAAGGCATTAAGCCAGGAGTCTGATTTTTCCGTATGTGTATCTAGGGTGCCGAGTTTAAGACCCGTGCAACCTTTGGAAAGGTCAAAGGTCAGCCATTTGGGTGTGTTTTTTGTAATAATTCCTAAAGGCATTAAGCCAGGAGTCTGATTTTTCCGTATGTGTATCAGGGACTAAGGCTGATCGAGGGTATTTTAATCTTTTTTCTACTGTCCTATAATATGAAGTTAACATCTTATAAGGTATATTGATGTACCCTCAGTGTTTAAATTTATAATGATTTCACTGTTTGGATGTGTTTTTCTATTTGTGTCTGTTTTTGTGCGCATTCAGCAGGGATACGGCTGTTTTCGCAATTTTTTTCATTTTTCTACTGTCCCATAACATAAATCTCACAAATAAAGTTAAAATCTTATAAGATATAGTTATATACCTTCAGTGTTTGATTTTGCAATGATTTCACTGTTTGAATGTGTTTTTCTATTTTTGTCTGTTTTTGTTTGCAGTAAGCTGGAATACGACTGTTTTCTGATTTTTTTTTCATTTTTCTACTGTCCCATAACATAAACCTCACAAATAAAGTTAACATCTTATAAGATATACTAATGTACCCTCGTCGTTCCGCTCGTCTTGGGACCCCAAACGACATATGAAATATTGACACTCCTGCGACCTGTAGAAATGTAGTTCCTCAAAACTTCCACTCTGGCCAAAGAGTCTAAGACTGTATACAGTCTTCAGTTTTTGGACACAGGACTGTGGGCTTTTTTCCCCCTGGCCAAAAAAAACTGCCAAAAACACAGTCTGTAAAATTCAAATGTAAGAAAGGTGGGAAACTGTCTTTTCTTCAATAATTCCTAAAGGCAATGAGCCCGGATGCTGATTTCTCCGTATGTGTATCAGGGACTCCTGGCTGATCCAGGGTGCCGAGTTTCAGACCTGTGCAACCTTTGGAAAGGTCAAAGGTCAGCCGCTGTGGTGTGTTTTTTGTAATAATTCCTAAAGGCATTGAGTCAGGAGTCAGATTTTTCCGTATGTGTATCAGGGACTAAAGCTTATCCCGGTTGCCGAGTTTCAGACCTGTGCAACTTTCGGAAAAGGTCAATGGTCAGCCGTTCGGGTGTGTTTTTTGTAATAATTCCTAAAGGCATTAAGCCAGGAGTCTGATTTTTCCGTATGTGTATCAGGGACTAAGGCTTATCCAGGGTGCCGAGTTTCAGACCCGTGCAAGCTTTGGAAAGGTCAAAGGTCAGCCGTTCGGGTGTGTTTTTTGTAATAATTCCTAAAGGCATTGAGCCAGGAGTCTGATTTTTCCGTATGTGTATCAGGGACTAAGGGTGATCCAGGGTGCCGAGTTTCAGACCTGTGCAACCTTCGGAAAGGTCAATGGTCAGCCGTTCGGGTGTGTTTTTTGTAATAATTCCTAAAGGCATTGAGCCAGGAGTCTGATTTTTCCGTATGTGTATCAGGGACTAAGGCTAATCTAGGGTGCCGAGTTTCAGACCTGTGTAACCTTTGGAAAGGTCAAAGGTCAGCCGTTTAGGTGTGTTTTTTGTAATAATTCCTAAAGGCATTAAGCCAGGAGTCTGATTTTTCCGTATGTGTATCAGGGACTAAGGCTGATCGAGGGTATTTTAATCTTTTTTCTACTGTCCTATAATATGAAGTTAACATCTTATAAGGTATATTGATGTACCCTCAGTGTTTGAATTTATAATGATTTTACTGTTTGGATGTGTTTTTCTATTTGTGTCTGTTTTTGTGCGCATTCAGCAGGGATACGGCTGTTTTCGCAATTTTTTTCATTTTTCTACTGTCCCATAACATAAACCTCACAAATAAAGTTAAAATCTTATAAGATATAGTTATATACCTTCAGTGTTTGATTTTGCAATGATTTCACTGTTTGGATGTGTTTTTCTATTTGTCTCTGTTTTTGTGTGCATTCAGCAGGGATACGGCCGTTTTCTGATTTTTTTTCATTTTTCTACTGTCCCATAACATAAACCTCACAAATAAATTTAACATCTTATAAGATATAGTTATATACCTTCAGTGTTTGATTTTGCAATGATTTCACTGTTTGAATGTGTTTTTCTATTTTTGTCTGTTTTTGTGTGCAGTAAGCTGGAATACGACTGTTTTCTGATTTTTTTTTCATTTTTCTACTGTCCCATAACATAAACCTCACAAATAAAGTTAACATCTTATAAGATATACTAATGTACCCTCGTCGTTCCGCTCGTCTTGGGACCCCAAACGACATATGAAATATTCACACTCCTGCGACCTGTAGAAATGTAGTTCCTCCAAAACTTCCACTCTGGCCAAAGAGTCTAAGACTGTATAGAGTCTGACATGACCTGATTTTCAGTTTTTGGACACAGGACTTTGGGCTTTTTTCCCCCTGGCCAAAAAAAACTGCCAAAAACACAGTCTGTAAAATTCAAACGTAAGAAAGGTGGGAAACTGTCTTTTCTTCAATAATTCCTAAAGGCAATGAGCCCAGATGCTGATTTCTCCGTATGTGTATCAGGGACTCCTGGCTGATCCAGGGTGCTGAGTTTCAGATCTGTGCAACCTTTGGAAAGGTCAAAGGTCAGCCACTGTGGTGTATTTTTTGTAATAATTCCTAAAGGCATTGAGTCAGGAGTCTGATTTTTCCGTATGTGTATCAGGGACTAAAGCTTATCCCGATTGCCGAGTTTCAGACCTGTGCAACTTTCGGAAAAGGTCAATGGTTAGCCGTTCGGGTGTGTTTTTTGTAATAATTCCTAAAGGCATTAAGCCAGGAGTCTGATTTTTCTGTATGTGTATCAGGGACTAAGGCTAATCCAGGGTGCCGAGTTTCAGACCCGTGCAACCTTTGGAAAGGTCAAAGGTCAGCCGTTCGGGTGTGTTTTTTGTAATAATTCCTATAGGCATTGAGCCAGGAGTCTGATTTTTCCGTGTGTGTATCAGGGACTAAGGCTGACCAGGGTGCCGAGTTTCAGACCTGTGCAACCTTCGGAAAGGTCAATGGTCAGCCGTTCGGGTGTGTTTTTTGTAATAATTCCTAAAGGCATTGAGCCAGGAGTCTGATTTTTCCGTATGTGTATCAGGGACTAAGGCTAATCTAGGGTGCCGAGTTTCAGACCTGTGTAACCTTTGGAATGGTCAAAGGTCAGCCGTTTAGATTCAAGATTCAAGATTCAAGATTCAAGATTTCTTTATTGTCATACCAACACACATTAGACATGAGGTCAGAACGAAAATCAGTCTCTCCAGAACCCGGTCGGCCCAGCAATAAGAAGAATAAGAAAATAAGAAATAAGAACCAACAGTTTAACTTAACAAAATATAAATTAAAAGAAATCAAAACTTTAAATCTCTGGAGGTAAGGTGCTGTGCAAAAAAGAATTTGGTTCAAGGGTGTGTACGGTACTGGGGGCATGTGCAAAGTACAGTACGTGGGGGGTGGGGGCAGCAGGGCTATGGGGGCTACAGAGAGTTCAGGAGTCTGACAGCTCCAGGGAAGAAGCTGTTCCTCAGTCTCGTAGTTCTGCTCTTGATGCTCCTTAGCCTCCTGCCTGAGGGGAGGGGGGTGAACAGTGTGGGTGCCGGGTGAGTGGGATCTCTCATGATGCAGGTGGCCCTTTTCCTGCATCTGGAGGTGAAGATGTCCGTGATGGTGGGGAGGCTGCTGCCCACGGTTCTCTGTGCAGCTTTCACCACTCTCTGCAGAGCCTTCTTCTCTGCTGCAGAGCAGCTGCCGTGCCACACAGTGATGCAGGAGCACAGGACACTCTCCACTACACATCTGTAGAAGGTGATAAGGGCTGACCTTCCTAGTCCAGCGCGTCTCAGCCTCCTGAGGAAGTAGAGGCGCTGGTGTGTCTTCCCGACCAGGCTGGAAGTGTTGCTGCTCCAGGTGAGGTCGTCCTTGAGATGCACGCCCAGGTACCTGAAGCTGGAGACCACTTCCACCGCTGTTCCTCCGATGTGCAGGGGAGAATGGGGGGGATGTCTGCGCTGATGTTTAGGTGTGTTTTTTGTAATAATTCCTAAAGGCATTAAGCCAGGAGTCTGATTTTTCCGTATGTGTATCAGGGACTAAGGCTGATCGAGGGTATTTTAATCTTTTTTCTACTGTCCTATAATATGAAGTTAACATCTTATAAGGTATATTGATGTACCCTCAGTGTTTGAATTTATAATGATTTCACTGTTTGGATGTGTTTTTCTATTTGTCTCTGTTTTTGTGTGCATTCAGCAGGGATACGGCTGTTTTCTGATTTTATTCATTTTTTTATTGTCCCATAACATAAACCTCACAAATAAAGTTAACATCTCATAAGATATAGTTATATACCTTCAGTGTTTGATTTTGCAATGATCTCACTGTTTGAATGTGTTTTTCTATTTTTGTCTGTTTTTGTGCGCATTCAGCTGGAATACGACTGTTTTCTGATTTTTTTTCATTTTTTAACTGTCCCATAACATAAACCTCACAAATAAAGTTAACATCTTATAAGATATACTAATGTACCCTCGTTGTTCCGCTCGTCTTGGGACCCCAAACGACATATGAAATATTCACACTCCTGCGACCTGTAGAAATGTAGTTCCTCCAAAACTTCCACTCTGGCCAAAGAGTCTAAGACTGTATAGAGTCTTCAGTTTTTGGACACAGGACTGTGGGCTTTTTTCCCCCTGGCCAAAAAAAACTGCCAAAAACACAGTCTGTAAAATTCAAATGTAAGAAACGTGGGAAACTGTCTTTTCTTCAATAATTCCTAAAGGCAATGAGCCCGGATGCTGATTTCTCCGTATGTGTATCAGGGACTCCTGGCTGATCCAGGGTGCTGAGTTTCAGACCCGTGCAACCTTTGGAAAGGTCAAAGGTCAGCCGCTGTGGTGTGTTTTTTGTAATAATTCCTAAAGGCATTAAGCCAGGAGTCTGATTTTTCCGTATGTGTATCAGGGACTAAGGCTGATCGAGGGTATTTTAATCTTTTTTCTACCGTCCTATAATATGAAGTTAACATCTTATAAGGTATATTGATGTACCCTCAGTGTTTGATTTTGCAATGATTTCACTGTTTGGATGTGTTTTTCTATTTGTCTCTGTTTTTGTGCGCATTCAGCATGGATACGGCTGTTTTCGCAATTTTTTTCATTTTTCTACTGTCCCATAACATAAACCTCACAAATAAAGTTAACATCTCATAAGATATAGTTATATACCTTCAGTGTTTGATTTTGCAATGATTTCACTGTTTGGATGTGTTTTTCTATTTGTCTCTGTTTTTGTGCGCATTCAGCAGGGATACGGCTGTTTTCTGATTTTTTTCATTTTTCTACTGTCCCATAACATAAACCTCACAAAGGGTGATTTAGATTTCTCTTTTGTTTATTCACTGCATTTTGTTGATTGATGATTGATTCATTTTTTTCACAACTGCCTAAAACCTTTGCACAGTACTGTGGACAGTAGAAAAAAATCCGAAACAGCCTTATCTCGGCTGGATGCGCACACAAACAGACACCAATAGAAAAACACATCCCAACAGTGAAATCATTGCAAAATCAAACACTGAGGGTACAGAAGTATATCTTATATGATGTTAACTTCATTAGTGAGGTTTATATTATGGGACAGTAGAAAAAAGAAAAAAATCCGAAAACAGCCTAACCTCAGCTGAATACGTCCAGTGAAAGTTAAATCATAAAGTACTGATAAAAAATAAGGATTTTATACTTCATCAAAAAATGTTACCCTATTGTTTGTTGCAAAAAGTGAACTTTGACCCTATATTCCTCCAAAACGTATACAGTAAAAGTACTCCATACTACTAGTATATGAAGTATAAGTGGTACTGAGTTCAGTGAAAGTGAAATCATACACTACTAATACAAATTATGGATTTTAAACTTCATCAAAAACGGATGATCACACAGGTCATACAAAACATCTAGCTTATGTTTGATTTGATGTAATTATTTTACATGTAATCACTATAATATGATAGGGTTAGGGTTAGTTTTGATAAATTATTTAACCTTTTTCTTTTTCAGTACATTGTGACTGATGTTGATGAGGTCGAGGTCTTCAGCGTCTGAGGCTGTGTCTTTGACAGTCAGGATGAATTGAGCCCCAAACAAAGTGAAACATTGTGTTTACCTGTAATTGCACCTGTGTAAACAAAACCAGACTTTTGTTTGGGTTCACGTAGAGGGCAAGTCTTTGAAGTCCCTCAAGATGCCTGTTTCTTTTTTTTACTCAAAGGAGTGAATGTGTGTATGAGCCTCTTTGTAGGTGTAGGTGCCTGTGTATCATGTCGATTTGAACTTGATGTGAGAACAAGAAGTGCCTGGAGTCGCACATACACACAGACACACAGACACAGACACACACACACACATTTATTCCTAAACCCACATTCACACCATACTATGATATCCCTAAAATACACCCACATCATTTTAGCTTCAGATATTGATTGAATAGTGTGTTATATGATAATGAAAAATGTTGATATTCCCTGACAGTGGAAAATAACTTCACCTTCACCAAATTTGAAGCAATTTGGTGTAAGATATCCTCAAAAAAAAATCCAAACGCACAAAGAATGCAGAGGATTAATCTGTTATGTTTTTATTACAAAAAATCTTGGAAGCGAACATTTCTGCCATGCATGTGTGGTGAAACAAAGGGGCAGTTTATTTCAACTACTACTGTAGCTTTAAGATAATTATCGACCATCGTCACACTCCAACGCAACGTAGTTCCCCACCACAGCAGCAGCGGATTAATATCCAAAAACGTGAACAGGTTAGTGTCTGCTCAGCAGGTGGATGAACATGTAATGGAGTTGCAGCATCAGTCGCTGACCAAGGAATTACTGGGGAAGTTGGTGGTAGAGGGAGGCTATTGACATGTCACAGGAAGATGCTCAAAAATGTAGAGGTAAGTGAAATTTTACATTATTATAATGAGCTAAACAGCAGGCCATTGCTAAAATGTGTTCGTTAATTACAGTAACTACGTCTTTTCACTACATACATACACATGCATTTAAACACACACGCATTAATCGAAATATAGTTAATACTAATATATGCACATGTAAATGTTCCATGCTCTTTTTTTTCTTTTTCGCTTTGCTGTTTTTTTCGAAAGTTTAGTGTTTAAATGCAGTCAGTATCCTATCTCTGAGATGGTGTTGTCTGCGACGTTACACGGGAGCCAGACTTGCTGTCTGAACAGTTCCACTGTGAGAACCGATGTCCTCTCACCCGAACCCGCAGCTGCAAAGCTCCCGTTTTCGCGGAACCGCTTGCTGTGTTTCGGCTGCGTCTTCGGTTGTGAGGACTGTGGGTCACATTGCTGATCTGTTCAGAGAGCTTCGCTGGTGCTGCTGCTGCACTGTCCTGTCTATTTAACAAGTAGGCTATACACTAAATCTATCCCTCTATTCTTAAAAATTAGGTCCACTCTGAATGTTGATACAGTGTGGGTGTTGTAATTATTATTTTTTTTTTATGACAGTCTTTTCCATTCTTACAACGCACAGTTAACGTGACTGGATTCTGCTTCATCCGGGGAAAGAGGCTGACCCTCAGGCTTTGGACACCTACAGTATTTAGTTGATGACAAACTGTTTCCTTAACCCTCAGGCTTCATTATGATTCATTTCCACTGTGTTAGTGCATATGGCACACTTTCTTGTAAGAAGGTCTCTTGGCAAATTGGAATTCAAATGAAAACATTTTATTAATAGATCAATAGAACACTGAACATTGTTTTCACCATACACTTGAGTATATGGCAGGAATGTTCACTCCCAAGAATTGTTGTCATAAAAGATTAATACTTTTGTCCTGCATCAGTCCTCCTCAAAACCACCAAATATTCAATCATTTCCATATTACAAATGTCCTCTTTTCAAATTAAGAGGGGAGGGAGTACATGTTTTAGCTGATGCTACACAAAACTAACAATGCTTCAAAGTTAATATTGTGGGTAATCTTTGACATATTCAAGACTGATTAAAAAAAAATCTCCCAGCCACCCAACATTTGTCATATCTGTTGCCAGTACAACCCATGAAATGCTCATTTGTCACTTGTCAGGAGGTCACTGCAGCTCTGACCTTGTAACCTAAATATGTTTCTGCTTCAAAATCACTTTGTTTCATACATGAGGCTAATGTCTGGCAGATTATACCAATCTTAGCCAATCTTCATCACTAAGTTTTATGTTAAATCCTGATTCCCATCTTTTTTTTTATGTATTTTGTAGCATTTTTTTTTATATAGTCCCAATATAATTCTAATTGTGGTTTCTTTGTATGCGTTGATTATGATGATCTGGATCACACTATTCACTTCTCAGGAGGGGTCCATCCTGATCTCTTTCATATAGTAGTCTCTAAGTTGCAGGAATCCACAGAATTCATGATTGATTATCTAAATCCTTTTTTTCTGTCATATTTTGGAAACTCTCAAGCTGTCCATCTTTCACCAAAACACACCATGCTGTGATTCCCTTGGTTGTCCACTGTTTAAATCCTATATCGTACCTAGTCGGTGTAAAATTGCTATCATATTCAATAAATTAGTGTCTTTCTGTATCTTATATTTTTTTATTATGCTGAACCATATTTTGTATGTGAACATCGTGATTGTGTCTATTTGGTTTTGAATCTTCTTGTATGTTTCTTTATCCCCAATTATATTCTGTACTGGGTTTTCTCCAAACTCTTTTTCTATTTCATTTCACTGTGTCTGGTTTGCACCAACCTACAATATATCTCAATTGGGCCGCATGGTAGTATTCCTTTAATTTTGGAAGTCTCATCCCTCCTTCTTCTTTTGGCAGCTGGAGAGTTTCCAGTCTTATCGTGGGTCTTTTGCCACCCCAACTAAACTTTGATATCATTTTATTCCAGCTCATAAATTGGGGCTTGGGGGACCTCTACTGGTAGGGCTTGGAATAGGTATAAGGGTCAGGGTCAGCGAGTTGGCAGCACCCCGCTTTACCCGCAGGCTGTAGCAGAGAGCCCCCCTTACAGCAACAACTTTGGCAACAACTTATTTTAAAATAAATATATATAAATATATATATATATATATATTATAAAATCACGACAAACCCACACCATAACCCCCCAAACATTTATGACCTTCCCCAAAGTTTCATCTTGGAATGCCCATGGCATCCAATCAAATTCTTTAGAGCCCAACAAATTAAATTCTTGTTGAAAACTGACTTTGACATATTATGTTGTCAAGAACTGAGACTGAACACAAGTAAAGAGTAACGGTATCCAGAATGTGGAACAAAGGTCTAAGTGTAATTTCTATTGGCGAAAGTAAAGCTGATGGTGGGATCTTTTTTCTAAAACTGGTGATGTCACTATTATTCGTAAAACGAATGATTTCCTAATTTAATTCCTTGTAGATTGCTCATGTTGGATTGTTTTTACCGAGGAGAAAAAATACGAACGATACACGTGTACACCTCTCATGAGAGAACAAACATTTTTCAACTTTTTAAAAGACTTAAAGAACCCCTATTGGTCGGATACAAAATTATTTTATGTGGCGACTTTAACACTGTCATCGATGTAAACGACAGAGTGAGCTCTAAAGTCTTGAAACTCAGCTCTCATGGTAATCGCTTGACTCAATTCAATTCTTATGTAGACTAATTGTGATCTTAACAAGTCCTGGCAAATTAAAGTAGGCACAAGCACCATGACGTCCAATCTGAAGCAGCATCCTGCAATTTGTCTTCTTATGTCATCACTTTTTTTCAAAGGATGTATGTTACAGTATTTTAAATAAAATACACATAATGGAAATATATTGGTACAAAATCTGAAGGAATTTTTCATCATCTCCATAAAAGAGCATATTTCGTATTTTAAATATGTATTTTTTTTAATACATGTATCAGAAATACTTCCCATCCCTGCTTAGAGACATTACGTGAAGGTTGAAAATTGTGTTGCTTTAAATAAAACCCATAACATGAGAATGTGCTTAAATTGAAGCACAATATATAATGATTATGTATAGAAAATGCACTCTGATTTTCGCAGTTGAAGCACAAGAATCTGGATCTTTACAAAACAAATGTTATCTATCCGCAATTCCTATACTCCTATTCCAAATATGTTTGTGATTTAAACAGCATTTGTCTAGTGTAACATTAGTGATACTTTTGCAGTAGTATATTTATTGTGAGACACAATTATACATTTTTCCCAAATCTGTCCATGCCTCATCCATCTCTTCCTCTCCCTTCTTGTCTTCCTCCTCAGCACATGGAGAAGATCTCCATGCTGGCTTTCCATCCAGTTAAGATGCACAGCTGCTATGAGAAGGTGGTGAACCTGAGCCTTGAGGGTCTGCAGCAACAGTTTGACGTGAGCAGCCCGTCAGTGTTTGTCCAAAGGGCCCAGATCCCCATGAGAGAGGTGAAACCTCAACTACTGACTAACCAGTCTGATATAGGTTATTGGTTAACTGGTTAACACAATGGGAAGTTTCTATGAGAGCTAATCATTTTATTGACACTCATTATATTGCTTGATCATTTTCCTACACTGTAGCTCCTGTTTGACTAGAGTTTGTCAAATAGTTGAATGATGAGGTTCTGACTGTGGCATTGATCAAGGACACAGTAGAACTAAAGGCGAACATCTTTTGGCGGTTTGATAACTCAGTGGACAGTTAAACAGTTAAACATGCCACAATACAGACTGTGGACCTGGGTCCACATGTGATAAATAACATTATCACATTATTTCATGGGATATTCCTATATGAGTCAGTTTGTCTGGTGTTACATGCATGTATGTCACAAAGTTAGGTACAAAACTACAAATTGTGTTTTACTAGATGTTTGAGCAGATCCTTCATCAGAGTCTCGAGTCTCAGGGTACAGAGGAGCTGTGTAAGATCATCCAGCACTGCCAGGACAGAGTCATTAAGGTAATACACAAAGAAAACAGGCTTGTGCATCAAATTATTGCATCACATCTACATTAATATCTAATAATATTACACCTGGCATACTCCAGCCCTGGGAGTGAAACTTTTGGTCTGGCCTTGTTTTAGTGTTAAGGAAAATTCAGGTTCAACTTTATCAATTTATTAATTTTTGAGCAAGAGTCCAGGATACCGGGCTATTGCCCAGCTTAATCCCTTCTGTGCATCTTCCTCTGATATTTTCAAGCCTCAACTTGCCAGCTCCATGTTTATTTTTATTATATCAGAAAGTATGAGTGTGTGGATGAGCTAACTCATGCTTTTGAAGCATGATGATGGTCGCCACAGCGGTCGTCTTCCAGATAGAGATTAGATAGAAAATAAAAACTCCAAACTCAAGGAATAAACACTTGACTTTTGCGAGAACAGGTGAACGTCACATAGTGTACCCTGAGACATTATTGCTCTGGACCATAATCAAGTGGACTGATAAGAGATTACCGGCATCTTGTGAAATGTGCCAGTACACAAATAAAAGTGCCGTTTCTGTGTACTGGACAGTACCGGGCCACTTCTAGTTAATAATTGTACTGTAGTGACAGTGATGGTATTTTATGTACACTTAATGTCTCTTATGTGATGTTATTCTTTAACAAACAAGTGCACAATAAAAATTCACTGGGAATTCTAAACAGCACATTGCAATTTATTCAATTATTATCGGAGTATTGATCAGTAATACAGTGAAAATGAGAGGAAATGTTTAAGGTGTGCGCCCCTAAATGTTCTGCTTGCTCTCCTAAAACATTCAGTTATAGGGGGGGCTACTGTGCTCCTAGTAAAAAGTTAGTCTGGTGCCCTGCATACATTGTTCTAAAGGGTTTATGGTCTTAGTTCCTCTTCAGTAGAGCTGCATGTCCACAATGTAAATTTAATTTTACATTTAAATGCAGAGCTGTCAGTGTGTGATTGACAGCTCTGCATTTCATGTTTGCAAAGTTGCAGTTATAGGTGGATTTGTAGTGGACAAGCTATCAGTATCCATCCCTTCTCTTATAACTATGGTTGTTTCTGGTTTCAAAAACTAACATGGTGTTGCCCAAAATACTAAACTCCTACATTTAAACAGGGGAGTCTAGTGGCAACCCAAATAGTTGACACATCCCAACCTTATGAGAACCTGCCTCTCAAAATGGGTTATGGATTCATATTTTATCTCTGACAAATGGAATGTGAACTATGATGAGGAAGGCATGACAATATTATAGCTATATCATGACATGAGACAAGATATGATCTTAGAATTTTGATATTGTCATATCGTGATCGGGTATTTGTGATGAATTTTCCTGGTTTGAGAATTTTGGAGAAAATCAAGCTCAAAAGTCAAGCTTTTGACAATTATTTTGCAACAATTTGTGACTTTGCACTGCCCTCTAGTGGCCTAATATGATTTCACATGAAATATGTCACCTGCTTTGCATGCTACAGCTCCTTATTTTTCCAGTGATCCCCTATATGTCCATATCTACTTTGGACTATAGGAGAAAGTCCATCTCAAATATGAATGCTGACTGAATTCTATTGCAACCATTCCTGAATTTGCACTTCTCCCTACTGGCCGAAACGTGCATTTTTTTTAAGGTGGAATCGAAACTTAATGAAAATCGGAAGCGAATGCTGAAGGTGGCCCTACAGCATCATCATGTCATTGTTCCCAATAGAATGAGTGCGCGAGTTTTTGTTTTTTTATGTTAATATAATGTCAATGTATTAATGATATAAATATAATGATGGTGATGATAACAATAATAATATTTACAGCGATAATAATAATAATATTAATAATAATGATATGATTACAACAATAATGTGTGCTGTGAAAGCAACATTTGTTGAAAAAAACAGTGTAGAAATATTTTTTTGAAGTTTGATTATGACAAATAACCATACAGTTAACTGAACAAATGAAATGTACATCTTATAAGATATACTTCTGTACTCTCAGTGTTTGATTTTGCAATGATTTCACGGATGTGTTTTTCTATTGGTGTCTGTTTGTAAGCGCATTCTGCTGAGATATGGCTGTTTCCGGATTTTTTTAAATTTTTCTGCTGTCCCATAATATTAACCTCACAAATGAAGTTCACATCTTAAAAGATTTAGTTCTGTACACTCACTGTTTGATTTTGCAAAGATTTAACTGTTGGGATGTGTTTTTCTATTGGTGTCTGTTTGTGTGCGCATTCAGCTGAGATAAAGCTGTTTCCGGATTTTTTTCATTTTTCTGCTGTCCCATAACATAAACCTCACAAATGAAGTTAAGAACTTAAAATATTTAGTTCTGTACCCTCAGTGTTTGATTTTGCAAAGATTTCACTGTTTGGATGTGTTTTTCTATTGGTGTCTGTTTGTGTGCGCATTCAGCTGAGATAAGGCTGTTTACGGATTTTTTTAATTTTTCTGCTGTCCCATAACATAAACCTAACAAATGAACTTAACATCTTAAAATATTTAGTTCTGTACCCTCAGTGTTTGATTTTGCAATGGTTTCACTGTTGGGATGTGTTTTTCTACAAGTGTCTGTTTGTGTGCGCATTCAGCTGACATAAGGCTGTTTACGGATTTTTTTAATTTTTCTGCTGTCCCATAACATAAACCTCACAAATGAAGTTAACATCTTAAAAGATTTAGTTCTGTACACTCACTGTTTGATTTTGCATTGATTTCACTGTTTGAATGTGTTTTTCTATTGGTGTCTGTTTGTGTGCGCATACAGCTGAGATAAGGCTGTTTTCGGATTTTTTTCATTTTTCTACTTTCCCATAATATAAACCTAACAAATGAACTTAACATCTTATAAAATATACTTCTTTACCCTCAGTGTTTAATTTTGCAAAGATTTCACTGTTTGGATGTGTTTTTCTATTGGTGTCTGTTTGTGTGCGCATTCAGCTGAGATAAGGCTGTTTACGGATTTTTTTAATTTTTCTGCTGTCCTATAACATAAACCTCACAAATGAAGTTAACATCTTAAAAGATTTAGTTCTGTACACTCACTGTTTGATTTTGCATTGATTTCACTGTTTGGATGTGTTTTTCTATTGGTGTCTGTTTGTGTGCGCATACAGCTGAGATAAGGCTGTTTCCGGATTTTTTTCATTTTTCTACTTTCCCATAATATAAACCTAACAAATGAACTTAACATCTTATAAGATATACTTCTTTACCCTCAGTGTTTAATTTTGCAAAGATTTCACTGTTTGGATGTGTTTTTCTATTGGTGTCTGTTTGTGTGCGCATTCAGCTGAGATAAGGCTGTTTCCAGATTTGTTTAATTTTTCTGCTGTCCCATAACATAAACCTCACAAATGAAGTTAACATCTTAAAAGATTTAGTTCTGTACCCTCAGTGTTTGATTTTGCAATGATTTCACTGTTGGGATGTGTTTTTCTACAAGTGTCTGTTTGTGTGCGCATTCAGCTGAGATAAGGCTGTTTACGGATTTTTTAAATTTTTCTGCTGTCCCATAACATAAACCTCACAAATGAAGTTAACATCTTAAAAGATTTAGTTCTGTACACTCACTGTTTGATTTTGCATTGATTTCACTGTTTGGATGTGTTTTTCTATTGGTGTCTGTTTGTGTGCGCATACAGCTGAGATAAGGCTGTTTTCGGATTTTTTTCATTTTTCTACTTTCCCATAATATAAACCTAACAAATGAACTTAACATCTTATAAGATATACTTCTTTACCCTCAGTGTTTAATTTTGCAAAGATTTCACTGTTTGGATGTGTTTACGTATTGGTGTCTGTTTGTGTGCGCATTCAGCTGAGATAAGGCTGTTTCCGGATTTGTTTAATTTTTCTGCTGTCCCATAACATAAACCTCACAAATGAAGTTAACATCTTAAAAGATTTAGTTCTGTACCCTCAGTGTTTGATTTTGCAATGATTTCACTGTTGGGATGTGTTTTTCTACAAGTGCCTGTTTGTGTGCGCATTCAGCTAAGATAAAGCTGTTTACGGATTTTTTTAATTTTTCTGCTGTCCCATAATATAAACCTAACAAATGAACTTAACATCTTATAAAATATACTTCTTTACCCTCAGTGTTTAATTTTGCAAAGATTTCACTGTTTGGATGTGTTTTTCTATTGGTGTCTGTTTGTGTGCGCATTCAGCTGAGATAAGGCTGTTTACGGATTTTTTTAATTTTTCTGCTGTCCTATAACATAAACCTCACAAATGAAGTTAACATCTTAAAAGATTTAGTTCTGTACCCTCAGTGTTTGATTTTGCAATGATTTCACTGTTGGGATGTGTTTTTCTACAAGTGTCTGTTTGTGTGCGCATTCAGCTGAGATAAGGCTGTTTACGGATTTTTTAAATTTTTCTGCTGTCCCATAACATAAACCTCACAAATGAAGTTAACATCTTAAAAGATTTAGTTCTGTACACTCACTGTTTGATTTTGCATTGATTTCACTGTTTGGATGTGTTTTTCTATTGGTGTCTGTTTGTGTGCGCATACAGCTGAGATAAGGCTGTTTTCGGATTTTTTTCATTTTTCTACTTTCCCATAATATAAACCTAACAAATGAACTTAACATCTTATAAGATATACTTCTTTACCCTCAGTGTTTAATTTTGCAAAGATTTCACTGTTTGGATGTGTTTACGTATTGGTGTCTGTTTGTGTGCGCATTCAGCTGAGATAAGGCTGTTTCCGGATTTGTTTAATTTTTCTGCTGTCCCATAACATAAACCTCACAAATGAAGTTAACATCTTAAAAGATTTAGTTCTGTACCCTCAGTGTTTGATTTTGCAATGATTTCACTGTTGGGATGTGTTTTTCTACAAGTGCCTGTTTGTGTGCGCATTCAGCTAAGATAAAGCTGTTTACGGATTTTTTTAATTTTTCTGCTGTCCCATAATATAAACCTAACAAATGAACTTAACATCTTATAAAATATACTTCTTTACCCTCAGTGTTTAATTTTGCAAAGATTTCACTGTTTGGATGTGTTTTTCTATTGGTGTCTGTTTGTGTGCGCATTCAGCTGAGATAAGGCTGTTTACGGATTTTTTTAATTTTTCTGCTGTCCTATAACATAAACCTCACAAATGAAGTTAACATCTTAAAAGATTTAGTTCTGTACCCTCAGTGTTTGATTTTGCAATGATTTCACTGTTGGGATGTGTTTTTCTACAAGTGTCTGTTTGTGTGCGCATTCAGCTGAGATAAGGCTGTTTACGGATTTTTTAAATTTTTCTGCTGTCCCATAACATAAACCTCACAAATGAAGTTAACATCTTAAAAGATTTAGTTCTGTACACTCACTGTTTGATTTTGCATTGATTTCACTGTTTGGATGTGTTTTTCTATTGGTGTCTGTTTGTGTGCGCATACAGCTGAGATAAGGCTGTTTTCGGATTTTTTTCATTTTTCTACTTTCCCATAATATAAACCTAACAAATGAACTTAACATCTTATAAGATATACTTCTTTACCCTCAGTGTTTAATTTTGCAAAGATTTCACTGTTTGGATGTGTTTACGTATTGGTGTCTGTTTGTGTGCGCATTCAGCTGAGATAAGGCTGTTTCCGGATTTGTTTAATTTTTCTGCTGTCCCATAACATAAACCTCACAAATGAAGTTAACATCTTAAAAGATTTAGTTCTGTACCCTCAGTGTTTGATTTTGCAATGATTTCACTGTTGGGATGTGTTTTTCTACAAGTGCCTGTTTGTGTGCGCATTCAGCTGAGATAAGGCTGTTTACGGATTTTTTAAATTTTTCTGCTGCCCCATAACATAAACCTCACAAATGAAGTTAACATCTTAAAAGATTTAGTTCTGTACACTCACTGTTTGATTTTGCATTGATTTCACTGTTTGGATGTGTTTTTCTATTGGTGTCTGTTTGTGTGCGCATACAGCTGAGATAAGGCTGTTTTCGGATTTTTTTCATTTTTCTACTTTCCCATAATATAAACCTAACAAATGAACTTAACATCTTAAAATATTTAGTTCTGTACCCTCAGTGTTTGATTTTGCAATGGTTTCACTGTTGGGATGTGTTTTTCTACAAGTGTCTGTTTGTGTGCGCATTCAGCTGAGATAAGGCTGTTTACGGATTTTTTTAATTTTTCTGCTGTCCCATAACATAAACCTCACAAATGAAGTTAACATCTTAAAAGATTTAGTTCTGTACACTCACTGTTTGATTTTGCATTGATTTCACTGTTTGGATGTGTTTTTCTATTGGTGTCTGTTTGTGTGCGCATACAGCTGAGATAAGGCTGTTTTCGGATTTTTTTCATTTTTCTACTTTCCCATAAAATAAACCTAACAAATGAACTTAACATCTTATAAGATATACTTCTTTACCCTCAGTGTTTAATTTTGCAAAGATTTCACTGTTTGGATGTGTTTTTCTATTGGTGTCTGTTTGTGTGCGCATTCAGCTGAGATAAGGCTGTTTCCAATTTGTTTAATTTTTCTGCTGTCCCATAACATAAACCTCACAAATGAAGTTAACATCTTAAAAGATTTAGTTCTGTACCCTCAGTGTTTGATTTTGCAATGATTTCACTGTTGGGATGTGTTTTTCTACAAGTGCCTGTTTGTGTGCGCATTCAGCTGAGATAAGGCTGTTTATGGATTTTTTTAATTTTTCTGCTGTCCCATAACATAAACCTCACAAATGAAGTTAACATCTTAAAAGATTTAGTTCTGTACACTCACTGTTTGATTTTGCATTGATTTCACTGTTTGGATGTGTTTTTCTATTGGTGTCTGTTTGTGTGCGCATACAGCTGAGATAAGGCTGTTTTCGGATTTTTTTCATTTTTCTACTTTCCCATAATATAAACCTAACAAATGAACTTAACATCTTAAAATATTTAGTTCTGTACCCTCAGTGTTTGATTTTGCAATGATTTCACTGTTTGGATGTGTTTTTCTACAAGTGTCTGTTTGTGTGCGCATTCAGCTGAGATAAGGCTGTTTACGGATTTTTTTAATTTTTCTGCTGTCCCATAACATAAACCTCACAAATGAAGTTAACATCTTAAAAGATTTAGTTCTGTACACTCACTGTTTGATTTTGCATTGATTTCACTGTTTGGATGTGTTTTTCTATTGGTGTCTGTTTGTGTGCGCATACAGCTGAGATAAGGCTGTTTTCGGATTTTTTTCATTTTTCTACTTTCCCATAATATAAACCTAACAAATGAACTTAACATCTTATAAGATATACTTCTTTACCCTCAGTGTTTAATTTTGCAAATATTTCACTGTTTGGATGTGTTTTTCTATTGGTGTCTGTTTGTGTGCGCATTCAGCTGAGATAAGGCTGTTTCCGGATTTGTTTAATTTTTCTGCTGTCCCATAACATAAACCTCACAAATGAAGTTAACATCTTAAAAGATTTAGTTCTGTACCCTCAGTGTTTGATTTTGCAATGATTTCACTGTTGGGATGTGTTTTTCTACAAGTGCCTGTTTGTGTGCGCATTCAGCTGAGATAAGGCTGTTTACGGATTTTTTTAATTTTTCTGCTGTCCCATAACATAAACCTCACAAATGAAGTTAACATCTTAAAAGATTTAGTTCTGTACACTCACTGTTTGATTTTGCATTGATTTCACTGTTTGGATGTGTTTTTCTATTGGTGTCTGTTTGTGTGCGCATACAGCTGAGATAAGGCTGTTTTCGGATTTTTTTCATTTTTCTACTTTCCCATAATATAAACCTAACAAATGAACTTAACATCTTATAAAATATACTTCTTTACCCTCAGTGTTTAATTTTGCAAAGATTTCACTGTTTGGATGTGTTTTTCTATTGGTGTCTGTTTGTGTGCGCATACAGCTGAGATAAGGCTGTTTTCGGATTTTTTTCATTTTTCTACTTTCCCATAATATAAACCTAACAAATGAACTTAACATCTTATAAAATATACTTCTTTACCCTCAGTGTTTAATTTTGCAAAGATTTCACTGTTTGGATGTGTTTTTCTATTGGTGTCTGTTTGTGTGCGCATTCAGCTGAGATAAGGCTGTTTACGGATTTTTTTCATTTTTCTGCTGTCCCATAACATAAACCTCACAAATGAAGTTAACATCTTAAAATATTTAGTTCTTTACCCTCAGTGTTTAATTTTGCAAAGATTTCACTGTTTGGATGTGTTTTTCTATTGGTGTCTGTTTGTGTGCGCATTCAGCTGAGATAAGGCTGTTTCCAATTTGTTTAATTTTTCTGCTGTCCCATAACATAAACCTCACAAATGAAGTTAACATCTTAAAAGATTTAGTTCTGTACCCTCAGTGTTTGATTTTGCAATGATTTCACTGTTGGGATGTGTTTTTCTACAAGTGCCTGTTTGTGTGCGCATTCAGCTGAGATAAGGCTGTTTATGGATTTTTTTAATTTTTCTGCTGTCCCATAACATAAACCTCACAAATGAAGTTAACATCTTAAAAGATTTAGTTCTGTACACTCACTGTTTGATTTTGCATTGATTTCACTGTTTGGATGTGTTTTTCTATTGGTGTCTGTTTGTGTGCGCATACAGCTGAGATAAGGCTGTTTTCGGATTTTTTTCATTTTTCTACTTTCCCATAATATAAACCTAACAAATGAACTTAACATCTTAAAATATTTAGTTCTGTACCCTCAGTGTTTGATTTTGCAATGATTTCACTGTTTGGATGTGTTTTTCTACAAGTGTCTGTTTGTGTGCGCATTCAGCTGAGATAAGGCTGTTTACGGATTTTTTTAATTTTTCTGCTGTCCCATAACATAAACCTCACAAATGAAGTTAACATCTTAAAAGATTTAGTTCTGTACACTCACTGTTTGATTTTGCATTGATTTCACTGTTTGGATGTGTTTTTCTATTGGTGTCTGTTTGTGTGCGCATACAGCTGAGATAAGGCTGTTTTCGGATTTTTTTCATTTTTCTACTTTCCCATAATATAAACCTAACAAATGAACTTAACATCTTATAAGATATACTTCTTTACCCTCAGTGTTTAATTTTGCAAATATTTCACTGTTTGGATGTGTTTTTCTATTGGTGTCTGTTTGTGTGCGCATTCAGCTGAGATAAGGCTGTTTCCGGATTTGTTTAATTTTTCTGCTGTCCCATAACATAAACCTCACAAATGAAGTTAACATCTTAAAAGATTTAGTTCTGTACCCTCAGTGTTTGATTTTGCAATGATTTCACTGTTGGGATGTGTTTTTCTACAAGTGCCTGTTTGTGTGCGCATTCAGCTGAGATAAGGCTGTTTACGGATTTTTTTAATTTTTCTGCTGTCCCATAACATAAACCTCACAAATGAAGTTAACATCTTAAAAGATTTAGTTCTGTACACTCACTGTTTGATTTTGCATTGATTTCACTGTTTGGATGTGTTTTTCTATTGGTGTCTGTTTGTGTGCGCATACAGCTGAGATAAGGCTGTTTTCGGATTTTTTTCATTTTTCTACTTTCCCATAATATAAACCTAACAAATGAACTTAACATCTTATAAAATATACTTCTTTACCCTCAGTGTTTAATTTTGCAAAGATTTCACTGTTTGGATGTGTTTTTCTATTGGTGTCTGTTTGTGTGCGCATACAGCTGAGATAAGGCTGTTTTCGGATTTTTTTCATTTTTCTACTTTCCCATAATATAAACCTAACAAATGAACTTAACATCTTATAAAATATACTTCTTTACCCTCAGTGTTTAATTTTGCAAAGATTTCACTGTTTGGATGTGTTTTTCTATTGGTGTCTGTTTGTGTGCGCATTCAGCTGAGATAAGGCTGTTTACGGATTTTTTTCATTTTTCTGCTGTCCCATAACATAAACCTCACAAATGAAGTTAACATCTTAAAATATTTAGTTCTGTACCCTCAGTGTTTGATTTTGCAATGGTTTCACTGTTGGGATGTGTTTTTCTACAAGTGTCTGTTTGTGTGCGCATTCAGCTGACATAAGGCTGTTTACGGATTTTTTTAATTTTTCTGCTGTCCCATAACATAAACCTCACAAATGAACTTAACATCTTATAAGATATACTTCTTTACCCTCAGTGTTTAATTTTGCAAAGATTTCACTGTTTGGATGTGTTTTTCTATTGGTGTCTGTTTGTGTGCGCATTCAGCTGAGATAAGGCTGTTTCCAATTTGTTTAATTTTTCTGCTGTCCCATAACATAAACCTCACAAATGAAGTTAACATCTTAAAAGATTTAGTTCTGTACCCTCAGTGTTTGATTTTGCAATGATTTCACTGTTGGGATGTGTTTTTCTACAAGTGTCTGTTTGTGTGCGCATTCAGCTGAGATAAGGCTGTTTACGGATTTTTTAAATTTTTCTGCTGTCCCATAACATAAACCTCACAAATGAAGTTAACATCTTAAAAGATTTAGTTCTGTACACTCACTGTTTAATTTTGCATTGATTTCACTGTTTGGATGTGTTTTTCTATTGGTGTCTGTTTGTGTGCGCATACAGCTGAGGTAAGGCTGTTTTTGGATTTTTTTCATTTTTCTACTTTCCCATAATATAAACCTAACAAATGAACTTAACATCTTATAAGATATACTTCTTTACCCTCAGTGTTTAATTTTGCAAAGATTTCACTGTTTGGATGTGTTTTTCTATTGGTGTCTGTTTGTGTGCGCATTCAGCTGAGATAAGGCTGTGTCCGGATTTGTTTAATTTTTCTGCTGTCCCATAACATAAACCTCACAAATGAAGTTAACATCTTAAAAGATTTAGTTCTGTACACTCACTGTTTGATTTTGCATTGATTTCACTGTTTGGATGTGTTTTTCTATTGGTGTCTGTTTGTGTGCGCATACAGCTGAGATAAGGCTGTTTTCGGATTTTTTTCATTTTTCTACTTTCCCATAATATAAACCTAACAAATGAACTTAACATCTTATAAGATATACTTCTTTACCCTCAGTGTTTAATTTTGCAAAGATTTCACTGTTGGGATGTGTTTTTCTACAAGTGCCTGTTTGTGTGCGCATTCAGCTGAGATAAGGCTGTTTACGGATTTTTTTAATTTTTCTGCTGTCCCATAACATAAACCTCACAAATGAAGTTAACATCTTAAAAGATTTAGTTCTGTACACTCACTGTTTGATTTTGCATTGATTTCACTGTTTGGATGTGTTTTTCTATTGGTGTCTGTTTGTGTGCGCATACAGCTGAGATAAGGCTGTTTTCGGATTTTTTTCATTTTTCTACTTTCCCATAATATAAACCTAACAAATGAACTTAACATCTTATAAAATATACTTCTTTACCCTCAGTGTTTAATTTTGCAAAGATTTCACTGTTTGGATGTGTTTTTCTATTGGTGTCTGTTTGTGTGCGCATTCAGCTGAGATAAGGCTGTTTTCGGATTTTTTTCATTTTTCTACTTTCCCATAATATAAACCTAACAAATGAACTTAACATTTTATAAGATATACTTCTTTACCCTCAGTGTTTAATTTTGCAAAGATTTCACTGTTTGGATGTGTTTTTCTATTGGTGTCTGTTTGTGTGCGCATTCAGCTGAGATAAGGCTGTTTCCGGATTTGTTTAATTTTTCTGCTGTCCCATAACATAAACCTCACAAATGAAGTTAACATCTTAAAAGATTTAGTTCTGTACCCTCAGTGTTTGATTTTGCAATGATTTCACTGTTGGGATGTGTTTTTCTACAAGTGCCTGTTTGTGTGCGCATTCAGCTGAGATAAGGCTGTTTACGGATTTTTTTAATTTTTCTGCTGTCCCATAACATAAACCTCACAAATGAAGTTAACATCTTAAAAGATTTAGTTCTGTACACTCACTGTTTGATTTTGCATTGATTTCACTGTTTGGATGTGTTTTTCTATTGGTGTCTGTTTGTGTGCGCATACAGCTGAGATAAGGCTGTTTACGGATTTTTTTCATTTTTCTGCTGTCCCATAACATAAACCTCACAAATGAAGTTAACATCTTAAAATATTTAGTTCTGTACCCTCAGTGTTTGATTTTGCAATGGTTTCACTGTTGGGATGTGTTTTTCTACCAGTGTCTGTTTGTGTGCGCATTCAGCTGAGATAAGGCTGTTTTCGGATTTTTTTCATTTTTCTACTTTCCCATAATATAAACCTAACAAATGAACTTAACATCTTATAAGATATACTTCTTTACCCTCAGTGTTTAATTTTGCAAAGATTTCACTGTTTGGATGTGTGTTTCTATTGAAGTCTGTTTGTGTGCGCATTCAGCTGAGATAAGGCTGTTTCCGGATTTTTTTAATTTTTCTGCTGTCCCATAACATAAACCTCACAAATGAAGTTAACATCTTAAAATATTTAGTTCTGTACCCTCAGTGTTTGATTTTGCAATGGTTTCACTGTTGGGATGTGTTTTTCTACAAGTGTCTGTTTGTGTGCGCATTCAGCTGACATAAGGCTGTTTACGGATTTTTTTAATTTTTCTGCTGTCCCATAACATAAACCTCACAAATGAAGTTAACATCTTAAAAGATTGGTGTCTGTTTGTGTGCGCATAACATAAACCTCACAAATGAAGTTAACATCTTAAAATATTTAGTTCTGTACCCTCAGTGTTTGATTTTGCAATGGTTTCACTGTTGGGATGTGTTTTTCTACAAGTGTCTGTTTGTGTGCGCATTCAGCTGACATAAGGCTGTTTACGGATTTTTTTAATTTTTCTGCTGTCCCATAACATAAACCTCACAAATGAACTTAACATCTTATAAGATATACTTCTTTACCCTCAGTGTTTAATTTTGCAAAGATTTCACTGTTTGGATGTGTTTTTCTATTGGTGTCTGTTTGTGTGCGCATTCAGCTGAGATAAGGCTGTTTCCAATTTGTTTAATTTTTCTACTTTCCCATAATATAAACCTAACAAATGAACTTAACATCTTATAAGATATACTTCTTTACCCTCAGTGTTTAATTTTGCAAAGATTTCACTGTTTGGATGTGTTTTTCTATTGGTGTCTGTTTGTGTGCGCATTCAGCTGAGATAAGGCTGTTTCCGGATTTGTTTAATTTTTCTGCTGTCCCATAACATAAACCTCACAAATGAAGTTAACATCTTAAAAGATTTAGTTCTGTACCCTCAGTGTTTGATTTTGCAATGATTTCACTGTTGGGATGTGTTTTTCTACAAGTGCCTGTTTGTGTGCGCATTCAGCTGAGATAAGGCTGTTTACGGATTTTTTTCATTTTTCTGCTGTCCCATAACATAAACCTCACAAATGAAGTTAACATCTTAAAATATTTAGTTCTGTACCCTCAGTGTTTGATTTTGCAATGGTTTCACTGTTGGGATGTGTTTTTCTACCAGTGTCTGTTTGTGTGCGCATTCAGCTGAGATAAGGCTGTTTTCGGATTTTTTTCATTTTTCTACTTTCCCATAATATAAACCTAACAAATGAACTTAACATCTTATAAGATATACTTCTTTACCCTCAGTGTTTAATTTTGCAAAGATTTCACTGTTTGGATGTGTGTTTCTATTGAAGTCTGTTTGTGTGCGCATTCAGCTGAGATAAGGCTGTTTCCGGATTTTTTTAATTTTTCTGCTGTCCCATAACATAAACCTCACAAATGAAGTTAACATCTTAAAATATTTAGTTCTGTACCCTCAGTGTTTGATTTTGCAATGGTTTCACTGTTGGGATGTGTTTTTCTACAAGTGTCTGTTTGTGTGCGCATTCAGCTGACATAAGGCTGTTTACGGATTTTTTTAATTTTTCTGCTGTCCCATAACATAAACCTCACAAATGAAGTTAACATCTTAAAAGATTGGTGTCTGTTTGTGTGCGCATAACATAAACCTCACAAATGAAGTTAACATCTTAAAATATTTAGTTCTGTACCCTCAGTGTTTGATTTTGCAATGGTTTCACTGTTGGGATGTGTTTTTCTACAAGTGTCTGTTTGTGTGCGCATTCAGCTGACATAAGGCTGTTTACGGATTTTTTTAATTTTTCTGCTGTCCCATAACATAAACCTCACAAATGAACTTAACATCTTATAAGATATACTTCTTTACCCTCAGTGTTTAATTTTGCAAAGATTTCACTGTTTGGATGTGTTTTTCTATTGGTGTCTGTTTGTGTGCGCATTCAGCTGAGATAAGGCTGTTTCCAATTTGTTTAATTTTTCTGCTGTCCCATAACATAAACCTCACAAATGAAGTTAACATCTTAAAAGATTTAGTTCTGTACCCTCAGTGTTTGATTTTGCAATGATTTCACTGTTGGGATGTGTTTTTCTACAAGTGTCTGTTTGTGTGCGCATTCAGCTGAGATAAGGCTGTTTACGGATTTTTTTAATTTTTCTGCTGTCCCATAACATAAACCTCACAAATGAAGTTAACATCTTAAAGGATTTAGTTCTGTACACTCACTGTTTGATTTTGCATTGATTTCACTGTTTGGATGTGTTTTTCTATTGGTGTCTTGTTTGTGTGCGCATACAGCTGAGATAAGGCTGTTTTCGGATTTTTTTCATTTTTCTACTTTCCCATAATATAAACCTAACAAATGAACTTAACATCTTAAAATATTTAGTTCTGTACCCTCAGTGTTTGATTTTGCAATGGTTTCACTGTTGGGATGTGTTTTTCTACAAGTGTCTGTTTGTGTGCGCATTCAGCTGAGATAAGGCTGTGTCCGGATTTGTTTAATTTTTCTGCTGTCCCATAACATAAACCTCACAAATGAAGTTAACATCTTAAAAGATTTAGTTCTGTACACTCACTGTTTGATTTTGCATTGATTTCACTGTTTGGATGTGTTTTTCTATTGGTGTCTGTTTGTGTGCGCATACAGCTGAGATAAGGCTGTTTTCGGATTTTTTTCATTTTTCTACTTTCCCATAATATAAACCTAACAAATGAACTTAACATCTTATAAAATATACTTCTTTACCCTCAGTGTTTAATTTTGCAAAGATTTCACTGTTTGGATGTGTTTTTCTATTGGTGTCTGTTTGTGTGCGCATTCAGCTGAGATAAGGCTGTTTACGGATTTTTTTCATTTTTCTGCTGTCCCATAACATAAACCTCACAAATGAAGTTAACATCTTAAAATATTTAGTTCTGTACCCTCAGTGTTTGATTTTGCAATGGTTTCACTGTTGGGATGTGTTTTTCTACCAGTGTCTGTTTGTGTGCGCATTCAGCTGAGATAAGGCTGTTTTCGGATTTTTTTCATTTTTCTACTTTCCCATAATATAAACCTAACAAATGAACTTAACATCTTATAAGATATACTTCTTTACCCTCAGTGTTTAATTTTGCAAAGATTTCACTGTTTGGATGTGTGTTTCTATTGAAGTCTGTTTGTGTGCGCATTCAGCTGAGATAAGGCTGTTTCCGGATTTTTTTAATTTTTCTGCTGTCCCATAACATAAACCTCACAAATGAAGTTAACATCTTAAAATATTTAGTTCTGTACCCTCAGTGTTTGATTTTGCAATGGTTTCACTGTTGGGATGTGTTTTTCTACAAGTGTCTGTTTGTGTGCGCATTCAGCTGACATAAGGCTGTTTACGGATTTTTTTAATTTTTCTGCTGTCCCATAACATAAACCTCACAAATGAAGTTAACATCTTAAAAGATTGGTGTCTGTTTGTGTGCGCATAACATAAACCTCACAAATGAAGTTAACATCTTAAAATATTTAGTTCTGTACCCTCAGTGTTTGATTTTGCAATGGTTTCACTGTTGGGATGTGTTTTTCTACAAGTGTCTGTTTGTGTGCGCATTCAGCTGACATAAGGCTGTTTACGGATTTTTTTAATTTTTCTGCTGTCCCATAACATAAACCTCACAAATGAACTTAACATCTTATAAGATATACTTCTTTACCCTCAGTGTTTAATTTTGCAAAGATTTCACTGTTTGGATGTGTTTTTCTATTGGTGTCTGTTTGTGTGCGCATTCAGCTGAGATAAGGCTGTTTCCAATTTGTTTAATTTTTCTGCTGTCCCATAACATAAACCTCACAAATGAAGTTAACATCTTAAAAGATTTAGTTCTGTACCCTCAGTGTTTGATTTTGCAATGATTTCACTGTTGGGATGTGTTTTTCTACAAGTGTCTGTTTGTGTGCGCATTCAGCTGAGATAAGGCTGTTTACGGATTTTTTTAATTTTTCTGCTGTCCCATAACATAAACCTCACAAATGAAGTTAACATCTTAAAGGATTTAGTTCTGTACACTCACTGTTTGATTTTGCATTGATTTCACTGTTTGGATGTGTTTTTCTATTGGTGTCTTGTTTGTGTGCGCATACAGCTGAGATAAGGCTGTTTTCGGATTTTTTTCATTTTTCTACTTTCCCATAATATAAACCTAACAAATGAACTTAACATCTTAAAATATTTAGTTCTGTACCCTCAGTGTTTGATTTTGCAATGGTTTCACTGTTGGGATGTGTTTTTCTACAAGTGTCTGTTTGTGTGCGCATTCAGCTGAGATAAGGCTGTTTACGGATTTTTTAAATTTTTCTGCTGTCCCATAACATAAACCTCACAAATGAAGTTAACATCTTAAAAGATTTAGTTCTGTACACTCACTGTTTAATTTTGCATTGATTTCACTGTTTGGATGTGTTTTTCTATTGGTGTCTGTTTGTGTGCGCATACAGCTGAGGTAAGGCTGTTTTTGGATTTTTTTCATTTTTCTACTTTCCCATAATATAAACCTAACAAATGAACTTAACATCTTATAAGATATACTTCTTTACCCTCAGTGTTTAATTTTGCAAAGATTTCACTGTTTGGATGTGTTTTTCTATTGGTGTCTGTTTGTGTGCGCATTCAGCTGAGATAAGGCTGTGTCCGGATTTGTTTAATTTTTCTGCTGTCCCATAACATAAACCTCACAAATGAAGTTAACATCTTAAAAGATTTAGTTCTGTACACTCACTGTTTGATTTTGCATTGATTTCACTGTTTGGATGTGTTTTTCTATTGGTGTCTGTTTGTGTGCGCATACAGCTGAGATAAGGCTGTTTTCGGATTTTTTTCATTTTTCTACTTTCCCATAATATAAACCTAACAAATGAACTTAACATCTTATAAGATATACTTCTTTACCCTCAGTGTTTAATTTTGCAAAGATTTCACTGTTTGGATGTGTTTTTCTATTGGTGTCTGTTTGTGTGCGCATTCAGCTGAGATAAGGCTGTTTCCGGATTTGTTTAATTTTTCTGCTGTCCCATAACATAAACCTCACAAATGAAGTTAACATCTTAAAAGATTTAGTTCTGTACCCTCAGTGTTTGATTTTGCAATGATTTCACTGTTGGGATGTGTTTTTCTACAAGTGCCTGTTTGTGTGCGCATTCAGCTGAGATAAGGCTGTTTACGGATTTTTTTAATTTTTCTGCTGTCCCATAACATAAACCTCACAAATGAAGTTAACATCTTAAAAGATTTAGTTCTGTACACTCACTGTTTGATTTTGCATTGATTTCACTGTTTGGATGTGTTTTTCTATTGGTGTCTGTTTGTGTGCGCATACAGCTGAGATAAGGCTGTTTTCGGATTTTTTTCATTTTTCTACTTTCCCATAATATAAACCTAACAAATGAACTTAACATCTTAAAAGATTTAGTTCTGTACCCTCAGTGTTTGATTTTGCAATGATTTCACTGTTTGGATGTGTTTTTCTATTGGTGTATGTTTGTGTGCGCATTCAGCTGAGATAAGGCTGTTTTCTGATTTTTTTTCATTTTCTACTGTCCCATAACATAAACCTCACAAATAAAGTTAACATCTTATAAGATATACTAATGTACCCTCGTCGTTCCGCTCATCTTGGGACCCCAAACGACATATGAAATATTCACACTCCTGCGACCTGTAGTTCCTCTTTCACTCTGGCCAAAAGGGTCTAACCCTGGATTTCCACTGGCCGCGGAACGGCCGCGGAACGGCCGCGGAACGGCCGCGGAACGGCCGCGGAACGGTAGCCGTTGCAAATCGCTTCCATTCTAATCAATGTGAGCATTCCCACCGGCCGCACTGCGGCCCGGATCAGCAGCGGCCCAGAAGCGGCTCGCCGCGCCGCAGCGCTATCGATAGGAATCAGTTCTATTTTTTCCGTTGCCGCTGCTGAACCTCGTAAATTTCAACGAAGCAGATCGCACAAGACAGGAAGTCCGACACAGTATCAAAGTAAAACACTTCCGCCCCCCTTTCAAAATAAAACACAATACGCAGGTCACAACTTCACCTCAACGTTACGGTGCTCCCAGGTCAACAGTCATTTGATCCGAGGGTCTCGGAGACAATGGACGACGAGAGACTGATTATGGAAGTGGAGAAATGAAAGAAGCTGTGTTGTTGTTGTTGTTTCCTTTATACACACAGTCTATCGCGGGATCTCGCGTCCGTTCGAGATTATCGCGCGATCTTCCGTGAATACCGCTGGCTCCCAAGGCTCCGCGCCGCTGCCGTAACGCGCCCGGTGGGGATTGATGTTTGGGAGAGGACGAAGCAGAACCGCGCCACGGCCGTTCCGCGGCCGTTCCGCGGCCGTTCCGCGTCCAGTGGAAATCCAGGGTAAGACTGTATAGAGTCTGACATGACCTGATTTTCAGTTTTTGGATACAGGACTTTGGGCTTTTTTCCCCCGGCCAAAAAAAACTGCCAAAAACACAGTCTGTAAAATTCAAACGTAAGAAAGGTGGGAAACTGTCTTTTCTTCAATAATTCCTAAAGGCAATGAGCCCGGAGGCTGATCTTTCCGTATGTGTATCAGGGATTTAAGCTTATCCCCGGTGCAGAGTTTCAGACCTGTGCAACCTTCGGAAAGGTCAATGGTCAGCCGTTCGGGTGTGTTTTTTGTAATAATTCCTAAAGGCATTCAGCCAGTGGTCTGATTTTTCCGTATCTGTATCAGGGACTAAGGCTTATCCAGGGTGCCAAGTTTCAGACCCGTGCAACCTTTGGAAAGGTCAAAGGTCAGCCGTTCGGGTGTGTTTTTTGTAATAATTCCTAAAGGCCTTAAGCCAGGAGTCTGATTTTTCCGTATGTGTATCAGGGACTAAAGCTTATCCCGGTTGCCGAGTTTCAGACCTGTGCAACCCTCGGAAAGGTCAATGGTCAGCTGTTCGGGTGTGTTTTTTGTAATAATTCCTAAAGGCATTGAGCCAGGAGTCTGATTTTTTTGTCCCTGATGTGCATCAGGGACTAAGGCTAATCTAGGGTGCCGAGTTTCAGACCAGTGCAACCTTCGGAAAGGTCAATAGTCAGTCGTTCGGGTGTGTTTTTTGTAATAATTCCTAAAGGCATTGAGTCAGGAGTCTGATTTTTCCGTATGTGTATCAGGGATTTAGGCTTATCCCGGGTGCAGATTTTCAGGCCTGTGCAACCTTCGGAAAGGTCAATGGTCAGCCGTTGGGGTGTGTTTTTTGTAATAATTCCTAAAGGCATTCAGCCAGTGGTCTGATTTTTCCGTATCTGTATCAGGGACTAAGGCTTATCCAGGGTGCCAAGTTTCAGACCCGTGCAACCTTTGGAAAGGTCAAAGGTCAGCCGTTCGGGTGTGTTTTTTGTAATAATTCCTAAAGGCCTTAAGCCAGGAGTCTGATTTTTCCGTATGTGTATCAGGGACTAAAGCTTATCCCGGTTGCCGAGTTTCAGACCTGTGCAACCCTCGGAAAGGTCAATGGTCAGCCGTTCGGGTGTGTTTTTTGTAATAATTCCTAAAGGCATTGAGCCAGGAGTCTGATTTTTCCGTATGTGTATCAGGGACTAAAGCTTATCCCGCTAGCCGAGTTTCAGACCTGTGCAACCTTCGGAAAGGTCAATGGTCAGCCGTTCGGGTGTGTTTTTTGTAATAATTCCTAAAGGCATTGAGCCAGGAGTCTGATTTTTCCGTATGTGTATCAGGGATTTAGGCTTATCCCGGTAGCCGAGTTTCAGACCTGTGCAACCTTCGGAAAGGTCAATGGTCAGCCGTTCGGGTGTGTTTTTTGTAATAATTCCTAAAGGCATTGAGCCAGGAGTCTGATTTTTCCGTATGTGTATCAGGGATTTAGGCTTATCCCGGTTGCCGAGTTTCAGACCTGTGCAACCCTCGGAAAGGTCAATGGTCAGCCGTTCGGGTGTTTTTTTTGTAATAATTCCTATAGGCATTGAGCCAGGAGTCTGATTTTTCCGTATGTGCATCAGGGACTAAGGCTAATCTAGGGTGCCGAGTTTCAGACCAGTGCAACCTTCGGAAAGGTCAATGGTCAGCCGTTCGGGTGTGTTTTTTGTAATAATTCCTAAAGGCATTGAGCCAGGAGTCTGATTTTTCCGTATGTGTATCAGGGATTTAGGCTTATCCCGGTAGCCGAGTTTCAGACCTGTGCAACCTTCGGAAAGGTCAATGGTCAGCCGTTCGGGTGTGTTTTTTGTAATAATTCCTAAAGGCATTGAGCCAGGAGTCTGATTTTTCCGTATGTGTATCAGGGATTTAGGCTTATCCCGGGTGCAGAGTTTCAGGCCTGTGCAACCTTCGGAAAGGTCAATGGTCAGCCGTTCGGGTGTGTTTTTTGTAATAATTCCTAAAGGCATTCAGCCAGTGGTCTGATTTTTCCGTATCTGTATCAGGGACTAAGGCTTATCCAGGGTGCCAAGTTTCAGACCCGTGCAACCTTTGGAAAGGTCAAAGGTCAGCCGTTCGGGTGTGTTTTTTGTAATAATTCCTAAAGGCATTGAGCCAGGAGTCTGATTTTTCCGTATGTGTATCAGGGACTAAAGCTTATCCCGGTTGCCGAGTTTCAGACCTGTGCAACCCTCGGAAAGGTCAATGGTCAGCCGTTCGGGTGTTTTTTTTGTAATAATTCCTAAAGGCATTGAGCCAGGAGTCTGATTTTTCCGTATGTGCATCAGGGACTAAGGCTAAGAGAGGAACCTCTTTTGAGCTTTTCTTAATCGTGCATTAATATTTGTAGTATCTCCTAATAAGCAGGTTTGAGGATCTAATGGGAGATGTAGTCCTAGGAGTTTTGTCATGATGCCAGAGAAATCATGCCAGAATGTGTTAAGTTTTGTGCATAACCAAGTGCAGTGTAGGAATGAACCCTCTTCTATACTACATCTAAAGCACAGGTTGGATATCTCAGGTTTATATTTATGTAATTTCTGTGGCGTAAGATAGGTTTGATGAAGAAAGTTATAATAAGTCAGCCTGTATCTAGAATTAAGAGTGGCAGTTAGACTTTTTTGACACAATTCAGCCCAGAGCTCTGTACCCATTGTCACACCCAAGTCAGACTCCCATTTCTCCCTTGATTTATGTAAACCTGGTTTTGGAGCATCATCCATCAAGAGGGAGTAGACTTTTGCAATAAGATGGGGTGCGTTACCCTCCTGAAGCAGTTTTTCCAGATCGCTGAGCATGGGTAAAGTAATTTCAGATCCCAAAACAGATTTAAGAAATGATCTTAACTGTAAATAACAAAAAAAGTTTCTACTGGACAGATCATATTTCCTCCTTAGGTCCTCAAAAGACATCAGGCATCCATCCTTATAACAGTCCTCCAAATGATGAATCCCTTTCTGGTGCCACGTTTCCAGGATCTTATTATCCACTGACATAGGTATGAGTTCGTTCTGTTTCAATGGTGTCCTGGGTGAAAATATATTTTTTAGTCCAGTATTTTTCCGGACTTCATGCCATGTTTTGATGATATGGGTCAAAACAGGGTTGTCAGTTCTTCTGGAGATGGTTGTAGGTGTCCATTTATAGCTGAAGTCTGCAGGAACCTTTTCTTTAACAGCATACATTCCAATTGAAACCCAAGGTGGGACATTTTCCCTTTCAAATAAAAAAGAAACAAGTCGCATCTGGGCAGCCAAATAATGCTTTTCAAGGTTAGGCAGTCGAAGACCCCCCAGTTTATAATCCCATGTAAGTTTTTCCATTGAAACCCTTGGAGTCTTACCATTCCATATGAATTGTCTAATATGTTTATTCAGGTTTTTAAAAAAGCTGGATGGCACTGGGATTGGTAAGGACTGAAAGAGGTACTGCAGCCTTGGTAATATATTCATTTTAATGCAATTTATTCGGCCGATCAAAGTGATAGGTAAGCTCATCCATTTCTGTAAATCCTCTATTATTCGACTAACTAGTGGTGAGTAGTTGAGTTTGTACACATTTTTAAGGTTGTTATCCACCATAATTCCAAGGTATCTTATCCCGCTTGGAGACCATTTAAATGGACCTCTTTGCTGATGTTCAGTGTAGTCAAAATTTGAAAGTGGAAGAATTTCACATTTATCGTAATTTACCTTATATCCAGAGACATATCCAAATGCATGCAAAACGGTTTTCAATTTAGCAAGGGAATCAGATGGTTTTGTTAAATACAGAATTATATCATCTGCCATCAGATTGATTTTATGTATCGTCTGGTCCACTTTCACACCTTTTATCTCTGAATCGTGTCTGATTGTCTCGGCCAGAGGTTCAATAGCTATAACGAAAAGCCCAGGGGATAAGGGACACCCTTGTCTGCTCGATCTACTGAGGGGGAAGACAGTGGACATTTGTCCATTAGTAATTATTCTGGCCTGTGGATTCTTATACAGCATTCTGACCCAATTAATAAAATAGGATCCAAATCCAAATTTACATAGAACCTTGAATAGATAGGGCCACTCAAGCCTATCAAAGGCCTTTTCCGCGTCCAGCGTAACGGCTATACTAGGTTCAGTACTGGAGGTTGCCATATGAATAACGTTAAGTAACCTACACATGTTATTGGCAGAGGATCTCTTCTGGATAAAGCCAACCTGGTCTCGGTTTATCAATTTTGGTAAGAATTCACTCAACCTGTTTGCTATAGCTTTAGAAAACAATTTATAATCCGCATTCAAGAGTGAAATTGGTCGGAAAGAGGAGCATTTTAAGGGGTCTTGGTTTTTTTTATGGATCACTGTAATTATAGCCATTGAAAATGAATCAGGGAGGCTTTGTGTTTTAGATGCTAGATTAATTACATCCATAAGGAGAGGTATAAGCAAATCCTTAAACTCTTTATAAAATTCGGGGGGAAACCCATCCTCCCCTGGTGATTTATTAGATTGCAGCGTTGCTAGAGCGTTTTCAATCTCTTTGGAGGTAAATGGTGAATCTAAATACCTCTGGTCGTCTTGACTCAGTTTAGGCAAATCAATATTATTTAAGAATGTATCTATTGTGGACAGATCTTCTGGTGATTCCGACTTGTATAAATTAACATAAAACTTTTTAAAAGTTTCATTTATTTCTTTTGGGTTCTGTGTAATACAGCCATGTTCGTCTTCAATTTGGTTAATTGTTTTTGAACTCTCCTCTTTCTTTAATTGCCAGGATAGGACTTTATGAGCCTTCTCCCCCAGTTCGTAGTACCTTTGTTTCGTTCTCAAAATGTCTTTCTCAGCCCTATAAGTGCATAGTGTATTATACTTGAGTTTTCTTTTTACCAATAAACTGTATATCTTCTTATCCCTATGTTGCTGAAAGTCTTTTTCCAGCCCAAGAATTTCTTTTTCAAATTTTTCCACTTCTGCTACATATGATTTTTTAAGTCCTTTTGTATATGAGATTATTTGTCCTCTTAAATAAGCTTTTAATGTATCCCATAGTATGAAACTATTAGGGGAAGAAGGACAGTTTGTTTCACAGAATAGTTTGATTTGATCCCTGACAAATTTACAGAAGTCACTTTTTTTAAGGAGGGTCGGATTCAAACGCCACCTGTACATGCTGGCCATTTTCTCAGGCATTACTAAAGATAGAGTGAGTGGAGAATGATCAGAAAGTATCCTTGGCAGATAATCAGACTCTAATGCTCTGTAAGCCACATGTGTTGACAGTAAGAAAAGATCAATTCTAGTATGTGAATTATGACGGTTTGAATAAAAAGAATAGTCTATGGTTTGGGGATGTATTTGCCTCCAAACATCTGTTAGATTTAAATCTTTCATAAATGATAGAGTAGTTGAGGCTGACTTAGACTTTGCAGTGGAGGTTACTGATTTATCCAAAATTGGGTCTAAACAGAAATTAAAATCTCCTCCCATAAGAATATGTTCACGACCCCCTGATACTTTAAGAAAAATGTCTTGAATAAAGGAAGTGTCATCATAATTAGGGGCGTAAAGGTTTAGCAAGGTCCATTGTTCAGAGTAAATTAGACAGTTTATTAAGACATAGCGGCCTAGTGGATCACTTATTGTTTCCTGAACAGTGATGGGAATGTTTTTGTTTATCAAAATAGCAACTCCTCTGGCTTTAGAGCTGAGAGATGAAGAGAAGACTTGGCCGATCCATCCTCTTTTTAATTTATTATGTTCCTGCGCTGTCAGATGAGTCTCCTGGATAAAGGCTATATCTGTTTGAATCTTTTTTAAATATGTTAACACCCTCTTCCTTTTAACGGGTCCGTTAAGACCATTGACATTAAAACTGACAAATTTCAACACCTTATTCATGTAAAAAGATTAAGGATTTGACAGTGACTTAGTAGTCTTTCAACAATAAGCTTAAAGAAAATGCCTCTCTGGAAACAAACAGAAAAAAAACAAATAGAAACAAAACCTCCCCGTTCCCCCAGGCACTGACCCCCTGAACACTGGGCGCCATCCAAAAACACCAATCGGGACCTCCGTTGAATGCTCCCTAAAACTATCATACCCAACTAATACCTTGGGCCCAGAGCTCTCTTGTATATAAGTTTGTAATCACTCGGTATATAAACAACCTCAAATGTAAACATTGTTAACACCCGCTTTAACCAGAAGTAAATGAAAGTTCAAGTGCAACCTCACAGCAATAGGATAAGTTAGCTTTTTGTCCATAATGTCCAAAAATAAATTATTTCAAAATAAAATAAAAGTAAAAATAAAATAAAAATAAATGAAAAAATACGTGAAAAGAAAAAATAAATAAATATGGCGGGGGATCGTTGCACTTACATAAGAGTCACTGGATAGTTCAAGGATATGCAGGAATCGCTCTCCCTCAGAGTTAGAGGAGTTGTGGTGCTGCACCTGTAGTCACCTGTGAGACGCAGGATTAATCACCTCCCGGGAAGTCTCGGAGAAAAGATGCCGCTGCTTCTGGTGATTTGAAGAACTTTTTCTCTCCATTAGGTAGGATGACTCTCAAGGTCGCTGGGTGGAGGAGGCTGAATTGGAGCTTCTTTGCGTGCAACTCCTTATTAACATGATTGTATTCCTTTCTTTGCTTCACCAGGTTTGCACTCAGATCTGGGAAAAACATCACTGCCTCTCCCTTGAAAGTGATCGGCCCACCTTTTTCTCTGGATGTCTTAGCAGCCATTGGGAGGATTTTATCCCGGTCCTGGTACTTGAGTAGGCGGATGAGAATGGGTCTGGGTCGCTTATCTCCTGGCGTGCGGAATGTCGGGGACCGATGCGCTCTTTCAATAATCAGCGGCTCGGGAAAGTGCTGTCGTCCCAGCACAGAGGGGATCCAATCTGTAAAGAACCGCACCGGGTCGTTTCCCTCTCCGCCCTCCTGCAGGTTAACGATGCGGACATTATTGCGTCGGCTTTGATTCTCTAGTTGGTCTACTTTGTCCACGAGAAAGTCCTTCTCCTTCATCAGACGGAGGACATGGGAGTCTAATTCAGTTAGCTTATCTTCAGCTGTGCTAATTCGCTCCTCTGCCTCCGTGATGCGTGAGCACATCCCGTCTACCACAGTTTTCAACCCCGAAATAGAATGATTAATCTCGGCAGTTTTGGCATCGAGCTTCTGTGAGAGTGCTTCATTACCGCGTTTTATTTCTTGTAGTATGGCGTGGCTTCCTTCCACTTCACGTTGCTCTTCCGCAGCCATGTTGTGCTCGGTGCTCGTTTCACGTGTTGCGGCTTGAGAAGAAAAATGGTCGATAATTGAGCTTTGCATCTTATTTCGAGATCTCAAGTCCATATTTCACCAGTTGGATAAAGTTTCAGGTACAGCGGGCGTTATTTATAACTTAAAACCGAGTTTTCCTGAAGAGCTCCGGAGCACACGTCTTCCTAGCTCAGCTGCATCACCGGACGATTTTTCCGTATCTGTATCAGGGACTAAGGCTTATCCAGGATGCCAAGTTTCAGACCCGTGCAACCTTTGGAAAGGTCAAAGGTCAGCCGTTCGGGTGTGTTTTTTGTAATAATTCCTAAAGGCATTAAGCCAGGAGTCTGATTTTTCCGTATGTGTATCAGGGACTAAGGCTGATCCAGGGTGCCGAGTTTCAGACCTGTGCAACCTTCGGAAAGGTCAATGGTCAGCTGTTCGGGTGTGTTTTTTGTAATAATTCCTAAAGGCATTGAGCCAGGAGTCTGATTTTTCCGTATGTGTATCAGGGATTTAGGCTTATCCCCGGTGCAGAGTTTCAGACCTGTGCAACCTTCGGAAAGGTCAATGGTCAGCCGTTCGGGTGTGTTTTTTGTAATAATTCCTAAAGGCATTGAGCCAGGAGTCTGATTTTTCCGTATGTGTATCAGGGATTTAGGCTTATCCCGGGTGCAGAGTTTCAGGCCTGTGCAACCTTCGGAAAGGTCAATGGTCAGCCGTTCGGGTGTGTTTTTTGTAATAATTCCTAAAGGCATTGAGCCAGGAGTCTGATTTTTCCGTATGTGTATCAGGGATTTAGGCTTATCCCGGGTGCAGAGTTTCAGGCCTGTGCAACCTTCGGAAAGGTCAACGGTCAGCCGTTCGGGTGTGTTTTTTGTAATAATTCCTAAAGGCATTGAGTCAGGAGTCTGTTTTCTCCGTATGTGTATCATACACATGGTCAGCCGTTCGGGTGTGTTTTTTGTAATAATTCCTAAAGGCATTGAGTCAGGAGTCTGATTTTTCCGTGTGTGTGTCAGGGACTAAGGCTGATCTAGGGTGCTGAGTTTCAGACCTGTGCAACCTTCGGAAAGGTCAAAGGTCAGCCGTTCGGGTGTGTTTTTTGTAATAATTCCTAAAGGCATTAAGCCAGAAGTCTGATTTTTCCGTATGTGTATCTAGGGTGCCGAGTTTAAGACCCGTGCAACCTTTGGAAAGGTCAAAGGTCAGCCATTTGGGTGTGTTTTTTGTAATAATTCCTAAAGGCATTAAGCCAGGAGTCTGATTTTTCCGTATGTGTATCAGGGACTAAGGCTGATCGAGGGTATTTTAATCTTTTTTCTACTGTCCTATAATATGAAGTTAACATCTTATAAGGTATATTGATGTACCCTCAGTGTTTGAATTGATAATGATTGCACTGTTTGGATGTGTTTTTCTATTTGTGTCTGTTTTTGTGCGCATTCAGACACACCCGAACGGCTGACCTTTGACCTTTCCAAAGGTTGCACGGCTCTGAAACTGTTTCTACTGTCCCATAACATAAACCTCACAAATAAAGTTAAAATCTTATAAGATATAGTTATATACCTTCAGTGTTTGATTTTGCAATGATTTCACTGTTTGAATGTGTTTTTCTATTTTTGTCTGTTTTTGTGCGCATTCAGCTGGAATACGACTGTTTTCTGATTTTTTTTTCATTTTTCTACTGTCCCATAACATAAACCTCACAAATAAAGTTAACATCTTATAAGATATTCTTCGGTACCCTCAGTGTTTGATTTTGCAATGATTTCACTGTTTGGATGTGTTTTTCTATTTGTGTCTGTTTTTGTGCGCATTCAGCTGGAATACGACTGCTTTCTGATTTTTTTTCATTTTCTACTGTCCCATAACATAAACCTCACAAATAAAGTTAACATCTTATAAGATATACTAATGTACCCTCGTCGTTCCGCTCGTCTTGGGACCCCAAACGACATATGAAATATTCACACTCCTGCGACCTGTAGAAATGTAGTTCCTCCGAAACTTCCACTCTGGCCAAAGAGTCTAAGACTGTATAGAGTCTGACATGACCTGATTTTCAGTTTTTGGACACAGGACTTTGGGCTTTTTTCCCCCTGGCCAAAAAAAACTGCCAAAAACACAGTCTGTAAAATTCAAACGTAAGAAAGGTGGGAAACTGTCTTTTCTTCAATAATTCCTAAAGGCAATGAGCCCGGATGCTGATTTCTCCGTATGTGTATCAGGGACTCCTGGCTGATCCAGGGTGCCGAGTTTCAGACCCGCGCAACCTTTGGAAAGGTCAAAGGTCAGCCGCTGTGGTGTGTTTTTTGTAATAATTCCTAAAGGCATTGAGTCAGGAGTCTGATTTTTCCATATGTGTATCAGGGACTAAAGCTTATCCCGGTTGCCGAGTTTCAGACCTGTGCAACCTTCGGAAAGGTCAATGGTCAGCCGTTCGGGTGTGTTTTTTGTAATAATTCATAAAGGCATCGAGCCAGGAGTCTGATTTTTCCGTATGTGTATCAGGGACTAAGGCTAATCTAGGGTGCCGAGTTTCAGACCTGTGTAACCTTCGGAAAGGTCAAAGGTCAGCCGTTTAGGTGTGTTTTTTGTAATAATTCCTAAAGGCATTAAGCCAGGAGTCTGATTTTTCCGTATGTGTATCAGGGACTAAGGCTGATCGAGGGTATTTTAATCTTTTTTCTACTGTCCTATAATATGAAGTTAACATCTTATAAGGTATATTGATGTACCCTCAGTGTTTGAATTTATAATGATTTCACTGTTTGGATGTGTTTTTCTATTTGTCTCTGTTTTTGTGTGCATTCAGCAGGGAAACGACTGTTTTCTGATTTTTTTCAATTTTCTACTGTCCCATGACATAAACCTCACAAATAAAGTTAAAATCTTATAAGATATAGTTATATACCTTCAGTGTTTGATTTTGCAATGATTTCACTGTTTGGATGGGTTTTTCTATTTGTCTCTGTTTTTGTGTGCATTCAGCAGGGATACGGCTGTTTTCTGATTTTATTCATTTTTTTATTGTCCCATAAAATAAACCTCACAAATAAAGTTAACATCTCATAAGATATAGTTATATACCTTCAGTGTTTGATTTTGCAATGATCTCACTGTTTGAATGTGTTTTTCTATTTTTGTCTGTTTTTGTGCGCATTCAGCTGGAATACGACTGTTTTCTGATTTTTTTTCATTTTTTAACTGTCCCACAACATAAACCTCACAAATAAAGTTAACATCTTATAAGATATAGTTATATACCTTCAGTGTTTGATTTTGCAATGATTTCACTGTTTGAATGTGTTTTTCTATTTTTGTCTGTTTTTGTGCGCATTCAGCTGGAATACGACTGTTTTCTGATTTTTTTTCATTTTTCTACTGTCCCATAACATAAACCTCACAAATAAAGTTAACATCTTATAAGGTATATTGATGTACCCTCAGTGTTTAAATTTATAATGATTTCACTGTTTGGATGTGTTTTTCTATTTGTGTCTGTTTTTGTGCGCATTCAGAAGGAATACGGCTGTTTTCGCAATTTTTTTCATTTTTCTACTGTCGCATAACATAAACCTCACAAATAAAGTTAAAATCTTATAAGATATAGTTATATACCTTCAGTGTTTGATTTTGCAATGATTTCACTGTTTGAATGTGTTTTTCTATTTTTGTCTGTTTTTGTGCGCATTCAGCTGGAATACGACTGTTTTCTGAATTTTTTTTATTTTTCTACTGTCCCATAACATAAACCTCAGAAATAAAGTTAACATCTTATAAGATATTGTTATATACCTTCAGTGTTTGATTTTGCAATGATTTCACTGTTTGAATGTGTTTTTCTATTTTTGTCTGTTTTTGTGCGCATTCAGCTGGAATACGACTGTTTTCTAATTTTTTTTTCATTTTTCTACTGTCCCATAACATAAACCTCACAAATAAAGTTAACATCTTATAAGATATTCTTCGGTACCCTCAGTGTTTGATTTTGCAATGATTTCACTGTTTGGATGTGTTTTTCTATTTGTGTCTGTTTTTGTGAGCATTCAGTTGGAATAAGACTGTTTTCTGATTTTTTTTCATTTTCTACTGTCCCATAACATAAACCTCACAAATAAAGTTAACATCTTATAAGATATACTAATGTACCCTCGTTGTTCCGCTCGTCTTGGGACCCCAAACGACATATGAAATATTCACACTCCTGCGACCTGTAGAAATGTATTTCCTCCAAAACTTCCACTCTGGCCAAAGAGTCTAAGACTGTATAGAGTCTGACATGACCTGATTTTCAGTTTTTGGACAAAGGACTTTGGGCTTTTTTCCCCCTGGCCAAAAAAAACTGCCAAAAACACAGTCTGTAAAATTCAAACATAAGAAAGGTGGGAAACTGTCTTTTCTTCAATAATTCCTAAAGGCAATGAGCCCGGATGCTGATTTCTCCGTATGTGTATCAGGGACTCCTGGCTGATCCAGGGTGCCGAGTTTCAGACCCGCGCAACCTTTGGAAAGGTCAAAGGTCAGCCGCTGTGGTGTGTTTTTTGTAATAATTCCTAAAGGCATTGAGTCAGGAGTCTGATTTTTCCATATGTGTATCAGGGACTAAAGCTTATCCCGGTTGCCGAGTTTCAGACCTGTGCAACCTTCGGAAAGGTCAATGGTCAGCCGTTCGGGTGTGTTTTTTGTAATAATTCATAAAGGCATTAAGCCAGGAGTCTGATTTTTCTGTATGTGTATCAGGGACTAAGGCTAATCCAGGGTGCTGAGTTTCAGATCTGTGCAACCTTTGGAAAGGTCAAATGTCAGCCACTGTGGTGTATTTTTTGGAATAATTCCTAAAGGCATTGAGTCAGGAGTCTGATTTTTCCGTATGTGTATCAGGGACTAAAGCTTATCCCGGTTGCCGAGTTTCAGACCTGTGCAACTTTCGGAAAAGGTCAATGGTTAGCCGTTCGGGTGTGTTTTTTGTAATAATTCCTAAAGGCATTAAGCCAGGAGTCTGATTTTTCTGTATGTGTATCAGGGACTAAGGCTAATCCAGGGTGCCGAGTTTCAGACCCGTGCAACCTTTGGAAAGGTCAAAGGTCAGCCGTTCGGGTGTGTTTTTTGTAATAATTCCTAAAGGCATTGAGCCAGGAGTCTGATTTTTCCGTGTGTGTATAGGGACTAAGGCTGATCCAGGGTGCCGAGTTTCAGACCTGTGCAACCTTCGGAAAGGTCAATGGTCAGCCGTTCGGGTGTGTTTTTTGTAATAATTCATAAAGGCATCGAGCCAGGAGTCTGATTTTTCCGTATGTGTATCAGGGACTAAGGCTAATCTAGGGTGCCGAGTTTCAGACCTGTGTAACCTTCAGAAAGGTCAAAGGTCAGCCGTTTAGGTGTGTTTTTTGTAATAATTCCTAAAGGCATTAAGCCAGGAGTCTGATTTTTCCGTAAGTGTATCAGGGACTAAGGCTGATCGAGGGTATTTTAATCTTTTTTCTACTGTCCTATAATATGAAGTTAACATCTTATAAGGTATATTGATGTACCCTCAGTGTTTGAATTTATAATGATTTCACTGTTTGGATGTGTTTTTCTATTTGTCTCTGTTTTTGTGTGCATTCAGCAGGGAAACGGCTGTTTTCTGATGTTTTTTCATTTTTTTTATTGTCCCATAACATAAACCTCACAAATAAAGTTAACATCTCATAAGATATAGTTATATACCTTCAGTGTTTGATTTTGCAATGATCTCACTGTTTGAATGTGTTTTTCTATTTTTGTCTGTTTTTGTGCGCATTCAGCTGGAATACGACTGTTTTCTGATTTTTTTCAATTTTCTACTGTCCCATAACATAAACCTCACAAATAAAGTTAACATCTCATAAGATATAGTTATATACCTTCAGTGTTTGATTTTGCAATGATCTCACTGTTTGAATGTGTTTTTCTATTTTTGTCTGTTTTTGTGCGCATTCAGCTGGAATACGACTGTTTTCTGATTTTTTTTCATTTTTCTACTGTCCCATAACATAAACCTCAGAAATAAAGTTAACATCTTATAAGATATTGTTATATACCTTCAGTGTTTGATTTTGCAATGATTTCACTGTTTGAATGTGTTTTTCTATTTTTGTCTGTTTTTGTGCGCATTCAGCTGGAATACGACTGTTTTCTGATTTTTTTTCATTTTTCTACTGTCCCATAACATAAACCTCACAAATAAAGTTAACATCTTATAAGATATACTAAGTACCCTCGTCGTTCCGCTCGTCTTGGGACCCCAAACGACATATGAAATATTCACACTCCTGCGACCTGTAGAAATGTAGTTCCTCCAAAACTTCCACTCTGGCCAAAGAGTCTAAGACTGTATAGAGTCTTCAGTTTTTGGACACAGGACTGTGGGCTTTTTTCCCCCGGGCCAAAAAAAACTGCCAAAAACACAGTCTGTAAAATTCAAATGTAAGAAAGGTGGGAAACTGTCTTTTCTTCAATAATTCCTAAAGGCAATGAGCCCGGATGCTGATTTCTCCGTATGTGTATCAGGGACTAAAGCTTATCCCGGTTGCCGAGTTTCAGACCTGTGCAACTTTCGGAAAAGGTCAATGGTTAGCCGTTCGGGTGTGTTTTTTGTAATAATTCCTAAAGGCATTAAGCCAGGAGTCTGATTTTTCTGTATGTGTATCAGGGACTAAGGCTAATCCAGGGTGCCGAGTTTCAGACCCGTGCAACCTTTGGAAAGGTCAAAGGTCAGCCGTTCGGGTGTGTTTTTTGTAATAATTCCTAAAGGCATTAAGCCAGGAGTCTGGCCAAAGAGTCTAAGACTGTATAGAGTCTGACATGACCTGATTTTCAGTTTTGGACACAGGACTTTGGGCTTTTTTCCCCCTGGCCAAAAAAAACTGCCAAAAACACAGTCTGTAAAATTCAAACGTAAGAAAGTTTGGAAACTGTCTTTTCTTCAATAATTCCTAAAGGCAATGAGCCCGGATGCTGATTTCTCCGTATGTGTATCAGGGACTCCTGGCTGATCCAGGGTGCTGAGTTTCAGATCTGTGCAACCTTTGGAAAGGACAAAGGTCAGCCACTGTGGTGTATTTTTTGTAATAATTCCTAAAGGCATTGAGTCAGGAGTCTGATTTTTCCGTATGTGTATCAGGGACTAAAGCTTATCCCGGTTGCCGAGTTTCAGACCTGTGCAACTTTCGGAAAGGTCAATGGTCAGCCGTTCGGGTGTGTTTTTTGTAATAATTCCTAAAGGCATTTAGCCAGGAGTCTGATTTTTCTGTATGTGTATCAGGGACTAAGGCTAATCCAGGGTGCCGAGTTTCAGACCCGTGCAACCTTTGGAAAGGTCAAAGGTCAGCCGTTCGGGTGTGTTTTTTGTAATAATTCCTAAAGGCATTAAGCCAGGAGTCTGATTTTTCCGTATGTGTATCAGGGACTAAGGCTGATCGAGGGTATTTTAATCTTTTTTCTACTGTCCTATAATATGAAGTTAACATCTTATAAGGTATATTGATGTACCCTCAGTGTTTAAATTTATATTGATTTCACTGTTTGGATGTGTTTTTCTATTTGTGTCTGTTTTTGTGCGCATTCAGCAGGGATACGGCTGTTTTCGCAATTTTTTTCATTTTTCTACTCTCCCATAACATAAACCTCACAAATAAAGTTAAAATCTTATAAGATAGAGTTATATACCTTCAGTGTTTGATTTTGCAATGATTTCACTGTTTGGATGTGTTTTTCTATTTGTCTCTGTTTTTGTGTGCATTCAGCAGGGATACGGCTGTTTTCTGATTTTATTCATTTTTTTATTGTCCCATAACATAAACCTCACAAATAAAGTTAACATCTCATAAGATATAGTTATATACCTTCAGTGTTTGATTTTGCAATGATTTCACTGTTTGAATGTGTTTTTCTATTTTTGTCTGTTTTTGTGCGCATTCAGCTGGAATACGACTGTTTTCTGATTTTTTTTCATTTTTCTACTGTCCCATAACATAAACCTCACAAATAAAGTTAACATCTTATAAGATATACTAATGTACCTTCGTCGTTCCGCTCGTCTTGGGACCCCAAACGACATATGAAATATTCACACTCCTGCGACCTGTAGAAATGTCAGTCAGTCATCATCTACCGCTTTATCCTCAACCAGAGGGTCGCGGGGGTGCTGTGCCAATCTCAGCTACATCGGGCGATAGGCGGGGTACACCCTGGACAGTTCGCCAGTCCATCGCAGGGCCCTGTAGAAATGTAGTTCCTCCAAAACTTCCACTCTGGCCAAAGACTCTAAGACTGTATAGAGTCTTCAGTTTTTGGACACAGGACTGTGGGCTTTTTTCCCCCGGGCCAAAAAAAACTGCCAAAAACACAGTCTGTAAAATTCAAATGTAAGAAAGGTGGGAAACTGTCTTTTCTTCAATAATTCCTAAAGGCAATGAGCCCGGATGCTGATTTCTCCGTATGTGTATCAGGGACTAAGGCTGATCCAGGGTGTCGAGTTTCAGACCCGTGCAACCTTTGGAAAAGTCAAAGGTCAGCCGTTCGGGTGTGTTTTTTGTAATAATTCCTAAAGGCATTGAGCCAGGAGTCTGATTTTTCCGTGTGTGTATCAGGGACTAAGGCTGATCTAGGGTGCCGAGTTTCAGACCTGTGCAACCTTCGGAAAGGTCAAAGGTCAGCCGTTCGGGTGTGTTTTTTGTAATAATTCCTAAAGGCATTAAGCCAGAAGTCTGATTTTTCCGTATGTGTATCTAGGGTGCCGAGTTTAAGACCCATGCAACCTTTGGAAAGGTCAAAGGTCAGCCATTTGGGTGTGTTTTTTGTAATAATTCCTAAAGGCATTAAGCCAGGAGTCTGATTTTTCCGTATGTGTATCAGGGACTAAGGCTGATCGAGGGTATTTTAATCTTTTTTCTACTGTCCTATAATATGAAGTTAACATCTTATAAGGTATATTGATGTACCCTCAGTGTTTAAATTTATAATGATTTCACTGTTTGGATGTGTTTTTCTATTTGTGTCTGTTTTTGTGCGCATTCAGAAGGAATACGGCTGTTTTCACAATTTTTTTCATTTTTCTACTGTCCCATAACATAAACCTCACAAATAAAGTTAAAATCTTATAAGATATAGTTATATACCTTCAGTGTTTGATTTTGCAATGATTTCACTGTTTGAATGTGTTTTTCTATTTTTGTCTGTTTTTGTGCGCATTCAGCTGGAATACGACTGTTTTCTGATTTTTTTTTATTTTTCTACTGTCCCATAACATAAACCTCAGAAATAAAGTTAACATCTTATAAAATATTGTTATATACCTTCAGTGTTTGATTTTGCAATGATTTCACTGTTTGAATGTGTTTTTCTATTTTTGTCTGTTTTTGTGCGGATTCAGCTGGAATACGACTGTTTTCTGATTTTTTTTCATTTTTCTACTGTCCCATAACATAAATCTCACAAATAAAGTTAACATCTTATAAGATATTCTTCGGTACCCTCAGTGTTTGATTTTGCAATGATTTCACTGTTTGGATGTGTTTTTCTATTTGTGTCTGTTTTTGTGAGCATTCAGCTGTAATACGACTGTTTTCTGATTTTTTTTCATTTTCTACTGTCCCATTACATAAACCTCACAAATAAAGTTAACATCTAATAAGATATACTAATGTACCCTCGTCGTTCCGCTCGTCTTGGGACCCCAAACGACATATGAAATATTCACACTCCTGCGACCTGTAGAAATGTAGTTCCTCCGAAACTTCCACTCTGGCCAAAGAGTCTAAGACTGTATAGAGTCTGACATGACCTGATTTTCAGTTTTTGGACACAGGACTTTGGGCTTTTTTCCCCCTGGCCAAAAAAAACTGCCAAAAACACAGTCTGTAAAATTCAAACGTAAGAAAGGTTGGAAACTGTCTTTTCTTCAATAATTCCTAAAGGCAATGAGCCCGGATGCTGATTTCTCCGTATGTGTATCAGGGACTCCTGGCTGATCCAGGGTGCCGAGTTTCAGACCCGTGCAACCTTTGGAAAGGTCAAAGGTCAGCCGCTGTGGTATGTTTTTTGTAATAATTCCTAAAGGCATTGAGCCAGGAGTCTGATTTTTCCGTGTGTGTATAGGGACTAAGGCTGATCCAGGGTGCCGAGTTTCAGACCTGTGCAACCTTCGGAAAGGTCAAAGGTCAGCCGTTCGGGTGTGTTTTTTGTAATAATTCCTAAAGGCATTAAGCCAGGAGTCTGATTTTTCCGTATGTGTATCAGGGACTAAGGCTGATCGAGGGTATTTTAATCTTTTTTCTACTGTCCTATAATATGAAGTTAACATCTTATAAGGTATATTGATGTACCCTCAGTGTTTAAATTTATATTGATTTCACTGTTTGGATGTGTTTTTCTATTTGTGTCTGTTTTTGTGCGCATTCAGCAGGGATACGGCTGTTTTCGCAATTTTTTTCATTTTTCTACTCTCCCATAACATAAACCTCACAAATAAAGTTAAAATCTTATAAGATATAGTTATATACCTTCAGTGTTTGATTTTGCAATGATTTCACTGTTTGGATGTGTTTTTCTATTTGTCTCTGTTTTTGTGTGCATTCAGCAGGGATACGGCTGTTTTCTGATTTTATTCATTTTTTTATTGTCCCATAACATAAACCTCACAAATAAAGTTAACATCTCATAAGATATAGTTATATACCTTCAGTGTTTGATTTTGCAATGATCTCACTGTTTGAATGTGTTTTTCTATTTTTGTCTGTTTTTGTGCGCATTCAGCTGGAATACGACTGTTTTCTGATTTTTTTTCATTTTTTAACTGTCCCATAACATAAACCTCACAAATAAAGTTAACATCTTATAAGATATACTAATGTACCCTCGTCGTTCCGCTCGTCTTGGGACCCCAAACGACATATGAAATATTCACACTCCTGCGACCTGTAGAAATGTAGTTCCTCCAAAACTTCCACTCTGGCCAAAGAGTCTAAGACTGTATAGAGTCTTCAGTTTTTGGACACAGGACTGTGGGCTTTTTTCCCCCTGGCCAAAAAAAACTGCCAAAAACACAGTCTGTAAAATTCAAATGTAAGAAACGTGGGAAACTGTCTTTTCTTCAATAATTCCTAAAGGCAATGAGCCCGGATGCTGATTTCTCCGTATGTGTATCAGGGACTCCTGGCTGATCCAGGGTGCCGAGTTTCAGACCCGTGCAACCTTTGGAAAGGTCAAAGGTCAGCCATTCGGGTGTGTTTTTTGTAATAATTCCTAAAGGCATTGAGCCAGGAGTCTGATTTTTCTGTATGTGTATCAGGGACTAAGGCTAATCTAGGGTGCCAAGTTTCAGACCTGTGTAACCTTCGGAAAGGTCAAAGGTCAGCCGTTTAGATTTTAGATTCAAGATTCAAGATTCAAGATTTCTTCATTGTCATACTAACACACATTAGACATGAGGTCAGAACGAAAATCAGTCTCTCCAGAACCCGGTCGGCCCAGCAATAAGAAGAATAAGAAAATAAGAAATAAGAACCAACAGTTTAACTTAACAAAATATAAATTAAAAGAGATCAAAACTTTAAACCTCTGGAGGTAAGGTGCTGTGCAAAAAAGAATTTGGTGCAAGGGTGTGTACGGTACTGGGGGCATGTGCAAAGTACAGTACGTGGGGGGTGGGGGCAGCAGGGCTATGGGGTTACAGAGAGTTAAGGAGTCTGACAGCTCCAGGGAAGAAGCTGTTCCTCAGTCTCGTAGTGCTGCTCTTGATGCTCCGTAGCCTCCTGCCTGAGGGGAGGGGGGTGAACAGTGTGTGTGCCGGGTGAGTGGGATCTCTCATGATGCAGGTAGCCCTTTTCCTGCATCTGGAGGTGAAGATGTCCGTGATGGTGGGGAGGCTGCTGCCCACGGTTCTCTGTGCAGCTTTCACCACTCTGCTGCAGAGCAGCTGCCGTGCCACACAGTGATGCAGGAGCACAGGACACTCTCCACTACACATCTGTAGAAGGTGATAAGGGCTGACCTTCCTAGTCCAGCGCGTCTCAGCCTCCTGAGGAAGTAGAGGCGCTGGTGTGCCTTCCGGACCAGGCTGGAAGTGTTGCTGCTCCAGGTGAGGTCGTCCTTGAGATGCACGCCCAGGTACCTGAAGCTGGAGACCACTTCCACCGCTGTTCCTCCGATGTGCAGGGGAGAATGGGGGGATGTCTGCTCTGATGTTTAGGTGTGTTTTTTGTAATAATTCCTAAAGGCATTAAGCCAGGAGTCTGATTTTTCCGTATGTGTATCAGGGACTAAGGCTGATCGAGGGTATTTCAATCTTTTTTCTACTGTCCTATAATATGAAGTTAACATCTTATAAGGTATATTGATGTACCCTCAGTGTTTGAATTTATAATGATTTCACTGTTTGGATGTGTTTTTCTATTTGTCTCTGTTTTTGTGTGCATTCAGCAGGGATACGGCTGTTTTCTGATGTTTTTCCCTTTTTTTTATTGTCCCATAACATAAACCTCACAAATAAAGTTAACATCTCATAAGATATAGTTATATACCTTCAGTGTTTGATTTTGCAATGATCTCACTGTTTGAATGTGTTTTTCTATTTTTGTCTGTTTTTGTGCGCATTCAGCTGGAATACGACTGTTTTCTGATTTTTTTTCATTTTTTAACTGTCCCATAACATAAACCTCACAAATAAAGTTAACATCTTATAAGATATAGTTATATACCTTCAGTGTTTGATTTTGCAATGATTTCACTGTTTGAATGTGTTTTTCTATTTTTGTCTGTTTTTGTGCGCATTCAGCTGGAATACGACTGTTTTCTGATTTTTTTTCATTTTTCTACTGTCCCATAACATAAACCTCACAAATAAAGTTAACATCTTATAAGATATACTAATGTACCCTCGTCGTTCCGCTCGTCTTGGGACCCCAAACGACATATGAAATATTCACACTCCTGCGACCTGTAGAAATGTAGTTCCTCCAAAACTTCCACTCTGGCCAAAGAGTCTAAGACTGTATAGAGTCTTCAGTTTTTGGACACAGGACTGTGGGCTTTTTTCCCCCTGGCCAAAAAAAACTGCCAAAAACACAGTCTGTAAAATTCAAATGTAAGAAACGTGGGAAACTGTCTTTTCTTCAATAATTCCTAAAGGCAATGAGCCCGGATGCTGATTTCTCCGTATGTGTATCAGGGACTCCTGGCTGATCCAGGGTGCTGAGTTTCAGATCTGTGCAACCTTTGGAAAGGTCAAAGGTCAGCCACTGTGGTGTATTTTTTGTAATAATTCCTAAAGGCATTGAGTCAGGAGTCTGATTTTTCCGTATGTGTATCAGGGACTAAAGCTTATCCCGGTTGCCGAGTTTCAGACCTGTGCAACTTTCGGAAAAGGTCAATGGTTAGCCGTTCGGGTGTGTTTTTTGTAATAATTCCTAAAGGCATTAAGCCAGGAGTCTGATTTTTCTGTATGTGTATCAGGGACTAAGGCTAATCCAGGGTGCCGAGTTTCAGACCCGTGCAACCTTTGGAAAGGTCAAAGGTCAGCCGTTCGGGTGTGTTTTTTGTAATAATTCCTAAAGGCATTAAGCCAGGAGTCTGGCCAAAGAGTCTAAGACTGTATAGAGTCTGACATGACCTGATTTTCAGTTTTTGGACACAGGACTTTGGGCTTTTTTCCCCCTGGCCAAAAAAAACTGCCAAAAACACAGTCTGTAAAATTCAAACGTAAGAAAGGTGGGAAACTGTCTTTTCTTCAATAATTCCTAAAGGCAATGAGCCCGGATGCTGATTTCTCCGTATGTGTATCAGGGACTCCTGGCTGATCCAGGGTGCCGAGTTTCAGACCCGTGAAACCTTTGGAAAGGTCAAAGGTCAGCCGCTGTGGTGTGTTTTTTGTAATAATTCCTAAAGGCATTGAGCCAGGAGTGCGATTTTTCCGTGTGTGTATAGGGACTAAGGCTGATCCAGGGTGCCGAGTTTCAGACCTGTGCAACCTTCGGAAAGGTCAATGGTCAGCCGTTCGGGTGTGTTTTTTGTAATAATTCATAAAGGCATCGAGCCAGGAGTCTGATTTTTCCGTATGTGTATCAGGGACTAAGGCTAATCTAGGGTGCCGAGTTTCAGACCTGTGTAACCTTCGGAAAGGTCAAAGGTCAGCCGTTTAGGTTTGTTTTTTGTAATAATTCCTAAAGGCATTAAGCCAGGAGTCTGATTTTTCCGTATGTGTATCAGGGACTAAGGCTGATCGAGGGTATTTTAATCTTTTTTCTACTGTCCTATAATATGAAGTTAACATCTTATAAGGTATATTGATGTACCCTCAGTGTTTGAATTTATAATGATTTCACTGTTTGGATGTGTTTTTCTATTTGTCTCTGTTTTTGTGTGCATTCAGCAGGGATACGGCTGTTTTCTGATTTTATTCATTTTTTTATTGTCCCATAACATAAACCTCACAAATAAAGTTAACATCTCATAAGATATAGTTATATACCTTCAGTGTTTGATTTTGCAATGATCTCACTGTTTGAATGTGTTTTTCTATTTTTGTCTGTTTTTGTGCGCATTCAGCTGGAATACGACTGTTTTCTGATTTTTTTTCATTTTTTAACTGTCCCATAACATAAACCTCACAAATAAAGTTAACATCTTATAAGATATACTAATGTACCCTCATCGTTCCGCTCGTCTTGGGACCCCAAACGACATATGAAATATTCACACTCCTGCGACCTGTAGAAATGTAGTTCCTCCAAAACTTCCACTCTGGCCAAAGAGTCTAAGACTGTATAGAGTCTTCAGTTTTTGGACACAGGACTGTGGGCTTTTTTCCCCCTGGCCAAAAAAAACTGCCAAAAACACAGTCTGTAAAATTCAAATGTAAGAAACGTGGGAAACTGTCTTTTCTTCAATAATTCCTAAAGGCAATGAGCCCGGATGCTGATTTCTCCGTATGTGTATCAGGGACTCCTGGCTGATCCAGGGTGCCGAGTTTCAGACCCGTGCAACCTTTGGAAAGGTCAAAGGTCAGCCATTCCGGTGTGTTTTTTGTAATAATTCCTAAAGGCATTGAGCCAGGAGTCTGATTTTTCCGTATGTGTATCAGGGACTAAGGCTAATCTAGGGTGCCAAGTTTCAGACCTGTGTAACCTTCGGAAAGGTCAAAGGTCAGCCGTTTAGATTCAAGATTCAAGATTCAAGATTCAAGATTTCTTCATTGTCATACTAACACACATTAGACATGAGGTCAGAACGAAAATCAGTCTCTCCAGAACCCGGTCGGCCCAGCAATAAGAAGAATAAGAAAATAAGAAATAAGAACCAACAGTTTAACTTAACAAAATATAAATTAAAAGAGATCAAAACTTTAAACCTCTGGAGGTAAGGTGCTGTGCAAAAAAGAATTTGGTGCAAGGGTGTGTACGGTACTGGGGGCATGTGCAAAGTACAGTACGTGGGGGGTGGGGGCAGCAGGGCTATGGGGTTACAGAGAGTTAAGGAGTCTGACAGCTCCAGGGAAGAAGCTGTTCCTCAGTCTCGTAGTGCTGCTCTTGATGCTCCGTAGCCTCCTGCCTGAGGGGAGGGGGGTGAACAGTGTGTGTGCCGGGTGAGTGGGATCTCTCATGATGCAGGTAGCCCTTTTCCTGCATCTGGAGGTGAAGATGTCCGTGATGGTGGGGAGGCTGCTGCCCACGGTTCTCTGTGCAGCTTTCACCACTCTGCTGCAGAGCAGCTGCCGTGCCACACAGTGATGCAGGAGCACAGGACACTCTCCACTACACATCTGTAGAAGGTGATAAGGGCTGACCTTCCTAGTCCAGCGCGTCTCAGCCTCCTGAGGAAGTAGAGGCGCTGGTGTGCCTTCCGGACCAGGCTGGAAGTGTTGCTGCTCCAGGTGAGGTCGTCCTTGAGATGCACGCCCAGGTACCTGAAGCTGGAGACCACTTCCACCGCTGTTCCTCCGATGTGCAGGGGAGAATGGGGGGGATGTCTGCTCTGATGTTTAGGTGTGTTTTTTGTAATAATTCCTAAAGGCATTAAGCCAGGAGTCTGATTTTTCCGTATGTGTATCAGGGACTAAGGCTGATCGAGGGTATTTTAATCTTTTTTCTACTGTCCTATAATATGAAGTTAACATCTTATAAGGTATATTGATGTACCCTCAGTGTTTGAATTTATAATGATTTCACTGTTTGGATGTGTTTTTCTATTTGTCTCTGTTTTTGTGTGCATTCAGCAGGGATACGGCTGTTTTCTGATGTTTTTTCATTTTTTTATTGTCCCATAACATAAACCTCACAAATAAAGTTAACATCTCATAAGATATAGTTATATACCTTCAGTGTTTGATTTTGCAATGATCTCACTGTTTGAATGTGTTTTTCTATTTTTGTCTGTTTTTGTGCGCATTCAGCTGGAATACGACTGTTTTCTGATTTTTTTTCATTTTTTAACTGTCCCATAACATAAACCTCACAAATAAAGTTAACATCTCATAAGATATAGTTATATACCTTCAGTGTTTGATTTTGCAATGATCTCACTGTTTGAATGTGTTTTTCTATTTTTGTCTGTTTTTGTGCGCATTCAGCTGGAATACGACTGTTTTCTGATTTTTTTTCATTTTTTAACTGTCCCATAACATAAACCTCACAAATAAAGTTAACATCTTATAAGATATACTAATGTACCCTCGTCGTTCCGCTCGTCTTGGGACCCCAAACGACATATGAAATATTCACACTCCTGCGACCTGTAGAAATGTAGTTCCTCCAAAACTTCCACTCTGGCCAAAGAGTCTAAGACTGTATAGAGTCTTCAGTTTTTGGACACAGGACTGTGGGCTTTTTTCCCCCTGGCCAAAAAAAACTGCCAAAAACACAGTCTGTAAAATTCAAATGTAAGAAACGTGGGAAACTGTCTTTTCTTCAATAATTCCTAAAGGCAATGAGCCCGGATGCTGATTTCTCCGTATGTGTATCAGGGACTCCTGGCTGATCCAGGGTGCCGAGTTTCAGACCCGTGCAACCTTTGGAAAGGTCAAAGGTCAGCCATTCCGGTGTGTTTTTTGTAATAATTCCTAAAGGCATTGAGCCAGGAGTCTGATTTTTCCGTATGTGTATCAGGGACTAAGGCTAATCTAGGGTGCCAAGTTTCAGACCTGTGTAACCTTCGGAAAGGTCAAAGGTCAGCCGTTTAGATTCAAGATTCAAGATTCAAGATTCAAGATTCAAGATTTCTTCATTGTCATACTAACACACATTAGACATGAGGTCAGAACGAAAATCAGTCTCTCCAGAACCCGGTCGGCCCAGCAATAAGAAGAATAAGAAAATAAGAAATAAGAACCAACAGTTTAACTTAACAAAATATAAATTAAAAGAGATCAAAACTTTAAACCTCTGGAGGTAAGGTGCTGTGCAAAAAAGAATTTGGTGCAAGGGTGTGTACGGTACTGGGGGCATGTGCAAAGTACAGTACGTGGGGGGTGGGGGCAGCAGGGCTATGGGGTTACAGAGAGTTAAGGAGTCTGACAGCTCCAGGGAAGAAGCTGTTCCTCAGTCTCGTAGTGCTGCTCTTGATGCTCCGTAGCCTCCTGCCTGAGGGGAGGGGGGTGAACAGTGTGTGTGCCGGGTGAGTGGGATCTCTCATGATGCAGGTAGCCCTTTTCCTGCATCTGGAGGTGAAGATGTCCGTGATGGTGGGGAGGCTGCTGCCCACGGTTCTCTGTGCAGCTTTCACCACTCTGCTGCAGAGCAGCTGCCGTGCCACACAGTGATGCAGGAGCACAGGACACTCTCCACTACACATCTGTAGAAGGTGATAAGGGCTGACCTTCCTAGTCCAGCGCGTCTCAGCCTCCTGAGGAAGTAGAGGCGCTGGTGTGCCTTCCGGACCAGGCTGGAAGTGTTGCTGCTCCAGGTGAGGTCGTCCTTGAGATGCACGCCCAGGTACCTGAAGCTGGAGACCACTTCCACCGCTGTTCCTCCGATGTGCAGGGGAGAATGGGGGGGATGTCTGCTCTGATGTTTAGGTGTGTTTTTTGTAATAATTCCTAAAGGCATTAAGCCAGGAGTCTGATTTTTCCGTATGTGTATCAGGGACTAAGGCTGATCGAGGGTATTTTAATCTTTTTTCTACTGTCCTATAATATGAAGTTAACATCTTATAAGGTATATTGATGTACCCTCAGTGTTTGAATTTATAATGATTTCACTGTTTGGATGTGTTTTTCTATTTGTCTCTGTTTTTGTGTGCATTCAGCAGGGATACGGCTGTTTTCTGATGTTTTTTCATTTTTTTATTGTCCCATAACATAAACCTCACAAATAAAGTTAACATCTCATAAGATATAGTTATATACCTTCAGTGTTTGATTTTGCAATGATCTCACTGTTTGAATGTGTTTTTCTATTTTTGTCTGTTTTTGTGCGCATTCAGCTGGAATACGACTGTTTTCTGATTTTTTTTCATTTTTTAACTGTCCCATAACATAAACCTCACAAATAAAGTTAACATCTTATAAGATATAGTTATATACCTTCAGTGTTTGATTTTGCAATGATTTCACTGTTTGAATGTGTTTTTCTATTTTTGTCTGTTTTTGTGCGCATTCAGCTGGAATACGACTGTTTTCTGATTTTTTTTCATTTTTCTACTGTCCCATAACATAAACCTCACAAATAAAGTTAACATCTTATAAGATATACTAATGTACCCTCGTCGTTCCGCTCGTCTTGGGACCCCAAACGACATATGAAATATTCACACTCCTGCGACCTGTAGAAATGTAGTTCCTCCAAAACTTCCACTCTGGCCAAAGAGTCTAAGACTGTATAGAGTCTTCAGTTTTTGGACACAGGACTGTGGGCTTTTTTCCCCCTGGCCAAAAAAAACTGCCAAAAACACAGTCTGTAAAATTCAAATGTAAGAAACGTGGGAAACTGTCTTTTCTTCAATAATTCCTAAAGGCAATGAGCCCGGATGCTGATTTCTCCGTATGTGTATCAGGGACTCCTGGCTGATCCAGGGTGCTGAGTTTCAGACCCGTGCAACCTTTGGAAAGGTCAAAGGTCAGCCGCTGTGGTGTGTTTTTTTGTAATAATTCCTAAAGGCATTAAGCCAGGAGTCTGATTTTTCGTATGTGTATCAGGGACTAAGGCTGATCGAGGGTATTTTAATCTTTTTTCTACCGTCCTATAATATGAAGTTAACATCTTATAAGGTATATTGATGTACCCTCAGTGTTTGATTTTGCAATGATTTCACTGTTTGGATGTGTTTTTCTATTTGTCTCTGTTTTTGTGCGCATTCAGCATGGATACGGCTGTTTTCGCAATTTTTTTCATTTTTCTACTGTCCCATAACATAAACCTCACAAATAAAGTTAACATCTCATAAGATATAGTTATATACCTTCAGTGTTTGATTTTGCAATGATTTCACTGTTTGGATGTGTTTTTCTATTTGTCTCTGTTTTTGTGCGCATTCAGCAGGGATACGGCTGTTTTCTGATTTTTTTCATTTTTCTACTGTCCCATAACATAAACCTCACAAAGGGTGATTTAGATTTCTCTTTTGTTTATTCACTGCATTTTGTTGATTGATGATTGATTCATTTTTTTCACAACTGCCTAAAACCTTTGCACAGTACTGTGGACAGTAGAAAAAAATCCGAAACAGCCTTATCTCGGCTGGATGCGCACACAAACAGACACCAATAGAAAAACACATCCCAACAGTGAAATCATTGCAAAATCAAACACTGAGGGTACAGAAGTATATCTTATATGATGTTAACTTCATTAGTGAGGTTTATATTATGGGACAGTAGAAAAAAGAAAAAAATCCGAAAACAGCCTAACCTCAGCTGAATACGTCCAGTGAAAGTTAAACCATAAAGTACTGATAAAAAATAAGGATTTTATACTTCATCAAAAAATGTTACCCTATTGTTTGTTGCAAAAAGTGAACTTTGACCCTATATTCCTCCAAAACGTATACAGTAAAAGTACTCCATACTACTAGTATATGAAGTATAAGTGGTACTGAGTTCAGTGAAAGTGAAATCATACACTACTAATACAAATTATGGATTTTAAACTTCATCAAAAACGGATGATCACACAGGTCATACAAAACATCTAGCTTATGTTTGATTTGATGTAATTATTTTACATGTAATCACTATAATATGATAGGGTTAGGGTTAGTTTTGATAAATTATTTAACCTTTTTCTTTTTCAGTACATTGTGACTGATGTTGATGAGGTCGAGGTCTTCAGCGTCTGAGGCTGTGTCTTTGACAGTCAGGATGAATTGAGCCCCAAACAAAGTGAAACATTGTGTTTACCTGTAATTGCACCTGTGTAAACAAAACCAGACTTTTGTTTGGGTTCACGTAGAGGGCAAGTCTTTGAAGTCCCTCAAGATGCCTGTTTCTTTTTTTTACTCAAAGGAGTGAATGTGTGTATGAGCCTCTTTGTAGGTGTAGGTGCCTGTGTATCATGTCGATTTGAACTTGATGTGAGAACAAGAAGTGCCTGGAGTCGCACATACACACAGACACACAGACACAGACACACACACACACATTTATTCCTAAACCCACATTCACACCATACTATGATATCCCTAAAATACACCCACATCATTTTAGCTTCAGATATTGATTGAATAGTGTGTTATATGATAATGAAAAATGTTGATATTCCCTGACAGTGGAAAATAACTTCACCTTCACCAAATTTGAAGCAATTTGGTGTAAGATATCCTCAAAAAAAAATCCAAACGCACAAAGAATGCAGATGATTAATCTGTTATGTTTTTATTACAAAAAATCTTGGAAGCGAACATTTCTGCCATGCATGTGTGGTGAAACAAAGGGGCAGTTTATTTCAACTACTACTGTAGCTTTAAGATAATTATCGACCATCGTCACACTCCAACGCAACGTAGTTCCCCACCACAGCAGCAGCGGATTAATATCCAAAACGTGAACAGGTTAGTGTCTGCTCAGCAGGTGGATGAACATGTAATGGAGTTGCAGCATCAGTCGCTGACCAAGGAATTACTGGGGAAGTTGGTGGTAGAGGGAGGCTATTGACATGTCACAGGAAGATGCTCAAAAATGTAGAGGTAAGTGAAATTTTACATTATTATAATGAGCTAAACAGCAGGCCATTGCTAAAATGTGTTCGTTAATTACAGTAACTACGTCTTTTCACTACATACATACACATGCATTTAAACACACACGCATTAATCGAAATATAGTTAATACTAATATATGCACATGTAAATGTTCCATGCTCTTTTTTTTCTTTTTCGCTTTGCTGTTTTTTTCGAAAGTTTAGTGTTTAAATGCAGTCAGTATCCTATCTCTGAGATGGTGTTGTCTGCGACGTTACACGGGAGCCAGACTTGCTGTCTGAACAGTTCCACTGTGAGAACCGATGTCCTCTCACCCGAACCCGCAGCTGCAAAGCTCCCGTTTTCGCGGAACCGCTTGCTGTGTTTCGGCTGCGTCTTCGGTTGTGAGGACTGTGGGTCACATTGCTGATCTGTTCAGAGAGCTTCGCTGGTGCTGCTGCTGCACTGTCCTGTCTATTTAACAAGTAGGCTATACACTAAATCTATCCCTCTATTCTTGAAAATTAGGTCCACTCTGAATGTTGATACAGTGTGGGTGTTGTAATTATTATTTTTTTTTTATGACAGTCTTTTCCATTCTTACAACGCACAGTTAACGTGACTGGATTCTGCTTCATCCGGGGAAAGAGGCTGACCCTCAGGCTTTGGACACCTACAGTATTTAGTTGATGACAAACTGTTTCCTTAACCCTCAGGCTTCATTATGATTCATTTCCACTGTGTTAGTGCATATGGCACACTTTCTTGTAAGAAGGTCTCTTGGCAAATTGGAATTCAAATGAAAACATTTTATTAATAGATCAATAGAACACTGAACATTGTTTTCACCATACACTTGAGTATATGGCAGGAATGTTCACTCCCAAGAATTGTTGTCATAAAAGATTAATACTTTTGTCCTGCATCAGTCCTCCTCAAAACCACCAAATATTCAATCATTTCCATATTACAAATGTCCTCTTTTCAAATTAAGAGGGGAGGGAGTACATGTTTTAGCTGATGCTACACAAAACTAACAATGCTTCAAAGTTAATATTGTGGGTAATCTTTGACATATTCAAGACTGATTAAAAAGAAATCTCCCAGCCCCCCAACATTTGTCATATCTGTTGCCAGTACAACCCATGAAATGCTCATTTGTACTTGTCAGGAAGTCACTGCAGCTCTGACCTTGTAACCTAAATATGTTTCTGCTTCAAAATCACTTTGTTTCATACATGAGGCTAATGTCTGGCAGATTATACCAATCTTAGCCAATCTTCATCACTAAGTTTTATGTTGAATCCTGATTCCCATCTTTTTTTTTATGTATTTTGTAGCATTTTTTTTTATATAGTCCCAATATAATTCTAATTGTGGTTTCTTTGTATGCGTTGATTATGATGATCTGGATCACACTATTCACTTCTCAGGAGGGGTCCATCCTGATCTCTTTCATATAGTAGTCTCTAAGTTGCAGGAATCCACAGAATTCATGATTGATTATCTAAATCCTTTTTTTCTGTCATATTTTGGAAACTCTCAAGCTGTCCATCTTTCACCAAAACACACCATGCTGTGATTCCCTTGGTTGTCCACTGTTTAAATCCTATATCGTACCTAGTCGGTGTAAAATTGCTATCATATTCAATAAATTAGTGTCTTTCTGTATCTTATATTTTTTTATTATGCTGAACCATATTTTGTATGTGAACATCGTGATTGTGTCTATTTGGTTTTGAATCTTCTTGTATGTTTCTTTATCCCCAATTATATTCTGTACTGGGTTTTCTCCAAACTCTTTTTCTATTTCATTTCACTGTGTCTGGTTTGCACCAACCTACAATATATCTCAATTGGGCCGCATGGTAGTATTCCTTTAATTTTGGAAGTCTCATCCCTCCTTCTTCTTTTGGCAGCTGGAGAGTTTCCAGTCTTATCGTGGGTCTTTTGCCACCCCAACTAAACTTTGATATCATTTTATTCCAGCTCATAAATTGGGGCTTGGGGGACCTCTACTGGTAGGGCTTGGAATAGGTATAAGGGTCAGGGTCAGCGAGTTGGCAGCACCCCGCTTTACCCGCAGGCTGTAGCAGAGAGCCCCCCTTACAGCAACAACTTTGGCAACAACTTATTTTAAAATAAATATATATAAATATATATATATATATATATATTATAAAATCACGACAAACCCACACCATAACCCCCCAAACATTTATGACCTTCCCCAAAGTTTCATCTTGGAATGCCCATGGCATCCAATCAAATTCTCTTAGAGCCCAACAAATTAAATTCTTGTTCAGTTCAGTGAAAGTGAAATCATACACTACTAATACAAATTATGGATTTTAAACTTCATCAAAAACGGATGATCACACAGGTCATACAAAACATCTAGCTTATGTTTGATTTGATGTAATTATTTTACATGTAATCACTATAATATGATAGGGTTAGGGTTAGTTTTGATAAATTATTTAACCTTTTTCTTTTTCAGTACATTGTGACTGATGTTGATGAGGTCGAGGTCTTCAGCGTCTGAGGCTGTGTCTTTGACAGTCAGGATGAATTGAGCCCCAAACAAAGTGAAACATTGTGTTTACCTGTAATTGCACCTGTGTAAACAAAACCAGACTTTTGTTTGGGTTCACGTAGAGGGCAAGTCTTTGAAGTCCCTCAAGATGCCTGTTTCTTTTTTTTACTCAAAGGAGTGAATGTGTGTATGAGCCTCTTTGTAGGTGTAGGTGCCTGTGTATCATGTCGATTTGAACTTGATGTGAGAACAAGAAGTGCCTGGAGTCGCACATACACACAGACACACAGACACAGACACACACACACACATTTATTCCTAAACCCACATTCACACCATACTATGATATCCCTAAAATACACCCACATCATTTTAGCTTCAGATATTGATTGAATAGTGTGTTATATGATAATGAAAAATGTTGATATTCCCTGACAGTGGAAAATAACTTCACCTTCACCAAATTTGAAGCAATTTGGTGTAAGATATCCTCAAAAAAAAATCCAAACGCACAAAGAATGCAGATGATTAATCTGTTATGTTTTTATTACAAAAAATCTTGGAAGCGAACATTTCTGCCATGCATGTGTGGTGAAACAAAGGGGCAGTTTATTTCAACTACTACTGTAGCTTTAAGATAATTATCGACCATCGTCACACTCCAACGCAACGTAGTTCCCCACCACAGCAGCAGCGGATTAATATCCAAAACGTGAACAGGTTAGTGTCTGCTCAGCAGGTGGATGAACATGTAATGGAGTTGCAGCATCAGTCGCTGACCAAGGAATTACTGGGGAAGTTGGTGGTAGAGGGAGGCTATTGACATGTCACAGGAAGATGCTCAAAAATGTAGAGGTAAGTGAAATTTTACATTATTATAATGAGCTAAACAGCAGGCCATTGCTAAAATGTGTTCGTTAATTACAGTAACTACGTCTTTTCACTACATACATACACATGCATTTAAACACACACGCATTAATCGAAATATAGTTAATACTAATATATGCACATGTAAATGTTCCATGCTCTTTTTTTTCTTTTTCGCTTTGCTGTTTTTTTCGAAAGTTTAGTGTTTAAATGCAGTCAGTATCCTATCTCTGAGATGGTGTTGTCTGCGACGTTACACGGGAGCCAGACTTGCTGTCTGAACAGTTCCACTGTGAGAACCGATGTCCTCTCACCCGAACCCGCAGCTGCAAAGCTCCCGTTTTCGCGGAACCGCTTGCTGTGTTTCGGCTGCGTCTTCGGTTGTGAGGACTGTGGGTCACATTGCTGATCTGTTCAGAGAGCTTCGCTGGTGCTGCTGCTGCACTGTCCTGTCTATTTAACAAGTAGGCTATACACTAAATCTATCCCTCTATTCTTGAAAATTAGGTCCACTCTGAATGTTGATACAGTGTGGGTGTTGTAATTATTATTTTTTTTTTATGACAGTCTTTTCCATTCTTACAACGCACAGTTAACGTGACTGGATTCTGCTTCATCCGGGGAAAGAGGCTGACCCTCAGGCTTTGGACACCTACAGTATTTAGTTGATGACAAACTGTTTCCTTAACCCTCAGGCTTCATTATGATTCATTTCCACTGTGTTAGTGCATATGGCACACTTTCTTGTAAGAAGGTCTCTTGGCAAATTGGAATTCAAATGAAAACATTTTATTAATAGATCAATAGAACACTGAACATTGTTTTCACCATACACTTGAGTATATGGCAGGAATGTTCACTCCCAAGAATTGTTGTCATAAAAGATTAATACTTTTGTCCTGCATCAGTCCTCCTCAAAACCACCAAATATTCAATCATTTCCATATTACAAATGTCCTCTTTTCAAATTAAGAGGGGAGGGAGTACATGTTTTAGCTGATGCTACACAAAACTAACAATGCTTCAAAGTTAATATTGTGGGTAATCTTTGACATATTCAAGACTGATTAAAAAGAAATCTCCCAGCCCCCCAACATTTGTCATATCTGTTGCCAGTACAACCCATGAAATGCTCATTTGTACTTGTCAGGAAGTCACTGCAGCTCTGACCTTGTAACCTAAATATGTTTCTGCTTCAAAATCACTTTGTTTCATACATGAGGCTAATGTCTGGCAGATTATACCAATCTTAGCCAATCTTCATCACTAAGTTTTATGTTGAATCCTGATTCCCATCTTTTTTTTTATGTATTTTGTAGCATTTTTTTTTATATAGTCCCAATATAATTCTAATTGTGGTTTCTTTGTATGCGTTGATTATGATGATCTGGATCACACTATTCACTTCTCAGGAGGGGTCCATCCTGATCTCTTTCATATAGTAGTCTCTAAGTTGCAGGAATCCACAGAATTCATGATTGATTATCTAAATCCTTTTTTTCTGTCATATTTTGGAAACTCTCAAGCTGTCCATCTTTCACCAAAACACACCATGCTGTGATTCCCTTGGTTGTCCACTGTTTAAATCCTATATCGTACCTAGTCGGTGTAAAATTGCTATCATATTCAATAAATTAGTGTCTTTCTGTATCTTATATTTTTTTATTATGCTGAACCATATTTTGTATGTGAACATCGTGATTGTGTCTATTTGGTTTTGAATCTTCTTGTATGTTTCTTTATCCCCAATTATATTCTGTACTGGGTTTTCTCCAAACTCTTTTTCTATTTCATTTCACTGTGTCTGGTTTGCACCAACCTACAATATATCTCAATTGGGCCGCATGGTAGTATTCCTTTAATTTTGGAAGTCTCATCCCTCCTTCTTCTTTTGGCAGCTGGAGAGTTTCCAGTCTTATCGTGGGTCTTTTGCCACCCCAACTAAACTTTGATATCATTTTATTCCAGCTCATAAATTGGGGCTTGGGGGACCTCTACTGGTAGGGCTTGGAATAGGTATAAGGGTCAGGGTCAGCGAGTTGGCAGCACCCCGCTTTACCCGCAGGCTGTAGCAGAGAGCCCCCCTTACAGCAACAACTTTGGCAACAACTTATTTTAAAATAAATATATATAAATATATATATATATATATATATTATAAAATCACGACAAACCCACACCATAACCCCCCAAACATTTATGACCTTCCCCAAAGTTTCATCTTGGAATGCCCATGGCATCCAATCAAATTCTCTTAGAGCCCAACAAATTAAATTCTTGTTGAAAACTGACTTTGACATATTATGTTGTCAAGAACTGAGACTGAACACAAGTAAAGAGTAACGGTATCCAGCATGTGGAACAAAGGTCTAAGTGTAATTTCTATTGGCGAAAGTAAAGCTGATGGTGGGATCTTTTTTCTAAAACTGGTGATGTCACTATTATTCGTAAAACGAATGATTTCCTAATTTAATTCCTTGTAGATTGCTCATGTTGGATTGTTTTTACCGAGGAGAAAAAATACGAACGATACACGTGTACACCTCTCATGAGAGAACAAACATTTTTCAACTTTTTAAAAGACTTAAAGAACCCCTATTGGTCGGATACAAAATTATTTTATGTGGCGACTTTAACACTGTCATCGATGTAAACGACAGAGTGAGCTCTAAAGTCTTGAAACTCAGCTCTGATGGTAATCGCTTGACTCAATTCAATTCTTATGTAGACTAATTGTGATCTTAACAAGTCCTGGCAAATTAAAGTAGGCACAAGCACCATGACGTCCAATCTGAAGCAGCATCCTGCAATTTGTCTTCTTATGTCATCACTTTTTTTCAAAGGATGTATGTTACAGTATTTTAAATAAAATACACATAATGGAAATATATTGGTACAAAATCTGAAGGAATTTTTCATCATCTCCAGAAAAGAGCATATTTCGTATTTTAAATATGTATTTTTTTTAATACATGTATCAGAAATACTTCCCATCCCTGCTTAGAGACATTACGTGAAGGTTGAAAATTGTGTTGCTTTAAATAAAACCCATAACATGAGAATGTGCTTAAATTGAAGCACAATATATAATGATTATGTATAGAAAATGCACTCTGATTTTCGCAGTTGAAGCACAAGAATCTGGATCTTTACAAAACAAATGTTATCTATCCGCAATTCCTATACTCCTATTCCAAATATGTTTGTGATTTAAACAGCATTTGTCTAGTGTAACATTAGTGATACTTTTGCAGTAGTATATTTATTGTGAGACACAATTATACATTTTTCCCAAATCTGTCCATGCCTCATCCATCTCTTCCTCTCCCTTCTTGTCTTCCTCCTCAGCACATGGAGAAGATCTCCATGCTGGCTTTCCATCCAGTTAAGATGCACAGCTGCTATGAGAAGGTGGTGAACCTGAGCCTTGAGGGTCTGCAGCAACAGTTTGACGTGAGCAGCCCGTCAGTGTTTGTCCAAAGGGCCCAGATCCCCATGAGAGAGGTGAAACCTCAACTACTGACTAACCAGTCTGATATAGGTTATTGGTTAACTGGTTAACACAATGGGAAGTTTCTATGAGAGCTAATCATTTTATTGACACTCATTATATTGCTTGATCATTTTCCTACACTGTAGCTCCTGTTTGACTAGAGTTTGTCAAATAGTTGAATGATGAGGTTCTGACTGTGGCATTGATCAAGGACACAGTAGAACTAAAGGCGAACATCTTTTGGCGGTTTGATAACTCAGTGGACAGTTAAACAGTTAAACATGCCACAATACAGACTGTGGACCTGGGTCCACATGTGATAAATAACATTATCACATTATTTCATGGGATATTCCTATATGAGTCAGTTTGTCTGGTGTTACATGCATGTATGTCACAAAGTTAGGTACAAAACTACAAATTGTGTTTTACTAGATGTTTGAGCAGATCCTTCATCAGAGTCTCGAGTCTCAGGGTACAGAGGAGCTGTGTAAGATCATCCAGCACTGCCAGGACAGAGTCATTAAGGTAATACACAAAGAAAACAGGCTTGTGCATCAAATTATTGCATCACATCTACATTAATATCTAATAATATTACACCTGGCATACTCCAGCCCTGGGAGTGAAACTTTTGGTCTGGCCTTGTTTTAGTGTTAAGGAAAATTCAGGTTCAACTTTATCAATTTATTAATTTTTGAGCAAGAGTCCAGGATACCGGGCAATTGCCCAGCTTAATCCCTTCTGTGCATCTTCCTCTGATATTTTCAAGCCTCAACTTGCCAGCTCCATGTTTATTTTTATTATATCAGAAAGTATGAGTGTGTGGATGAGCTAACTCATGCTTTTGAAGCATGATGATGGTCGCCACAGCGGTCGTCTTCCAGATAGAGATTAGATAGAAAATAAAAACTCCAAACTCAAGGAATAAACACTTGACTTTTGCGAGAACAGGTGAACGTCACATAGTGTACCCTGAGACATTATTGCTCTGGACCATAATCAAGTGGACTGATAAGAGATTACCGGCATCTTGTGAAATGTGCCAGTACACAAATAAAAGTGCCGTTTCTGTGTACTGGACAGTACCGGGCCACTTCTAGTTAATAATTGTACTGTAGTGACAGTGATGGTATTTTATGTACACTTAATGTCTCTTATGTGATGTTATTCTTTAACAAACAAGTGCACAATAAAAATTCACTGGGAATTCTAAACAGCACATTGCAATTTATTCAATTATTATCGGAGTATTGATCAGTAATACAGTGAAAATGAGAGGAAATGTTTAAGGTGTGCGCCCCTAAATGTTCTGCTTGCTCTCCTAAAACATTCAGTTATAGGGGGGGCTACTGTGCTCCTAGTAAAAAGTTAGTCTGGTGCCCTGCATACATTGTTCTAAAGGGTTTATGGTCTTAGTTCCTCTTCAGTAGAGCTGCATGTCCACAATGTAAATTTAATTTTACATTTAAATGCAGAGCTGTCAGTGTGTGATTGACAGCTCTGCATTTCATGTTTGCAAAGTTGCAGTTATAGGTGGATTTGTAGTGGACAAGCTATCAGTATCCATCACTTCTCTTATAACTATGGTTGTTTCTGGTTTCAAAAACTAACATGGTGTTGCCCAAAATACTAAACTCCTACATTTAAACAGGGGAGTCTAGTGGCAACCCAAATAGTTCCCAACCTTATGAGAACCTGCCTCTCAAAATGGGTTATGGATTCATATTTTATCTCTGACAAATGGAATGTGAACTATGATGAGGAAGGCATGACAATATTATAGCTATATCATGACATGAGACAAGATATGATCTTAGAATTTTGATATTGTCATATCGTGATCGGGTATTTGTGATGAATTTTCCTGGTTTGAGAATTTTGGAGAAAATCAAGCTCAAAAGTCAAGCTTTTGACAATTATTTTGCAACAATTTGTGACTTTGCACTGCCCTCTAGTGGCCTAATATGATTTCACATGAAGTATGTCACCTGCTTTGCATGCTACAGCTCCTTATTTTTCCAGTGATCCCCTATATGTCCATATCTACTTTGGACTATAGGAGAAAGTCCATCTCAAATATGAATGCTGACTGAATTCTATTGCAACCATTCCTGAATTTGCACTTCTCCCTACTGGCCGAAACGTGCATTTTTTTTAAGGTGGAATCGAAACTTAATGAAAATCGGAAGCGAATGCTGAAGGTGGCCCTACAGCATCATCATGTCATTGTTCCCAATAGAATGAGTGCGCGAGTTTTTGTTTTTTTTATGTTAATATAATGTCAATGTATTAATGATATAAATATAATGATGGTGATGATAACAATAATAATATTTACAGCGATAATAATAATAATATTAATAATAATGATATGATTACAACAATAATGTGTGCTGTGAAAGCAACATTTGTTGAAAAAAACAGTGTAGAAACATTTTTTTGAAGTTTGATTATGACAAATAACCATACAGTTAACTGAACAAATGAAATGTACATCTTATAAGATATACTTCTGTACTCTCAGTGTTTGATTTTGCAATGATTTCACGGATGTGTTTTTCTATTGGTGTCTGTTTGTAAGCGCATTCTGCTGAGATATGGCTGTTTCCGGATTTTTTTAAATTTTTCTGCTGTCCCATAATATAAACCTCACAAATGAAGTTCACATCTTAAAAGATTTAGTTCTGTACACTCACTGTTTGATTTTGCAAAGATTTAACTGTTGGGATGTGTTTTTCTATTGGTGTCTGTTTGTGTGCGCATTCAGCTGAGATAAGGCTGTTTCCGGATTTTTTTCATTTTTCTGCTGTCCCATAACATAAACCTCACAAATGAAGTTAAGAACTTAAAATATTTAGTTCTGTACCCTCAGTGTTTGATTTTGCAAAGATTTCACTGTTGGGATGTGTTTTTCTATTGGTGTCTGTTTGTGTGCGCATTCAGTTGAGATAAGGCTGTTTCCGGATTTTTTTCATTTTTCTACTTTCCCATAATATAAACCTAACAAATGAACTTAACATATTATAAGATATACTTCTTTACCCTCAGTGTTTAATTTTGCAAAGATTTCACTGTTTGGATGTGTTTTTCTATTGGTGTCTGTTTGTGTGCGCATTCAGCTGAGATAAGGCTGTTTACGGATTTTTTTAATTTTTCTGTTGTCCCATAACATAAACCTCACAAATGAAGTTAACATCTTAAAAGATTTAGTTCTGTACACTCACTGTTTGATTTTGCATTGATTTCACTGTTTGGATGTGTTTTTCTATTGGTGTCTGTTTGTGTGCGCATACAGCTGAGATAAGGCTGTTTTCGGATTTTTTTCATTTTTCTACTTTCCCATAATATAAACCTAACAAATGAACTTAACATCTTATAAGATATACTTCTTTACCCTCAGTGTTTAATTTTGCAAAGATTTCACTGTTTGGATGTGTTTTTCTACAAGTGTCTGTTTGTGTGCGCATTCAGCTGAGATAAGGCTGTTTCCGGATTTTTTTCATTTTTCTGCTGTCCCATAACATAAACCTCACAAATGAAGTTAAGAACTTAAAATATTTAGTTCTGTACCCTCAGTGTTTGATTTTGCAAAGATTTCACTGTTGGGATGTGTTTTTCTATTGGTGTCTGTTTGTGTGCGCATTCAGTTGAGATAAGGCTGTTTCCGGATTTTTTTCATTTTTCTACTTTCCCATAATATAAACCTAACAAATGAACTTAACATATTATAAGATATACTTCTTTACCCTCAGTGTTTAATTTTGCAAAGATTTCACTGTTTGGATGTGTTTTTCTATTGGTGTCTGTTTGTGTGCGCATTCAGCTGAGATAAGGCTGTTTACGGATTTTTTTAATTTTTCTGTTGTCCCATAACATAAACCTCACAAATGAAGTTAACATCTTAAAAGATTTAGTTCTGTACACTCACTGTTTGATTTTGCATTGATTTCACTGTTTGGATGTGTTTTTCTATTGGTGTCTGTTTGTGTGCGCATACAGCTGAGATAAGGCTGTTTTCGGATTTTTTTCATTTTTCTACTTTCCCATAATATAAACCTAACAAATGAACTTAACATCTTATAAGATATACTTCTTTACCCTCAGTGTTTAATTTTGCAAAGATTTCACTGTTTGGATGTGTTTTTCTACAAGTGTCTGTTTGTGTGCGCATTCAGCTGAGATAAGGCTGTTTCCGGATTTTTTTCATTTTTCTGCTGTCCCATAACATAAACCTCACAAATGAAGTTAAGAACTTAAAATATTTAGTTCTGTACCCTCAGTGTTTGATTTTGCAAAGATTTCACTGTTGGGATGTGTTTTTCTATTGGTGTCTGTTTGTGTGCGCATTCAGTTGAGATAAGGCTGTTTCCGGATTTTTTTCATTTTTCTACTTTCCCATAATATAAACCTAACAAATGAACTTAGCATATTATAAGATATACTTCTTTACCCTCAGTGTTTAATTTTGCAAAGATTTCACTGTTTGGATGTGTTTTTCTATTGGTGTCTGTTTGTGTGCGCATTCAGCTGAGATAAGGCTGTTTACGGATTTTTTTAATTTTTCTGTTGTCCCATAACATAAACCTCACAAATGAAGTTAACATCTTAAAAGATTTAGTTCTGTACACTCACTGTTTGATTTTGCATTGATTTCACTGTTTGGATGTGTTTTTCTATTGGTGTCTGTTTGTGTGCGCATACAGCTGAGATAAGGCTGTTTTCGGATTTTTTTCATTTTTCTACTTTCCCATAATATAAACCTAACAAATGAACTTAACATCTTATAAGATATACTTCTTTACCCTCAGTGTTTAATTTTGCAAAGATTTCACTGTTTGGATGTGTTTTTCTACAAGTGTCTGTTTGTGTGCGCATTCAGCTGAGATAAGGCTGTTTACGGATTTTTTTAATTTTTCTGCTGTCCCATAACATAAACCTCACAAATGAAGTTAACATCTTAAAAGATTTAGTTCTGTACACTCACTGTTTGATTTTGCATTGATTTCACTGTTTGGATGTGCTTTTCTATTGGTGTCTGTTTGTGTGCGCATACAGCTGAGATAAGGCTGTTTTCGGATTTTTTTCATTTTTCTACTTTCCCATAATATAAACCTAACAAATGAACTTAACATCTTATAAGATATACTTCTTTACCCTCAGTGTTTAATTTTGCAAAGATTTCACTGTTTGGATGTGTTTTTCTGTTGGTGTCTGTTTGTGTGCGCATACAGCTGAGATAAGGCTGTTTTCGGATTTTTTTCATTTTTCTACTTTCCCATAATATAAACCTAACAAATGAACTTAACATCTTATAAGATATACTTCTTTACCCTCAGTGTTTAATTTTGCAAAGATTTCACCTTTTTGGATGTGTTTTTCTATTGGTGTCTGTTTGTGTGCGCATACAGCTGAGATAAGGCTGTTTACGGATTTTTTTAATTTTTCTGCTGTCCCATAACATAAACCTCACAAATGAAGTTAACATCTTAAAAGATTTAGTTCTGTACCCTCAGTGTTTGATTTTGCAATGATTTCACTGTTGGGATGTGTTTTTCTACAAGTGTCTGTTTGTGTGCGCATTCAGCTGAGATAAGGCTGTTTACGGATTTTTTTCATTTTTCTACTGTCCCATAACATAAACCTCACAAATGAAGTTAACATCTTAAAATATTTAGTTCTGTACCCTCAGTGTTTGATTTTGCAATGGTTTCACTGTTGGGATGTTTTTTTCTACAAGTGTCTGTTTGTGTGCGCATTCAGCTGAGATAAGGCTGTTTACGGATTTTTTTAATTTTTCTGCTGTCCCATAACATAAACCTCACAAATGAAGTTAACATCTTAAAAGATTTAGTTCTGTACACTCACTGTTTGATTTTGCATTGATTTCACTGTTTGGATGTGTTTTTCTATTGGTGTCTGTTTGTGTGCGCATTCAGCTGAGATAAGGCTGTTTCCGGATTTTTTTCATTTTTCTACTTTCCCATAATATAAACCTAACAAATGAACTTAACATCTTATAAGATATACTTCTTTACCCTCAGTGTTTAATTTTGCAAAGATTTCACTGTTTGGATGTGTTTTCTATTGGTGTCTGTTTGTGTGCGCATACAGCTGAGATAAGGCTGTTTTCGGATTTTTTTCATTTTTCTACTTTCCCATAATATAAACCTAACAAATGAACTTAACATCTTATAAAATATACTTCTTTACCCTCAGTGTTTAATTTTGCAAAGATTTCACTGTTTGGATGTGTTTTTCTATTGGTGTCTGTTTGTGTGCGCATTCAGCTGAGATAAGGCTGTTTACGGATTTTTTTAATTTTTCTGCTGTCCCATAACATAAACCTAACAAATGAACTTAACATCTTAAAATATTTAGTTCTGTACCCTCAGTGTTTGATTTTGCAATGGTTTCACTGTTGGGATGTGTTTTTCTACAAGTGTCTGTTTGTGTGCGCATTCAGCTGACATAAGGCTGTTTACGGATTTTTTTAATTTTTCTGCTGTCCCATAACATAAACCTCACAAATGAAGTTAACATCTTAAAAGATTTAGTTCTGTACACTCACTGTTTGATTTTGCATTGATTTCACTGTTTGGATGTGTTTTTCTATTGGTGTCTGTTTGTGTGCGCATTCAGCTGAGATAAGGCTGTTTCCGGATTTTTTTCATTTTTCTACTTTCCCATAATATAAACCTAACAAATGAACTTAACATCTTATAAGATATACTTCTTTACCCTCAGTGTTTAATTTTGCAAAGATTTCACTGTTTGGATGTGTTTTCTATTGGTGTCTGTTTGTGTGCGCATACAGCTGAGATAAGGCTGTTTTCGGATTTTTTTCATTTTTCTACTTTCCCATAATATAAACCTAACAAATGAACTTAACATCTTATAAAATATACTTCTTTACCCTCAGTGTTTAATTTTGCAAATATTTCACTGTTTGGATGTGTTTTTCTATTGGTGTCTGTTTGTGTGCGCATTCAGCTGAGATAAGGCTGTTTACGGATTTTTTTAATTTTTCTGCTGTCCCATAACATAAACCTAACAAATGAACTTAACATCTTAAAATATTTAGTTCTGTACCCTCAGTGTTTGATTTTGCAATGGTTTCACTGTTGGGATGTGTTTTTCTACAAGTGTCTGTTTGTGTGCGCATTCAGCTGACATAAGGCTGTTTACGGATTTTTTTAATTTTTCTGCTGTCCCATAACATAAACCTCACAAATGAAGTTAACATCTTAAAAGATTTAGTTCTGTACACTCACTGTTTGATTTTGCATTGATTTCACTGTTTGGATGTGTTTTTCTATTGGTGTCTGTTTGTGTGCGCATACAGCTGAGATAAGGCTGTTTTCGGATTTTTTTCATTTTTCCACTTTCCCATAATATAAACCTAACAAATGAACTTAACATCTTATAAAATATACTTCTTTACCCTCAGTGTTTAATTTTGCAAAGATTTCACTGTTTGGATGTGTTTTTCTATTGGTGTCTGTTTGTGTGCGCATTCAGCTGAGATAAGGCTGTTTACGGATTTTTTTAATTTTTCTGCTGTCCCATAACATAAACCTCACAAATGAAGTTAACATCTTAAAAGATTTAGTTCTGTACACTCACTGTTTGATTTTGCATTGATTTCACTGTTTGGATGTGTTTTTCTATTGGTGTCTGTTTGTGTGCGCATACAGCTGAGATAAGGCTGTTTTCGGATTTTTTTCATTTTTCTACTTTCCCATAATATAAACCTAACAAATGAACTTAACATCTTATAAGATATACTTCTTTACCCTCAGTGTTTAATTTTGCAAAGATTTCACTGTTTGGATGTGTTTTTCTATTGGTGTCTGTTTGTGTGCGCATTCAGCTGAGATAAGGCTGTTTCCGGATTTGTTTAATTTTTCTGCTGTCCCATAACATAAACCTCACAAATGAAGTTAACATCTTAAAAGATTTAGTTCTGTACCCTCAGTGTTTGATTTTGCAATGATTTCACTGTTGGGATGTGTTTTTCTACAAGTGTCTGTTTGTGTGCGCATTCAGCTGAGATAAGGCTGTTTACGGATTTTTTAAATTTTTCTGCTGTCCCATAACATAAACCTCACAAATGAAGTTAACATCTTAAAAGATTTAGTTCTGTACACTCACTGTTTGATTTTGCATTGATTTCACTGTTTGGATGTGTTTTTCTATTGGTGTCTGTTTGTGTGCGCATTCAGCTAAGATAAAGCTGTTTACGGATTTTTTTAATTTTTCTGCTGTCCCATAATATAAACCTAACAAATGAACTTAACATCTTATAAAATATACTTCTTTACCCTCAGTGTTTAATTTTGCAAAGATTTCACTGTTTGGATGTGTTTTTCTATTGGTGTCTGTTTGTGTGCGCATTCAGCTGAGATAAGGCTGTTTCCGGATTTGTTTAATTTTTCTGCTGTCCCATAACATAAACCTCACAAATGAAGTTAACATCTTAAAAGATTTAGTTCTGTACCCTCAGTGTTTGATTTTGCAATGATTTCACTGTTGGGATGTGTTTTTCTACAAGTGCCTGTTTGTGTGCGCATTCAGCTAAGATAAAGCTGTTTACGGATTTTTTTAATTTTTCTGCTGTCCCATAATATAAACCTAACAAATGAACTTAACATCTTATAAAATATACTTCTTTACCCTCAGTGTTTAATTTTGCAAAGATTTCACTGTTTGGATGTGTTTTTCTATTGGTGTCTGTTTGTGTGCGCATTCAGCTGAGATAAGGCTGTTTCCAGATTTGTTTAATTTTTCTGCTGTCCCATAACATAAACCTCACAAATGAAGTTAACATCTTAAAAGATTTAGTTCTGTACCCTCAGTGTTTGATTTTGCAATGATTTCACTGTTGGGATGTGTTTTTCTACAAGTGTCTGTTTGTGTGCGCATTCAGCTGAGATAAGGCTGTTTACGGATTTTTTAAATTTTTCTGCTGTCCCATAACATAAACCTCACAAATGAAGTTAACATCTTAAAAGATTTAGTTCTGTACACTCACTGTTTGATTTTGCATTGATTTCACTGTTTGGATGTGTTTTTCTATTGGTGTCTGTTTGTGTGCGCATACAGCTGAGATAAGGCTGTTTTCGGATTTTTTTCATTTTTCTACTTTCCCATAATATAAACCTAACAAATGAACTTAACATCTTATAAGATATACTTCTTTACCCTTAGTGTTTAATTTTGCAAAGATTTCACTGTTTGGATGTGTTTTTCTATTGGTGTCTGTTTGTGTGCGCATTCAGCTGAGATAAGGCTGTTTCCGGATTTTTTTTAATTTTTCTGCTGTCCCAAACCTCACAAATGAAGTTAACATCTTAAAAGATTTAGTTCTGTACCCTCAGTGTTTGATTTTGCAATGATTTCACTGTTGGGATGTGTTTTTCTACAAGTGCCTGTTTGTGTGCGCATTCAGCTAAGATAAAGCTGTTTACGGATTTTTTTAATTTTTCTGCTGTCCCATAATATAAACCTAACAAATGAACTTAACATCTTATAAAATATACTTCTTTACCCTCAGTGTTTAATTTTGCAAAGATTTCACTGTTTGGATGTGTTTTTCTATTGGTGTCTGTTTGTGTGCGCATTCAGCTGAGATAAGGCTGTTTCCGGATTTGTTTAATTTTTCTGCTGTCCCATAACATAAACCTCACAAATGAAGTTAACATCTTAAAAGATTTAGTTCTGTACCCTCAGTGTTTGATTTTGCAATGATTTCACTGTTGGGATGTGTTTTTCTACAAGTGCCTGTTTGTGTGCGCATTCAGCTAAGATAAAGCTGTTTCCAGATTTGTTTAATTTTTCTGCTGTCCCATAACATAAACCTCACAAATGAAGTTAACATCTTAAAAGATTTAGTTCTGTACCCTCAGTGTTTGATTTTGCAATGATTTCACTGTTGGGATGTGTTTTTCTACAAGTGTCTGTTTGTGTGCGCATTCAGCTGAGATAAGGCTGTTTACGGATTTTTTAAATTTTTCTGCTGTCCCATAACATAAACCTCACAAATGAAGTTAACATCTTAAAAGATTTAGTTCTGTACACTCACTGTTTGATTTTGCATTGATTTCACTGTTTGGATGTGTTTTTCTATTGGTGTCTGTTTGTGTGCGCATACAGCTGAGATAAGGCTGTTTTCGGATTTTTTTTAATTTTTCTGCTGTCCCAAACCTCACAAATGAAGTTAACATCTTAAAAGATTTAGTTCTGTACCCTCAGTGTTTGATTTTGCAATGATTTCACTGTTGGGATGTGTTTTTCTACAAGTGCCTGTTTGTGTGCGCATTCAGCTAAGATAAAGCTGTTTACGGATTTTTTTAATTTTTCTGCTGTCCCATAATATAAACCTAACAAATGAACTTAACATCTTATAAAATATACTTCTTTACCCTCAGTGTTTAATTTTGCAAAGATTTCACTGTTTGGATGTGTTTTTCTATTGGTGTCTGTTTGTGTGCGCATTCAGCTGAGATAAGGCTGTTTCCGGATTTGTTTAATTTTTCTGCTGTCCCATAACATAAACCTCACAAATGAAGTTAACATCTTAAAAGATTTAGTTCTGTACCCTCAGTGTTTGATTTTGCAATGATTTCACTGTTGGGATGTGTTTTTCTACAAGTGCCTGTTTGTGTGCGCATTCAGCTAAGATAAAGCTGTTTCCAGATTTGTTTAATTTTTCTGCTGTCCCATAACATAAACCTCACAAATGAAGTTAACATCTTAAAAGATTTAGTTCTGTACCCTCAGTGTTTGATTTTGCAATGATTTCACTGTTGGGATGTGTTTTTCTACAAGTGTCTGTTTGTGTGCGCATTCAGCTGAGATAAGGCTGTTTACGGATTTTTTAAATTTTTCTGCTGTCCCATAACATAAACCTCACAAATGAAGTTAACATCTTAAAAGATTTAGTTCTGTACACTCACTGTTTGATTTTGCATTGATTTCACTGTTTGGATGTGTTTTTCTATTGGTGTCTGTTTGTGTGCGCATACAGCTGAGATAAGGCTGTTTTCGGATTTTTTTCATTTTTCTACTTTCCCATAATATAAACCTAACAAATGAACTTAACATCTTATAAGATATACTTCTTTACCCTCAGTGTTTAATTTTGCAAAGATTTCACTGTTGGGATGTGTTTTTCTACAAGTGCCTGTTTGTGTGCGCATTCAGCTGAGATAAGGCTGTTTCCGGATTTGTTTAATTTTTCTGCTGTCCCATAACATAAACCTCACAAATGAAGTTAACATCTTAAAAGATTTAGTTCTGTACCCTCAGTGTTTGATTTTGCAATGATTTCACTGTTGGGATGTGTTTTTCTACAAGTGCCTGTTTGTGTGCGCATTCAGCTAAGATAAAGCTGTTTACGGATTTTTTTAATTTTTCTGCTGTCCCATAATATAAACCTAACAAATGAACTTAACATCTTATAAAATATACTTCTTTACCCTCAGTGTTTAATTTTGCAAAGATTTCACTGTTTGGATGTGTTTTTCTATTGGTGTCTGTTTGTGTGCGCATTCAGCTGAGATAAGGCTGTTTACGGATTTTTTTAATTTTTCTGCTGTCCCATAACATAAACCTCACAAATGAAGTTAACATCTTAAAAGATTTAGTTCTGTACACTCACTGTTTGATTTTGCATTGATTTCACTGTTTGGATGTGTTTTTCTATTGGTGTCTGTTTGTGTGCGCATACAGCTGAGATAAGGCTGTTTTCGGATTTTTTTCATTTTTCTACTTTCCCATAATACAAACCTAACAAATGAACTTAACATCTTAAAATATTTAGTTCTGTACCCTCAGTGTTTGATTTTGCAATGGTTTCACTGTTGGGATGTGTTTTTCTACAAGTGTCTGTTTGTGTGCGCATTCAGCTGAGATAAGGCTGTTTACGGATTTTTTTAATTTTTCTGCTGTCCCATAACATAAACCTCACAAATGAAGTTAACATCTTAAAAGATTGGTGTCTGTTTGTGTGCGCATAACATAAACCTCACAAATGAAGTTAACATCTTAAAATATTTAGTTCTGTACCCTCAGTGTTTGATTTTGCAATGGTTTCACTGTTGGGATGTGTTTTTCTACAAGTGTCTGTTTGTGTGCGCATTCAGCTGACATAAGGCTGTTTACGGATTTTTTTAATTTTTCTGCTGTTCCATAACATAAACCTCACAAATGAAGTTAACATCTTAAAAGATTTAGTTCTGTACACTCACTGTTTGATTTTGCATTGATTTCACTGTTTGGATGTGTTTTTCTATTGGTGTCTGTTTGTGTGCGCATACAGCTGAGATAAGGCTGTTTTCGGATTTTTTTCATTTTTCTAATATTTCAAATATTCACACTCCTGCGACCTGTAGTTCCTCTTTCACTCTGGCCAAAAGGGTCTAACCCTGGATTTCCACTGGACGCGGAACGGCCGCGGAACGGCCGCGGAACGGTAGCCGTTGCAAATCGCTTCCATTCTAATCAATGTGAGCATTCCCACCGGCCGCACTGCGGCCCGGATCAGCAGCGGCCCAGAAGCGGCTCGCCGCGCCGCAGCGCTATCGATAGGAATCAGTTCTATTTTTTCCGTTGCCGCTGCTGAACCTCGTAAATTTCAACGAAGCAGATCGCACAAGACAGGAAGTCCGACACAGTATTAAAGTAAAACACTTCCGCCCCCCTTTCAAAATAAAACACAATACGCAGGTCACAACTTCACCTCAATGTTACGGTGCTCCCAGGTCAACAGTCATTTGATCCGAGGGTCTCGGAGACAATGGACGACGAGAGACTGATTATGGAAGTGGAGAAATGAAAGAAGCTGTGTTGTTGTTGTTGTTTCCTTTATACACACAGTCTATCGCGGGATCTCGCGTCCGTTCGAGATTATCGCGCGATCTTCCGTGAATACCGCTGGCTCCCAAGGCTCCGCGCCGCTGCCGTAACGCGCCCGGTGGGGATTGATGTTTGGGAGAGGACGAAGCAGAACCGCGCCACGGCCGTTCCGCGGCCGTTCCGCGTCCAGTGGAAATCCAGGGTAAGACTGTATAGAGTCTGACATGACCTGATTTTCAGTTTTTGGATACAGGACTTTGGGCTTTTTTCCCCCGGCCAAAAAAAACTGCCAAAAACACAGTCTGTAAAATTCAAACGTAAGAAAGGTGGGAAACTGTCTTTTCTTCAATAATTCCTAAAGGCAATGAGCCCGGAGGCTGATCTTTCCGTATGTGTATCAGGGATTTAGGCTTATCCCCGGTGCAGAGTTTCAGACCTGTGCAACCTTCGGAAAGGTCAATGGTCAGCCGTTGGGGTGTGTTTTTTGTAATAATTCCTAAAGGCATTCAGCCAGTGGTCTGATTTTTCCGTATCTGTATCAGGGACTAAGGCTTATCCAGGGTGCCAAGTTTCAGACCCGTGCAACCTTTGGAAAGGTCAAAGGTCAGCCGTTCGGGTGTGTTTTTTGTAATAATTCCTAAAGGCCTTAAGCCAGGAGTCTGATTTTTCCGTATGTGTATCAGGGACTAAAGCTTATCCCGGTTGCCGAGTTTCAGACCTGTGCAACCCTCGGAGAGGTCAATGGTCAGCCGTTCGGGTGTGTTTTTTGTAATAATTCCTAAAGGCATTGAGCCAGGAGTCTGATTTTTCCGTATGTGTATCAGGGATTTAGGCTTATCCCGGGTGCAGAGTTTCAGGCCTGTGCAACCTTCGGAAAGGTCAATGGTCAGCCGTTCGGGTGTGTTTTTTGTAATAATTCCTAAAGGCATTCAGCCAGTGGTCTGATTTTTCCGTATCTGTATCAGGGACTAAGGCTTATCCAGGGTGCCAAGTTTCAGACCCGTGCAACCTTTGGAAAGGTCAAAGGTCAGCCGTTCGGGTGTGTTTTTTGTAATAATTCCTAAAGGCATTGAGCCAGGAGTCTGATTTTTCCGTATGTGTATCAGGGACTAAAGCTTATCCCGGTTGCCGAGTTTCAGACCTGTGCAACCCTCGGAAAGGTCAATGGTCAGCCGTTCGGGTGTTTTTTTTGTAATAATTCCTAAAGGCATTGAGCCAGGAGTCTGATTTTTCCGTATGTGCATCAGGGACTAAGGCTAAGAGAGGAACCTCTTTTGAGCTTTTCTTAATCGTGCATTAATATTTGTAGTATCTCCTAATAAGCAGGTTTGAGGATCTAATGGGAGATGTAGTCCTAGGAGTTTTGTCATGATGCCAGAGAAATCATGCCAGAATGTGTTAAGTTTTGTGCATAACCAAGTGCAGTGTAGGAATGAACCCTCTTCTATACTACATCTAAAGCACAGGTTGGATATCTCAGGTTTATATTTATGTAATTTCTGTGGCGTAAGATAGGTTTGATGAAGAAAGTTATAATAAGTCAGCCTGTATCTAGAATTAAGAGTGGCAGTTAGACTTTTTTGACACAATTCAGCCCAGAGCTCTGTACCCATTGTCACACCCAAGTCAGACTCCCATTTCTCCCTTGATTTATGTAAACCTGGTTTTGGAGCATCATCCATCAAGAGGGAGTAGACTTTTGCAATAAGATGGGGTGCGTTACCCTCCTGAAGCAGTTTTTCCAGATCGCTGAGCATGGGTAAAGTAATTTCAGATCCCAAAACAGATTTAAGAAATGATCTTAACTGTAAATAACAAAAAAAGTTTCTACTGGACAGATCATATTTCCTCCTTAGGTCCTCAAAAGACATCAGGCATCCATCCTTATAACAGTCCTCCAAATGATGAATCCCTTTCTGGTGCCACGTTTCCAGGATCTTATTATCCACTGACATAGGTATGAGTTCGTTCTGTTTCAATGGTGTCCTGGGTGAAAATATATTTTTTAGTCCAGTATTTTTCCGGACTTCATGCCATGTTTTGATGATATGGGTCAAAACAGGGTTGTCAGTTCTTCTGGAGATGGTTGTAGGTGTCCATTTATAGCTGAAGTCTGCAGGAACCTTTTCTTTAACAGCATACATTCCAATTGAAACCCAAGGTGGGACATTTTCCCTTTCAAATAAAAAAGAAACAAGTCGCATCTGGGCAGCCAAATAATGCTTTTCAAGGTTAGGCAGTCGAAGACCCCCCAGTTTATAATCCCATGTAAGTTTTTCCATTGAAACCCTTGGAGTCTTACCATTCCATATGAATTGTCTAATATGTTTATTCAGGTTTTTAAAAAAGCTGGATGGCACTGGGATTGGTAAGGACTGAAAGAGGTACTGCAGCCTTGGTAATATATTCATTTTAATGCAATTTATTCGGCCGATCAAAGTGATAGGTAAGCTCATCCATTTCTGTAAATCCTCTATTATTCGACTAACTAGTGGTGAGTAGTTGAGTTTGTACACATTTTTAAGGTTGTTATCCACCATAATTCCAAGGTATCTTATCCCGCTTGGAGACCATTTAAATGGACCTCTTTGCTGATGTTCAGTGTAGTCAAAATTTGAAAGTGGAAGAATTTCACATTTATCGTAATTTACCTTATATCCAGAGACATATCCAAATGCATGCAAAACGGTTTTCAATTTAGCAAGGGAATCAGATGGTTTTGTTAAATACAGAATTATATCATCTGCCATCAGATTGATTTTATGTATCGTCTGGTCCACTTTCACACCTTTTATCTCTGAATCGTGTCTGATTGTCTCGGCCAGAGGTTCAATAGCTATAACGAAAAGCCCAGGGGATAAGGGACACCCTTGTCTGCTCAATCTACTGAGGGGGAAGACAGTGGACATTTGTCCATTAGTAATTATTCTGGCCTGTGGATTCTTATACAGCATTCTGACCCAATTAATAAAATAGGATCCAAATCCAAATTTACATAGAACCTTGAATAGATAGGGCCACTCAAGCCTATCAAAGGCCTTTTCCGCGTCCAGCGTAACAGCTATACTAGGTTCAGTACTGGAGGTTGCCATATGAATAACGTTAAGTAACCTACACATGTTATTGGCAGAGGATCTCTTCTGGATAAAGCCAACCTGGTCTCGGTTTATCAATTTTGGTAAGAATTCACTCAACCTGTTTGCTATAGCTTTAGAAAACAATTTATAATCCGCATTCAAGAGTGAAATTGGTCGGAAAGAGGAGCATTTTAATGGGTCTTGGTTTTTTTTATGGATCACTGTAATTATAGCCATTGAAAATGAATCAGGGAGGCTTTGTGTTTTAGATGCTAGATTAATTACATCCATAAGGAGAGGTATAAGCAAATCCTTAAACTCTTTATAAAATTCTCCCCTGGTGATTTATTAGATTGCAGCGTTGCTAGAGCGTTTTCGATCTCTTTGGAGGTAAATGGTGAATCTAAATACCTCTGGTCGTCTTGACTCAGTTTAGGCAAATCAATATTATTTAAGAATGTATCTATTGTGGACAGATCTTCTGGTGATTCCGACTTGTATAAATTAACATAAAACTTTTTAAAAGTTTCATTTATTTCTTTTGGGTTCTGTGTAATACAGCCATGTTCGTCTTCAATTTGGTTAATTGTTTTTGAACTCTCCTCTTTCTTTAATTGCCAGGATAGGACTTTATGAGCCTTCTCCCCCAGTTCGTAGTACCTTTGTTTCGTTCTCAAAATGTCTTTCTCAGCCCTATAAGTGCATAGTGTATTATACTTGAGTTTTCTTTTTACCAATAAACTGTATATCTTCTTATCCCTATGTTGCTGAAAGTCTTTTTCCAGCCCAAGAATTTCTTTTTCAAATTTTTCCACTTCTGCTACATATGATTTTTTAAGTCCTTTTGTATATGAGATTATTTGTCCTCTTAAATAAGCTTTTAATGTATCCCATAGTATGAAACTATTAGGGGAAGAAGGACAGTTTGTTTCACAGAATAGTTTGATTTGATCCCTGACAAATTTACAGAAGTTACTTTTTTTAAGGAGGGTCGGATTCAAACGCCACCTGTACATGCTGGCCATTTTCTCAGGCATTACTATAGATAGAGTGAGTGGAGAATGATCAGAAAGTATCCTTGGCAGATAATCAGACTCTAATGCTCTGTAAGCCACATGTGTTGACAGTAAGAAAAGATCAATTCTAGTATGTGAATTATGACGGTTTGAATAAAAAGAATAGTCTATGGTTTGGGGATGTATTTGCCTCCAAACATCTGTTAGATTTAAATCTTTCATAAATGATAGAGTAGTTGAGGCTGACTTAGACTTTGCAGTGGAGGTTACTGATTTATCCAAAATTGGGTCTAAACAGAAATTAAAATCTCCTCCCATAAGAATATGTTCACGACCCCCTGATACTTTAAGAAAAATGTCTTGAATAAAGGAAGTGTCATCATAATTAGGGGCGTAAAGGTTTAGCAAGGTCCATTGTTCAGAGTAAATTAGACAGTTTATTAAGACATAGCGGCCTAGTGGATCACTTATTGTTTCCTGAACAGTGATGGGAATGTTTTTGTTTATCAAAATAGCAACTCCTCTGGCTTTAGAGCTGAGAGATGAAGAGAAGACTTGGCCGATCCATCCTCTTTTTAATTTATTATGTTCCTGCGCTGTCAGATGAGTCTCCTGGATAAAGGCTATATCTGTTTGAATCTTTTTTAAATATGTTAACACCCTCTTCCTTTTAACGGGTCCGTTAAGACCATTGACATTAAAACTGACAAATTTCAACACCTTATTCATGTAAAAAGATTAAGGATTTGACAGTGACTTAGTAGTCTTTCAACAATAAGCTTAAAGAAAATGCCTCTCTGGAAACAAACAGAAAAAAAACAAATAGAAACAAAACCTCCCCGTTCCCCCAGGCACTGACCCCCTGAACACTCGGCGCCATCCAAAAACACCAATCGGGACCTCCGTTGAATGCTCCCTAAAACTATCATACCCAACTAATACCTTGGGCCCAGAGCTCTCTTGTATATAAGTTTGTAATCACTCGGTATATAAACAACCTCAAATGTAAACATTGTTAACACCCGCTTTAACCAGAAGTAAATGAAAGTTCAAGTGCAACCTCACAGCAATAGGATAAGTTAGCTTTTTGTCCATGTAGAACTTTCTAGCAGGCAAAGCTATTTGTCTTTCATTCTATTTATCTGTTCATTGTTGTAACTGGTATCAAAGCACCGTTGCCTTTAAAGTGCCTTTAAGGTGCATCGTCAAAGCCATGTTTTGTTATGTATTGCTTTCGTATGTGCCTTTGTAAATCTATCTATCATCAGAACCTGTACGACTTGTCGGTTTTATAACCTGACTGACTCTCTAACTGACTGTGGTTAGTAGCTAACAAACTGTCTAACTGCTAACTAACTGCTGCTTAACCGTGTATGTGGAATAAACCTTCAGAAAGACAGTCGAGTTGTGCCCGCCGTACTTGTTCTGGTTACCCTTTCCAGAGGGGAGTATTGAGCTGGAAAGACCAACCAGCAGAAATCTGGACAGTTATAAAACCGTTGTTGGCAACGTATCAGTGCAGTACGGACAGCCGAGCGGAGGACGACAATCGTGGAGCACCAGGACGCTGGTGAAGCGAATCAGTCGTGAATTACTAAAGAGGAGAAGCTGGAACAGAAGAGCCAACGCAGCCGTGAATAAGGTTGCGCACTTGGAATTCAGAGCTCTTCTGGGCGAAGAGCCTCACAGAGGAGAAGCCGGAACAAAGAGCCAACGCAGCCGTGAATAAGGTTGTGCACTTGGAATCCAGAGCTCTTCTGGGCGAAGAGCCTCACAGAGGAGAAGCTGGAACAGAAGAGCCAACGCAGCCGTGAATAAGGTTGTGCACTTGGAATTCAGGGCTCTTCTGGGCGAAGAGCCTCACAGAGGAGAAGCCGGAACAAAGAGCTAACGCAGCCGTGAATCAGGTTGTGAGGATTGCACAAGGAACAAAGAGCTCTTCTGGGCGAAGAGCCTCACAGACTGTGACATTGAGACGTCGACAGTTGGGGGCGTTGACATTCGTGTGCCAAAAAGACGTGTCGTTTGCAAAGAACTGAATCCTTTGAACAAGTCACTGGCAACGAACCAGAGAGTCAAATCATTTGAACAATTCCGGAGTTCAAAGAACAAAAATGGCAGACGACAAGCCAGACCTGGAAGACCTACAACGGAAGCGATCAAATGCACAGCGGAGCCTAACGACGCGTATAAACTGCCTTAATTTCAAAGCTGGTCGTCTAGGCACAGGAAAATTGTCGCAAGAGTTGGCAGGGTTGGAAAACGACTATGATACTTTCGTCGGCGCCTGCAGTGAATATATCGAAGAACTGGAACAGATAGACTCAACGGACGACAACTGTGAGTTAAGACACACTCTGACAAAGAGGGACGCCATTGGGCAAAGGTACCATGAGACAATGGAAATGTTGTGGTTTAAGGATGCTGAGCCAGAAATAAGCACCCTTGTGGCACGGTTCAATTTAGCTTTCGACCAGGCCGAGGTACTCGGCAGGAAAAGCGCACTACAGCGGTGTCAGCAAGAGGCCAGAAGGAAGGGACTGGATCAAGAACTCCACGAACTCAGAGACACTGTGCATGTTTGGAGAGACTATCAGCCATACGGGAAAGAAAAGTGGAGACTCCTTTTAACATTGGAAATTAAAAAGGAGGAACTGATGGATGAGTGGTCATGCTGCCGGGATAACAAACGGGGAGATGGGCATACCCGACCTGTAGCTCGTGCTAGTACCACCCCACCTGTTCGCACCCACTCGGCTATTAGGCAGGGCACCGTAGCTGGCACCAGTCCCCCTCATCAACCTCCTCAACAGCCTCAACAACCTAACTATGGACCCACTGTCAGCTTTACTCAGCCTCCAACCCTCACCAGTACACCACCGAAGTTTCACACTGCTCCCACCAACACCAGCATGGGACAAAGGGGAACTGTGCCCACCAGCAACTTTGGTACAGTCACAGGGGGAGAAGACAGCTCTCAGTGGGCCCGACCCAAAGCAAAGATCACTCCGATTAGCTTGCCTAAGATTTCTGGGAGCAGGACGGCTGACTGGGAGAGTATCCAGGCGCAAGTGGGTCCCACAGAGTCCTTTGAAGAGGAGCAGAAGAAACTGAAGGGTCAAGTGACAGAGTTACAGAAAGTAACGGAAGTCAATGTCAAGAAGGTAGAGGAGCAGAGTGAACTGAGGGCCGAGATGTCTGAGCTCAGCAGGGAGCTGAGCTCTGAAAGAAATCAGGAGAATCTCACTGAGCTTCAGTCTGACTTCTACCAGAAAGAGTCAGAAGAAGAAGAGTCCACTCTGCATCAAGGCCTCAAGGCACCAGAAGAGACCCAAACTGCAGAGCTGCAGGGGACCTTGGTGCAAAGTCAGGAGAATCTCACTGAGCTTCAGTCTGACTTCTACCAGAAAGAGTCAGAAGAAGAAGAGTCTACCCTGCATCAAGACCTCAAGGCACCAGAAGAGACCAGAACTGCAGAGCTGCAGGAGACCTTGGTGCAAAATCAGGAGAATCTCACTGAGCTTCAGTCTGACTTCTACCAGAAAGAGTCAGAAGAGTCTACTCTGCATCAAGACCTCAAGGCACCAGAAGAAAGACTGAGCTTAGCACAGGAGGACTTGGCTACCAACACCAGCCAACTCCTGCTAACCACACCACTGCTAACTCCAAACCAGACAGGTTTGGAGGCTCAGACAAAGGAACTGAAGAGAAGCCACAGCTCATTGGAGCCAGAGCTCACTGAACAAGAGCAGAAGCACCTGGTGATACTGCCTTTAGAGAGCAGACTTTCTGAGAAAATGCTAACACAGTGGCTTGCGCATGGGAGCAGCCCCAAGAACTATGCCTTCCAGGGAAACCATTTCGAGAAGCTCTTATTGTTCCTGGCGCCTTTTCCTCCACAACACCTGTGGAGCAAAAAGGTGTGATTCCTGTGAGGAAGGCCTCCCAGGAGGCTGGCAAGTTCACTAAGGACACTTGGGATGAGTCCCTCTCTGACGAACTCCGAGGGAAACCGATCGAGCTGTTCAAGGAGTACACTCGCTTGGGGAGCATCAAGTTCCACAGAAACCTCACACCCTCCGGCTGGAGGGGCAAGCCCTGGGGAATCACATTCTCTGACGGAAGCTGTGAATCTTACGGCGCCATACTGTACCTGCGATGGGAAACGTCAGATGGTGTAGTTACCCCGTTGGTGGACTCAAAGGCCAAGTTAACCCCCTTAAACCAAAAAGGCGATGCAGTCGAAGTCGAAATCTGTGGGGCTGTCTTCGCCGCATGCCTGAAGGAATACATGCTGAAGCATGGGAGATTGACTGTGGGAAAGTGGTATCACTTCATAGACATTCAGACGGTGCTGGGAGCCTTCCAGCGAGACAGTTACAGATTTCAAACATTCTTTGCGAATAGGGTCGGGGAGATCCAGAAGGCTGGGCCCGTAACTGATTGGTGGTGGATCCCAGGTGAAGTCAACGTCGCTGATCTCGTCACGAGAGGGTGTTCACCCGAGCAACTAGACGAAAACTCCGCGTGGCAGAACGGTCCTGAGTTCCTGTCTAGTCCAGTTAAGGATTGGCCCATGAAATCTGCAGCAAAAGTGGCAGCCGATGCTACAGAGACAATGAGTAAACTCCGGAAGAAAGACTTTACAGCAGTTCTCACCAGAACCCAAGCACAGAAGTTGTTAAACTCTGGTAGTGAAGGTCAGAATTTCACAGATGGAGTTAGCAGGTCTCTAGCAGGGCTCCAGTCGGCAGGATATGAGACAAGATCGATCCCTGTTGAGACCAAGAAAGATGAGACACTGTGGGGAGCCGCACTCATAGTCCAAGTGGGTCTGAAAAGGTACAACTCTCTAGCTAAGCTCTGTGGAGGGGTCAGTTATGCCCGAAAGGCTGTAAAGAAGTGGGTTGCTCGTATAGGGAGAGCCCCTATCCCAGCAAAGTGGGAGGTAGTACTGACAGTGACCGAACTTGAAACTGCAACTACGTCATCCCGCTACGTCATCAGAGACACTGTGAGGCGGGGAATAAAGATGAAAGTCTGGGGTGTGGTATTCAGTTGCATGGCTTCGAGAGCAAAGCATGCTGATATTGTGGAAGATCTGTCGACGGATGGATTCCTAAAGGCGTACCAGCGCTTCACGGCTCTCAGGGGCCGCCCAAGAAAACTTTGGTCAGATCAAGAGACCAACTTCGTGGGCGCCAAGCCAGTTTTAAAGGAGCTCTACGAATTCCTGAACAACATCGACAAGGATCAAGTCCAGAAGAAAGCAGCCGCCACTGGGACTGACCGGCCATGGGTGTTTCACCCAGCAGACTCTCCCCATCGAAACGGAGCACTCAAGAGAGTGTTGAGCAACATCGGGGTGGAAAGTCACCTGACAGCACTGGAGTTCCAAACTCTCCCCTACCTGGCAGCTAATCTGTCAAACGAAAGACCAATCGGCGCAAGAATCCAGGTACAAGACGAGACTGTAGGAGTCATCACTCCCAACTCACTTCTGCTTGGCCGTGCTGGGCCTAGCGGGGACTCTCGAAGGTTTGAATACCTGACTTACCCCGTTGTGCGCCTGAGAGCGGTCCAGATCGAGGTTGACAAGTTCTGGAAGCGGTGGAGCCAGCTGGCGGGCCCGGGCCTCTTCGTTCGACAGAAGTGGCACGCACCCGCAAGGAACGTCACGGTGGGAGACTTAGTGTGGTTGGCTGACCAGAATGCACTGAGAGGCCAGTTTAGGCTCGGTCGAGTTGTGGAGGCCCATCCTGATGTGAAAGGCGTAGTACGAGATGTGAAAGTGAGGACGTGCCAAAGTTGTCCGGTTTCCAGTGGACAAAGTGGGAAAGGCAAAGAAAAGGAGAACCGTCCCTCCACCATCCTTCACAGAGATGTCAGAAGGCTGGTGGTTCTGTTGCCAGTGGAGGAACAGAAATAGATTCCCCACCACATGATGGTGTGTTTCGGAAAAAGGGATCAAGACCCCCCCTCCACCATCCTCCACGAGAGGTGGTGGTGTGTTTCGGAAAGAAAAAGGATCAAGACCCCCCCTCCACCATCCTTCACGAGAGGTGGTGGTGTGTTTCGGAAAAGGGCGTCACTGCGTCATCAAGGACAATGTGAAACCTTTATTTGTCATTTGTATCTGTCATTCACATCGTGTGTAATACGTTCATACCCCAGGATGTAGCTTTATTTACCCATTTGAAAGTTAAAAAATTGTGTGTAATACGTTCATACCCCGCGATGTAGCTTTATGTACCCATTTGAAAGGTAAAATTGTGTGTAACGCGTTCGTACCCAGCAATGTAGCCATTTCGAAAGGCAAAATTTGTGGTTGTTGTGGCCTACTTGGATTTAGGAATCAGTAGGCCAAGTGGGAGGTGTAGAACTTTCTAGCAGGCAAAGCTATTTGTCTTTCATTCTATTTATCTGTTCATTGTTGTAACTGGTATCAAAGCACCGTTGCCTTTAAAGTGCCTTTAAGGTGCATCGTCAAAGCCATGTTTTGTTATGTATTGCTTTCGTATGTGCCTTTGTAAATCTATCTATCATCAGAACCTGTACGACTTGTCGGTTTTATAACCTGACTGACTCTCTAACTGACTGTGGTTAGTAGCTAACAAACTGTCTAACTGCTAACTAACTGCTGCTTAACCGTGTATGTGGAATAAACCTTCAGAAAGACAGTCGAGTTGTGCCCGCCGTACTTGTTCTGGTTACCCTTTCCAGAGGGGAGTATTGAGCTGGAAAGACCAACCAGCAGAAATCTGGACAGTCCATAATGTCCAAAAATAAATTATTTCAAAATAAAATAAAAGTAAAAATAAAATAAAAATAAATGAAAAAATACGTGAAAAGAAAAAATAAATAAATATGGCGGGGGATCGTTGCACTTACATAAGAGTCACTGGATAGTTCAAGGATATGCAGGAATCGCTCTCCCTCAGAGTTAGAGGAGTTGTGGTGCTGCACCTGTAGTCACCTGTGAGACGCAGGATTAATCACCTCCCGGGAAGTCTCGGAGAAAAGATGCCGCTGCTTCTGGTGATTTGAAGAACTTTTTCTCTCCATTAGGTAGGATGACTCTCAAGGTCGCTGGGTGGAGGAGGCTGAATTGGAGCTTCTTTGCGTGCAACTCCTTATTAACATGATTGTATTCCTTTCTTTGCTTCACCAGGTTTGCACTCAGATCTGGGAAAAACATCACTGCCTCTCCCTTGAAAGTGATCGGCCCACCTTTTTCTCTGGATGTCTTAGCAGCCATTGGGAGGATTTTATCCCGGTCCTGGTACTTGAGTAGGCGGATGAGAATGGGTCTGGGTCGCTTATCTCCTGGCGTGCGGAATGTCGGGGACCGATGCGCTCTTTCAATAATCAGCGGCTCGGGAAAGTGCTGTCGTCCCAGCACAGAGGGCATCCAATCTGTAAAGAACCGCACCGGGTCGTTTCCCTCTCCGCCCTCCTGCAGGTTAACGATGCGGACATTATTGCGTCGGCTTTGATTCTCTAGTTGGTCTACTTTGTCCACGAGAAAGTCCTTCTCCTTCATCAGACGGAGGACATGGGAGTCTAATTCAGTTAGCTTATCTTCAGCTGTGCTAATTCGCTCCTCTGCCTCCGTGATGCGTGAGCACATCCCGTCTACCACAGTTTTCAACCCCGAAATAGAATGATTAATCTCGGCAGTTTTGGCATCGAGCTTCTGTGAGAGTGCTTCATTACCGCGTTTTATTTCTTGTAGTATGGCGTGGCTTCCTTCCACTTCACGTTGCTCTTCCGCAGCCATGTTGTGCTCGGTGCTCGTTTCACGTGTTGCGGCTTGAGAAGAAAAATGGTCGATAATTGAGCTTTGCATCTTATTTCGAGATCTCAAGTCCATATTTCACCAGTTGGATAAAGTTTCAGGTACAGCGGGCGTTATTTATAACTTAAAACCGAGTTTTCCTGAAGAGCTCCGGAGCACACGTCTTCCTAGCTCAGCTGCATCACCGGACGATTTTTCCGTATCTGTATCAGGGACTAAGGCTTATCCAGGATGCCAAGTTTCAGACCCGTGGAACCTTTGGAAAGGTCAAAGGTCAGCCGTTCGGGTGTGTTTTTTGTAATAATTCCTAAAGGCATTAAGCCAGGAGTCTGATTTTTCCGTATGTGTATCAGGGACTAAGGCTGATCCAGGGTGCCGAGTTTCAGACCTGTGCAACCTTCGGAAAGGTCAATGGTCAGCTGTTCGGGTGTGTTTTTTGTAATAATTCCTAAAGGCATTGAGCCAGGAGTCTGATTTTTCCGTATGTGTATCAGGGATTTAGGCTTATCCCCGGTGCAGAGTTTCAGACCTGTGCAACCTTCGGAAAGGTCAATGGTCAGCCGTTCGGGTGTGTTTTTTGTAATAATTCCTAAAGGCATTGAGCCAGGAGTCTGATTTTTCCGTATGTGTATCAGGGATTTAGGCTTATCCCGGGTGCAGAGTTTCAGGCCTGTGCAACCTTCGGAAAGGTCAATGGTCAGCCGTTCGGGTGTGTTTTTTGTAATAATTCCTAAAGGCATTGAGCCAGGAGTCTGATTTTTCCGTATGTGTATCAGGGATTTAGGCTTATCCCGGGTGCAGAGTTTCAGGCCTGTGCAACCTTCGGAAAGGTCAACGGTCAGCCGTTCGGGTGTGTTTTTTGTAATAATTCCTAAAGGCATTGAGTCAGGAGTCTGTTTTCTCCGTATGTGTATCATACACATGGTCAGCCGTTCGGGTGTGTTTTTTGTAATAATTCCTAAAGGCATTGAGTCAGGAGTCTGATTTTTCCGTGTGTGTGTCAGGGACTAAGGCTGATCTAGGGTGCCGAGTTTCAGACCTGTGCAACCTTCGGAAAGGTCAAAGGTCAGCCGTTCGGGTGTGTTTTTTGTAATAATTCCTAAAGGCATTAAGCCAGAAGTCTGATTTTTCCGTATGTGTATCTAGGGTGCCGAGTTTAAGACCCGTGCAACCTTTGGAAAGGTCAAAGGTCAGCCATTTGGGTGTGTTTTTTGTAATAATTCCTAAAGGCATTAAGCCAGGAGTCAGATTTTTCCGTATGTGTATCAGGGACTAAGGCTGATCGAGGGTATTTTAATCTTTTTTCTACTGTCCTATAATATGAAGTTAACATCTTATAAGGTATATTGATGTACCCTCAGTGTTTGAATTTATAATGATTGCACTGTTTGGATGTGTTTTTCTATTTGTGTCTGTTTTTGTGCGCATTCAGACACACCCGAACGGCTGACCTTTGACCTTTCCAAAGGTTGCACGGGTCTGAAACTGTTTCTACTGTCCCATAACATAAACCTCACAAATAAAGTTAAAATCTTATAAGATATAGTTATATACCTTCAGTGTTTGATTTTGCAATGATTTCACTGTTTGAATGTGTTTTTCTATTTTTGTCTGTTTTTGTGCGCATTCAGCTGGAATACGACTGTTTTCTGATTTTTTTTCATTTTTCTACTGTCCCATAACATAAACCTCACAAATAAAGTTAACATCTTATAAGATATTCTTCGGTACCCTCAGTGTTTGATTTTGCAATGATTTCACTGTTTGGATGTGTTTTTCTATTTGTGTCTGTTTTTGTGCGCATTCAGCTGGAATACGACTGCTTTCTGATTTTTTTTCATTTTCTACTGTCCCATAACATAAACCTCACAAATAAAGTTAACATCTTATAAGATATACTAATGTACCCTCGTCGTTCCGCTCGTCTTGGGACCCCAAACGACATATGAAATATTCACACTCCTGCGACCTGTAGAAATGTAGTTCCTCCGAAACTTCCACTCTGGCCAAAGAGTCTAAGACTGTATAGAGTCTGACATGACCTGATTTTCAGTTTTTGGACACAGGACTTTGGGCTTTTTTCCCCCTGGCCAAAAAAAACTGCCAAAAACACAGTCTGTAAAATTCAAACGTAAGAAAGGTGGGAAACTGTCTTTTCTTCAATAATTCCTAAAGGCAATGAGCCCGGATGCTGATTTCTCCGTATGTGTATCAGGGACTCCTGGCTGATCCAGGGTGCCGAGTTTCAGACCCGCGCAACCTTTGGAAAGGTCAAAGGTCAGCCGCTGTGGTGTGTTTTTTGTAATAATTCCTAAAGGCATTGAGTCAGGAGTCTGATTTTTCCGTATGTGTATCAGGGACTAAAGCTTATCCCGGTTGCCGAGTTTCAGACCTGTGCAACCTTCGGAAAGGTCAATGGTCAGCCGTTCGGGTGTGTTTTTTGTAATAATTCATAAAGGCATCGAGCCAGGAGTCTGATTTTTCCGTATGTGTATCAGGGACTAAGGCTAATCTAGGGTGCCGAGTTTCAGACCTGTGTAACCTTCGGAAAGGTCAAAGGTCAGCCGTTTAGGTGTGTTTTTTGTAATAATTCCTAAAGGCATTAAGCCAGGAGTCTGATTTTTCCGTATGTGTATCAGGGACTAAGGCTGATCGAGGGTATTTTAATCTTTTTTCTACTGTCCTATAATATGAAGTTAACATCTTATAAGGTATATTGATGTACCCTCAGTGTTTGAATTTATAATGATTTCACTGTTTGGATGTGTTTTTCTATTTGTCTCTGTTTTTGTGTGCATTCAGCAGGGAAACGACTGTTTTCTGATTTTTTTCAATTTTCTACTGCGTCATGACATAAACCTCACAAATAAAGTTAAAATCTTATAAGATATAGTTATATACCTTCAGTGTTTGATTTTGCAATGATTTCACTGTTTGGATGTGTTTTTCTATTTTTGTCTGTTTTTGTGTGCAGTAAGCTGGAATACGACTGTTTTCTGATTTTTTTTTCATTTTTCTACTGTCCCATAACATAAACCTCACAAATAAAGTTAACATCTTATAAGATATTCTTCGGTACCCTCACTGTTTGATTTTGCAATGATTTCACTGTTTGGATGTGTTTTTCTATTTGTGTCTGTTTTTGTGCGCATTCAGCTGGAATACGACTGTTTTCTGATTTTTTTTTCATTTTCTACTGTCCCATAACATAAACCTCACAAATAAAGTTAACATCTTATAAGATATACTAATGTACCCTCGTCGTTCCGCTCGTCTTGTGACCCCAAACGACATATGAAATATTCACACTCCTGCGACCTGTAGAAATGTAGTTCCTCCAAAACTTCCACTCTGGCCAAAGAGTCTAAGACTGTATAGAGTCTGACATGACCTGATTTTCAGTTTTTGGACACAGGACTTTGGGCTTTTTCCCCCTGGCCAAAAAAAACTGCCAAAAAACACAGTCTGTAAAATTCAAACGTGAGAAAGGTGGGAAACTGTCTTTTCTTCAATAATTCCTAAAGGCAATGAGCCCGGATGCTGATTTCTCCGTATGTGTATCAGGGACTCCTGGCTGATCCAGGGTGCCGAGTTTCAGACCCGTGCAACCTTTGGAAAGGTCAAAGGTCAGCCGCTGTGGTGTGTTTTTTGTAATAATTCCTAAAGGCATTGAGGCAGGAGTCTGATTTTTCCGTATGTGTATCAGGGACTAAAGCTTATCCCGGTTGCCGAGTTTCAGACCTGTGCAACTTTCAGAAAAGGTCAATGGTCAGCCGTTCCGGTGTGTTTTTTGTACTAATTCCTAAAGGCTTTTAGCCAGGAGTCTGATTTTTCTGTATGTGTATCAGGGACTAAGGCTAATCCAGGGTGCCGAGTTTCAGACCCGTGCAACCTTTGGAAAGGTCAAAGGTCAGCCGTTCGGGTGTGTTTTTTGTAATAATTCCTAAAGGCATTAAGCCAGGAGTCTGATTTTTCCGTATGTGTATCAGGGACTAATGCTAATCCAGGGTGTCGAGTTTCAGACCCGTGCAACCTTTGGAAAGGTCAAAGGTCAGCCGTTCGGGTGTGTTTTTTGTAATAATTCCTAAAGGCATTGAGCCAGGAGTCTGATTTTTCCGTGTGTGTATCAGGGACTAAGGCTGATCTAGGGTGCCGAGTTTCAGACCCGTGCAACCTTCGGAAAGGTCAAAGGTCAGCCGTTCGGGTGTGTTTTTTGTAATAATTCCTAAAGGCATTAAGCCAGGAGTCTGATTTTTCCGTATGTGTATCAGGGACTAAGGCTGATCGAGGGTATTTTAATCTTTTTTCTACTGTCCTATAATACGAAGTTAACATCTTATAAGGTATATTGATGTACCCTCAGTGTTTAAATTTATATTGATTTCACTGTTTGGATGTGTTTTTCTATTTGTGTCTGTTTTTGTGCGCATTCAGCAGGGATACGGCTGTTTTCTGATTTTTTTCATTTTTCTACTCTCCCATAACATAAACCTCACAAATAAAGTTAAAATCTTATAAGATATAGTTATATACCTTCAGTGTTTGATTTTGCAATGATTTCACTGTTTGGATGTGTTTTTCTATTTGTCTCTGTTTTTGTGTGCATTCAGCTGGAATACGACTGTTTTCTGATTTTTTTTAATTTTTCTACTGTCCCATAACATAAACCTCAGAAATAAAGTTAACATCTTATAAGATATTGTTATATACCTTCAGTGTTTGATTTTGCAATGATTTCACTGTTTGAATGTGTTTTTCTATTTTTGTCTGTTTTTGTGCGCATTCAGCTGGAATACGACTGTTTTCTAATTTTTTTTTCATTTTTCTACTGTCCCATAACATAAACCTCACAAATAAAGTTAACATCTTATAAGATATTCTTCGGTACCCTCAGTGTTTGATTTTGCAATGATTTCACTGTTTGGATGTGTTTTTCTATTTGTGTCTGTTTTTGTGAGCATTCAGTTGGAATACGACTGTTTTCTGATTTTTTTTCATTTTCTACTGTCCCATAACATAAACCTCACAAATAAAGTTAACATCTTATAAGATATACTAATGTACCCTCGTCGTTCCGCTCGTCTTGGGACCCCAAACGACATATGAAATATTCACACTCCTGCGACCTGTAGAAATGTATTTCCTCCAAAACTTCCACTCTGGCCAAAGAGTCTAAGACTGTATAGAGTCTGACATGACCTGATTTTCAGTTTTTGGACAAAGGACTTTGGGCTTTTTTCCCCCTGGCCAAAAAAAACTGCCAAAAACACAGTCTGTAAAATTCAAACGTAAGAAAGGTGGGAAACTGTCTTTTCTTCAATAATTCCTAAAGGCAATGAGCCCGGATGCTGATTTCTCCGTATGTGTCTCAGGGACTCCTGGCTGATCCAGGGTGCAGAGTTTCAGACCCGTGCAACCTTTGGAAAGGTCAAAGTTCAGCCGCTGTGGTGTGTTTTTTGTAATAATTCCTAAAGGCATTGAGTCAGGAGTCTGATTTTTCCGTATGTGTATCAGGGACTAAAGCTTATCCCGGTTGCCGAGTTTCAGACCTGTGCAACTTTCGGAAAAGGTCAATGGTCAGCCGTTCGGGTGTGTTTTTTGTAATAATTCCTAAAGGCATTTAGCCAGGAGTCTGATTTTTCTGTATGTGTATCAGGGACTAAGGCTAATCCAGGATGCCATGTTTCAGACCCGTGCAACCTTTGGAAAGGTCAAAGGTCAGCCGTTCGGGTGTGTTTTTTGTAATAATTCCTAAAGGCATTAAGCCAGGAGTCTGATTTTTCCGTATGTGTATCAGGGACTAAGGCTAATCCAGGGTGTCGAGTTTCAGACCCGTGCAACCTTTGGAAAGGTCAAAGGTCAGCCGTTCGGGTGTGTTTTTTGTAATAATTCCTAAAGGCATTAAGCCAGGAGTCTGATTTTTCCGTGTGTGTATCAGGGACTAAGGCTGATCTAGGGTGCCGAGTTTCAGACCTGTGCAACCTTCGGAAAGGTCAAAGGTCAGCCGTTCGGGTGTGTTTTTTGTAGAGCTGGGCATAGATTAATTTTTTTAATCTAGATTAATCTCACTGCAATCTTGGAGTTAATCTAGATTAATCTAGATTAAAATGGCTCATTTGAATTCTGATGAAGGCATTCAAAATATGTGTGCGCTACTTAAATAATGACCAGAAGTAAGTCCTTGAGAACGGGTTTCTCAGGCCAGCTGGTCCATTAGACCAGAAGCCCATCTCCTGTTTGGAAAATGCATCAAAAACTGCTTGATAAAGTTATTGGTAATGAAATATGAAATAATGTTCAGTAAAATGTATGTGTTTATGTAATTGTTTATTCAGATAAACACAAAATAACCAGTAGGCAATTTAACCAGTACAGGCAATTTGAACAACCCCCATTTCTGGGATAATATGACATTAATTGAACAACTGTAGGCCTACATGAGAGGTTACATAACGTAACGTTACCTAGGGCGAAAGAGTGAAGATCCCAGCTGGCATCGATGAGGTGTACAGTAACACCAAGGTAGTTTTCATTGTTAACAGACGATCAATGATCCCCAGTCAGTGCCACACAAGTTGCCCCAGCCAACTTCTCCTCTTTCGCCGCTTTCTGTGCGGCGTGCTGTTCATTGATTCTCCGTACGATGGTTCGCCTCGCAGGAAGTTTATAAGATGGGTCACCTGTGGCCGCCTGGAGAAGAAGCTCCAGCCCCTCATCTTCAACCACACTGATAGGCCGGCAGTTGAGGGCAATCCACTGAGCTAAGAGGCCCGTTAGTTTAGCTGACAGAGCTGTGCTGACGGGCTTGCCTCGGTTGCATTCAAACATTGTAGTCTGACGAACACGACTTTTCTCGGCTTCAGTGCTTGCTCCGGCACCTTTCACATCAGCAAAGGGATGCTTTGCGTTTAGGTGGTACTTCAGACTTGACGAACTTCTACAGTAAACTAACTCGGCGTTGCACAAAGTGCATACAACCCTAGTTTTATCGAGGTTTCCATTGGGAAGCTTCTTGAAAATAAATTTCCCCTGAAGCAACCCTGCGGGCTTCGCAGCAGCGTCCATGTCAGCTGACGTTTGATGCACACGGTTCGGACTCACGCGGCACGCCCCAGCCCCCACAGCGTAATTCGGCCAGGTATACATCCGCGCTCAGCCAGGTCAGAGCCTTCTGGGCCAGGTATACATCCGCGCTAACATATCAAAGTGAAATTCATAGCTTGCTCACTATGTGGACCCAGGTCCCAGACCCAACTTTGAGAATAGATTAACGGCGATAATTTTCTTATCGCGCGATAAGAGTCTCGCGTTAACGCAGCACGTTAACGCCGTTAACGGCCCAGCACTAGTTTTTTGTAATAATTCCTAAAGGCATTAAGCCAGGAGTCTGATTTTTCCGTATGTGTATCAGGGACTAAGGCTGATCGAGGGTATTTTAATCTTTTTTCTACTGTCCTATAATATGAAGTTAACATCTTATTAGGTATATTGATGTACCCTCAGTGTTTAAATTTATATTGATTTCACTGTTTGGATGTGTTTTTCTATTTGTGTCTGTTTTTGTGCGCATTCAGCAGGGATACGGCTGTTTTCGCAATTTTTTTCATTTTTCTACTCTCCCATAACATAAACCTCACAAATAAAGTTAAAATCTTATAAGATATAGTTATATACCTTCAGTGTTTGATTTTGCAATGATTTCACTGTTTGGATGTGTTTTTCTATTTGTCTCTGTTTTTGTGTGCATTCAGCAGGGATACGGCTGTTTTCTGATTTTATTCATTTTTTTATTGTCCCATAACATAAACCTCACAAATAAAGTTAACATCTCATAAGATATAGTTATATACCTTCAGTGTTTGATTTTGCAATGATTTCACTGTTTGAATGTGTTTTTCTATTTTTGTCTGTTTTTGTGCGCATTCAGCTGGAATACGACTGTTTTCTGATTTTTTTCATTTTTCTACTGTCCCATAACATAAACCTCACAAATAAAGTTAACATCTTATAAGATATACTAATGTACCCTCGTCGTTCCGCTCGTCTTGGGACCCCAAGCGACATATGAAATATTCACACTCCTGCGACCTGTAGAAATGTAGTCCCTCCAAAACTTCCACTCTGGCCAAAGAGTCTAAGACTGTATTGAGTCTGACATGACCTGATTTTCAGTTTTTGGACACAGGACTTTGGGCTTTTTCCCCCCGGGCCAAATACTGCCAAAAACACAGTCTGTAAAATTCAAACGTAAGAAAGGTGGGAAACTGTCTTTTCTTCAATAATTCCTAAAGGCAATGAGCCCGGATGCTGATTTCTCCGTATGTGTATCAGGGACTCCTGGCTGATCCAGGGTGCTGAGTTTCAGATCTGTGCAACCTTTGGAAAGGTCAAAGGTCAGCCACTGTGGTGTATTTTTTGTAATAATTCCTAAAGGCATTGAGTCAGGAGTCTGATTTTTCCGTATGTGTATCAGGGACTAAAGCTTATCCCGGTTGCCGAGTTTCAGACCTGTGCAACTTTCGGAAAAGGTCAATGGTTAGCCGTTCGGGTGTGTTTTTTGTAATAATTCCTAAAGGCATTGAGCCAGTAGTCTGATTTTTCCGTATGTGTATCAGAGACTAAGGCTAATCTAGGGTGCCGAGTTTCAGACCTGTGTAACCTTGGAAAGGTCAAAGGTAAGCCGTTTAGGTGTGTTTTTTGTAATAATCCCTAAAGGCATTAAGCAAAGGGGGTCTGATTTTTCCGTATGTGTATCAGGGACTAAGGCTGATCCAGGGTGTCGAGTTTCAGACCCGTGCAACCTTTGGAAAAGTCAAAGGTCAGCCGTTCGGGTGTGTTTTTTGTAATAATTCCTAAAGGCATTGAGCCAGGAGTCTGATTTTTCCGTGTGTGTATCAGGGACTAAGGCTGATCTAGGGTGCCGAGTTTCAGACCTGTGCAACCTTCGGAAAGGTCAAAGGTCAGCCGTTCGGGTGTGTTTTTTGTAATAATTCCTAAAGGCATTAAGCCAGAAGTCTGATTTTTCCGTATGTGTATCTAGGGTGCCGAGTTTAAGACCCATGCAACCTTTGGAAAGGTCAAAGGTCAGCCATTTGGGTGTGTTTTTTGTAATAATTCCTAAAGGCATTAAGCCAGGAGTCTGATTTTTCCGTATGTGTATCAGGGACTAAGGCTGATCGAGGGTATTTTAATCTTTTTTCTACTGTCCTATAATATGAAGTTAACATCTTATAAGGTATATTGATGTACCCTCAGTGCTTAAATTTATAATGATTTCACTGTTTGGATGTGTTTTTCTATTTGTGTCTGTTTTTGTGCGCATTCAGAAGGAATACGGCTGTTTTCACAATTTTTTTCATTTTTCTACTGTCCCATAACATAAACCTCACAAATAAAGTTAAAATCTTATAAGATATAGTTATATACCTTCAGTGTTTGATTTTGCAATGATTTCACTGTTTGAATGTGTTTTTCTATTTTTGTCTGTTTTTGTGCGCATTCAGCTGGAATACGACTGTTTTCTGATTTTTTTTCATTTTTCTACTGTCCCATAACATAAACCTCAGAAATAAAGTTAACATCTTATAAGATATTGTTATATACCTTCAGTGTTTGATTTTGCAATGATTTCACTGTTTGAATGTGTTTTTCTATTTTTGTCTGTTTTTGTGCGGATTCAGCTGGAATACGACTGTTTTCTGATTTTTTTTCATTTTTCTACTGTCCCATAACATAAATCTCACAAATAAAGTTAACATCTTATAAGATATTCTTCGGTACCCTCAGTGTTTGATTTTGCAATGATTTCACTGTTTGGATGTGTTTTTCTATTTGTGTCTGTTTTTGTGAGCATTCAGCTGTAATACGACTGTTTTCTGATTTTTTTTCATTTTCTACTGTCCCATTACATAAACCTCACAAATAAAGTTAACATCTAATAAGATATACTAATGTACCCTCGTCGTTCCGCTCGTCTTGGGACCCCAAACGACATATGAAATATTCACACTCCTGCGACCTGTAGAAATGTAGTTCCTCCGAAACTTCCACTCTGGCCAAAGAGTCTAAGACTGTATAGAGTCTGACATGACCTGATTTTCAGTTTTTGGACACAGGACTTTGGGCTTTTTTCCCCCTGGCCAAAAAAAACTGCCAAAAACACAGTCTGTAAAATTCAAACGTAAGAAAGGTTGGAAACTGTCTTTTCTTCAATAATTCCTAAAGGCAATGAGCCCGGATGCTGATTTCTCCGTATGTGTATCAGGGACTCCTGGCTGATCCAGGGTGCCGAGTTTCAGACCCGTGCAACCTTTGGAAAGGTCAAAGGTCAGCCGCTGTGGTATGTTTTTTGTAATAATTCCTAAAGGCATTGAGCCAGGAGTCTGATTTTTCCGTGTGTGTATAGGGACTAAGGCTGATCCAGGGTGCCGAGTTTCAGACCTGTGCAACCTTCGGAAAGGTCAAAGGTCAGCCGTTCGGGTGTGTTTTTTGTAATAATTCCTAAAGGCATTAAGCCAGGAGTCTGATTTTTCCGTATGTGTATCAGGGACTAAGGCTGATCGAGGGTATTTTAATCTTTTTTCTACTGTCCTATAATATGAAGTTAACATCTTATAAGGTATATTGATGTACCCTCAGTGTTTAAATTTATATTGATTTCACTGTTTGGATGTGTTTTTCTATTTGTGTCTGTTTTTGTGCGCATTCAGCAGGGATACGGCTGTTTTCGCAATTTTTTTCATTTTTCTACTCTCCCATAACATAAACCTCACAAATAAAGTTAAAATCTTATAAGATATAGTTATATACCTTCAGTGTTTGATTTTGCAATGATTTCACTGTTTGGATGTGTTTTTCTATTTGTCTCTGTTTTTGTGTGCATTCAGCAGGGATACGGCTGTTTTCTGATTTTATTCATTTTTTTATTGTCCCATAACATAAACCTCACAAATAAAGTTAACATCTCATAAGATATAGTTATATACCTTCAGTGTTTGATTTTGCAATGATTTCACTGTTTGAATGTGTTTTTCTATTTTTGTCTGTTTTTGTGCGCATTCAGCTGGAATACGACTGTTTTCTGATTTTTTTTCATTTTTCTACTGTCCCATAACATAAACCTCACAAATAAAGTTAACATCTTATGAGATATACTAATGTACCTTCGTCGTTCCGCTCGTCTTGGGACCCCAAACGACATATGAAATATTCACACTCCTGCGACCTGTAGAAATGTAGTTCCTCCAAAACTTCCACTCTGGCCAAAGAGTCTAAGACTGTATAGAGTCTGACATGACCTGATTTTCAGTTTTTGGACACAGGACTGTGGGCTTTTTTCCCCCTGGCCAAAAAAAACTGCCAAAAACACAGTCTGTAAAATTCAAATGTAAGAAAGGTGGGAAACTGTCTTTTCTTCAATAATTCCTAAAGGCAATGAGCCCGGATGCTGATTTCTCCGTATGTGTATCAGGGACTCCTGGCTGATCCAGGGTGCCGAGTTTCAGACCCGTGCAACCTTTGGAAAGGTCAAAGGTCAGCCGCTGTGGTGTGTTTTTTGTAATAATTCCTAAAGGCATTGAGTCAGGAGTCTGATTTTTCCGTATGTGTATCAGGGACTAAAGCTTATCCCGGTTGCCGAGTTTCAGACCTGTGCAACTTTCGGAAAAGGTCAATGGTCAGCCGTTCGGGTGTGTTTTTTGTAATAATTCCTAAAGGCATTAAGCCAGGAGTCTGATTTTTCCGTATTTGTATCAGGGACTAAGGCTAGTCCAGGGTGCCAAGTTTCAGACCCGTGCAAGCTTTGGAAAGGTCAAAGGTCAGCCGTTCGGGTGTGTTTTTTGTAATAATTCCTAAAGGCATTGAGCCAGGTGTCTGATTTTTCCGTGTGTGTATCAGGGACTAAGGCTGATCCAGGGTGCCGAGTTTCAGACCTGTGCAACCTTCGGAAAGGTCAATGGTCAGCCATTCGGGTGTGTTTTTTGTAATAATTCCTAAAGGCATTGAGCCAGGAGTCTGATTTTTCCGTATGTGTATCAGGGACTAAGGCTAATCTAGGGTGCCGAGTTTCAGACCTGTGTAACCTTCGGAAAGGTCAAAGGTCAGCCGTTTAGGTGTGTTTTTTGTAATAATTCCTAAAGGCATTAAGCCAGGAGTCTGATTTTTCCGTATGTGTATCAGGGACTAAGGCTGATCGAGGGTATTTTAATCTTTTTTCTACTGTCCTATAATATGAAGTTAACATCTTATAAGGTATATTGATGTACCCTCAGTGTTTGAATTTATAATGATTTTACTGTTTGGATGTGTTTTTCTATTTGTGTCTGTTTTTGTGCGCATTCAGCAGGGATACGGCTGTTTTCGCAATTTTTTTCATTTTTCTACTGTCCCATAACATAAACCTCACAAATAAAGTTAAAATCTTATAAGACATAGTTATATACCTTCAGTGTTTGATTTTGCAATGATTTCACTGTTTGGATGTGTTTTTCTATTTATCTCTGTTTTTGTGTGCATTCAGCAGGGATACGGCTGTTTTCTGATTTTTTTTCATTTTTCTACTGTCCCATAACATAAACCTCACAAATAAATTTAACATCTTATAAGATATAGTTATATACCTTCAGTGTTTGATTTTGCAATGATTTCACTGTTTGAATGTGTTTTTCTATTTTTGTCTGTTTTTGTTTGCAGTAAGCTGGAATACGACTGTTTTCAGATTTTTTTTTCATTTTTCTACTGTCCCATAACATAAACCTCACAAATAAAGTTAACATCTTATAAGATATTCTTCGGTACCCTCAGTGTTTGATTTTGCAATAGTTTCACTGTTTGGATGTGTTTTTCTATTTGTGTCTGTTTTTGTGCGCATTCAGCTGGAATACGACTGTTTTCTGATTTTTTTTCATTTTCTACTGTCCCATAACATAAACCTCACAAATAAAGTTAACATCTTATAAGATATACTAATGTACCCTCGTCGTTCCGCTCGTCTTGGGACCCCAAACGACATATGAAATATTCACACTCCTGCGACCTGTAGAAATGTAGTTCCTCCAAAACTTCCACTCTGGCCAAAGAGTCTAAGACTGTATAGAGTCTGACATGACCTGATTTTCAGTTTTTGGACACAGGACTTTGGGCTTTTTTCCCCCTGGCCAAAAAAAACTGCCAAAAACACAGTCTGTAAAATTCAAACGTAAGAAAGGTGGGAAACTGTCTTTTCTTCAATAATTCCTAAAGGCAATGAGCCCGGATGCTGATTTCTCCGTATGTGTATCAGGGACTCCTGGCTGATCCATGGTGCTGAGTTTCAGATCTGTGCAACCTTTGGAAAGGTCAAAGGTCAGCCACTGTGGTGTATTTTTTGTAATAATTCCTAAAGGCATTGAGTCAGGAGTCTGATTTTTCCGTATGTGTATCAGGGACTAAAGCTTATCCCGGTTGCCGAGTTTCAGACCTGTGCAACTTTCGGAAAAGGTCAATGGTTAGCCGTTCGGGTGTGTTTTTTGTAATAATTCCTAAAGGCATTAAGCCAGGAGTCTGATTTTTCTGTATGTGTATCAGGGACTAAGGCTAATCCAGGGTGCCGAGTTTCAGACCCGTGCAACCTTTGGAAAGGTCAAAGGTCAGCCGTTCGGGTGTGTTTTTTGTAATAATTCCTAAAGGCATTAAGCCAGGAGTCTGGCCAAAGAGTCTAAGACTGTATAGAGTCTGACATGACCTGATTTTCAGTTTTTGGACACAGGACTTTGGGCTTTTTTCCCCCTGGCCAAAAAAAACTGCCAAAAACACAGTCTGTAAAATTCAAACGTAAGAAAGGTGGGAAACTGTCTTTTCTTCAATAATTCCTAAAGGCAATGAGCCCGGATGCTGATTTCTCCGTATGTGTATCAGGGACTCCTGGCTGATCCAGGGTGCCGAGTTTCAGACCCGTGCAACCTTTGGAAAGGTCAAAGGTCAGCCGCTGTGGTGTGTTTTTTGTAATAATTCCTAAAGGCATTGAGCCAGGAGTCCGATTTTTCTGTGTGTGTATAGGGACTAAGGCTGATCCAGGGTGCCGAGTTTCAGACCTGTGCAACCTTCGGAAAGGTCAATGGTCAGCCGTTCGGGTGTGTTTTTTGTAATAATTCATAAAGGCATCGAGCCAGGAGTCTGATTTTTCCGTATGTGTATCAGGGACTAAGGCTAATCTAGGGTGCCGAGTTTCAGACCTTTGTAACCTTCGGAAAGGTCAAAGGTCAGCCGTTTAGGTGTGTTTTTTGTAATAATTCCTAAAGGCATTAAGCCAGGAGTCTGATTTTTCCGTATGTGTATCAGGGACTAAGGCTGATCGAGGGTATTTTAATCTTTTTTCTACTGTCCTATAATATGAAGTTAACATCTTATAAGGTATATTGATGTACCCTCAGTGTTTGAATTTATAATGATTTCACTGTTTGGATGTGTTTTTCTATTTGTCTCTGTTTTTGTGTGCATTCAGCAGGGATACGGCTGTTTTCTGATTTTATTCATTTTTTTATTGTCCCATAACATAAACCTCACAAATAAAGTTAACATCTCATAAGATATAGTTATATACCTTCAGTGTTTGATTTTGCAATGATTTCACTGTTTGAATGTGTTTTTCTATTTTTGTCTGTTTTAGTGCGCATTCAGCTGGAATACGACTGTTTTCTGATTTTTTTTCATTTTTCTACTGTCCCATAACATAAACCTCAGAAATAAAGTTAACATCTTATAAGATATACTAATGTACCTTCGTCGTTCCGCTCGTCTTGGGACCCCAAACGACATATGAAATATTCACACTCCTGCGACCTGTAGAAATGTAGTTCCTCCAAAGCTTCCACTCTGGCCAAACAGTCTAAGACTGTATAGAGTCTTCAGTTTTTGGACACAGGACTGTGGGCTTTTTTCCCCCTGGCCAAAAAAAACTGCCAAAAACACAGTCTGTAAAATTCAAATGTAAGAAAGGTGGGAAACTGTCTTTTCTTCAATAATTCCTAAAGGCAATGAGCCCGGATGCTGATTTCTCCGTATGTGTATCAGGGACTCCTGGCTGATCCAGGGTGCCGAGTTTCAGACCCGTGCAACCTTTGGAAAGGTCAAAGGTCAGCCGTTCGGGTGTGTTTTTTGTAATAATTCCTAAAGGCATTGAGTCAGGAGTCTGATTTTTCCCTATGTGTATCAGGGACTAAAGCTTATCCCGGTTGCCGAGTTTCAGACCTGTGCAACTTTCGGAAAAGGTCAATGGTCAGCCGTTCGGGTGTGTTTTTTGTAATAATTCCTAAAGGCATTAAGCCAGGAGTCTGATTTTTCCGTATGTGTATCAGGGACTAAGGCTTATCCAGGGTGCCAAGTTTCAGACCCGTGCAAGCTTTGGAAAGGTCAAAGGTCAGCCGTTCGGGTGTGTTTTTTGTAATAATTCCTAAAGGCATTGAGCCAGGTGTCTGATTTTTCCGTGTGTGTATCAGGGACTAAGGCTGATCCAGGGTGCCGAGTTTCAGACCTGTGCAACCTTCGGAAAGGTCAATGGTCAGCCATTCGGGTGTGTTTTTTGTAATAATTCCTAAAGGCATTGAGCCAGGAGTCTGATTTTTCCGTATGTGTATCAGGGACTAAGGCTAATCTAGGGTGCCGAGTTTCAGACCTGTGTAACCTTCGGAAAGGTCAAAGGTCAGCCGTTTAGGTGTGTTTTTTGTAATAATTCCTAAAGGCATTAAGCCAGGAGTCTGATTTTTCCGTATGTGTATCAGGGACTAAGGCTGATCGAGGGTATTTTAATCTTTTTTCTACTGTCCTATAATATGAAGTTAACATCTTATAAGGTATATTGATGTACCCTCAGTGTTTGAATTTATAATGATTTTACTGTTTGGATGTGTTTTTCTATTTGTGTCTGTTTTTGTGCGCATTCAGCAGGGATACGGCTGTTTTCGCAATTTTTTTCATTTTTCTACTGTCCCATAACATAAACCTCACAAATAAAGTTAAAATCTTATAAGATATAGTTATATACCTTCAGTGTTTGATTTTGCAATGATTTCACTGTTTGGATGTGTTTTTCTATTTGTCTCTGTTTTTGTGTGCATTCAGCAGGGATACGGCTGTTTTCTGATTTTTTTTCATTTTTCTACTGTCCCATAACATAAACCTCACAAATAAATTTAACATCTTATAAGATATAGTTATATACCTTCAGTGTTTGATTTTGCAATGATTTCACTGTTTGATTGTGTTTTTCTATTTTTGTCTGTTTTTGTTTGCAGTATGCTGGAATACGACTGTTTTCTGATTTTTTTTTCATTTTTCTACTGTCCCATAACATAAACCTCACAAATAAAGTTAACATCTTATAAGATATTCTTCGGTACCCTCAGTGTTTGATTTTGCAATAGTTTCACTGTTTGGATGTGTTTTTCTATTTGTGTCTGTTTTTGTGCGCATTCAGCTGGAATACGACTGTTTTCTGATTTTTTTTCATTTTCTACTGTCCCATAACATAAACCTCTCAAATAAAGTTAACATCTTATAAGATATACTAATGTACCCTCGTCGTTCCGCTCGTCTTGGGACCCCAAACGACATATGAAATATTCACACTCCTGCGACCTGTAGAAATGTAGTTCCTCCAAAACTTCCACTCTGGCCAAAGAGTCTAAGACTGTATAGAGTCTGACATGACCTGATTTTCAGTTTTTGGACACAGGACTTTGGGCTTTTTTCCCCCTGGCCAAAAAAAACTGCCAAAAACACAGTCTGTAAAATTCAAACGTAAGAAAGGTGGGAAACTGTCTTTTCTTCAATAATTCCTAAAGGCAATGAGCCCGGATGCTGATTTCTCCGTATGTGTATCAGGGACTCCTGGCTGATCCAGGGTGCTGAGTTTCAGATCTGTGCAACCTTTGGAAAGGTCAAAGGTCAGCCACTGTGGTGTATTTTTTGTAATAATTCCTAAAGGCATTGAGTCAGGAGTCTGATTTTTCCGTATGTGTATCAGGGACTAAAGCTTATCCCGGTTGCCGAGTTTCAGACCTGTGCAACTTTCGGAAAAGGTCAATGGTTAGCCGTTCGGGTGTGTTTTTTGTAATAATTCCTAAAGGCATTAAGCCAGGAGTCTGATTTTTCTGTATGTGTATCAGGGACTAAGGCTAATCCAGGGTGCCGAGTTTCAGACCCGTGCAACCTTTGGAAAGGTCAAAGGTCAGCCGTTCGGGTGTGTTTTTTGTAATAATTCCTAAAGGCATTAAGCCAGGAGTCTGGCCAAAGAGTCTAAGACTGTATAGAGTCTGACATGACCTGATTTTCAGTTTTTGGACACAGGACTTTGGGCTTTTTTCCCCCTGGCCAAAAAAAACTGCCAAAAACACAGTCTGTAAAATTCAAACGTAAAAAAGGTGGGAAACTGTCTTTTCTTCAATAATTCCTAAAGGCAATGAGCCCGGATGCTGATTTCTCCGTATGTGTATCAGGGACTCCTGGCTGATCCAGGGTGCCGAGTTTCAGACCCGTGCAACCTTTGGAAAGGTCAAAGGTCAGCCGCTGTGGTGTGTTTTTTGTAATAATTCCTAAAGGCATTGAGCCAGGAGTCCGATTTTTCTGTGTGTGTATAGGGACTAAGGCTGATCCAGGGTGCCGAGTTTCAGACCTGTGCAACCTTCGGAAAGGTCAATGGTCAGCCGTTCGGGTGTGTTTTTTGTAATAATTCATAAAGGCATCGAGCCAGGAGTCTGATTTTTCCGTATGTGTATCAGGGACTAAGGCTAATCTAGGGTGCCGAGTTTCAGACCTTTGTAACCTTCGGAAAGGTCAAAGGTCAGCCGTTTAGGTGTGTTTTTTGTAATAATTCCTAAAGGCATTAAGCCAGGAGTCTGATTTTTCCGTATGTGTATCAGGGACTAAGGCTGATCGAGGGTATTTTAATCTTTTTTCTACTGTCCTATAATATGAAGTTAACATCTTATAAGGTATATTGATGTACCCTCAGTGTTTGAATTTATAATGATTTCACTGTTTGGATGTGTTTTTCTATTTGTCTCTGTTTTTGTGTGCATTCAGCAGGGATACGGCTGTTTTCTGATTTTATTCATTTTTTTATTGTCCCATAACATAAACCTCACAAATAAAGTTAACATCTCATAAGATATAGTTATATACCTTCAGTGTTTGATTTTGCAATGATTTCACTGTTTGAATGTGTTTTTCTATTTTTGTCTGTTTTAGTGCGCATTCAGCTGGAATACGACTGTTTTCTGATTTTTTTTCATTTTTCTACTGTCCCATAACATAAACCTCAGAAATAAAGTTAACATCTTATAAGATATACTAATGTACCTTCGTCGTTCCGCTCGTCTTGGGACCCCAAACGACATATGAAATATTTACACTCCTGCGACCTGTAGAAATGTAGTTCCTCCAAAACTTCCACTCTGGCCAAAGAGTCTAAGACTGTATAGAGTCTGACATGACCTGATTTTCAGTTTTTGGACACAGGACTTTGGGCTTTTTTCCCCCTGGCCAAAAAAAACTGCCAAAAACACAGTCTGTAAAATTCAAACGTAAGAAAGGTGGGAAACTGTCTTTTCTTCAATAATTCCTAAAGGCAATGAGCCCGGATGCTGATTTCTCCGTATGTGTATCAGGGACTCCTGGCTGATCCAGGGTGCTGAGTTTCAGATCTGTGCAACCTTTGGAAAGGTCAAAGGTCAGCCACTGTGGTGTATTTTTTGTAATAATTCCTAAAGGCATTGAGTCAGGAGTCTGATTTTTCCGTATGTGTATCAGGGACTAAAGCTTATCCCGGTTGCCGAGTTTCAGACCTGTGCAACTTTCGGAAAAGGTCAATGGTTAGCCGTTCGGGTGTGTTTTTTGTAATAATTCCTAAAGGCATTAAGCCAGGAGTCTGATTTTTCTGTATGTGTATCAGGGACTAAGGCTAATCCAGGGTGCCGAGTTTCAGACCCGTGCAACCTTTGGAAAGGTCAAAGGTCAGCCGTTCGGGTGTGTTTTTTGTAATAATTCCTAAAGGCATTAAGCCAGGAGTCTGGCCAAAGAGTCTAAGACTGTATAGAGTCTGACATGACCTGATTTTCAGTTTTTGGACACAGGACTTTGGGCTTTTTTCCCCCTGGCCAAAAAAAACTGCCAAAAACACAGTCTGTAAAATTCAAACGTAAAAAAGGTGGGAAACTGTCTTTTCTTCAATAATTCCTAAAGGCAATGAGCCCGGATGCTGATTTCTCCGTATGTGTATCAGGGACTCCTGGCTGATCCAGGGTGCCGAGTTTCAGACCCGTGCAACCTTTGGAAAGGTCAAAGGTCAGCCGCTGTGGTGTGTTTTTTGTAATAATTCCTAAAGGCATTGAGCCAGGAGTCCGATTTTTCTGTGTGTGTATAGGGACTAAGGCTGATCCAGGGTGCCGAGTTTCAGACCTGTGCAACCTTCGGAAAGGTCAATGGTCAGCCGTTCGGGTGTGTTTTTTGTAATAATTCATAAAGGCATCGAGCCAGGAGTCTGATTTTTCCGTATGTGTATCAGGGACTAAGGCTAATCTAGGGTGCCGAGTTTCAGACCTTTGTAACCTTCGGAAAGGTCAAAGGTCAGCCGTTTAGGTGTGTTTTTTGTAATAATTCCTAAAGGCATTAAGCCAGGAGTCTGATTTTTCCGTATGTGTATCAGGGACTAAGGCTGATCGAGGGTATTTTAATCTTTTTTCTACTGTCCTATAATATGAAGTTAACATCTTATAAGGTATATTGATGTACCCTCAGTGTTTGAATTTATAATGATTTCACTGTTTGGATGTGTTTTTCTATTTGTCTCTGTTTTTGTGTGCATTCAGCAGGGATACGGCTGTTTTCTGATTTTATTCATTTTTTTATTGTCCCATAACATAAACCTCACAAATAAAGTTAACATCTCATAAGATATAGTTATATACCTTCAGTGTTTGATTTTGCAATGATTTCACTGTTTGAATGTGTTTTTCTATTTTTGTCTGTTTTAGTGCGCATTCAGCTGGAATACGACTGTTTTCTGATTTTTTTTCATTTTTCTACTGTCCCATAACATAAACCTCAGAAATAAAGTTAACATCTTATAAGATATACTAATGTACCTTCGTCGTTCCGCTCGTCTTGGGACCCCAAACGACATATGAAATATTTACACTCCTGCGACCTGTAGAAATGTAGTTCCTCCAAAACTTCCACTCTGGCCAAACAGTCTAAGACTGTATAGAGTCTTCAGTTTTTGGACACAGGACTGTGGGCTTTTTTCCCCCTGGCCAAAAAAAACTGCCAAAAACACAGTCTGTAAAATTCAAATGTAAGAAAGGTGGGAAACTGTCTTTTCTTCAATAATTCCTAAAGGCAATGAGCCCGGATGCTGATTTCTCCGTATGTGTATCAGGGACTCCTGGCTGATCCAGGGTGCCGAGTTTCAGACCCGTGCAACCCTTGGAAAGGTCAAAGGTCAGCCGCTGTGTTGTGTTTTTTGTAATAATTCCTAAAGGCATTGAGTCAGGAGTCTGATTTTTCCCTATGTGTATCAGGGACTAAAGCTTATCCCGGTTGCCGAGTTTCAGACCTGTGCAACTTTCGGAAAAGGTCAATGGTCAGCCGTTCGGATGTGTTTTTTGTAATAATTCCTAAAGGCATTAAGCCAGGAGTCTGATTTTTCCGTATGTGTATCAGGGACTAAGGCTAATCCAGGGTGCCAAGTTTCAGACCCGTGCAAGCTTTGGAAAGGTCAAAGGTCAGCCGTTCGGGTGTGTTTTTTGTAATAATTCCTAAAGGCATTGAGCCAGGTGTCTGATTTTTCCGTGTGTGTATCAGGGACTAAGGCTGATCCAGGGTGCCGAGTTTCAGACCTGTGCAACCTTCGGAAAGGTCAATGGTCAGCCATTCGGGTGTGTTTTTTGTAATAATTCCTAAAGGCATTGAGCCAGGAGTCTGATTTTTCCGTATGTGTATCAGGGACTAAGGCTAATCTAGGGTGCCGAGTTTCAGACCTGTGTAACCTTCGGAAAGGTCAAAGGTCAGCCGTTTAGGTGTGTTTTTTGTAATAATTCCTAAAGGCATTAAGCCAGGAGTCTGATTTTTCCGTATGTGTATCAGGGACTAAGGCTGATCGAGGGTATTTTAATCTTTTTTCTACTGTCCTATAATATGAAGTTAACATCTTATAAGGTATATTGATGTACCCTCAGTGTTTGAATTTATAATGATTTTACTGTTTGGATGTGTTTTTCTATTTGTGTCTGTTTTTGTGCGCATTCAGCAGGGATACGGCTGTTTTCGCAATTTTTTTCATTTTTCTACTGTCCCATAACATAAACCTCACAAATAAAGTTAAAATCTTATAAGATATAGTTATATACCTTCAGTGTTTGATTTTGCAATGATTTCACTGTTTGGATGTGTTTTTCTATTTGTCTCTGTTTTTGTGTGCATTCAGCAGGGATACGGCTGTTTTCTGATTTTTTTTCATTTTTCTACTGTCCCATAACATAAACCTCACAAATAAATTTAACATCTTATAAGATATAGTTATATACCTTCAGTGTTTGATTTTGCAATGATTTCACTGTTTGAATGTGTTTTTCTATTTTTGTCTGTTTTTGTTTGCAGTATGCTGGAATACGACTGTTTTCTGATTTTTTTTTCATTTTTCTACTGTCCCATAACATAAACCTCACAAATAAAGTTAACATCTTATAAGATATTCTTCGGTACCCTCAGTGTTTGATTTTGCAATAGTTTCACTGTTTGGATGTGTTTTTCTATTTGTGTCTGTTTTTGTGCATATTCAGCTGGAATACGACTGTTTTCTGATTTTTTTTCATTTTCTACTGTCCCATAACATAAACCTCACAAATAAAGTTAACATCTTATAAGATATACTAATGTACCCTCGTCGTTCCGCTCGTCTTGGGACCCCAAACGACATATGAAATATTCACACTCCTGCGACCTGTAGAAATGTAGTTCCTCCAAAACTTCCACTCTGGCCAAAGAGTCTAAGACTGTATAGAGTCTGACATGACCTGATTTTCAGTTTTTGGACACAGGACTTTGGGCTTTTTTCCCCCTGGCCAAAAAAAACTGCCAAAAACACAGTCTGTAAAATTCAAACGTAAGAAAGGTGGGAAACTGTCTTTTCTTCAATAATTCCTAAAGGCAATGAGCCCGGATGCTGATTTCTCCGTATGTGTATCAGGGACTCCTGGCTGATCCAGGGTGCTGAGTTTCAGATCTGTGCAACCTTTGGAAAGGTCAAAGGTCAGCCACTGTGGTGTATTTTTTGTAATAATTCCTAAAGGCATTGAGTCAGGAGTCTGATTTTTCCGTATGTGTATCAGGGACTAAAGCTTATCCCGGTTGCCGAGTTTCAGACCTGTGCAACTTTCGGAAAAGGTCAATGGTTAGCCGTTCGGGTGTGTTTTTTGTAATAATTCCTAAAGGCATTAAGCCAGGAGTCTGATTTTTCTGTATGTGTATCAGGGACTAAGGCTAATCCAGGGTGCCGAGTTTCAGACCCGTGCAACCTTTGGAAAGGTCAAAGGTCAGCCGTTCGGGTGTGTTTTTTGTAATAATTCCTAAAGGCATTAAGCCAGGAGTCTGGCCAAAGAGTCTAAGACTGTATAGAGTCTGACATGACCTGATTTTCAGTTTTTGGACACAGGACTTTGGGCTTTTTTCCCCCTGGCCAAAAAAAACTGCCAAAAACACAGTCTGTAAAATTCAAACGTAAGAAAGGTGGGAAATTGTCTTTTCTTCAATAATTCCTAAAGGCAATGAGCCCGGATGCTGATTTCTCCGTATGTGTATCAGGGACTCCTGGCTGATCCAGGGTGCCGAGTTTCAGACCCGTGCAACCTTTGGAAAGGTCAAAGGTCAGCCGCTGTGGTGTGTTTTTTGTAATAATTCCTAAAGGCATTGAGCCAGGAGTCCGATTTTTCTGTGTGTGTATAGGGACTAAGGCTGATCCAGGGTGCCGAGTTTCAGACCTGTGCAACCTTCGGAAAGGTCAATGGTCAGCCGTTCGGGTGTGTTTTTTGTAATAATTCATAAAGGCATCGAGCCAGGAGTCTGATTTTTCCGTATGTGTATCAGGGACTAAGGCTAATCTAGGGTGCCGAGTTTCAGACCTTTGTAACCTTCGGAAAGGTCAAAGGTCAGCCGTTTAGGTGTGTTTTTTGTAATAATTCCTAAAGGCATTAAGCCAGGAGTCTGATTTTTCCGTATGTGTATCAGGGACTAAGGCTGATCGAGGGTATTTTAATCTTTTTTCTACTGTCCTATAATATGAAGTTAACATCTTATAAGGTATATTGATGTACCCTCAGTGTTTGAATTTATAATGATTTCACTGTTTGGATGTGTTTTTCTATTTGTCTCTGTTTTTGTGTGCATTCAGCAGGGATACGGCTGTTTTCTGATTTTATTCATTTTTTTATTGTCCCATAACATAAACCTCACAAATAAAGTAAACATCTCATAAGATATAGTTATATACCTTCAGTGTTTGATTTTGCAATGATTTCACTGTTTGAATGTGTTTTTCTATTTTTGTCTGTTTTAGTGCGCATTCAGCTGGAATACGACTGTTTTCTGATTTTTTTTCATTTTTCTACTGTCCCATAACATAAACCTCAGAAATAAAGTTAACATCTTATAAGATATTCTAATGTACCTTCGTCGTTCCGCTCGTCTTGGGACCCCAAACGACATATGAAATATTTACACTCCTGCGACCTGTAGAAATGTAGTTCCTCCAAAACTTCCACTCTGGCCAAACAGTCTAAGACTGTATAGAGTCTTCAGTTTTTGGACACAGGACTGTGGGCTTTTTTCCCCCTGGCCAAAAAAAACTGCCAAAAACACAGTCTGTAAAATTCAAATGTAAGAAAGGTGGGAAACTGTCTTTTCTTCAATAATTCCTAAAGGCAATGAGCCCGGATGCTGATTTCTCCGTATGTGTATCAGGGACTCCTGGCTGATCCAGGGTGCCGAGTTTCAGACCCGTGCAACCCTTGGAAAGGTCAAAGGTCAGCCGCTGTGGTGTGTTTTTTGTAATAATTCCTAAAGGCATTGAGGCAGGAGTCTGATTTTTCCGTATGTGTATCAGGGACTAAAGCTTATCCCGGTTGCCGAGTTTCAGACCTGTGCAACTTTCGGAAAAGGTCAATGGTCAGCCGTTCGGATGTGTTTTTTGTAATAATTCCTAAAGGCATTAAGCCAGGAGTCTGATTTTTCCGTATGTGTATCAGGGACTAAGGCTAATCTAGGGTGCCGAGTTTCAGACCTGTGTAACCTTCGGAAAGGTCAAAGGTCAGCCGTTTAGGTGTGTTTTTTGTAATAATTCCTAAAGGCATTAAGCCAGGAGTCTGATTTTTCCGTATGTGTATCAGGGACTAAGGCTGATCGAGGGTATTTTAATCTTTTTTCTACTGTCCTATAATATGAAGTTAACATCTTATAAGGTATATTGATGTACCCTCAGTGTTTGAATTTATAATGATTTTACTGTTTGGATGTGTTTTTCTATTTGTGTCTGTTTTTGTGCGCATTCAGCAGGGATACGGCTGTTTTCGCAATTTTTTTCATTTTTCTACTGTCCCATAACATAAACCTCACAAATAAAGTTAAAATCTTATAAGATATAGTTATATACCTTCAGTGTTTGATTTTGCAATGATTTCACTGTTTGGATGTGTTTTTCTATTTGTCTCTGTTTTTGTGTGCATTCAGCAGGGATACGGCTGTTTTCTGATTTTTTTTCATTTTTCTACTGTCCCATAACATAAACCTCACAAATAAATTTAACATCTTATAAGATATAGTTATATACCTTCAGTGTTTGATTTTGCAATGATTTCACTGTTTGAATGTGTTTTTCTATTTTTGTCTGTTTTTGTTTGCAGTATGCTGGAATACGACTGTTTTCTGATTTTTTTTTCATTTTTCTACTGTCCCATAACATAAACCTCACAAATAAAGTTAACATCTTATAAGATATTCTTCGGTACCCTCAGTGTTTGATTTTGCAATAGTTTCACTGTTTGGATGTGTTTTTCTATTTGTGTCTGTTTTTGTGCATATTCAGCTGGAATACGACTGTTTTCTGATTTTTTTTCATTTTCTACTGTCCCATAACATAAACCTCACAAATAAAGTTAACATCTTATAAGATATACTAATGTACCCTCGTCGTTCCGCTCGTCTTGGGACCCCAAACGACATATGAAATATTCACACTCCTGCGACCTGTAGAAATGTAGTTCCTCCAAAACTTCCACTCTGGCCAAAGAGTCTAAGACTGTATAGAGTCTGACATGACCTGATTTTCAGTTTTTGGACACAGGACTTTGGGCTTTTTTCCCCCTGGCCAAAAAAAACTGCCAAAAACACAGTCTGTAAAATTCAAACGTAAGAAAGGTGGGAAACTGTCTTTTCTTCAATAATTCCTAAAGGCAATGAGCCCGGATGCTGATTTCTCCGTATGTGTATCAGGGACTCCTGGCTGATCCAGGGTGCTGAGTTTCAGATCTGTGCAACCTTTGGAAAGGTCAAAGGTCAGCCACTGTGGTGTATTTTTTGTAATAATTCCTAAAGGCATTGAGTCAGGAGTCTGATTTTTCCGTATGTGTATCAGGGACTAAAGCTTATCCCGGTTGCCGAGTTTCAGACCTGTGCAACTTTCGGAAAAGGTCAATGGTTAGCCGTTCGGGTGTGTTTTTTGTAATAATTCCTAAAGGCATTAAGCCAGGAGTCTGATTTTTCTGTATGTGTATCAGGGACTAAGGCTAATCCAGGGTGCCGAGTTTCAGACCCGTGCAACCTTTGGAAAGGTCAAAGGTCAGCCGTTCGGGTGTGTTTTTTGTAATAATTCCTAAAGGCATTAAGCCAGGAGTCTGGCCAAAGAGTCTAAGACTGTATAGAGTCTGACATGACCTGATTTTCAGTTTTTGGACACAGGACTTTGGGCTTTTTTCCCCCTGGCCAAAAAAAACTGCCAAAAACACAGTCTGTAAAATTCAAACGTAAGAAAGGTGGGAAATTGTCTTTTCTTCAATAATTCCTAAAGGCAATGAGCCCGGATGCTGATTTCTCCGTATGTGTATCAGGGACTCCTGGCTGATCCAGGGTGCCGAGTTTCAGACCCGTGCAACCTTTGGAAAGGTCAAAGGTCAGCCGCTGTGGTGTGTTTTTTGTAATAATTCCTAAAGGCATTGAGCCAGGAGTCCGATTTTTCTGTGTGTGTATAGGGACTAAGGCTGATCCAGGGTGCCGAGTTTCAGACCTGTGCAACCTTCGGAAAGGTCAATGGTCAGCCGTTCGGGTGTGTTTTTTGTAATAATTCATAAAGGCATCGAGCCAGGAGTCTGATTTTTCCGTATGTGTATCAGGGACTAAGGCTAATCTAGGGTGCCGAGTTTCAGACCTTTGTAACCTTCGGAAAGGTCAAAGGTCAGCCGTTTAGGTGTGTTTTTTGTAATAATTCCTAAAGGCATTAAGCCAGGAGTCTGATTTTTCCGTATGTGTATCAGGGACTAAGGCTGATCGAGGGTATTTTAATCTTTTTTCTACTGTCCTATAATATGAAGTTAACATCTTATAAGGTATATTGATGTACCCTCAGTGTTTGAATTTATAATGATTTCACTGTTTGGATGTGTTTTTCTATTTGTCTCTGTTTTTGTGTGCATTCAGCAGGGATACGGCTGTTTTCTGATTTTATTCATTTTTTTATTGTCCCATAACATAAACCTCACAAATAAAGTAAACATCTCATAAGATATAGTTATATACCTTCAGTGTTTGATTTTGCAATGATTTCACTGTTTGAATGTGTTTTTCTATTTTTGTCTGTTTTAGTGCGCATTCAGCTGGAATACGACTGTTTTCTGATTTTTTTTCATTTTTCTACTGTCCCATAACATAAACCTCAGAAATAAAGTTAACATCTTATAAGATATACTAATGTACCTTCGTCGTTCCGCTCGTCTTGGGACCCCAAACGACATATGAAATATTTACACTCCTGCGACCTGTAGAAATGTAGTTCCTCCAAAACTTCCACTCTGGCCAAACAGTCTAAGACTGTATAGAGTCTTCAGTTTTTGGACACAGGACTGTGGGCTTTTTTCCCCCTGGCCAAAAAAAACTGCCAAAAACACAGTCTGTAAAATTCAAATGTAAGAAAGGTGGGAAACTGTCTTTTCTTCAATAATTCCTAAAGGCAATGAGCCCGGATGCTGATTTCTCCGTATGTGTATCAGGGACTCCTGGCTGATCCAGGGTGCCGAGTTTCAGACCCGTGCAACCCTTGGAAAGGTCAAAGGTCAGCCGCTGTGGTGTGTTTTTTGTAATAATTCCTAAAGGCATTGAGTCAGGAGTCTGATTTTTCCCTATGTGTATCAGGGACTAAAGCTTATCCCGGTTGCCGAGTTTCAGACCTGTGCAACTTTCGGAAAAGGTCAATGGTCAGCCGTTCGGATGTGTTTTTTGTAATAATTCCTAAAGGCATTAAGCCAGGAGTCTGATTTTTCCGTATGTGTATCAGGGACTAAGGCTAATCCAGGGTGCCAAGTTTCAGACCCGTGCAAGCTTTGGAAAGGTCAAAGGTCAGCTGTTCGGGTGTGTTTTTTGTAATAATTCCTAAAGGCATTGAGCCAGGTGTCTGATTTTTCCGTGTGTGTATCAGGGACTAAGGCTGATCCAGGGTGCCGAGTTTCAGACCTGTGCAACCTTCGGAAAGGTCAATGGTCAGCCATTCGGGTGTGTTTTTTGTAATAATTCCTAAAGGCATTGAGCCAGGAGTCTGATTTTTCCGTATGTGTATCAGGGACTAAGGCTAATCTAGGGTGCCGAGTTTCAGACCTGTGTAACCTTCGGAAAGGTCAAAGGTCAGCCGTTTAGGTGTGTTTTTTGTAATAATTCCTAAAGGCATTAAGCCAGGAGTCTGATTTTTCCGTATGTGTATCAGGGACTAAAGCTTATCCCGGTTGCCGAGTTTCAGACCTGTGCAACCCTCGGAGAGGTCAATGGTCAGCCGTTCGGGTGTGTTTTTTGTAATAATTCCTAAAGGCATTGAGCCAGGAGTCTAATTTTTCCGTATGTGTATCAGGGATTTAGGCTTATCCCGGGTGCAGAGTTTCAGGCCTGTGCAACCTTCGGAAAGGTCAATGGTCAGCCGTTCGGGTGTGTTTTTTGTAATAATTCCTAAAGGCATTCAGCCAGTGGTCTGATTTTTCCGTATCTGTATCAGGGACTAAGGCTTATCCAGGGTGCCAAGTTTCAGACCCGTGCAACCTTTGGAAAGGTCAAAGGTCAGCCGTTCGGGTGTGTTTTTTGTAATAATTCCTAAAGGCATTGAGCCAGGAGTCTGATTTTTCCGTATGTGTATCAGGGACTAAAGCTTATCCCGGTTGCCGAGTTTCAGACCTGTGCAACCCTCGGAAAGGTCAATGGTCAGCCGTTCGGGTGTTTTTTTTGTAATAATTCCTAAAGGCATTGAGCCAGGAGTCTGATTTTTCCGTATGTGCATCAGGGACTAAGGCTAAGAGAGGAACCTCTTTTGAGCTTTTCTTAATCGTGCATTAATATTTGTAGTATCTCCTAATAAGCAGGTTTGAGGATCTAATGGGAGATGTAGTCCTAGGAGTTTTGTCATGATGCCAGAGAAATCATGCCAGAATGTGTTAAGTTTTGTGCATAACCAAGTGCAGTGTAGGAATGAACCCTCTTCTATACTACATCTAAAGCACAGGTTGGATATCTCAGGTTTATATTTATGTAATTTCTGTGGCGTAAGATAGGTTTGATGAAGAAAGTTATAATAAGTCAGCCTGTATCTAGAATTAAGAGTGGCAGTTAGACTTTTTTGACACAATTCAGCCCAGAGCTCTGTACCCATTGTCACACCCAAGTCAGACTCCCATTTCTCCCTTGATTTATGTAAACCTGGTTTTGGAGCATCATCCATCAAGAGGGAGTAGACTTTTGCAATAAGATGGGGTGCGTTACCCTCCTGAAGCAGTTTTTCCAGATCGCTGAGCATGGGTAAAGTAATTTCAGATCCCAAAACAGATTTAAGAAATGATCTTAACTGTAAATAACAAAAAAAGTTTCTACTGGACAGATCATATTTCCTCCTTAGGTCCTCAAAAGACATCAGGCATCCATCCTTATAACAGTCCTCCAAATGATGAATCCCTTTCTGGTGCCACGTTTCCAGGATCTTATTATCCACTGACATAGGTATGAGTTCGTTCTGTTTCAATGGTGTCCTGGGTGAAAATATATTTTTTAGTCCAGTATTTTTCCGGACTTCATGCCATGTTTTGATGATATGGGTCAAAACAGGGTTGTCAGTTCTTCTGGAGATGGTTGTAGGTGTCCATTTATAGCTGAAGTCTGCAGGAACCTTTTCTTTAACAGCATACATTCCAATTGAAACCCAAGGTGGGACATTTTCCCTTTCAAATAAAAAAGAAACAAGTCGCATCTGGGCAGCCAAATAATGCTTTTCAAGGTTAGGCAGTCGAAGACCCCCCAGTTTATAATCCCATGTAAGTTTTTCCATTGAAACCCTTGGAGTCTTACCATTCCATATGAATTGTCTAATATGTTTATTCAGGTTTTTAAAAAAGCTGGATGGCACTGGGATTGGTAAGGACTGAAAGAGGTACTGCAGCCTTGGTAATATATTCATTTTAATGCAATTTATTCGGCCGATCAAAGTGATAGGTAAGCTCATCCATTTCTGTAAATCCTCTATTATTCGACTAACTAGTGGTGAGTAGTTGAGTTTGTACACATTTTTAAGGTTGTTATCCACCATAATTCCAAGGTATCTTATCCCGCTTGGAGACCATTTAAATGGACCTCTTTGCTGATGTTCAGTGTAGTCAAAATTTGAAAGTGGAAGAATTTCACATTTATCGTAATTTACCTTATATCCAGAGACATATCCAAATGCATGCAAAACGGTTTTCAATTTAGCAAGGGAATCAGATGGTTTTGTTAAATACAGAATTATATCATCTGCCATCAGATTGATTTTATGTATCGTCTGGTCCACTTTCACACCTTTTATCTCTGAATCGTGTCTGATTGTCTCGGCCAGAGGTTCAATAGCTATAACGAAAAGCCCAGGGGATAAGGGACACCCTTGTCTGCTCGATCTACTGAGGGGGAAGACAGTGGACATTTGTCCATTAGTAATTATTCTGGCCTGTGGATTCTTATACAGCATTCTGACCCAATTAATAAAATAGGATCCAAATCCAAATTTACATAGAACCTTGAATAGATAGGGCCACTCAAGCCTATCAAAGGCCTTTTCCGCGTCCAGCGTAACGGCTATACTAGGTTCAGTACTGGAGGTTGCCATATGAATAACGTTAAGTAACCTACACATGTTATTGGCAGAGGATCTCTTCTGGATAAAGCCAACCTGGTCTCGGTTTATCAATTTTGGTAAGAATTCACTCAACCTGTTTGCTATAGCTTTAGAAAACAATTTATAATCCGCATTCAAGAGTGAAATTGGTCGGAAAGAGGAGCATTTTAAGGGGTCTTGGTTTTTTTTATGGATCACTGTAATTATAGCCATTGAAAATGAATCAGGGAGGCTTTGTGTTTTAGATGCTAGATTAATTACATCCATAAGGAGAGGTATAAGCAAATCCTTAAACTCTTTATAAAATTCGGGGGGAAACCCATCCTCCCCTGGTGATTTATTAGATTGCAGCGTTGCTAGAGCGTTTTCAATCTCTTTGGAGGTAAATGGTGAATCTAAATACCTCTGGTCGTCTTGACTCAGTTTAGGCAAATCAATATTATTTAAGAATGTATCTATTGTGGACAGATCTTCTGGTGATTCCGACTTGTATAAATTAACATAAAACTTTTTAAAAGTTTCATTTATTTCTTTTGGGTTCTGTGTAATACAGCCATGTTCGTCTTCAATTTGGTTACTTGTTTTTGAACTCTCCTCTTTCTTTAATTGCCAGGATAGGACTTTATGAGCCTTCTCCCCCAGTTCGTAGTACCTTTGTTTCGTTCTCAAAATGTCTTTCTCAGCCCTATAAGTGCATAGTGTATTATACTTGAGTTTTCTTTTTACCAATAAACTGTATATCTTCTTATCCCTATGTTGCTGAAAGTCTTTTTCCAGCCCAAGAATTTCTTTTTCAAATTTTTCCACTTCTGCTACATATGATTTTTTAAGTCCTTTTGTATATGAGATTATTTGTCCTCTTAAATAAGCTTTTAATGTATCCCATAGTATGAAACTATTAGGGGAAGAAGGACAGTTTGTTTCACAGAATAGTTTGATTTGATCCCTGACAAATTTACAGAAGTCACTTTTTTTAAGGAGGGTCGGATTCAAACGCCACCTGTACATGCTGGCCATTTTCTCAGGCATTACTATAGATAGAGTGAGTGGAGAATGATCAGAAAGTATCCTTGGCAGATAATCAGACTCTAATGCTCTGTAAGCCACATGTGTTGACAGTAAGAAAAGATCAATTCTAGTATGTGAATTATGACGGTTTGAATAAAAAGAATAGTCTATGGTTTGGGGATGTATTTGCCTCCAAACATCTGTTAGATTTAAATCTTTCATAAATGATAGAGTAGTTGAGGCTGACTTAGACTTTGCAGTGGAGGTTACTGATTTATCCAAAATTGGGTCTAAACAGAAATTAAAATCTCCTCCCATAAGAATATGTTCACGACCCCCTGATACTTTAAGAAAAATGTCTTGAATAAAGGAAGTGTCATCATAATTAGGGGCGTAAAGGTTTAGCAAGGTCCATTGTTCAGAGTAAATTAGACAGTTTATTAAGACATAGCGGCCTAGTGGATCACTTATTGTTTCCTGAACAGTGATGGGAATGTTTTTGTTTATCAAAATAGCAACTCCTCTGGCTTTAGAGCTGAGAGATGAAGAGAAGACTTGGCCGATCCATCCTCTTTTTAATTTATTATGTTCCTGCGCTGTCAGATGAGTCTCCTGGATAAAGGCTATATCTGTTTGAATCTTTTTTAAATATGTTAACACCCTCTTCCTTTTAACGGGTCCGTTAAGACCATTGACATTAAAACTGACAAATTTCAACACCTTATTCATGTAAAAAGATTAAGGATTTGACAGTGACTTAGTAGTCTTTCAACAATAAGCTTAAAGAAAATGCCTCTCTGGAAACAAACAGAAAAAAAACAAATAGAAACAAAACCTCCCCGTTCCCCCAGGCACTGACCCCCTGAACACTGGGCGCCATCCAAAAACACCAATCGGGACCTCCGTTGAATGCTCCCTAAAACTATCATACCCAACTAATACCTTGGGCCCAGAGCTCTCTTGTATATAAGTTTGTAATCACTCGGTATATAAACAACCTCAAATGTAAACATTGTTAACACCCGCTTTAACCAGAAGTAAATGAAAGTTCAAGTGCAACCTCACAGCAATAGGATAAGTTAGCTTTTTGTCCATAATGTCCAAAAATAAATTATTTCAAAATAAAATAAAAGTAAAAATAAAATAAAAATAAATGAAAAAATACGTGAAAAGAAAAAATAAATAAATATGGCGGGGGATCGTTGCACTTACATAAGAGTCACTGGATAGTTCAAGGATATGCAGGAATCGCTCTCCCTCAGAGTTAGAGGAGTTGTGGTGCTGCACCTGTAGTCACCTGTGAGACGCAGGATTAATCACCTCCCGGGAAGTCTCGGAGAAAAGATGCCGCTGCTTCTGGTGATTTGAAGAACTTTTTCTCTCCATTAGGTAGGATGACTCTCAAGGTCGCTGGGTGGAGGAGGCTGAATTGGAGCTTCTTTGCGTGCAACTCCTTATTAACATGATTGTATTCCTTTCTTTGCTTCACCAGGTTTGCACTCAGATCTGGGAAAAACATCACTGCCTCTCCCTTGAAAGTGATCGGCCCACCTTTTTCTCTGGATGTCTTAGCAGCCATTGGGAGGATTTTATCCCGGTCCTGGTACTTGAGTAGGCGGATGAGAATGGGTCTGGGTCGCTTATCTCCTGGCGTGCGGAATGTCGGGGACCGATGCGCTCTTTCAATAATCAGCGGCTCGGGAAAGTGCTGTCGTCCCAGCACAGAGGGCATCCAATCTGTAAAGAACCGCACCGGGTCGTTTCCCTCTCCGCCCTCCTGCAGGTTAACGATGCGGACATTATTGCGTCGGCTTTGATTCTCTAGTTGGTCTACTTTGTCCACGAGAAAGTCCTTCTCCTTCATCAGACGGAGGACATGGGAGTCTAATTCAGTTAGCTTATCTTCAGCTGTGCTAATTCGCTCCTCTGCCTCCGTGATGCGTGAGCACATCCCGTCTACCACAGTTTTCAACCCCGAAATAGAATGATTAATCTCGGCAGTTTTGGCATCGAGCTTCTGTGAGAGTGCTTCATTACCACGTTTTATTTCTTGTAGTATGGCGTGGCTTCCTTCCACTTCACGTTGCTCTTCCGCAGCCATGTTGTGCTCGGTGCTCGTTTCACGTGTTGCGGCTTGAGAAGAAAAATGGTCGATAATTGAGCTTTGCATCTTATTTCGAGATCTCAAGTCCATATTTCACCAGTTGGATAAAGTTTCAGGTACAGCGGGCGTTATTTATAACTTAAAACCGAGTTTTCCTGAAGAGCTCCGGAGCACACGTCTTCCTAGCTCAGCTGCATCACCGGACGATTTTTCCGTATCTGTATCAGGGACTAAGGCTTATCCAGGATGCCAAGTTTCAGACCCGTGCAACCTTTGGAAAGGTCAAAGGTCAGCCGTTCGGGTGTGTTTTTTGTAATAATTCCTAAAGGCATTAAGCCAGGAGTCTGATTTTTCCGTATGTGTATCAGGGACTAAGGCTGATCCAGGGTGCCGAGTTTCAGACCTGTGCAACCTTCGGAAAGGACAATGGTCAGCTGTTCGGGTGTGTTCTTTGTAATAATTCCTAAAGGCATTGAGCCAGGAGTCTGATTTTCCCGTATGTGTATCAGGGATTTAGGCTTATCCCCGGTGCAGAGTTTCAGACCTGTGCAACCTTCGGAAAGGTCAATGGTCAGCCGTTCGGGTGTGTTTTTTGTAATAATTCCTAAAGGCATTGAGCCAGGAGTCTGATTTTTCCGTATGTGTATCAGGGATTTAGGCTTATCCCGGGTGCAGAGTTTCAGGCCTGTGCAACCTTCGGAAAGGTCAATGGTCAGCCGTTCGGGTGTGTTTTTTGTAATAATTCCTAAAGGCATTGAGCCAGGAGTCTGATTTTTCCGTATGTGTATCAGGGATTTAGGCTTATCCCGGGTGCAGAGTTTCAGGCCTGTGCAACCTTCGGAAAGGTCAACGGTCAGCCGTTCGGGTGTGTTTTTTGTAATAATTCCTAAAGGCATTGAGTCAGGAGTCTGTTTTCTCCGTATGTGTATCATACACATGGTCAGCCGTTCGGGTGTGTTTTTTGTAATAATTCCTAAAGGCATTGAGTCAGGAGTCTGATTTTTCCGTGTGTGTGTCAGGGACTAAGGCTGATCTAGGGTGCCGAGTTTCAGACCTGTGCAACCTTCGGAAAGGTCAAAGGTCAGCCGTTCGGGTGTGTTTTTTGTAATAATTCCTAAAGGCATTAAGCCAGAAGTCTGATTTTTCCGTATGTGTATCTAGGGTGCCGAGTTTAAGACCCGTGCAACCTTTGGAAAGGTCAAAGGTCAGCCATTTGGGTGTGTTTTTTGTAATAATTCCTAAAGGCATTAAGCCAGGAGTCAGATTTTTCCGTATGTGTATCAGGGACTAAGGCTGATCGAGGGTATTTTAATCTTTTTTCTACTGTCCTATAATATGAAGTTAACATCTTATAAGGTATATTGATGTACCCTCAGTGTTTGAATTTATAATGATTGCACTGTTTGGATGTGTTTTTCTATTTGTGTCTGTTTTTGTGCGCATTCAGACACACCCGAACGGCTGACCTTTGACCTTTCCAAAGGTTGCACGGGTCTGAAACTGTTTCTACTGTCCCATAACATAAACCTCACAAATAAAGTTAAAATCTTATAAGATATAGTTATATACCTTCAGTGTTTGATTTTGCAATGATTTCACTGTTTGAATGTGTTTTTCTATTTTTGTCTGTTTTTGTGCGCATTCAGCTGGAATACGACTGTTTTCTGATTTTTTTTTAATTTTTCTACTGTCCCATAACATAAACCTCACAAATAAAGTTAACATCTTATAAGATATTCTTCGGTACCCTCAGTGTTTGATTTTGCAATGATTTCACTGTTTGGATGTGTTTTTCTATTTGTGTCTGTTTTTGTGCGCATTCAGCTGGAATACGACTGCTTTCTGATTTTTTTTCATTTTCTACTGTCCCATAACATAAACCTCACAAATAAAGTTAACATCTTATAAGATATACTAATGTACCCTCGTCGTTCCGCTCGTCTTGGGACCCCAAACGACATATGAAATATTCACACTCCTGCGACCTGTAGAAATGTAGTTCCTCCGAAACTTCCACTCTGGCCAAAGAGTCTAAGACTGTATAGAGTCTGACATGACCTGATTTTCAGTTTTTGGACACAGGACTTTGGGCTTTTTTCCCCCTGGCCAAAAAAAACTGCCAAAAACACAGTCTGTAAAATTCAAACGTAAGAAAGGTGGGAAACTGTCTTTTCTTCAATAATTCCTAAAGGCAATGAGCCCGGATGCTGATTTCTCCGTATGTGTATCAGGGACTCCTGGCTGATCCAGGGTGCCGAGTTTCAGACCCGCGCAACCTTTGGAAAGGTCAAAGGTCAGCCGCTGTGGTGTGTTTTTTGTAATAATTCCTAAAGGCATTGAGTCAGGAGTCTGATTTTTCCGTATGTGTATCAGGGACTAAAGCTTATCCCGGTTGCCGAGTTTCAGACCTGTGCAACCTTCGGAAAGGTCAATGGTCAGCCGTTCGGGTGTGTTTTTTGTAATAATTCATAAAGGCATCGAGCCAGGAGTCTGATTTTTCCGTATGTGTATCAGGGACTAAGGCTAATCTAGGGTGCCGAGTTTCAGACCTGTGTAACCTTCGGAAAGGTCAAAGGTCAGCCGTTTAGGTGTGTTTTTTGTAATAATTCCTAAAGGCATTAAGCCAGGAGTCTGATTTTTCCGTATGTGTATCAGGGACTAAGGCTGATCGAGGGTATTTTAATCTTTTTTCTACTGTCCTATAATATGAAGTTAACATCTTATAAGGTATATTGATGTACCCTCAGTGTTTGAATTTATAATGATTTCACTGTTTGGATGTGTTTTTCTATTTGTCTCTGTTTTTGTGTGCATTCAGCAGGGAAACGACTGTTTTCTGATTTTTTTCAATTTTCTACTGCGTCATGACATAAACCTCACAAATAAAGTTAAAATCTTATAAGATATAGTTATATACCTTCAGTGTTTGATTTTGCAATGATTTCACTGTTTGGATGTGTTTTTCTATTTTTGTCTGTTTTTGTGTGCAGTAAGCTGGAATACGACTGTTTTCTGATTTTTTTTTCATTTTTCTACTGTCCCATAACATAAACCTCACAAATAAAGTTAACATCTTATAAGATATTCTTCGGTACCCTCACTGTTTGATTTTGCAATGATTTCACTGTTTGGATGTGTTTTTCTATTTGTGTCTGTTTTTGTGCGCATTCAGCTGGAATACGACTGTTTTCTGATTTTTTTTTCATTTTCTACTGTCCCATAACATAAACCTCACAAATAAAGTTAACATCTTATAAGATATACTAATGTACCCTCGTCGTTCCGCTCGTCTTGTGGCCCCAAACGACATATGAAATATTCACACTCCTGCGACCTGTAGAAATGTAGTTCCTCCAAAACTTCCACTCTGGCCAAAGAGTCTAAGACTGTATAGAGTCTGACATGACCTGATTTTCAGTTTTTGGACACAGGACTTTGGGCTTTTTCCCCCTGGCCAAAAAAAACTGCCAAAAAACACAGTCTGTAAAATTCAAACGTGAGAAAGGTGGGAAACTGTCTTTTCTTCAATAATTCCTAAAGGCAATGAGCCCGGATGCTGATTTCTCCGTATGTGTATCAGGGACTCCTGGCTGATCCAGGGTGCCGAGTTTCAGACCCGTGCAACCTTTGGAAAGGTCAAAGGTCAGCCGCTGTGGTGTGTTTTTTGTAATAATTCCTAAAGGCATTGAGGCAGGAGTCTGATTTTTCCGTATGTGTATCAGGGACTAAAGCTTATCCCGGTTGCCGAGTTTCAGACCTGTGCAACTTTCAGAAAAGGTCAATGGTCAGCCGTTCCGGTGTGTTTTTTGTAATAATTCCTAAAGGCTTTTAGCCAGGAGTCTGATTTTTCTGTATGTGTATCAGGGACTAAGGCTAATCCAGGGTGCCGAGTTTCAGACCCGTGCAACCTTTGGAAAGGTCAAAGGTCAGCCGTTCGGGTGTGTTTTTTGTAATAATTCCTAAAGGCATTAAGCCAGGAGTCTGATTTTTCCGTATGTGTATCAGGGACTAAGGCTAATCCAGGGTGTCGAGTTTCAGACCCGTGCAACCTTTGGAAAGGTCAAAGGTCAGCCGTTCGGGTGTGTTTTTTGTAATAATTCCTAAAGGCATTGAGCCAGGAGTCTGATTTTTCCGTGTGTGTATCAGGGACTAAGGCTGATCTAGGGTGCCGAGTTTCAGACCCGTGCAACCTTCGGAAAGGTCAAAGGTCAGCCGTTCGGGTGTGTTTTTTGTAATAATTCCTAAAGGCATTAAGCCAGGAGTCTGATTTTTCCGTATGTGTATCAGGGACTAAGGCTGATCGAGGGTATTTTAATCTTTTTTCTACTGTCCTATAATACGAAGTTAACATCTTATAAGGTATATTGATGTACCCTCAGTGTTTAAATTTATATTGATTTCACTGTTTGGATGTGTTTTTCTATTTGTGTCTGTTTTTGTGCGCATTCAGCAGGGATACGGCTGTTTTCTGATTTTTTTCATTTTTCTACTCTCCCATAACATAAACCTCACAAATAAAGTTAAAATCTTATAAGATATAGTTATATACCTTCAGTGTTTGATTTTGCAATGATTTCACTGTTTGGATGTGTTTTTCTATTTGTCTCTGTTTTTGTGTGCATTCAGCTGGAATACGACTGTTTTCTGATTTTTTTTAATTTTTCTACTGTCCCATAACATAAACCTCAGAAATAAAGTTAACATCTTATAAGATATTGTTATATACCTTCAGTGTTTGATTTTGCAATGATTTCACTGTTTGAATGTGTTTTTCTATTTTTGTCTGTTTTTGTGCGCATTCAGCTGGAATACGACTGTTTTCTAATTTTTTTTTCATTTTTCTACTGTCCCATAACATAAACCTCACAAATAAAGTTAACATCTTATAAGATATTCTTCGGTACCCTCAGTGTTTGATTTTGCAATGATTTCACTGTTTGGATGTGTTTTTCTATTTGTGTCTGTTTTTGTGAGCATTCAGTTGGAATACGACTGTTTTCTGATTTTTTTTCATTTTCTACTGTCCCATAACATAAACCTCACAAATAAAGTTAACATCTTATAAGATATACTAATGTACCCTCGTCGTTCCGCTCGTCTTGGGACCCCAAACGACATATGAAATATTCACACTCCTGCGACCTGTAGAAATGTATTTCCTCCAAAACTTCCACTCTGGCCAAAGAGTCTAAGACTGTATAGAGTCTGACATGACCTGATTTTCAGTTTTTGGACAAAGGACTTTGGGCTTTTTTCCCCCTGGCCAAAAAAAACTGCCAAAAATACAGTCTGTAAAATTCAAACGTAAGAAAGGTGGGAAACTGTCTTTTCTTCAATAATTCCTAAAGGCAATGAGCCCGGATGCTGATTTCTCCGTATGTGTCTCAGGGACTCCTGGCTGATCCAGGGTGCAGAGTTTCAGACCCGTGCAACCTTTGGAAAGGTCAAAGTTCAGCCGCTGTGGTGTGTTTTTTGTAATAATTCCTAAAGGCATTGAGTCAGGAGTCTGATTTTTCCGTATGTGTATCAGGGACTAAAGCTTATCCCGGTTGCCGAGTTTCAGACCTGTGCAACTTTCGGAAAAGGTCAATGGTCAGCCGTTCGGGTGTGTTTTTTGTAATAATTCCTAAAGGCATTTAGCCAGGAGTCTGATTTTTCTGTATGTGTATCAGGGACTAAGGCTAATCCAGGATGCCGAGTTTCAGACCCGTGCAACCTTTGGAAAGGTCAAAGGTCAGCCGTTCGGGTGTGTTTTTTGTAATAATTCCTAAAGGCATTAAGCCAGGAGTCTGATTTTTCCGTATGTGTATCAGGGACTAAGGCTAATCCAGGGTGTCGAGTTTCAGACCCGTGCAACCTTTGGAAAGGTCAAAGGTCAGCCGTTCGGGTGTGTTTTTTGTAATAATTCCTAAAGGCATTAAGCCAGGAGTCTGATTTTTCCGTGTGTGTATCAGGGACTAAGGCTGATCTAGGGTGCCGAGTTTCAGACCTGTGCAACCTTCGGAAAGGTCAAAGGTCAGCCGTTCGGGTGTGTTTTTTGTAGAGCTGGGCATAGATTAATTTTTTTAATCTAGATTAATCTCACTGCAATCTTGGAGTTAATCTAGATTAATCTAGATTAAAATGGCTCATTTGAATTCTGATGAAGGCATTCAAAATATGTGTGCGCTACTTAAATAATGACCAGAAGTAAGTCCTTGAGAACGGGTTTCTCAGGCCAGCTGGTCCATTAGACCAGAAGCCCATCTCCTGTTTGGAAAATGCATCAAAAACTGCTTGATAAAGTTATTGGTAATGAAATATGAAATAATGTTCAGTAAAATGTATGTGTTTATGTAATTGTTTATTCAGATAAACACAAAATAACCAGTAGGCAATTTAACCAGTACAGGCAATTTGAACAACCCCCATTTCTGGGATAATATGACATTAATTGAACAACTGTAGGCCTACATGAGAGGTTACATAACGTAACGTTACCTAGGGCGAAAGAGTGAAGATCCCAGCTGGCATCGATGAGGTGTACAGTAACACCAAGGTAGTTTTCATTGTTAACAGACGATCAATGATCCCCAGTCAGTGCCACACAAGTTGCCCCAGCCAACTTCTCCTCTTTCGCCGCTTTCTGTGCGGCGTGCTGTTCATTGATTCTCCGTACGATGGTTCGCCTCGCAGGAAGTTTATAAGATGGGTCACCTGTGGCCGCCTGGAGAAGAAGCTCCAGCCCCTCATCTTCAACCACACTGATAGGCCGGCAGTTGAGGGCAATCCACTGAGCTAAGAGGCCCGTTAGTTTAGCTGACAGAGCTGTGCTGACGGGCTTGCCTCGGTTGCATTCAAACATTGTAGTCTGACGAACACGACTTTTCTCGGCTTCAGTGCTTGCTCCGGCACCTTTCACATCAGCAAAGGGATGCTTTGCGTTTAGGTGGTACTTCAGACTTGACGAACTTCTACAGTAAACTAACTCGGCGTTGCACAAAGTGCATACAACCCTAGTTTTATCGAGGTTTCCATTGGGAAGCTTCTTGAAAATAAATTTCCCCTGAAGCAACCCTGCGGGCTTCGCAGCAGCGTCCATGTCAGCTGACGTTTGATGCACACGGTTCGGACTCACGCGGCACGCCCCAGCCCCCACAGCGTAATTCGGCCAGGTATACATCCGCGCTCAGCCAGGTCAGAGCCTTCTGGGCCAGGTATACATCCGCGCTAACATATCAAAGTGAAATTCATAGCTTGCTCACTATGTGGACCCAGGTCCCAGACCCAACTTTGAGAATAGATTAACGGCGATAATTTTCTTATCGCGCGATAAGAGTCTCGCGTTAACGCAGCACGTTAACGCCGTTAACGGCCCAGCACTAGTTTTTTGTAATAATTCCTAAAGGCATTAAGCCAGGAGTCTGATTTTTCCGTATGTGTATCAGGGACTAAGGCTGATCGAGGGTATTTTAATCTTTTTTCTACTGTCCTATAATATGAAGTTAACATCTTATTAGGTATATTGATGTACCCTCAGTGTTTAAATTTATATTGATTTCACTGTTTGGATGTGTTTTTCTATTTGTGTCTGTTTTTGTGCGCATTCAGCAGGGATACGGCTGTTTTCGCAATTTTTTTCATTTTTCTACTCTCCCATAACATAAACCTCACAAATAAAGTTAAAATCTTATAAGATATAGTTATATACCTTCAGTGTTTGATTTTGCAATGATTTCACTGTTTGGATGTGTTTTTCTATTTGTCTCTGTTTTTGTGTGCATTCAGCAGGGATACGGCTGTTTTCTGATTTTATTCATTTTTTTATTGTCCCATAACATAAACCTCACAAATAAAGTTAACATCTCATAAGATATAGTTATATACCTTCAGTGTTTGATTTTGCAATGATTTCACTGTTTGAATGTGTTTTTCTATTTTTGTCTGTTTTTGTGCGCATTCAGCTGGAATACGACTGTTTTCTGATTTTTTTTCATTTTTCTACTGTCCCATAACATAAACCTCACAAATAAAGTTAACATCTTATAAGATATACTAATGTACCCTCGTCGTTCCGCTCGTCTTGGGACCCCAAGCGACATATGAAATATTCACACTCCTGCGACCTGTAGAAATGTAGTCCCTCCAAAACTTCCACTCTGGCCAAAGAGTCTAAGACTGTATTGAGTCTGACATGACCTGATTTTCAGTTTTTGGACACAGGACTTTGGGCTTTTTCCCCCCGGGCCAAATACTGCCAAAAACACAGTCTGTAAAATTCAAACGTAAGAAAGGTGGGAAACTGTCTTTTCTTCAATAATTCCTAAAGGCAATGAGCCCGGATGCTGATTTCTCCGTATGTGTATCAGGGACTCCTGGCTGATCCAGGGTGCTGAGTTTCAGATCTGTGCAACCTTTGGAAAGGTCAAAGGTCAGCCACTGTGGTGTATTTTTTGTAATAATTCCTAAAGGCATTGAGTCAGGAGTCTGATTTTTCCGTATGTGTATCAGGGACTAAAGCTTATCCCGGTTGCCGAGTTTCAGACCTGTGCAACTTTCGGAAAAGGTCAATGGTTAGCCGTTCGGGTGTGTTTTTTGTAATAATTCCTAAAGGCATTGAGCCAGTAGTCTGATTTTTCCGTATGTGTATCAGAGACTAAGGCTAATCTAGGGTGCCGAGTTTCAGACCTGTGTAACCTTGGAAAGGTCAAAGGTAAGCCGTTTAGGTGTGTTTTTTGTAATAATCCCTAAAGGCATTAAGCAAAGGGGGTCTGATTTTTCCGTATGTGTATCAGGGACTAAGGCTGATCCAGGGTGTCGAGTTTCAGACCCGTGCAACCTTTGGAAAAGTCAAAGGTCAGCCGTTCGGGTGTGTTTTTTGTAATAATTCCTAAAGGCATTGAGCCAGGAGTCTGATTTTTCCGTGTGTGTATCAGGGACTAAGGCTGATCTAGGGTGCCGAGTTTCAGACCTGTGCAACCTTCGGAAAGGTCAAAGGTCAGCCGTTCGGGTGTGTTTTTTGTAATAATTCCTAAAGGCATTAAGCCAGAAGTCTGATTTTTCCGTATGTGTATCTAGGGTGCCGAGTTTAAGACCCATGCAACCTTTGGAAAGGTCAAAGGTCAGCCATTTGGGTGTGTTTTTTGTAATAATTCCTAAAGGCATTAAGCCAGGAGTCTGATTTTTCCGTATGTGTATCAGGGACTAAGGCTGATCGAGGGTATTTTAATCTTTTTTCTACTGTCCTATAATATGAAGTTAACATCTTATAAGGTATATTGATGTACCCTCAGTGTTTAAATTTATAATGATTTCACTGTTTGGATGTGTTTTTCTATTTGTGTCTGTTTTTGTGCGCATTCAGAAGGAATACGGCTGTTTTCACAATTTTTTTCATTTTTCTACTGTCCCATAACATAAACCTCACAAATAAAGTTAAAATCTTATAAGATATAGTTATATACCTTCAGTGTTTGATTTTGCAATGATTTCACTGTTTGAATGTGTTTTTCTATTTTTGTCTGTTTTTGTGCGCATTCAGCTGGAATACGACTGTTTTCTGATTTTTTTTCATTTTTCTACTGTCCCATAACATAAACCTCAGAAATAAAGTTAACATCTTATAAGATATTGTTATATACCTTCAGTGTTTGATTTTGCAATGATTTCACTGTTTGAATGTGTTTTTCTATTTTTGTCTGTTTTTGTGCGGATTCAGCTGGAATACGACTGTTTTCTGATTTTTTTTCATTTTTCTACTGTCCCATAACATAAATCTCACAAATAAAGTTAACATCTTATAAGATATTCTTCGGTACCCTCAGTGTTTGATTTTGCAATGATTTCACTGTTTGGATGTGTTTTTCTATTTGTGTCTGTTTTTGTGAGCATTCAGCTGTAATACGACTGTTTTCTGATTTTTTTTCATTTTCTACTGTCCCATTACATAAACCTCACAAATAAAGTTAACATCTAATAAGATATACTAATGTACCCTCGTCGTTCCGCTCGTCTTGGGACCCCAAACGACATATGAAATATTCACACTCCTGCGACCTGTAGAAATGTAGTTCCTCCGAAACTTCCACTCTGGCCAAAGAGTCTAAGACTGTATAGAGTCTGACATGACCTGATTTTCAGTTTTTGGACACAGGACTTTGGGCTTTTTTCCCCCTGGCCAAAAAAAACTGCCAAAAACACAGTCTGTAAAATTCAAACGTAAGAAAGGTTGGAAACTGTCTTTTCTTCAATAATTCCTAAAGGCAATGAGCCCGGATGCTGATTTCTCCGTATGTGTATCAGGGACTCCTGGCTGATCCAGGGTGCCGAGTTTCAGACCCGTGCAACCTTTGGAAAGGTCAAAGGTCAGCCGCTGTGGTATGTTTTTTGTAATAATTCCTAAAGGCATTGAGCCAGGAGTCTGATTTTTCCGTGTGTGTATAGGGACTAAGGCTGATCCAGGGTGCCGAGTTTCAGACCTGTGCAACCTTCGGAAAGGTCAAAGGTCAGCCGTTCGGGTGTGTTTTTTGTAATAATTCCTAAAGGCATTAAGCCAGGAGTCTGATTTTTCCGTATGTGTATCAGGGACTAAGGCTGATCGAGGGTATTTTAATCTTTTTTCTACTGTCCTATAATATGAAGTTAACATCTTATAAGGTATATTGATGTACCCTCAGTGTTTAAATTTATATTGATTTCACTGTTTGGATGTGTTTTTCTATTTGTGTCTGTTTTTGTGCGCATTCAGCAGGGATACGGCTGTTTTCGCAATTTTTTTCATTTTTCTACTCTCCCATAACATAAACCTCACAAATAAAGTTAAAATCTTATAAGATATAGTTATATACCTTCAGTGTTTGATTTTGCAATGATTTCACTGTTTGGATGTGTTTTTCTATTTGTCTCTGTTTTTGTGTGCATTCAGCAGGGATACGGCTGTTTTCTGATTTTATTCATTTTTTTATTGTCCCATAACATAAACCTCACAAATAAAGTTAACATCTCATAAGATATAGTTATATACCTTCAGTGTTTGATTTTGCAATGATTTCACTGTTTGAATGTGTTTTTCTATTTGTCTCTGTTTTTGTGTGCATTCAGCAGGGATACGGCTGTTTTCTGATTTTTTTTCATTTTTCTACTGTCCCATAACATAAACCTCACAAATAAATTTAACATCTTATAAGATATAGTTATATACCTTCAGTGTTTGATTTTGCAATGATTTCACTGTTTGAATGTGTTTTTCTATTTTTGTCTGTTTTTGTTTGCAGTATGCTGGAATACGACTGTTTTCTGATTTTTTTTTCATTTTTCTACTGTCCCATAACATAAACCTCACAAATAAAGTTAACATCTTATAAGATATTCTTCGGTACCCTCAGTGTTTGATTTTGCAATAGTTTCACTGTTTGGATGTGTTTTTCTATTTGTGTCTGTTTTTGTGCATATTCAGCTGGAATACGACTGTTTTCTGATTTTTTTTCATTTTCTACTGTCCCATAACATAAACCTCACAAATAAAGTTAACATCTTATAAGATATACTAATGTACCCTCGTCGTTCCGCTCGTCTTGGGACCCCAAACGACATATGAAATATTCACACTCCTGCGACCTGTAGAAATGTAGTTCCTCCAAAACTTCCACTCTGGCCAAAGAGTCTAAGACTGTATAGAGTCTGACATGACCTGATTTTCAGTTTTTGGACACAGGACTTTGGGCTTTTTTCCCCCTGGCCAAAAAAAACTGCCAAAAACACAGTCTGTAAAATTCAAACGTAAGAAAGGTGGGAAACTGTCTTTTCTTCAATAATTCCTAAAGGCAATGAGCCCGGATGCTGATTTCTCCGTATGTGTATCAGGGACTCCTGGCTGATCCAGGGTGCTGAGTTTCAGATCTGTGCAACCTTTGGAAAGGTCAAAGGTCAGCCACTGTGGTGTATTTTTTGTAATAATTCCTAAAGGCATTGAGTCAGGAGTCTGATTTTTCCGTATGTGTATCAGGGACTAAAGCTTATCCCGGTTGCCGAGTTTCAGACCTGTGCAACTTTCGGAAAAGGTCAATGGTTAGCCCTTCGGGTGTGTTTTTTGTAATAATTCCTAAAGGCATTAAGCCAGGAGTCTGATTTTTCTGTATGTGTATCAGGGACTAAGGCTAATCCAGGGTGCCGAGTTTCAGACCCGTGCAACCTTTGGAAAGGTCAAAGGTCAGCCGTTCGGGTGTGTTTTTTGTAATAATTCCTAAAGGCATTAAGCCAGGAGTCTGGCCAAAGAGTCTAAGACTGTATAGAGTCTGACATGACCTGATTTTCAGTTTTTGGACACAGGACTTTGGGCTTTTTTCCCCCTGGCCAAAAAAAACTGCCAAAAACACAGTCTGTAAAATTCAAACGTAAGAAAGGTGGGAAATTGTCTTTTCTTCAATAATTCCTAAAGGCAATGAGCCCGGATGCTGATTTCTCCGTATGTGTATCAGGGACTCCTGGCTGATCCAGGGTGCCGAGTTTCAGACCCGTGCAACCTTTGGAAAGGTCAAAGGTCAGCCGCTGTGGTGTGTTTTTTGTAATAATTCCTAAAGGCATTGAGCCAGGAGTCCGATTTTTCTGTGTGTGTATAGGGACTAAGGCTGATCCAGGGTGCCGAGTTTCAGACCTGTGCAACCTTCGGAAAGGTCAATGGTCAGCCGTTCGGGTGTGTTTTTTGTAATAATTCATAAAGGCATCGAGCCAGGAGTCTGATTTTTCCGTATGTGTATCAGGGACTAAGGCTAATCTAGGGTGCCGAGTTTCAGACCTTTGTAACCTTCGGAAAGGTCAAAGGTCAGCCGTTTAGGTGTGTTTTTTGTAATAATTCCTAAAGGCATTAAGCCAGGAGTCTGATTTTTCCGTATGTGTATCAGGGACTAAGGCTGATCGAGGGTATTTTAATCTTTTTTCTACTGTCCTATAATATGAAGTTAACATCTTATAAGGTATATTGATGTACCCTCAGTGTTTGAATTTATAATGATTTCACTGTTTGGATGTGTTTTTCTATTTGTCTCTGTTTTTGTGTGCATTCAGCAGGGATACGGCTGTTTTCTGATTTTATTCATTTTTTTATTGTCCCATAACATAAACCTCACAAATAAAGTAAACATCTCATAAGATATAGTTATATACCTTCAGTGTTTGATTTTGCAATGATTTCACTGTTTGAATGTGTTTTTCTATTTTTGTCTGTTTTAGTGCGCATTCAGCTGGAATACGACTGTTTTCTGATTTTTTTTCATTTTTCTACTGTCCCATAACATAAACCTCAGAAATAAAGTTAACATCTTATAAGATATACTAATGTACCTTCGTCGTTCCGCTCGTCTTGGGACCCCAAACGACATATGAAATATTTACACTCCTGCGACCTGTAGAAATGTAGTTCCTCCAAAACTTCCACTCTGGCCAAACAGTCTAAGACTGTATAGAGTCTTCAGTTTTTGGACACAGGACTGTGGGCTTTTTTCCCCCTGGCCAAAAAAAACTGCCAAAAACACAGTCTGTAAAATTCAAATGTAAGAAAGGTGGGAAACTGTCTTTTCTTCAATAATTCCTAAAGGCAATGAGCCCGGAGTCTGATTTTTCCGTATGTGTATCAGGGACTAAGGCTAATCCAGGGTGCCAAGTTTCAGACCCGTGCAAGCTTTGGAAAGGTCAAAGGTCAGCTGTTCGGGTGTGTTTTTTGTAATAATTCCTAAAGGCATTGAGCCAGGTGTCTGATTTTTCCGTGTGTGTATCAGGGACTAAGGCTGATCCAGGGTGCCGAGTTTCAGACCTGTGCAACCTTCGGAAAGGTCAATGGTCAGCCATTCGGGTGTGTTTTTTGTAATAATTCCTAAAGGCATTGAGCCAGGAGTCTGATTTTTCCGTATGTGTATCAGGGACTAAGGCTAATCTAGGGTGCCGAGTTTCAGACCTGTGTAACCTTCGGAAAGGTCAAAGGTCAGCCGTTTAGGTGTGTTTTTTGTAATAATTCCTAAAGGCATTAAGCCAGGAGTCTGATTTTTCCGTATGTGTATCAGGGACTAAGGCTGATCGAGGGTATTTTAATCTTTTTTCTACTGTCCTATAATATGAAGTTAACATCTTATAAGGTATATTGATGTACCCTCAGTGTTTGAATTTATAATGATTTTACTGTTTGGATGTGTTTTTCTATTTGTGTCTGTTTTTGTGCGCATTCAGCAGGGATACGGCTGTTTTCGCAATTTTTTTCATTTTTCTACTGTCCCATAACATAAACCTCACAAATAAAGTTAAAATCTTATAAGACATAGTTATATACCTTCAGTGTTTGATTTTGCAATGATTTCACTGTTTGGATGTGTTTTTCTATTTGTCTCTGTTTTTGTGTGCATTCAGCAGGGATACGGCTGTTTTCTGATTTTTTTTCATTTTTCTACTGTCCCATAACATAAACCTCACAAATAAATTTAACATCTTATAAGATATAGTTATATACCTTCAGTGTTTGATTTTGCAATGATTTCACTGTTTGAATGTGTTTTTCTATTTTTGTCTGTTTTTGTTTGCAGTAAGCTGGAATACGACTGTTTTCAGATTTTTTTTTCATTTTTCTACTGTCCCATAACATAAACCTCACAAATAAAGTTAACATCTTATAAGATATTCTTCGGTACCCTCAGTGTTTGATTTTGCAATAGTTTCACTGTTTGGATGTGTTTTTCTATTTGTGTCTGTTTTTGTGCGCATTCAGCTGGAATACGACTGTTTTCTGATTTTTTTTCATTTTCTACTGTCCCATAACATAAACCTCACAAATAAAGTTAACATCTTATAAGATATACTAATGTACCCTCGTCGTTCCGCTCGTCTTGGGACCCCAAACGACATATGACATATTCACACTCCTGCGACCTGTAGAAATGTAGTTCCTCCAAAACTTCCACTCTGGCCAAAGAGTCTAAGACTGTATAGAGTCTGACATGACCTGATTTTCAGTTTTTGGACACAGGACTTTGGGCTTTTTTCCCCCTGGCCAAAAAAAACTGCCAAAAACACAGTCTGTAAAATTCAAACGTAAGAAAGGTGGGAAACTGTCTTTTCTTCAATAATTCCTAAAGGCAATGAGCCCGGATGCTGATTTCTCCGTATGTGTATCAGGGACTCCTGGCTGATCCATGGTGCTGAGTTTCAGATCTGTGCAACCTTTGGAAAGGTCAAAGGTCAGCCACTGTGGTGTATTTTTTGTAATAATTCCTAAAGGCATTGAGTCAGGAGTCTGATTTTTCCGTATGTGTATCAGGGACTAAAGCTTATCCCGGTTGCCGAGTTTCAGACCTGTGCAACTTTCGGAAAAGGTCAATGGTTAGCCGTTCGGGTGTGTTTTTTGTAATAATTCCTAAAGGCATTAAGCCAGGAGTCTGATTTTTCTGTATGTGTATCAGGGACTAAGGCTAATCCAGGGTGCCGAGTTTCAGACCCGTGCAACCTTTGGAAAGGTCAAAGGTCAGCCGTTCGGGTGTGTTTTTTGTAATAATTCCTAAAGGCATTAAGCCAGGAGTCTGGCCAAAGAGTCTAAGACTGTATAGAGTCTGACATGACCTGATTTTCAGTTTTTGGACACAGGACTTTGGGCTTTTTTCCCCCTGGCCAAAAAAAACTGCCAAAAACACAGTCTGTAAAATTCAAACGTAAGAAAGGTGGGAAACTGTCTTTTCTTCAATAATTCCTAAAGGCAATGAGCCCGGATGCTGATTTCTCCGTATGTGTATCAGGGACTCCTGGCTGATCCAGGGTGCCGAGTTTCAGACCCGTGAAACCTTTGGAAAGGTCAAAGGTCAGCCGCTGTGGTGTGTTTTTTGTAATAATTCCTAAAGGCATTGAGCCAGGGGTGCGATTTTTCCGTGTGTGTATAGGGACTAAGGCTGATCCAGGGTGCCGAGTTTCAGACCTGTGCAACCTTCGGAAAGGTCAATGGTCAGCCGTTCGGGTGTGTTTTTTGTAATAATTCATAAAGGCATCGAGCCAGGAGTCTGATTTTTCCGTATGTGTATCAGGGACTAAGGCTAATCTAGGGTGCCGAGTTTCAGACCTGTGTAACCTTCGGAAAGGTCAAAGGTCAGCCGTTTAGGTGTGTTTTTTGTAATAATTCCTAAAGGCATTAAGCCAGGAGTCTGATTTTTCCGTATGTGTATCAGGGACTAAGGCTGATCGAGGGTATTTTAATCTTTTTTCTACTGTCCTATAATATGAAGTTAACATCTTATAAGGTATATTGATGTACCCTCAGTGTTTGAATTTATAATGATTTCACTGTTTGGATGTGTTTTTCTATTTGTCTCTGTTTTTGTGTGCATTCAGCAGGGATACGGCTGTTTTCTGATTTTATTCATTTTTTTATTGTCCCATAACATAAACCTCACAAATAAAGTTAACATCTCATAAGATATAGTTATATACCTTCAGTGTTTGATTTTGCAATGATCTCACTGTTTGAATGTGTTTTTCTATTTTTGTCTGTTTTTGTGCGCATTCAGCTGGAATACGACTGTTTTCTGATTTTTTTTCATTTTTCTACTGTCCCATAACATAAACCTCACAAATAAAGTTAACATCTTATAAGATATACTAATGTACCCTCGTCGTTCCGCTCGTCTTGGGACCCCAAACGACATATGAAATATTCACACTCCTGCGACCTGTAGAAATGTAGTTCCTCCAAAACTTCCACTCCGGCCAAAGAGTCTAAGACTGTATAGAGTCTTCAGTTTTTGGACACAGGACTGTGGGCTTTTTTCCCCCTGGCCAAAAAAAACTGCCAAAAACACAGTCTGTAAAATTCAAATGTAAGAAACGTGGGAAACTGTCTTTTCTTCAATAATTCCTAAAGGCAATGAGCCCGGATGCTGATTTCTCCGTATGTGTATCAGGGACTCCTGGCTGATCCAGGGTGCTGAGTTTCAGACCCGTGCAACCTTTGGAAAGGTCAAAGGTCAGCCGCTGTGGTGTGTTTTTTTGTAATAATTCCTAAAGGCATTAAGCCAGGAGTCTGATTTTTCCGTATGTGTATCAGGGACTAAGGCTGATCGAGGGTATTTTAATCTTTTTTCTACCGTCCTATAATATGAAGTTAACATCTTATAAGGTATATTGATGTACCCTCAGTGTTTGATTTTGCAATGATTTCACTGTTTGGATGTGTTTTTCTATTTGTCTCTGTTTTTGTGCGCATTCAGCATGGATACGGCTGTTTTCGCAATTTTTTTCATTTTTCTACTGTCCCATAACATAAACCTCACAAATAAAGTTAACATCTCATAAGATATAGTTATATACCTTCAGTGTTTGATTTTGCAATGATTTCACTGTTTGGATGTGTTTTTCTATTTGTCTCTGTTTTTGTGCGCATTCAGCAGGGATACGGCTGTTTTCGGATTTTTTTCATTTTTCTACTGTCCCATAACATAAACCTCACAAAGGGTGATTTAGATTTCTCTTTTGTTTATTCACTGCATTTTGTTGATTGATGATTGATTCATTTTTTTCACAACTGCCTAAAACCTTTGCACAGTACTGTGGACAGTAGAAAAAAATCCGAAACAGCCTTATCTCGGCTGGATGCGCACACAAACAGACACCAATAGAAAAACACATCCCAACAGTGAAATCATTGCAAAATCAAACACTGAGGGTACAGAAGTATATCTTATATGATGTTAACTTCATTAGTGAGGTTTATATTATGGGACAGTAGAAAAAAGAAAAAAATCCGAAAACAGCCTAACCTCAGCTGAATACGTCCAGTGAAAGTTAAATCATAAAGTACTGATAAAAAATAAGGATTTTATACTTCATCAAAAAATGTTACCCTATTGTTTGTTGCAAAAAGTGAACTTTGACCCTATATTCCTCCAAAACGTATACAGTAAAAGTACTCCATACTACTAGTATATGAAGTATAAGTGGTACTGAGTTCAGTGAAAGTGAAATCATACACTACTAATACAAATTATGGATTTTAAACTTCATCAAAAACGGATGATCACACAGGTCATACAAAACATCTAGCTTATGTTTGATTTGATGTAATTATTTTACATGTAATCACTATAATATGATAGGGTTAGGGTTAGTTTTGATAAATTATTTAACCTTTTTCTATTTCAGTACATTGTGACTGATGTTGATGAGGTCGAGGTCTTCAGCGTCTGAGGCTGTGTCTTTGACAGTCAGGATGAATTGAGCCCCAAACAAAGTGAAACATTGTGTTTACCTGTAATTGCACCTGTGTAAACAAAACCAGACTTTTGTTTGGGTTCACGTAGAGGGCAAGTCTTTGAAGTCCCTCAAGATGCCTGTTTCTTTTTTTTACTCAAAGGAGTGAATGTGTGTATGAGCCTCTTTGTAGGTGTAGGTGCCTGTGTATCATGTCGATTTGAACTTGATGTGAGAACAAGAAGTGCCTGGAGTTGCACATACACACAGACACACAGACACAGACACACACACACACATTTATTCCTAAACCCACATTCACACCATACTATGATATCCCTAAAATACACCCACATCATTTTAGCTTCAGATATTGATTGAATAGTGTGTTATATGATAATGAAAAATGTTGATATTCCCTGACAGTGGAAAATAACTTCACCTACACCAAATTTGAAGCAATTTGGTGTAAGATATCCTCTAAAAAAAATCCAAACGCACAAAGAATGCAGAGGATTAATCTGTTATGTTTTTATTACAAAAAATCTTGGAAGCGAACATTTCTGCCATGCATGTGTGGTGAAACAAAGGGGCAGTTTATTTCAACTACTACTGTAGCTTTAAGATAATTATCGACCATCGTCACACTCCAACGCAACGTAGTTCCCCACCACAGCAGCAGCGGATTAATATCCAAAACGTGAACAGGTTAGTGTCTGCTCAGCAGGTGGATGAACATGTAATGGAGTTGCAGCATCAGTCGCTGACCAAGGAATTACTGGGGAAGTTGGTGGTAGAGGGAGGCTATTGACATGTCACAGGAAGATGCTCAAAAATGTAGAGGTAAGTGAAATTTTACATTATTATAATGAGCTAAACAGCAGGCCATTGCTAAAATGTGTTCGTTAATTACAGTAACTACGTCTTTTCACTACATACATACACATGCATTTAAACACACACGCATTAATCGAAATATAGTTAATACTAATATATGCACATGTAAATGTTCCATGCTCTTTTTTTTCTTTTTCGCTTTGCTGTTTTTTTCGAAAGTTTAGTGTTTAAATGCAGTCAGTATCCTATCTCTGAGATGGTGTTGTCTGCGACGTTACACGGGAGCCAGACTTGCTGTCTGAACAGTTCCACTGTGAGAACCGATGTCCTCTCACCCGGACCCGCAGCTGCAAAGCTCCCGTTTTCGCGGAACCGCTTGCTGTGTTTCGGCTGCGTCTTCGGTTGTGAGGACTGTGGGTCACATTGCTGATCTGTTCAGAGAGCTTCGCTGGTGCTGCTGCTGCACTGTCCTGTCTATTTAACAAGTAGGCTATACACTAAATCTATCCCTCTATTCTTAAAAATTAGGTCCACTCTGAATGTTGATACAGTGTGGGTGTTGTAATTATTATTTTTTTTTTATGACAGTCTTTTCCATTCTTACAACGCACAGTTAACGTGACTGGATTCTGCTTCATCCGGGGAAAGAGGCTGACCCTCAGGCTTTGGACACCTACAGTATTTAGTTGATGACAAACTGTTTCCTTAACCCTCAGGCTTCATTATGATTCATTTCCACTGTGTTAGTGCATATGGCACACTTTCTTGTAAGAAGGTCTCTTGGCAAATTGGAATTCAAATGAAAACATTTTATTAATAGATCAATAGAACACTGAACATTGTTTTCACCATACACTTGAGTATATGGCAGGAATGTTCACTCCCAAGAATTGTTGTCATAAAAGATTAATACTTTTGTCCTGCATCAGTCCTCCTCAAAATCACCAAATATTCAATCATTTCCATATTACAAATGTCCTCTTTTCAAATTAAGAGGGGAGGGAGTACATGTTTTAGCTGATGCTACACAAAACTAACAATGCTTCAAAGTTAATATTGTGGGTAATCTTTGACATATTCAAGACTGATTAAAAAAAAATCTCCCAGCCCCCCAACATTTGTCATATCTGTTGCCAGTACAACCCATGAAATGCTCATTTGTACTTGTCAGGAAGTCACTGCAGCTCTGACCTTGTAACCTAAATATGTTTCTGCTTCAAAATCACTTTGTTTCATACATGAGGCTAATGTCTGGCAGATTATACCAATCTTAGCCAATCTTCATCACTAAGTTTTATGTTAAATCCTGATTCCCATCTTTTTTTTTATGTATTTTGTAGCATTTTTTTTTATATAGTCCCAATATAATTCTAATTGTGGTTTCTTTGTATGCGTTGATTATGATGATCTGGATCACACTATTCACTTCTCAGGAGGGGTCCATCCTGATCTCTTTCATATAGTAGTCTCTAAGTTGCAGGAATCCACAGAATTCATGATTGATTATCTAAATCCTTTTTTTCTGTCATATTTTGGAAACTCTCAAGCTGTCCATCTTTCACCAAAACACACCATGCTGTGATTCCCTTGGTTGTCCACTGTTTAAATCCTATATCGTACCTAGTCGGTGTAAAATTGCTATCATATTCAATAAATTAGTGTCTTTCTGTATCTTATATTTTTTTATTATGCTGAACCATATTTTGTATGTGAACATCGTGATTGTGTCTATTTGGTTTTGAATCTTCTTGTATGTTTCTTTATCCCCAATTATATTCTGTACTGGGTTTTCTCCAAACTCTTTTTCTATTTCATTTCACTGTGTCTGGTTTGCACCAACCTACAATATATCTCAATTGGGCCGCATGGTAGTATTCCTTTAATTTTGGAAGTCTCATCCCTCCTTCTTCTTTTGGCAGCTGGAGAGTTTCCAGTCTTATCGTGGGTCTTTTGCCACCCCAACTAAACTTTGATATCATTTTATTCCAGCTCATAAATTGGGGCTTGGGGGACCTCTACTGGTAGGGCTTGGAATAGGTATAAGGGTCAGGGTCAGCGAGTTGGCAGCACCCCGCTTTACCCGCAGGCTGTAGCAGAGAGCCCCCCTTACAGCAACAACTTTGGCAACAACTTATTTTAAAATAAATATATATAAATATATATATATATACAGTATATATTATAAAATCACGACAAACCCACACCATAACCCCCCAAACATTTATGACCTTCCCCAAAGTTTCATCTTGGAATGCCCATGGCATCCAATCAAATTCTTTTAGAGCCCAACAAATTAAATTCTTGTTGAAAACTGACTTTGACATATTATGTTGTCAAGAACTGAGACTGAACACAAGTAAAGAGTAACGGTATCCAGCATGTGGAACAAAGGTCTAAGTGTAATTTCTATTGGCAAAAGTAAAGCTGATGGTGGGATCTTTTTTCTAAAACTGGTGATGTCACTATTATTCGTAAAACGAATGATTTCCTAATTTAATTCCTTGTAGATTGCTCATGTTGGATTGTTTTTACCGAGGAGAAAAAATACGAACGATACACGTGTACACCTCTCATGAGAGAACAAACATTTTTCAACTTTTTAAAAGACTTAAAGAACCCCTATTGGTCGGATACAAAATAATTTTATGTGGCGACTTTAACACTGTCATCGATGTAAACGACAGAGTGAGCTCTAAAGTCTTGAAACTCAGCTCTGATGGTAATCGCTTGACTCAATTCAATTCTTATGTAGACTAATTGTGATCTTAACAAGTCCTGGCAAATTAAAGTAGGCACAAGCACCATGACGTCCAATCTGAAGCAGCATCCTGCAATTTGTCTTCTTATGTCATCACTTTTTTTCAAAGGATGTATGTTACAGTATTTTAAATAAAATACACATAATGGAAATATATTGGTACAAAATCTGAAGGAATTTTTCATCATCTCCAGAAAAGAGCATATTTCGTATTTTAAATATGTATTTTTTTTAATACATGTATCAGAAATACTTCCCATCCCTGCTTAGAGACATTACGTGAAGGTTGAAAATTGTGTTGCTTTAAATAAAACCCATAACATGAGAATGTGCTTAAATTGAAGCACAATATATAATGATTATGTATAGAAAATGCACTCTGATTTTCGCAGTTGAAGCACAAGAATCTGGATCTTTACAAAACAAATGTTATCTATCCGCAATTCCTATACTCCTATTCCAAATATGTTTGTGATTTAAACAGCATTTGTCTAGTGTAACATTAGTGATACTTTTGCAGTAGTATATTTATTGTGAGACACAATTATACATTTTTCCCAAATCTGTCCATGCCTCATCCATCTCTTCCTCTCCCTTCTTGTCTTCCTCCTCAGCACATGGAGAAGATCTCCATGCTGGCTTTCCATCCAGTTAAGATGCACAGCTGCTATGAGAAGGTGGTGAACCTGAGCCTTGAGGGTCTGCAGCAACAGTTTGACGTGAGCAGCCCGTCAGTGTTTGTCCAAAGGGCCCAGATCCCCATGAGAGAGGTGAAACCTCAACTACTGACTAACCAGTCTGATATAGGTTATTGGTTAACTGGTTAACACAATGGGAAGTTTCTATGAGAGCTAATCATTTTATTGACACTCATTATATTGCTTGATCATTTTCCTACACTGTAGCTCCTGTTTGACTAGAGTTTGTCAAATAGTTGAATGATGAGGTTCTGACTGTGGCATTGATCAAGGACACAGTAGAACTAAAGGCGAACATCTTTTGGCGGTTTGATAACTCAGTGGACAGTTAAACAGTTAAACATGCCACAATACAGACTGTGGACCTGGGTCCACATGTGATAAATAACATTATCACATTATTTCATGGGATATTCCTATATGAGTCAGTTTGTCTGGTGTTACATGCATGTATGTCACAAAGTTAGGTACAAAACTACAAATTGTGTTTTACTAGATGTTTGAGCAGATCCTTCATCAGAGTCTCGAGTCTCAGGGTACAGAGGAGCTGTGTAAGATCATCCAGCACTGCCAGGACAGAGTCATTAAGGTAATACACAAAGAAAACAGGCTTGTGCATCAAATTATTGCATCACATCTACATTAATATCTAATAATATTACACCTGGCATACTCCAGCCCTGGGAGTGAAACTTTTGGTCTGGCCTTGTTTTAGTGTTAAGGAAAATTCAGGTTCAACTTTATCAATTTATTAATTTTTGAGCAAGAGTCCAGGATACCGGGCAATTGCCCAGCTTAATCCCTTCTGTGCATCTTCCTCTGATATTTTCAAGCCTCAACTTGCCAGCTCCATGTTTATTTTTATTATATCAGAAAGTATGAGTGTGTGGATGAGCTAACTCATGCTTTTGAAGCATGATGATGGTCGCCACAGCGGTCGTCTTCCAGATAGAGATTAGATAGAAAATAAAAACTCCAAACTCAAGGAATAAACACTTGACTTTTGCGAGAACAGGTGAACGTCACATAGTGTACCCTGAGACATTATTGCTCTGGACCATAATCAAGTGGACTGATAAGAGATTACCGGCATCTTGTGAAATGTGCCAGTACACAAATAAAAGTGCCGTTTCTGTGTACTGGACAGTACCGGGCCACTTCTAGTTAATAATTGTACTGTAGTGACAGTGATGGTATTTTATGTACACTTAATGTCTCTTATGTGATGTTATTCTTTAACAAACAAGTGCACAATAAAAATTCACTGGGAATTCTAAACAGCACATTGCAATTTATTCAATTATTATCGGAGTATTGATCAGTAATACAGTGAAAATGAGAGGAAATGTTTAAGGTGTGCGCCCCTAAATGTTCTGCTTGCTCTCCTAAAACATTCAGTTATAGGGGGGGCTACTGTGCTCCTAGTAAAAAGTTAGTCTGGTGCCCTGCATACATTGTTCTAAAGGGTTTATGGTCTTAGTTCCTCTTCAGTAGAGCTGCATGTCCACAATGTAAATTTAATTTTACATTTAAATGCAGAGCTGTCAGTGTGTGATTGACAGCTCTGCATTTCATGTTTGCAAAGTTGCAGTTATAGGTGGATTTGTAGTGGACAAGCTATCAGTATCCATCCCTTCTCTTATAACTATGGTTGTTTCTGGTTTCAAAAACTAACATGGTGTTGCCCAAAATACTAAACTCCTACATTTAAACAGGGGAGTCTAGTGGCAACCCAAATAGTTGACACATCCCAACCTTATGAGAACCTGCCTCTCAAAATGGGTTATGGATTCATATTTTATCTCTGACAAATGGAATGTGAACTATGATGAGGAAGGCATGACAATATTATAGCTATATCATGACATGAGACAAGATATGATCTTAGAATTTTGATATTGTCATATCGTGATCGGGTATTTGTGATGAATTTTCCTGGTTTGAGAATTTTGGAGAAAATCAAGCTCAAAAGTCAAGATTTTGACAATTATTTTGCAACAATTTGTGACTTTGCACTGCCCTCTAGTGGCCTAATATGATTTCACATGAAATATGTCACCTGCTTTGCATGCTACAGCTCCTTATTTTTCCAGTGATCCCCTATATGTCCATATCTACTTTGGATTATAGGAGAAAGTCCATCTCAAATATGAATGCTGACTGAATTCTATTGCAACCATTCCTGAATTTGCACTTCTCCCTACTGGCCGAAACGTGCATTTTTTTTAAGGTGGAATCGAAACTTAATGAAAATCGGAAGCGAATGCTGAAGGTGGCCCTACAGCATCATCATGTCATTGTTCCCAATAGAATGAGTGCGCGAGTTTTTGTTTTTTTATGTTAATATAATGTCAATGTATTAATGATATAAATATAATGATGGTGATGATAACAATAATAATATTTACAGCGATAACAATAATAATATTAATAATAATGATATGATTACAACAATAATGTGTGCTGTGAAAGCAACATTTGTTGAAAAAAACAGTGTAGAAATATTTTTTTGAAGTTTGATTATGACAAATAACCATACAGTTAACTGAACAAATGAAATGTACATCTTATAAGATATACTTCTGTACTCCCAGTGTTTGATTTTGCAATGATTTCACGGATGTGTTTTTCTATTGGTGTCTGTTTGTAAGCGCATTCTGCTGAGATATGGCTGTTTCCGGATTTTTTTTAATTTTTCTGCTGTCCCATAATATAAACCTCACAAATGAAGTTCACATCTTAAAAGATTTAGTTCTGTACACTCACTGTTTGATTTTGCAAAGATTTAACTGTTGGGATGTGTTTTTCTATTGGTGTCTGTTTGTGTGCGCATTCAGCTGAGATAAGGCTGTTTCCGGATTTTTTTCATTTTTCTGCTGTCCCATAACATAAACCTCACAAATGAAGTTAAGAACTTAAAATATTTAGTTCTGTACCCTCAGTGTTTGATTTTGCAAAGATTTCACTGTTGGGATGTGTTTTTCTATTGGTGTCTGTTTGTGTGCGCATTCAGCTGAGATAAGGCTGTTTCCGGATTTTTTTCATTTTTCTACTTTCCCATAATATAAACCTAACAAATGAACTTAACATATTATAAGATATACTTCTTTACCCTCAGTGTTTAATTTTGCAAAGATTTCACTGTTTGGATGTGTTTTTCTATTGGTGTCTGTTTGTGTGCGCATTCAGCTGAGATAAGGCTGTTTCCGGATTTTTTTAATTTTTCTGCTGTCCCATAACATAAACCTCACAAATGAAGTTAACATCTTAAAAGATTTAGTTCTGTACCCTCAGTGTTTGATTTTGCAATGATTTCACTGTTGGGATGTGTTTTTCTATTGGTGTCTGTTTGTGTGCGCATTCAGCTGAGATAAGGCTGTTTCCGGATTTTTTTCATTTTTCTACTTTCCCATAATATAAACCTAACAAATGAACTTAACATCTTATAAGATATACTTCTTTACCCTCAGTGTTTAATTTTGCAAAGATTTCACTGTTTGGATGTGTTTTTCTATTGAAGTCTGTTTGTGTGCGCATTCAGCTGAGATAAGGCTGTTTCCGGATTTTTTTAATTTTTCTGCTGTCCCATAACATAAACCTCACAAATGAAGTTAACATCTTTAAATATTTAGTTCTGTACCCTCAGTGTTTGATTTTGCAATGGTTTCACTGTTGGGATGTGTTTTTCTACAAGTGTCTGTTTGTGTGCGCATTCAGCTGAGATAAGGCTGTTTACGGATTTTTTTAATTTTTCTGCTGTCCCATAACATAAACCTCACAAATGAAGTTAACATCTTAAAAGATTTAGTTCTGTACACTCACTGTTTGATTTTGCATTGATTTCACTGTTTGGATGTGTTTTTCTATTGGTGTCTGTTTGTGTGCGCATACAGCTGAGATAAGGCTGTTTTCGGATTTTTTTCATTTTTCTACTTTCCCATAATATAAACCTAACAAATGAACTTAACATCTTATAAGATATACTTCTTTACCCTCAGTGTTTAATTTTGCAAAGATTTCACTGTTTGGATGTGTTTTTCTACAAGTGTCTGTTTGTGTGCGCATTCAGCTGAGATAAGGCTGTTTACGGATTTTTTTAATTTTTCTGCTGTCCCATAACATAAACCTCACAAATGAAGTTAACATCTTAAAAGATTTAGTTCTGTACACTCACTGTTTGATTTTGCATTGATTTCACTGTTTGGATGTGTTTTTCTATTGGTGTCTGTTTGTGTGCGCATACAGCTGAGATAAGGCTGTTTTCGGATTTTTTTCATTTTTCTACTTTCCCATAATATAAACCTAACAAATGAACTTAACATCTTATAAGATATACTTCTTTACCCTCAGTGTTTAATTTTGCAAAGATTTCACTGTTTGGATGTGTTTTTCTATTGGTGTCTGTTTGTGTGCGTATAAAGCTGAGATAAGGCTGTTTTCGGATTTTTTTCATTTTTCTACTTTCCCATAATATAAACCTAACAATTGAACTTAACATCTTATAAGATATACTTCTTTACCCTCAGTGTTTAATTTTGCAAAGATTTCACTGTTTGGATGTGTTTTTCTATTGAAGTCTGTTTGTGTGCGCATTCAGCTGAGATAAGGCTGTTTCCGGATTTTTTTAATTTTTCTGCTGTCCCATAACATAAACCTCACAAATGAAGTTAACATCTTAAAATATTTAGTTCTGTACCCTCAGTGTTTAATTTTGCAAAGATTTCACTGTTTGGATGTGTTTTTCTACAAGTGTCTGTTTGTGTGCGCATTCAGCTGAGATAAGGCTGTTTACGGATTTTTTTAATTTTTCTGCTGTCCCATAACATAAACCTCACAAATGAAGTTAACATCTTAAAAGATTTAGTTCTGTACACTCACTGTTTGATTTTGCATTGATTTCACTGTTTGGATGTGCTTTTCTATTGGTGTCTGTTTGTGTGCGCATACAGCTGAGATAAGGCTGTTTTCGGATTTTTTTCATTTTTCTACTTTCCCATAATATAAACCTAACAAATGAACTTAACATCTTATAAGATATACTTCTTTACCCTCAGTGTTTAATTTTGCAAAGATTTCACTGTTTGGATGTGTTTTTCTATTGGTGTCTGTTTGTGTGCGCATACAGCTGAGATAAGGCTGTTTTCTGATTTTTTTCATTTTTCTACTTTCCCATAATATAAACCTAACAAATGAACTTAACATCTTATAAGATATACTTCTTTACCCTCAGTGTTTAATTTTGCAAAGATTTCACTGTTTGGATGTGTTTTCTATTGGTGTATGTTTGTGTGCGCATTCAGCTGAGATAAGGCTGTTTACGGATTTTTTTAATTTTTCTGCTGTCCTATAACATAAACCTCACAAATGAAGTTAACATCTTAAAAGATTTAGTTCTGTACACTCACTGTTTGATTTTGCAAAGATTTCACTGTTTGGATGTGTTTTTCTATTGAAGTCTGTTTGTGTGCGCATTCAGCTGCGATAAGGCTGTTTCCGGATTTTTTTCATTTTTCTGCTGTCCCATAACATAAACCTCACAAATGAAGTTAACATCTTAAAATATTTAGTTCTGTACCCTCAGTGTTTGATTTTGCAATGGTTTCACTGTTGGGATGTGTTTTTCTACAAGTGTCTGTTTGTGTGCGCATTCAGCTGAGATAAGGCTGTTTACGGATTTTTTTAATTTTTCTGCTGTCCCATAACATAAACCTCACAAATGAAGTTAACATCTTAAAAGATTTAGTTCTGTACACTCACTGTTTGATTTTGCATCGATTTCACTGTTTGGATGTGTTTTTCTATTGGTGTCTGTTTGTGTGCGCATACAGCTGAGATAAGGCTGTTTTCGGATTTTTTTCATTTTTCTACTTTCCCATAATATAAACCTAACAAATGAACTTAACATCTTATAAGATATACTTCTTTACCCTCAGTGTTTAATTTTGCAGAGATTTCACTGTTTGGATGTGTTTTTCTACAAGTGTCTGTTTGTGTGCGCATTCAGCTGAGATAAGGCTGTTTACGGATTTTTTTAATTTTTCTGCTGTCCCATAACATAAACCTCACAAATGAAGTTAACATCTTAAAAGATTTAGTTCTGTACACTCACTGTTTGATTTTGCATTGATTTCACTGTTTGGATGTGCTTTTCTATTGGTGTCTGTTTGTGTGCGCATACAGCTGAGATAAGGCTGTTTTCGGATTTTTTTCATTTTTCTACTTTCCCATAATATAAACCTAACAAATGAACTTAACATCTTATAAGATATACTTCTTTACCCTCAGTGTTTAATTTTGCAAAGATTTCACTGTTTGGATGTGTTTTTCTATTGGTGTCTGTTTGTGTGCGCATACAGCTGAGATAAGGCTGTTTTCGGATTTTTTTCATTTTTCTACTTTCCCATAATATAAACCTAACAAATGAACTTAACATCTTATAAGATATACTTCTTTACCCTCAGTGTTTAATTTTGCAAAGATTTCACTGTTTGGATGTGTTTTTCTATTGGTGTCTTGTTTGTGTGCGCATTCAGCTGAGATAAGGCTGTTTACGGATTTTTTTAATTTTTCTGCTGTCCCATAACATAAACCTCACAAATGAAGTTAACATCTTAAAAGATTTAGTTCTGTACACTCACTGTTTGATTTTGCAATGATTTCACTGTTTGGATGTGTTTTTCTATTGGTGTCTGTTTGTGTGCGCATTCAGCTGAGATAAGGCTGTTTCCGGATTTTTTTCATTTTTCTGCTGTCCCATAACATAAACCTCACAAATGAAGTTAACATCTTAAAAGATTTAGTTCTGTACCCTCAGTGTTTGATTTTGCAAAGATTTCACTGTTGGGATGTGTTTTTCTACAAGTGTCTGTTTGTGTGCGCATTCAGCTGAGATAAGGCTGTTTACGGATTTTTTTAATTTTTCTGCTGTCCCATAACATAAACCTCACAAATGAACTTAACATCTTAAAAGATTTAGTTCTGTACACTCACTGTTTGATTTTGCATTGATTTCACTGTTTGGATGTGTTTTTCTACTGGTGTCTGTTTGTGTGCGCATACAGCTGAGATAAGGCTGTTTTCGGATTTTTTTCATTTTTCTACTTTCCCATAATATAAACCTAACAAATGAACTTAACATCTTATAAGATATACTTCTTTACCCTCAGTGTTTAATTTTGCAAAGATTTCACTGTTTGGATGTGTTTTTCTACAAGTGTCTGTTTGTGTGCGCATTCAGCTGAGATAAGGCTGTTTACGGATTTTTTTAATTTTTCTGCTGTCCCATAACATTAACCTCACAAATGAAGTTAACATCTTAAAAGATTTAGTTATGTACACTCACTGTTTGATTTTGCATTGATTTCACTGTTTGGATGTGCTTTTCTATTGGTGTCTTGTTTGTGTGCGCATACAGCTGAGATAAGGCTGTTTTCGGATTTTTTTCATTTTTCTACTTTCCCATAATATAAACCTAACAAATGAACTTAACATCTTATAAGATATACTTCTTTACCCTCAGTGTTTAATTTTGCAAAGATTTCACTGTTTGGATGTGTTTTTCTATTGGTGTATGTTTGTGTGCGCATTCAGCTGAGTAGGGCTGTTTACGGATTTTTTTAATTTTTCTGCTGTCCCATAACATAAACCTCACAAATGAAGTTAACATCTTAAAAGATTTAGTTCTGTACCCTCAGTGTTTGATTTTGCAATGGTTTCACTGTTGGGATGTGTTTTTCTACAAGTGTCTGTTTGTGTGCGCATTCAGCTGAGATAAGGCTGTTTACGGATTTTTTTTCATTTTTCTGCTGTCCCATAACATAAACCTCACAAATGAAGTTAACATCTTAAAAGATTTAGTTCTGTACACTCACTGTTTGATTTTGCAATGATTTCACTGTTTGGATGTGTTTTTCTATTGGTGTATGTTTGTGTGCGCATTCAGCTGAGATAAGGCTGTTTACGGATTTTTTTAATTTTTCTGCTGTCCCATAACATAAACCTCACAAATGAAGTTAACATCTTAAAAGATTTAGTTCTGTACACTCACTGTTTGATTTTGCAATGATTTCACTGTTTGGATGTGTTTTTCTATTGGTGTCTGTTTGTGTGCGCATTCAGCTGAGATAAGGCTGTTTCCGGATTTTTTTCATTTTTCTGCTGTCCCATAACATAAACCTCACAAATGAAGTTAACATCTTAAAAGATTTAGTTCTGTACCCTCAGTGTTTGATTTTGCAAAGATTTCACTGTTGGGATGTGTTTTTCTACAAGTGTCTGTTTGTGTGCGCATTCAGCTGAGATAAGGCTGTTTCCGGATTTTTTTCATTTTTCTGCTGTCCCATAACATAAACCTCACAAATGAAGTTAACATCTTAAAATATTTAGTTCTGTACCCTCAGTGTTTGATTTTGCAATGGTTTCACTGTTGGGATGTGTTTTTCTACAAGTGTCTGTTTGTGTGCGCATTCAGCTGAGATAAGGCTGTTTACGGATTTTTTTAATTTTTCTGCTGTCCCATAACATAAACCTCACAAATGAAGTTAACATCTTAAAAGATTTAGTTCTGTACACTCACTGTTTGATTTTGCATTGATTTCACTGTTTGGATGTGTTTTTCTATTGGTGTCTGTTTGTGTGCGCATACAGCTGAGATAAGGCTGTTTTCGGATTTTTTTCATTTTTCTACTTTCCCATAATATAAACCTAACAAATGAACTTAACATCTTATAAGATATACTTCTTTACCCTCAGTGTTTAATTTTGCAAAGATTTCACTGTTTGGATGTGTTTTTCTATTGGTGTATGTTTGTGTGCGCATTCAGCTGAGATAAGGCTGTTTACGGATTTTTTTAATTTTTCTGCTGTCCCATAACATAAACCTCACAAATGAAGTTAACATCTTAAAAGATTTAGTTCTGTACCCTCAGTGTTTGATTTTGCAATGGTTTCACTGTTGGGATGTGTTTTTCTACAAGTGTCTGTTTGTGTGCGCATTCAGCTGAGATAAGGCTGTTTACGGATTTTTTTAATTTTTCTGCTGTCCCATAACATAAACCTCACAAATGAAGTTAACATCTTAAAAGATTTAGTTCTGTACACTCACTGTTTGATTTTGCAATGATTTCACTGTTTGGATGTGTTTTTCTATTGGTGTCTGTTTGTGTGCGCATACAGCTGAGATAAGGCTGTTTTCGGATTTTTTTCATTTTTCTACTTTCCCATAATATAAACCTAACAAATGAACTTAACATCTTATAAGATATACTTCTTTACCCTCAGTGTTTAATTTTGCAAAGATTTCACTGTTTGGATGTGTTTTTCTATTGGTGTCTGTTTGTGTGCGTATAAAGCTGAGATAAGGCTGTTTTCGGATTTTTTTCATTTTTCTACTTTCCCATAATATAAACCTAACAATTGAACTTAACATCTTATAAGATATACTTCTTTACCCTCAGTGTTTAATTTTGCAAAGATTTCACTGTTTGGATGTGTTTTTCTATTGAAGTCTGTTTGTGTGCGCATTCAGCTGAGATAAGGCTGTTTCCGGATTTTTTTAATTTTTCTGCTGTCCCATAACATAAACCTCACAAATGAAGTTAACATCTTAAAATATTTAGTTCTGTACCCTCAGTGTTTAATTTTGCAAAGATTTCACTGTTTGGATGTGTTTTTCTACAAGTGTCTGTTTGTGTGCGCATTCAGCTGAGATAAGGCTGTTTACGGATTTTTTTAATTTTTCTGCTGTCCCATAACATAAACCTCACAAATGAAGTTAACATCTTAAAAGATTTAGTTCTGTACACTCACTGTTTGATTTTGCATTGATTTCACTGTTTGGATGTGCTTTTCTATTGGTGTCTGTTTGTGTGCGCATACAGCTGAGATAAGGCTGTTTTCGGATTTTTTTCATTTTTCTACTTTCCCATAATATAAACCTAACAAATGAACTTAACATCTTATAAGATATACTTCTTTACCCTAAGTGTTTAATTTTGCAAAGATTTCACTGTTTGGATGTGTTTTTCTATTGGTGTCTGTTTGTGTGCGCATACAGCTGAGATAAGGCTGTTTTCTGATTTTTTTCATTTTTCTACTTTCCCATAATATAAACCTAACAAATGAACTTAACATCTTATAAGATATACTTCTTTACCCTCAGTGTTTAATTTTGCAAAGATTTCACTGTTTGGATGTGTTTTCTATTGGTGTCTTGTTTGTGTGCGCATTCAGCTGAGATAAGGCTGTTTACGGATTTTTTTAATTTTTCTGCTGTCCCATAACATAAACCTCACAAATGAAGTTAACATCTTAAAAGATTTAGTTCTGTACACTCACTGTTTGATTTTGCAATGATTTCACTGTTTGGATGTGTTTTTCTATTGGTGTATGTTTGTGTGCGCATTCAGATGAGATAAGGCTGTTTACGGATTTTTTTAATTTTTCTGCTGTCCTATAACATAAACCTCACAAATGAAGTTAACATCTTATAAGATATACTTCTTTACCCTCAGTGTTTAATTTTGCAAAGATTTCACTGTTTGGATGTGTTTTTCTATTGAAGTCTGTTTGTGTGCGCATTCAGCTGAGATAAGGCTGTTTCCGAATTTTTTTTAATTTTTCTGCTGTCCCATAACATAAACCTCACAAATGAAGTTAACATCTTAAAATATTTAGTTCTGTACCCTCAGTGTTTGATTTTGCAAAGATTTCACTGTTTGGATGTGTTTTTCTATTGGTGTCTTGTTTGTGTGCGCATTCAGCTGAGATAAGGCTGTTTACGGATTTTTTTAATTTTTCTGCTGTCCCATAACATTAACCTCACAAATGAAGTTAACATCTTAAAAGATTTAGTTATGTACACTCACTGTTTGATTTTGCATTGATTTCACTGTTTGGATGTGCTTTTCTATTGGTGTCTTGTTTGTGTGCGCATACAGCTGAGATAAGGCTGTTTTCGGATTTTTTTCATTTTTCTACTTTCCCATAATATAAACCTAACAAATGAACTTAACATCTTATAAGATATACTTCTTTACCCTCAGTGTTTAATTTTGCAAAGATTTCACTGTTTGGATGTGTTTTTCTATTGGTGTATGTTTGTGTGCGCATTCAGCTGAGTAGGGCTGTTTACGGATTTTTTTAATTTTTCTGCTGTCCCATAACATAAACCTCACAAATGAAGTTAACATCTTAAAAGATTTAGTTCTGTACCCTCAGTGTTTGATTTTGCAATGGTTTCACTGTTGGGATGTGTTTTTCTACAAGTGTCTGTTTGTGTGCGCATTCAGCTGAGATAAGGCTGTTTACGGATTTTTTTTCATTTTTCTGCTGTCCCATAACATAAACCTCACAAATGAAGTTAACATCTTAAAAGATTTAGTTCTGTACACTCACTGTTTGATTTTGCAATGATTTCACTGTTTGGATGTGTTTTTCTATTGGTGTATGTTTGTGTGCGCATTCAGCTGAGATAAGGCTGTTTACGGATTTTTTTAATTTTTCTGCTGTCCCATAACATAAACCTCACAAATGAAGTTAACATCTTAAAAGATTTAGTTCTGTACACTCACTGTTTGATTTTGCAATGATTTCACTGTTTGGATGTGTTTTTCTATTGGTGTCTGTTTGTGTGCGCATTCAGCTGAGATAAGGCTGTTTCCGGATTTTTTTCATTTTTCTGCTGTCCCATAACATAAACCTCACAAATGAAGTTAACATCTTAAAAGATTTAGTTCTGTACCCTCAGTGTTTGATTTTGCAAAGATTTCACTGTTGGGATGTGTTTTTCTACAAGTGTCTGTTTGTGTGCGCATTCAGCTGAGATAAGGCTGTTTCCGGATTTTTTTCATTTTTCTGCTGTCCCATAACATAAACCTCACAAATGAAGTTAACATCTTAAAATATTTAGTTCTGTACCCTCAGTGTTTGATTTTGCAATGGTTTCACTGTTGGGATGTGTTTTTCTACAAGTGTCTGTTTGTGTGCGCATTCAGCTGAGATAAGGCTGTTTACGGATTTTTTTAATTTTTCTGCTGTCCCATAACATAAACCTCACAAATGAAGTTAACATCTTAAAAGATTTAGTTCTGTACACTCACTGTTTGATTTTGCATTGATTTCACTGTTTGGATGTGTTTTTCTATTGGTGTCTGTTTGTGTGCGCATACAGCTGAGATAAGGCTGTTTTCGGATTTTTTTCATTTTTCTACTTTCCCATAATATAAACCTAACAAATGAACTTAACATCTTATAAGATATACTTCTTTACCCTCAGTGTTTAATTTTGCAAAGATTTCACTGTTTGGATGTGTTTTTCTATTGGTGTATGTTTGTGTGCGCATTCAGCTGAGATAAGGCTGTTTACGGATTTTTTTAATTTTTCTGCTGTCCCATAACATAAACCTCACAAATGAAGTTAACATCTTAAAAGATTTAGTTCTGTACCCTCAGTGTTTGATTTTGCAATGGTTTCACTGTTGGGATGTGTTTTTCTACAAGTGTCTGTTTGTGTGCGCATTCAGCTGAGATAAGGCTGTTTACGGATTTTTTTAATTTTTCTGCTGTCCCATAACATAAACCTCACAAATGAAGTTAACATCTTAAAAGATTTAGTTCTGTACACTCACTGTTTGATTTTGCAATGATTTCACTGTTTGGATGTGTTTTTCTATTGGTGTCTGTTTGTGTGCGCATACAGCTGAGATAAGGCTGTTTTCGGATTTTTTTCATTTTTCTACTTTCCCATAATATAAACCTAACAAATGAACTTAACATCTTATAAGATATACTTCTTTACCCTCAGTGTTTAATTTTGCAAAGATTTCACTGTTTGGATGTGTTTTTCTATTGGTGTCTGTTTGTGTGCGTATAAAGCTGAGATAAGGCTGTTTTCGGATTTTTTTCATTTTTCTACTTTCCCATAATATAAACCTAACAATTGAACTTAACATCTTATAAGATATACTTCTTTACCCTCAGTGTTTAATTTTGCAAAGATTTCACTGTTTGGATGTGTTTTTCTATTGAAGTCTGTTTGTGTGCGCATTCAGCTGAGATAAGGCTGTTTCCGGATTTTTTTAATTTTTCTGCTGTCCCATAACATAAACCTCACAAATGAAGTTAACATCTTAAAATATTTAGTTCTGTACCCTCAGTGTTTAATTTTGCAAAGATTTCACTGTTTGGATGTGTTTTTCTACAAGTGTCTGTTTGTGTGCGCATTCAGCTGAGATAAGGCTGTTTACGGATTTTTTTAATTTTTCTGCTGTCCCATAACATAAACCTCACAAATGAAGTTAACATCTTAAAAGATTTAGTTCTGTACACTCACTGTTTGATTTTGCATTGATTTCACTGTTTGGATGTGCTTTTCTATTGGTGTCTGTTTGTGTGCGCATACAGCTGAGATAAGGCTGTTTTCGGATTTTTTTCATTTTTCTACTTTCCCATAATATAAACCTAACAAATGAACTTAACATCTTATAAGATATACTTCTTTACCCTAAGTGTTTAATTTTGCAAAGATTTCACTGTTTGGATGTGTTTTTCTATTGGTGTCTGTTTGTGTGCGCATACAGCTGAGATAAGGCTGTTTTCTGATTTTTTTCATTTTTCTACTTTCCCATAATATAAACCTAACAAATGAACTTAACATCTTATAAGATATACTTCTTTACCCTCAGTGTTTAATTTTGCAAAGATTTCACTGTTTGGATGTGTTTTCTATTGGTGTCTTGTTTGTGTGCGCATTCAGCTGAGATAAGGCTGTTTACGGATTTTTTTAATTTTTCTGCTGTCCCATAACATAAACCTCACAAATGAAGTTAACATCTTAAAAGATTTAGTTCTGTACACTCACTGTTTGATTTTGCAATGATTTCACTGTTTGGATGTGTTTTTCTATTGGTGTATGTTTGTGTGCGCATTCAGATGAGATAAGGCTGTTTACGGATTTTTTTAATTTTTCTGCTGTCCTATAACATAAACCTCACAAATGAAGTTAACATCTTATAAGATATACTTCTTTACCCTCAGTGTTTAATTTTGCAAAGATTTCACTGTTTGGATGTGTTTTTCTATTGAAGTCTGTTTGTGTGCGCATTCAGCTGAGATAAGGCTGTTTCCGAATTTTTTTTAATTTTTCTGCTGTCCCATAACATAAACCTCACAAATGAAGTTAACATCTTAAAATATTTAGTTCTGTACCCTCAGTGTTTGATTTTGCAATGGTTTCATTGTTGGGATGTGTTTTTCTACAAGTGTCTGTTTGTGTGCGCATTCAGCTGAGATAAGGCTGTTTTCTGATTTTTTTTCATTTTCTACTGTCCCATAACATAAACCTCACAAATAAAGTTAACATCTTATAAGATATACTAATGTACCCTCGTCGTTCCGCTCGTCTTGGGACCCCAAACGACATATGAAATATTCACACTCCTGCGACCTGTAGTTCCTTTTTCACTCGGCCCAAAAGGGTCTAACCCTGGATTTCCGCGCTATCGATAGGAATCAGTTCTATTTTTTCCGTTGCCGCTGCTGAACCTCGTAAATTTCAACGAAGCAGATCGCACAAGACAGGAAGTCCGACACAGTATCAAAGTAAAACACTTTCCGCCCCCCTTTCAAAATAAAACACAATACGCAGGTCACAACTTCACCTCAACGTCACGGTGCTCCCAGGTCAACAGTCATTTGATCCGAGGGTCTCGGAGACAATGGACGACGAGAGACTGATTATGGAAGTGGAGAAATGAAAGAAGCTGTGTTGTTGTTGTTGTTTCCTTTATACACACAGTCTATCGCGGGATCTCGCGTCCGTTCGAGATTATCGTGCGATCTTTCCGTGAATACCGCTGGCTCCCAAGGCTCCGCGCCGCTGCCGTAACGCGCCCGGTGGGGATTGACGTTTGGGAGAGGACGAAGCAGAACCGCGCCGCGGCCGTTCCGCGGCCGTTCCGCGTCCAGTGGAAATCCAGGGTAAGACTGTATAGAGTCTGACATGACCTGATTTTCAGTTTTTGGATACAGGACTTTGGGCTTTTTTCCCCCGGCCAAAAAAAACTGCCAAAAACACAGTCTGTAAAATTCAAACGTAAGAAAGGTGGGAAACTGTCTTTTCTTCAATAATTCCTAAAGGCAATGAGCCCGGAGGCTGATTTCTCCGTATGTGTATCAGGGACTCCTGGCTGATCTAGGGTGCCGAGTTTCAGACCTGTGCAACCTTTGGAAAGGTCAAAGGTCAGCCGCTCTGGTGTGTTTTTTGTAATAATTCCTAAAGGCATTGAGCCAGGAGTCTGATTTTTCCGTATGTGTATCAGGGATTTAGGCTTATCCCGGGTGCAGAGTTTCAGACCTGTGCAACCTTGGGAAAGGTCAATGGTCAGCCGTTCGGGTGTGTTTTTTGTAATAATTCCTAAAAGCATTCAGCCAGTGGTCTGATTTTTCCGTATCTGTATCAGGGACTAAGGCTTATCCAGGGTGCCAAGTTTCAGACCCGTGCAACCTTTGGAAAGGTCAAAGGTCAGCCGTTCGGGTGTGTTTTTTGTAATAATTCCTAAAGGCATTGAGCCAGGAGTCTGATTTTTCCGTATGTGTATCAGGGATTTAGGCTTATCCCGGTAGCCGAGTTTCAGACCTGTGCAACCTTCGGAAAGGTCAATGGTCAGCCGTTCGGGTGTGTTTTTTGTAATAATTCCTAAAGGCATTGAGCCAGGAGTCTGATTTTTCCGTATGTGTATCAGGGATTTAGGCTTATCTCGGGTGCAGAGTTTCAGGCCTGTGCAACCTTCGGAAAGGTCAATGGTCAGCCGTTCGGGTGTGTTTTTTGTAATAATTCCTAAAGGCATTGAGTCAGGAGTCTGATCTTTCCGTATGTGTATCAGGGATTTAGGCTTATCCCCGGTGCAGAGTTTCAGACCTGTGCAACCTTCGGAAAGGTCAAAGGTCAGCCGTTTAGGTGTGTTTTTTGTAATAATTCCTAAAGGCATTAAGCCAGGAGTCTGATTTTTCCGTATGTGTATCAGGGACTAAGGCTGATCGAGGGTATTTTAATCTTTTTTCTACTGTCCTATAATATGAAGTTAACATCTTATAAGGTATATTGATGTACCCTCAGTGTTTGAATTTATAATGATTTTACTGTTTGGATGTGTTTTTCTATTTGTGTCTGTTTTTGTGCGCATTCAGCAGGGATACGGCTGTTTTCGCAATTTTTTTCATTTTTCTACTGTCCCATAACATAAACCTCACAAATAAAGTTAAAATCTTATAAGACATAGTTATATACCTTCAGTGTTTGATTTTGCAATGATTTCACTGTTTGGATGTGTTTTTCTATTTATCTCTGTTTTTGTGTGCATTCAGCAGGGATACGGCTGTTTTCTGATTTTTTTTCATTTTTCTACTGTCCCATAACATAAACCTCACAAATAAATTTAACATCTTATAAGATATAGTTATATACCTTCAGTGTTTGATTTTGCAATGATTTCACTGTTTGAATGTGTTTTTCTATTTTTGTCTGTTTTTGTTTGCAGTAAGCTGGAATACGACTGTTTTCAGATTTTTTTTTCATTTTTCTACTGTCCCATAACATAAACCTCACAAATAAAGTTAACATCTTATAAGATATTCTTCGGTACCCTCAGTGTTTGATTTTGCAATAGTTTCACTGTTTGGATGTGTTTTTCTATTTGTGTCTGTTTTTGTGCGCATTCAGCTGGAATACGACTGTTTTCTGATTTTTTTTCATTTTCTACTGTCCCATAACATAAACCTCACAAATAAAGTTAACATCTTATAAGATATACTAATGTACCCTCGTCGTTCCGCTCGTCTTGGGACCCCAAACGACATATGAAATATTCACACTCCTGCGACCTGTAGAAATGTAGTTCCTCCAAAACTTCCACTCTGGCCAAAGAGTCTAAGACTGTATAGAGTCTGACATGACCTGATTTTCAGTTTTTGGACACAGGACTTTGGGCTTTTTTCCCCCTGGCCAAAAAAAACTGCCAAAAACACAGTCTGTAAAATTCAAACGTAAGAAAGGTGGGAAACTGTCTTTTCTTCAATAATTCCTAAAGGCAATGAGCCCGGATGCTGATTTCTCCGTATGTGTATCAGGGACTCCTGGCTGATCCATGGTGCTGAGTTTCAGATCTGTGCAACCTTTGGAAAGGTCAAAGGTCAGCCACTGTGGTGTATTTTTTGTAATAATTCCTAAAGGCATTGAGTCAGGAGTCTGATTTTTCCGTATGTGTATCAGGGACTAAAGCTTATCCCGGTTGCCGAGTTTCAGACCTGTGCAACTTTCTGAAAAGGTCAATGGTTAGCCGTTCGGGTGTGTTTTTTGTAATAATTCCTAAAGGCATTAAGCCAGGAGTCTGATTTTTCTGTATGTGTATCAGGGACTAAGGCTAATCCAGGGTGCCGAGTTTCAGACCCGTGCAACCTTTGGAAAGGTCAAAGGTCAGCCGTTCGGGTGTGTTTTTTGTAATAATTCCTAAAGGCATTAAGCCAGGAGTCTGGCCAAAGAGTCTAAGACTGTATAGAGTCTGACATGACCTGATTTTCAGTTTTTGGACACAGGACTTTGGGCTTTTTTCCCCCTGGCCAAAAAAAACTGCCAAAAACACAGTCTGTAAAATTCAAACGTAAGAAAGGTGGGAAACTGTCTTTTCTTCAATAATTCCTAAAGGCAATGAGCCCGGATGCTGATTTCTCCGTATGTGTATCAGGGACTCCTGGCTGATCCAGGGTGCCGAGTTTCAGACCCGTGCAACCTTTGGAAAGGTCAAAGGTCAGCCGCTGTGGTGTGTTTTTTGTAATAATTCCTAAAGGCATTGAGCCAGGAGTCCGATTTTTCTGTGTGTGTATAGGGACTAAGGCTGATCCAGGGTGCCGAGTTTCAGACCTGTGCAACCTTCGGAAAGGTCAATGGTCAGCCGTTCGGTGTGTTTTTTGTAATAATTCATAAAGGCATCGAGCCAGGAGTCTGATTTTTCCGTATGTGTATCAGGGACTAAGGCTAATCTAGGGTGCCGAGTTTCAGACCTTTGTAACATTCGGAAAGGTCAAAGGTCAGCCGTTTAGGTGTGTTTTTTGTAATAATTCCTAAAGGCATTAAGCCAGGAGTCTGATTTTTCCGTATGTGTATCAGGGACTAAGGCTGATCGAGGGTATTTTAATCTTTTTTCTACTGTCCTATAATATGAAGTTAACATCTTATAAGGTATATTGATGTACCCTCAGTGTTTGAATTTATAATGATTTCACTGTTTGGATGTGTTTTTCTATTTGTCTCTGTTTTTGTGTGCATTCAGCAGGGATACGGCTGTTTTCTGATTTTATTCATTTTTTTATTGTCCCATAACATAAACCTCACAAATAAAGTTAACATCTCATAAGATATAGTTATATACCTTCAGTGTTTGATTTTGCAATGATTTCACTGTTTGAATGTGTTTTTCTATTTTTGTCTGTTTTAGTGCGCATTCAGCTGGAATACGACTGTTTTCTGATTTTTTTTCATTTTTCTACTGTCCCATAACATAAACCTCAGAAATAAAGTTAACATCTTATAAGATATACTAATGTACCTTCGTCGTTCCGCTCGTCTTGGGACCCCAAACGACATATGAAATATTCACACTCCTGCGACCTGTAGAAATGTAGTTCCTCCAAAACTTCCACTCTGGCCAAACAGTCTAAGACTGTATAGAGTCTTCAGTTTTTGGACACAGGACTGTGGGCTTTTTTCCCCCTGGCCAAAAAAAACTGCCAAAAACACAGTCTGTAAAATTCAAATGTAAGAAAGGTGGGAAACTGTCTTTTCTTCAATAATTCCTAAAGGCAATGAGCCCGGATGCTGATTTCTCCGTATGTGTATCAGGGACTCCTGGCTGATCCAGGGTGCCGAGTTTCAGACCCGTGCAACCTTTGGAAAGGTCAAAGGTCAGCCGTTCGGGTGTGTTTTTTGTAATAATTCCTAAAGGCATTGAGTCAGGAGTCTGATTTTTCCCTATGTGTATCAGGGACTAAAGCTTATCCCGGTTGCCGAGTTTCAGACCTGTGCAACTTTCGGAAAAGGTCAATGGTCAGCCGTTCGGGTGTGTTTTTTGTAATAATTCCTAAAGGCATTAAGCCAGGAGTCTGATTTTTCCGTATGTGTATCAGGGACTAAGGCTAATCCAGGGTGCCAAGTTTCAGACCCGTGCAAGCTTTGGAAAGGTCAAAGGTCAGCCGTTCGGGTGTGTTTTTTGTAATAATTCCTAAAGGCATTGAGCCAGGTGTCTGATTTTTCCGTGTGTGTATCAGGGACTAAGGCTGATCCAGGGTGCCGAGTTTCAGACCTGTGCAACCTTCGGAAAGGTCAATGGTCAGCCATTCGGGTGTGTTTTTTGTAATAATTCCTAAAGGCATTGAGCCAGGAGTCTGATTTTTCCGTATGTGTATCAGGGACTAAGGCTAATCTAGGGTGCCGAGTTTCAGACCTGTGTAACCTTCGGAAAGGTCAAAGGTCAGCCGTTTAGGTGTGTTTTTTGTAATAATTCCTAAAGGCATTAAGCCAGGAGTCTGATTTTTCCGTATGTGTATCAGGGACTAAGGCTGATCGAGGGTATTTTAATCTTTTTTCTACTGTCCTATAATATGAAGTTAACATCTTATAAGGTATATTGATGTACCCTCAGTGTTTGAATTTATAATGATTTTACTGTTTGGATGTGTTTTTCTATTTGTGTCTGTTTTTGTGCGCATTCAGCAGGGATACGGCTGTTTTCGCAATTTTTTTCATTTTTCTACTGTCCCATAACATAAACCTCACAAATAAAGTTAAAATCTTATAAGATATAGTTATATACCTTCAGTGTTTGATTTTGCAATGATTTCACTGTTTGGATGTGTTTTTCTATTTGTCTCTGTTTTTGTGTGCATTCAGCAGGGATACGGCTGTTTTCTGATTTTTTTTCATTTTTCTACTGTCCCATAACATAAACCTCACAAATAAATTTAACATCTTATAAGATATAGTTATATACCTTCAGTGTTTGATTTTGCAATGATTTCACTGTTTGATTGTGTTTTTCTATTTTTGTCTGTTTTTGTTTGCAGTATGCTGGAATACGACTGTTTTCTGATTTTTTTTTCATTTTTCTACTGTCCCATAACATAAACCTCACAAATAAAGTTAACATCTTATAAGATATTCTTCGGTACCCTCAGTGTTTGATTTTGCAATAGTTTCACTGTTTGGATGTGTTTTTCTATTTGTGTCTGTTTTTGTGCGCATTCAGCTGGAATACGACTGTTTTCTGATTTTTTTTCATTTTCTACTGTCCCATAACATAAACCTCTCAAATAAAGTTAACATCTTATAAGATATACTAATGTACCCTCGTCGTTCCGCTCGTCTTGGGACCCCAAACACCATATGAAATATTCACACTCCTGCGACCTGTAGAAATGTAGTTCCTCCAAAACTTCCACTCTGGCCAAAGAGTCTAAGACTGTATAGAGTCTGACATGACCTGATTTTCAGTTTTTGGACACAGGACTTTGGGCTTTTTTCCCCCTGGCCAAAAAAAACTGCCAAAAACACAGTCTGTAAAATTCAAACGTAAGAAAGGTGGGAAACTGTCTTTTCTTCAATAATTCCTAAAGGCAATGAGCCCGGATGCTGATTTCTCCGTATGTGTATCAGGGACTCCTGGCTGATCCAGGGTGCTGAGTTTCAGATCTGTGCAACCTTTGGAAAGGTCAAAGGTCAGCCACTGTGGTGTATTTTTTGTAATAATTCCTAAAGGCATTGAGTCAGGAGTCTGATTTTTCCGTATGTGTATCAGGGACTAAAGCTTATCCCGGTTGCAGAGTTTCAGACCTGTGCAACTTTCGGAAAAGGTCAATGGTCAGCCGTTCGGATGTGTTTTTTGTAATAATTCCTAAAGGCATTAAGCCAGGAGTCTGATTTTTCCGTATGTGTATCAGGGACTAAGGCTAATCCAGGGTGCCAAGTTTCAGACCCGTGCAAGCTTTGGAAAGGTCAAAGGTCAGCCGTTCGGGTGTGTTTTTTGTAATAATTCCTAAAGGCATTGAGCCAGGTGTCTGATTTTTCCGTGTGTGTATCAGGGACTAAGGCTGATCCAGGGTGCCGAGTTTCAGACCTGTGCAACCTTCGGAAAGGTCAATGGTCAGCCATTCGGGTGTGTTTTTTGTAATAATTCCTAAAGGCATTGAGCCAGGAGTCTGATTTTTCCGTATGTGTATCAGGGACTAAGGCTAATCTAGGGTGCCGAGTTTCAGACCTGTGTAACCTTCGGAAAGGTCAAAGGTCAGCCGTTTAGGTGTGTTTTTTGTAATAATTCCTAAAGGCATTAAGCCAGGAGTCTGATTTTTCCGTATGTGTATCAGGGACTAAGGCTAATCCAGGGTGCCGAGTTTCAGACCCGTGCAACCTTTGGAAAGGTCAAAGGTCAGCCGTTCGGGTGTGTTTTTTGTAATAATTCCTAAAGGCATTAAGCCAGGAGTCTGGCCAAAGAGTCTAAGACTGTATAGAGTCTGACATGACCTGATTTTCAGTTTTTGGACACAGGACTTTGGGCTTTTTTCCCCCTGGCCAAAAAAAACTGCCAAAAACACAGTCTGTAAAATTCAAACGTAAGAAAGGTGGGAAACTGTCTTTTCTTCAATAATTCCTAAAGGCAATGAGCCCGGATGCTGATTTCTCCGTATGTGTATCAGGGACTCCTGGCTGATCCAGGGTGCCGAGTTTCAGACCCGTGCAACCTTTGGAAAGGTCAAAGGTCAGCCGCTGTGGTGTGTTTTTTGTAATAATTCCTAAAGGCATTGAGCCAGGAGTCCGATTTTTCTGTGTGTGTATAGGGACTAAGGCTGATCGAGGGTATTTTAATCTTTTTTCTACTGTCCTATAATATGAAGTTAACATCTTATAAGGTATATTGATGTACCCTCAGTGTTTGAATTTATAATGATTTCACTGTTTGGATGTGTTTTTCTATTTGTCTCTGTTTTTGTGTGCATTCAGCAGGGATACGGCTGTTTTCTGATTTTATTCATTTTTTTATTGTCCCATAACATAAACCTCACAAATAAAGTTAACATCTCATAAGATATAGTTATATACCTTCAGTGTTTGATTTTGCAATGATTTCACTGTTTGAATGTGTTTTTCTATTTTTGTCTGTTTTTGTGCGCATTCAGCTGGAATACGACTGTTTTCTGATTTTTTTTCATTTTTCTACTGTCCCATAACATAAACCTCAGAAATAAAGTTAACATCTTATAAGATATACTAATGTACCTTCGTCGTTCCGCTCGTCTTGGGACCCCAAACGACATATGAAATATTTACACTCCTGCGACCTGTAGAAATGTAGTTCCTCCAAAACTTCCACTCTGGCCAAACAGTCTAAGACTGTATAGAGTCTTCAGTTTTTGGACACAGGACTGTGGGCTTTTTTCCCCCTGGCCAAAAAAAACTGCCAAAAACACAGTCTGTAAAATTCAAATGTAAGAAAGGTGGGAAACTGTCTTTTCTTCAATAATTCCTAAAGGCAATGAGCCCGGATGCTGATTTCTCCGTATGTGTATCAGGGACTCCTGGCTGATCCAGGGTGCCGAGTTTCAGACCCGTGCAACCCTTGGAAAGGTCAAAGGTCAGCCGCTGTGTTGTGTTTTTTGTAATAATTCCTAAAGGCATTGAGTCAGGAGTCTGATTTTTCCCTATGTGTATCAGGGACTAAAGCTTATCCCGGTTGCCGAGTTTCAGACCTGTGCAACTTTCGGAAAAGGTCAATGGTCAGCCGTTCGGATGTGTTTTTTGTAATAATTCCTAAAGGCATTAAGCCAGGAGTCTGATTTTTCCGTATGTGTATCAGGGACTAAGGCTAATCCAGGGTGCCAAGTTTCAGACCCGTGCAAGCTTTGGAAAGGTCAAAGGTCAGCCGTTCGGGTGTGTTTTTTGTAATAATTCCTAAAGGCATTGAGCCAGGTGTCTGATTTTTCCGTGTGTGTATCAGGGACTAAGGCTGATCCAGGGTGCCGAGTTTCAGACCTGTGCAACCTTCGGAAAGGTCAATGGTCAGCCATTCGGGTGTGTTTTTTGTAATAATTCCTAAAGGCATTGAGCCAGGAGTCTGATTTTTCCGTATGTGTATCAGGGACTAAGGCTAATCTAGGGTGCCGAGTTTCAGACCTGTGTAACCTTCGGAAAGGTCAAAGGTCAGCCGTTTAGGTGTGTTTTTTGTAATAATTCCTAAAGGCATTAAGCCAGGAGTCTGATTTTTCCGTATGTGTATCAGGGACTAAGGCTGATCGAGGGTATTTTAATCTTTTTTCTACTGTCCTATAATATGAAGTTAACATCTTATAAGGTATATTGATGTACCCTCAGTGTTTGAATTTATAATGATTTCACTGTTTGGATGTGTTTTTTCTATTTGTCTCTGTTTTTGTGTGCATTCAGCAGGGATACGGCTGTTTTCTGATTTTATTCATTTTTTTATTGTCCCATAACATAAACCTCACAAATAAAGTTAACATCTCATAAGATATAGTTATATACCTTCAGTGTTTGATTTTGCAATGATTTCACTGTTTGAATGTGTTTTTCTATTTTTGTCTGTTTTAGTGCGCATTCAGCTGGAATACGACTGTTTTCTGATTTTTTTTCATTTTTCTACTGTCCCATAACATAAACCTCAGAAATAAAGTTAACATCTTATAAGATATACTAATGTACCTTCGTCGTTCCGCTCGTCTTGGGACCCCAAACGACATATGAAATATTCACACTCCTGCGACCTGTAGAAATGTAGTTCCTCCAAAACTTCCACTCTGGCCAAACAGTCTAAGACTGTATAGAGTCTTCAGTTTTTGGACACAGGACTGTGGGCTTTTTTCCCCCTGGCCAAAAAAAACTGCCAAAAACACAGTCTGTAAAATTCAAATGTAAGAAAGGTGGGAAACTGTCTTTTCTTCAATAATTCCTAAAGGCAATGAGCCCGGATGCTGATTTCTCCGTATGTGTATCAGGGACTCCTGGCTGATCCAGGGTGCCGAGTTTCAGACCCGTGCAACCTTTGGAAAGGTCAAAGGTCAGCCGTTCGGGTGTGTTTTTTGTAATAATTCCTAAAGGCATTGAGTCAGGAGTCTGATTTTTCCCTATGTGTATCAGGGACTAAAGCTTATCCCGGTTGCCGAGTTTCAGACCTGTGCAACTTTCGGAAAAGGTCAATGGTCAGCCGTTCGGGTGTGTTTTTTGTAATAATTCCTAAAGGCATTAAGCCAGGAGTCTGATTTTTCCGTATGTGTATCAGGGACTAAGGCTAATCCAGGGTGCCAAGTTTCAGACCCGTGCAAGCTTTGGAAAGGTCAAAGGTCAGCCGTTCGGGTGTGTTTTTTGTAATAATTCCTAAAGGCATTGAGCCAGGTGTCTGATTTTTCCGTGTGTGTATCAGGGACTAAGGCTGATCCAGGGTGCCGAGTTTCAGACCTGTGCAACCTTCGGAAAGGTCAATGGTCAGCCATTCGGGTGTGTTTTTTGTAATAATTCCTAAAGGCATTGAGCCAGGAGTCTGATTTTTCCGTATGTGTATCAGGGACTAAGGCTAATCTAGGGTGCCGAGTTTCAGACCTGTGTAACCTTCGGAAAGGTCAAAGGTCAGCCGTTTAGGTGTGTTTTTTGTAATAATTCCTAAAGGCATTAAGCCAGGAGTCTGATTTTTCCGTATGTGTATCAGGGACTAAGGCTGATCGAGGGTATTTTAATCTTTTTTCTACTGTCCTATAATATGAAGTTAACATCTTATAAGGTATATTGATGTACCCTCAGTGTTTGAATTTATAATGATTTTACTGTTTGGATGTGTTTTTCTATTTGTGTCTGTTTTTGTGCGCATTCAGCAGGGATACGGCTGTTTTCGCAATTTTTTTCATTTTTCTACTGTCCCATAACATAAACCTCACAAATAAAGTTAAAATCTTATAAGATATAGTTATATACCTTCAGTGTTTGATTTTGCAATGATTTCACTGTTTGGATGTGTTTTTCTATTTGTCTCTGTTTTTGTGTGCATTCAGCAGGGATACGGCTGTTTTCTGATTTTTTTTCATTTTTCTACTGTCCCATAACATAAACCTCACAAATAAATTTAACATCTTATAAGATATAGTTATATACCTTCAGTGTTTGATTTTGCAATGATTTCACTGTTTGATTGTGTTTTTCTATTTTTGTCTGTTTTTGTTTGCAGTATGCTGGAATACGACTGTTTTCTGATTTTTTTTTCATTTTTCTACTGTCCCATAACATAAACCTCACAAATAAAGTTAACATCTTATAAGATATTCTTCGGTACCCTCAGTGTTTGATTTTGCAATAGTTTCACTGTTTGGATGTGTTTTTCTATTTGTGTCTGTTTTTGTGCGCATTCAGCTGGAATACGACTGTTTTCTGATTTTTTTTCATTTTCTACTGTCCCATAACATAAACCTCTCAAATAAAGTTAACATCTTATAAGATATACTAATGTACCCTCGTCGTTCCGCTCGTCTTGGGACCCCAAACACCATATGAAATATTCACACTCCTGCGACCTGTAGAAATGTAGTTCCTCCAAAACTTCCACTCTGGCCAAAGAGTCTAAGACTGTATAGAGTCTGACATGACCTGATTTTCAGTTTTTGGACACAGGACTTTGGGCTTTTTTCCCCCTGGCCAAAAAAAACTGCCAAAAACACAGTCTGTAAAATTCAAACGTAAGAAAGGTGGGAAACTGTCTTTTCTTCAATAATTCCTAAAGGCAATGAGCCCGGATGCTGATTTCTCCGTATGTGTATCAGGGACTCCTGGCTGATCCAGGGTGCTGAGTTTCAGATCTGTGCAACCTTTGGAAAGGTCAAAGGTCAGCCACTGTGGTGTATTTTTTGTAATAATTCCTAAAGGCATTGAGTCAGGAGTCTGATTTTTCCGTATGTGTATCAGGGACTAAAGCTTATCCCGGTTGCAGAGTTTCAGACCTGTGCAACTTTCGGAAAAGGTCAATGGTTAGCCGTTCGGGTGTGTTTTTTGTAATAATTCCTAAAGGCATTAAGCCAGGAGTCTGATTTTTCTGTATGTGTATCAGGGACTAAGGCTAATCCAGGGTGCCAAGTTTCAGACCCGTGCAACCTTTGGAAAGGTCAAAGGTCAGCCGTTCGGGTGTGTTTTTTGTAATAATTCCTAAAGGCATTAAGCCAGGAGTCTGGCCAAAGAGTCTAAGACTGTATAGAGTCTGACATGACCTGATTTTCAGTTTTTGGACACAGGACTTTGGGCTTTTTTCCCCCTGGCCAAAAAAAAATGCCAAAAACACAGTCTGTAAAATTCAAACGTAAGAAAGGTGGGAAACTGTCTTTTCTTCAATAATTCCTAAAGGCAATGAGCCCGGATGCTGATTTCTCCGTATGTGTATCAGGGACTCCTGGCTGATCCAGGGTGCCGAGTTTCAGACCCGTGCAACCTTTGGAAAGGTCAAAGGTCAGCCGCTGTGGTGTGTTTTTTGTAATAATTCCTAAAGGCATTGAGCCAGGAGTCCGATTTTTCTGTGTGTGTATAGGGACTAAGGCTGATCGAGGGTATTTTAATCTTTTTTCTACTGTCCTATAATATGAAGTTAACATCTTATAAGGTATATTGATGTACCCTCAGTGTTTGAATTTATAATGATTTCACTGTTTGGATGTGTTTTTCTATTTGTCTCTGTTTTTGTGTGCATTCAGCAGGGATACGGCTGTTTTCTGATTTTATTCATTTTTTTATTGTCCCATAACATAAACCTCACAAATAAAGTTAACATCTCATAAGATATAGTTATATACCTTCAGTGTTTGATTTTGCAATGATTTCACTGTTTGAATGTGTTTTTCTATTTTTGTCTGTTTTTGTGCGCATTCAGCTGGAATACGACTGTTTTCTGATTTTTTTTCATTTTTCTACTGTCCCATAACATAAACCTCAGAAATAAAGTTAACATCTTATAAGATATACTAATGTACCTTCGTCGTTCCGCTCGTCTTGGGACCCCAAACGACATATGAAATATTTACACTCCTGCGACCTGTAGAAATGTAGTTCCTCCAAAACTTCCACTCTGGCCAAACAGTCTAAGACTGTATAGAGTCTTCAGTTTTTGGACACAGGACTGTGGGCTTTTTTCCCCCTGGCCAAAAAAAACTGCCAAAAACACAGTCTGTAAAATTCAAATGTAAGAAAGGTGGGAAACTGTCTTTTCTTCAATAATTCCTAAAGGCAATGAGCCCGGATGCTGATTTCTCCGTATGTGTATCAGGGACTCCTGGCTGATCCAGGGTGCCGAGTTTCAGACCCGTGCAACCCTTGGAAAGGTCAAAGGTCAGCCGCTGTGTTGTGTTTTTTGTAATAATTCCTAAAGGCATTGAGTCAGGAGTCTGATTTTTCCCTATGTGTATCAGGGACTAAAGCTTATCCCGGTTGCCGAGTTTCAGACCTGTGCAACTTTCGGAAAAGGTCAATGGTCAGCCGTTCGGATGTGTTTTTTGTAATAATTCCTAAAGGCATTAAGCCAGGAGTCTGATTTTTCCGTATGTGTATCAGGGACTAAGGCTAATCCAGGGTGCCAAGTTTCAGACCCGTGCAAGCTTTGGAAAGGTCAAAGGTCAGCCGTTCGGGTGTGTTTTTTGTAATAATTCCTAAAGGCATTGAGCCAGGTGTCTGATTTTTCCGTGTGTGTATCAGGGACTAAGGCTGATCCAGGGTGCCGAGTTTCAGACCTGTGCAACCTTCGGAAAGGTCAATGGTCAGCCATTCGGGTGTGTTTTTTGTAATAATTCCTAAAGGCATTGAGCCAGGAGTCTGATTTTTCCGTATGTGTATCAGGGACTAAGGCTAATCTAGGGTGCCGAGTTTCAGACCTGTGTAACCTTCGGAAAGGTCAAAGGTCAGCCGTTTAGGTGTGTTTTTTGTAATAATTCCTAAAGGCATTAAGCCAGGAGTCTGATTTTTCCGTATGTGTATCAGGGACTAAGGCTTATCCAGGGTGCCGAGTTTCAGACCCGTGCAACCTTTGGAAAGGTCAAAGGTCAGCCGTTCGGGTGTGTTTTTTGTAATAATTCCTAAAGGCATTAAGCCAGGAGTCTGGCCAAAGAGTCTAAGACTGTATAGAGTCTGACATGACCTGATTTTCAGTTTTTGGACACAGGACTTTGGGCTTTTTTCCCCCTGGCCAAAAAAAACTGCCAAAAACACAGTCTGTAAAATTCAAACGTAAGAAAGGTGGGAAACTGTCTTTTCTTCAATAATTCCTAAAGGCAATGAGCCCGGATGCTGATTTCTCCGTATGTGTATCAGGGACTCCTGGCTGATCCAGGGTGCCGAGTTTCAGACCCGTGCAACCTTTGGAAAGGTCAAAGGTCAGCCGCTGTGGTGTGTTTTTTGTAATAATTCCTAAAGGCATTGAGCCAGGAGTCCGATTTTTCTGTGTGTGTATAGGGACTAAGGCTGATCCAGGGTGCCGAGTTTCAGACCTGTGCAACCTTCGGAAAGGTCAATGGTCAGCCGTTCGGGTGTGTTTTTTGTAATAATTCATAAAGGCATCGAGCCAGGAGTCTGATTTTTCCGTATGTGTATCAGGGACTAAGGCTAATCTAGGGTGCCGAGTTTCAGACCTTTGTAACCTTCGGAAAGGTCAAAGGTCAGCCGTTTAGGTGTGTTTTTTGTAATAATTCCTAAAGGCATTAAGCCAGGAGTCTGATTTTTCCGTATGTGTATCAGGGACTAAGGCTGATCGAGGGTATTTTAATCTTTTTTCTACTGTCCTATAATATGAAGTTAACATCTTATAAGGTATATTGATGTACCCTCAGTGTTTGAATTTATAATGATTTCACTGTTTGGATGTGTTTTTCTATTTGTCTCTGTTTTTGTGTGCATTCAGCAGGGATACGGCTGTTTTCTGATTTTATTCATTTTTTTATTGTCCCATAACATAAACCTCACAAATAAAGTTAACATCTCATAAGATATAGTTATATACCTTCAGTGTTTGATTTTGCAATGATTTCACTGTTTGAATGTGTTTTTCTATTTTTGTCTGTTTTAGTGCGCATTCAGCTGGAATACGACTGTTTTCTGATTTTTTTTCATTTTTCTACTGTCCCATAACATAAACCTCAGAAATAAAGTTAACATCTTATAAGATATACTAATGTACCTTCGTCGTTCCGCTCGTCTTGGGACCCCAAACGACATATGAAATATTTACACTCCTGCGACCTGTAGAAATGTAGTTCCTCCAAAACTTCCACTCTGGCCAAACAGTCTAAGACTGTATAGAGTCTTCAGTTTTTGGACACAGGACTGTGGGCTTTTTTCCCCCTGGCCAAAAAAAACTGCCAAAAACACAGTCTGTAAAATTCAAATGTAAGAAAGGTGGGAAACTGTCTTTTCTTCAATAATTCCTAAAGGCAATGAGCCCGGATGCTGATTTCTCCGTATGTGTATCAGGGACTCCTGGCTGATCCAGGGTGCCGAGTTTCAGACCCGTGCAACCCTTGGAAAGGTCAAAGGTCAGCCGCTGTGGTGTGTTTTTTGTAATAATTCCTAAAGGCATTGAGTCAGGAGTCTGATTTTTCCCTATGTGTATCAGGGACTAAAGCTTATCCCGGTTGCCGAGTTTCAGACCTGTGCAACTTTCGGAAAAGGTCAATGGTCAGCCGTTCGGATGTGTTTTTTGTAATAATTCCTAAAGGCATTAAGCCAGGAGTCTGATTTTTCCGTATGTGTATCAGGGACTAAGGCTAATCCAGGGTGCCAAGTTTCAGACCCGTGCAAGCTTTGGAAAGGTCAAAGGTCAGCCGTTCGGGTGTGTTTTTTGTAATAATTCCTAAAGGCATTGAGCCAGGTGTCTGATTTTTCCGTGTGTGTATCAGGGACTAAGGCTGATCCAGGGTGCCGAGTTTCAGACCTGTGCAACCTTCGGAAAGGTCAATGGTCAGCCATTCGGGTGTGTTTTTTGTAATAATTCCTAAAGGCATTGAGCCAGGAGTCTGATTTTTCCGTATGTGTATCAGGGACTAAGGCTAATCTAGGGTGCCGAGTTTCAGACCTGTGTAACCTTCGGAAAGGTCAAAGGTCAGCCGTTTAGGTGTGTTTTTTGTAATAATTCCTAAAGGCATTAAGCCAGGAGTCTGATTTTTCCGTATGTGTATCAGGGACTAAGGCTGATCGAGGGTATTTTAATCTTTTTTCTACTGTCCTATAATATGAAGTTAACATCTTATAAGGTATATTGATGTACCCTCAGTGTTTGAATTTATAATGATTTTACTGTTTGGATGTGTTTTTCTATTTGTGTCTGTTTTTGTGCGCATTCAGCAGGGATACGGCTGTTTTCGCAATTTTTTTCATTTTTCTACTGTCCCATAACATAAACCTCACAAATAAAGTTAAAATCTTATAAGATATAGTTATATACCTTCAGTGTTTGATTTTGCAATGATTTCACTGTTTGGATGTGTTTTTCTATTTGTCTCTGTTTTTGTGTGCATTCAGCAGGGATACGGCTGTTTTCTGATTTTTTTTCATTTTTCTACTGTCCCATAACATAAACCTCACAAATAAATTTAAGATCTTATAAGATATAGTTATATACCTTCAGTGTTTGATTTTGCAATGATTTCACTGTTTGAATGTGTTTTTCTATTTTTGTCTGTTTTTGTTTGCAGTATGCTGGAATACGACTGTTTTCTGATTTTTTTTTCATTTTTCTACTGTCCCATAACATAAACCTCACAAATAAAGTTAACATCTTATAAGATATTCTTCGGTACCCTCAGTGTTTGATTTTGCAATAGTTTCACTGTTTGGATGTGTTTTTCTATTTGTGTCTGTTTTTGTGCATATTCAGCTGGAATACGACTGTTTTCTGATTTTTTTTCATTTTCTACTGTCCCATAACATAAACCTCACAAATAAAGTTAACATCTTATAAGATATACTAATGTACCCTCGTCGTTCCGCTCGTCTTGGGACCCCAAACGACATATGAAATATTCACACTCCTGCGACCTGTAGAAATGTAGTTCATCCAAAACTTCCACTCTGGCCAAAGAGTCTAAGACTGTATAGAGTCTGACATGACCTGATTCTCAGTTTTTGGACACAGGACTTTGGGCTTTTTTCCCCCTGGCCAAAAAAAACTGCCAAAAACACAGTCTGTAAAATTCAAACGTAAGAAAGGTGGGAAACTGTCTTTTCTTCAATAATTCCTAAAGGCAATGAGCCCGGATGCTGATTTCTCCGTATGTGTATCAGGGACTCCTGGCTGATCCAGGGTGCTGAGTTTCAGATCTGTGCAACCTTTGGAAAGGTCAAAGGTCAGCCACTGTGGTGTATTTTTTGTAATAATTCCTAAAGGCATTGAGTCAGGAGTCTAATTTTTCCGTATGTGTATCAGGGACTAAAGCTTATCCCGGTTGCCGAGTTTCAGACCTGTGCAACTTTCGGAAAAGGTCAATGGTTAGCCGTTCGGGTGTGTTTTTTGTAATAATTCCTAAAGGCATTAAGCCAGGAGTCTGATTTTTCTGTATGTGTATCAGGGACTAAGGCTAATCCAGGGTGCCGAGTTTCAGACCCGTGCAACCTTTGGAAAGGTCAAAGGTCAGCCGTTCGGGTGTGTTTTTTGTAATAATTCCTAAAGGCATTAAGCCAGGAGTCTGGCCAAAGAGTCTAAGACTGTATAGAGTCTGACATGACCTGATTTTCAGTTTTTGGACACAGGACTTTGGGCTTTTTTCCCCCTGGCCAAAAAAAACTGCCAAAAACACAGTCTGTAAAATTCAAACGTAAGAAAGGTGGGAAACTGTCTTTTCTTCAATAATTCCTAAAGGCAATGAGCCCGGATGCTGATTTCTCCGTATGTGTATCAGGGACTCCTGGCTGATCCAGGGTGCCGAGTTTCAGACCCGTGCAACCTTTGGAAAGGTCAAAGGTCAGCCGCTGTGGTGTGTTTTTTGTAATAATTCCTAAAGGCATTGAGCCAGGAGTGCGATTTTTCCGTGTGTGTATAGGGACTAAGGCTGATCCAGGGTGCCAAGTTTCAGACCTGTGCAACCTTCGGAAAGGTCAATGGTCAGCCGTTCGGGTGTGTTTTTTGTAATAATTCATAAAGGCATCGAGCCAGGAGTCTGATTTTTCCGTATGTGTATCAGGGACTAAGGCTAATCTAGGGTGCTGAGTTTCAGACCTGTGTAACCTTCGGAAAGGTCAAAGGTCAGCCGTTTAGGTTTGTTTTTTGTAATAATTCCTAAAGGCATTAAGCCAGGAGTCTGATTTTTCCGTATGTGTATCAGGGACTAAGGCTGATCGAGGGTATTTTAATCTTTTTTCTACTGTCCTATAATATGAAGTTAACATCTTATAAGGTATATTGATGTACCCTCAGTGTTTGAATTTATAATGATTTCACTGTTTGGATGTGTTTTTCTATTTGTCTCTGTTTTTGTGTGCATTCAGCAGGGATACGGCTGTTTTCTGATTTTATTCATTTTTTTATTGTCCCATAACATAAACCTCACAAATAAAGTTAACATCTCATAAGATATAGTTATATACCTTCAGTGTTTGATTTTGCAATGATCTCACTGTTTGAATGTGTTTTTCTATTTTTGTCTGTTTTTGTGCGCATTCAGCTGGAATACGACTGTTTTCTGATTTTTTTTCATTTTTTAACTGTCCCATAACATAAACCTCACAAATAAAGTTAACATCTTATAAGATATACTAATGTACCCTCGTCGTTCCGCTCGTCTTGGGACCCCAAACGACATATGAAATATTCACACTCCTGCGACCTGTAGAAATGTAGTTCCTCCAAAACTTCCACTCTGGCCAAAGAGTCTAAGACTGTATAGAGTCTTCAGTTTTTGGACACAGGACTGTGGGCTTTTTTCCCCCTGGCCAAAAAAAACTGCCAAAAACACAGTCTGTAAAATTCAAATGTAAGAAACGTGGGAAACTGTCTTTTCTTCAATAATTCCTAAAGGCAATGAGCCCGGATGCTGATTTCTCCGTATGTGTATCAGGGACTCCTGGCTGATCCAGGGTGCCGAGTTTCAGACCCGTGCAACCTTTGGAAAGGTCAAAGGTCAGCCATTCGGGTGTGTTTTTTGTAATAATTCCTAAAGGCATTGAGCCAGGAGTCTGATTTTTCCGTATGTGTATCAGGGACTAAGGCTAATCTAGGGTGCCAAGTTTCAGACCTGTGTAACCTTCGGAAAGGTCAAAGGTCAGCCGTTTAGATTCAAGATTCAAGATTCAAGATTCAAGATTTCTTCATTGTCATACTAACACACATTAGACATGAGGTCAGAACGAAAATCAGTCTCTCCAGAACCCGGTCGGCCCAGCAATAAGAAGAATAAGAAAATAAGAAATAAGAACCAACAGTTTAACTTAACAAAATATAAATTAAAAGAGATCAAAACTTTAAACCTCTGGAGGTAAGGTGCTGTGCAAAAAAGAATTTGGTGCAAGGGTGTGTACGGTACTGGGGCCATGTGCAAAGTACAGTACGTGGGGGGTGGGGGCAGCAGGGCTATGGGGTTACAGAGAGTTAAGGAGTCTGACAGCTCCAGGGAAGAAGCTGTTCCTCAGTCTCGTAGTGCTGCTCTTGATGCTCCGTAGCCTCCTGCCTGAGGGGAGGGGGGTGAACAGTGTGTGTGCCGGGTGAGTGGGATCTCTCATGATGCAGGTAGCCCTTTTCCTGCATCTGGAGGTGAAGATGTCCGTGATGGTGGGGAGGCTGCTGCCCACGGTTCTCTGTGCAGCTTTCACCACTCTGCTGCAGAGCAGCTGCCGTGCCACACAGTGATGCAGGAGCACAGGACACTCTCCACTACACATCTGTAGAAGGTGATAAGGGCTGACCTTCCTAGTCCAGCGCGTCTCAGCCTCCTGAGGAAGTAGAGGCGCTGGTGTGCCTTCCGGACCAGGCTGGAAGTGTTGCTGCTCCAGGTGAGGTCGTCCTTGAGATGCACGCCCAGGTACCTGAAGCTGGAGACCACTTCCACCGCTGTTCCTCCGATGTGCAGGGGAGAATGGGGGGGATGTCTGCTCTGATGTTTAGGTGTGTTTTTTGTAATAATTCCTAAAGGCATTAAGCCAGGAGTCTGATTTTTCCGTATGTGTATCAGGGACTAAGGCTGATCGAGGGTATTTTAATCTTTTTTCTACTGTCCTATAATATGAAGTTAACATCTTATAAGGTATATTGATGTACCCTCAGTGTTTGAATTTATAATGATTTCACTGTTTGGATGTGTTTTTCTATTTGTCTCTGTTTTTGTGTGCATTCAGCAGGGATACGGCTGTTTTCTGATGTTTTTTCATTTTTTTATTGTCCCATAACATAAACCTCACTAATAAAGTTAACATCTCATAAGATATAGTTATATACCTTCAGTGTTTGATTTTGCAATGATCTCACTGTTTGAATGTGTTTTTCTATTTTTGTCTGTTTTTGTGCGCATTCAGCTGGAATACGACTGTTTTCTGATTTTTTTTCATTTTTTAACTGTCCCATAACATAAACCTCACAAATAAAGTTAACATCTTATAAGATATAGTTATATACCTTCAGTGTTTGATTTTGCAATGATTTCACTGTTTGAATGTGTTTTTCTATTTTTGTCTGTTTTTGTGCGCATTCAGCTGGAATACGACTGTTTTCTGATTTTTTTTCATTTTTCTACTGTCCCATAACATAAACCTCACAAATAAAGTTAACATCTTATAAGATATACTAATGTACCCTCGTCGTTCCGCTCGTCTTGGGACCCCAAACGACATATGAAATATTCACACTCCTGCGACCTGTAGAAATGTAGTTCCTCCAAAACTTCCACTCTGGCCAAAGAGTCTAAGACTGTATAGAGTCTTCAGTTTTTGGACACAGGACTGTGGGCTTTTTTCCCCCTGGCCAAAAAAAACTGCCAAAAACACAGTCTGTAAAATTCAAATGTAAGAAACGTGGGAAACTGTCTTTTCTTCAATAATTCCTAAAGGCAATGAGCCCGGATGCTGATTTCTCCGTATTTGTATCAGGGACTCCTGGCTGATCCAGGGTGCTGAGTTTCAGACCCGTGCAACCTTTGGAAAGGTCAAAGGTCAGCCGCTGTGGTGTGTTTTTTTGTAATAATTCCTAAAGGCATTAAGCCAGGAGTCTGATTTTTCCGTATGTGTATCAGGGACTAAGGCTGATCGAGGGTATTTTAATCTTTTTTCTACCGTCCTATAATATGAAGTTAACATCTTATAAGGTATATTGATGTACCCTCAGTGTTTGATTTTGCAATGATTTCACTGTTTGGATGTGTTTTTCTATTTGTCTCTGTTTTTGTGCGCATTCAGCATGGATACGGCTGTTTTCGCAATTTTTTTCATTTTTCTACTGTCCCATAACATAAACCTCACAAATAAAGTTAACATCTCATAAGATATAGTTATATACCTTCAGTGTTTGATTTTGCAATGATTTCACTGTTTGGATGTGTTTTTCTATTTGTCTCTGTTTTTGTGCGCATTCAGCAGGGATACGGCTGTTTTCGGATTTTTTTCATTTTTCTACTGTCCCATAACATAAACCTCACAAAGGGTGATTTAGATTTCTCTTTTGTTTATTCACTGCATTTTGTTGATTGATGATTGATTCATTTTTTTCACAACTGCCTAAAACCTTTGCACAGTACTGTGGACAGTAGAAAAAAATCCGAAACAGCCTTATCTCGGCTGGATGCGCACACAAACAGACACCAATAGAAAAACACATCCCAACAGTGAAATCATTGCAAAATCAAACACTGAGGGTACAGAAGTATATCTTATATGATGTTAACTTCATTAGTGAGGTTTATATTATGGGACAGTAGAAAAAAGAAAAAAATCCGAAAACAGCCTAACCTCAGCTGAATACGTCCAGTGAAAGTTAAATCATAAAGTACTGATAAAAAATAAGGATTTTATACTTCATCAAAAAATGTTACCCTATTGTTTGTTGCAAAAAGTGAACTTTGACCCTATATTCCTCCAAAACGTATACAGTAAAAGTACTCCATACTACTAGTATATGAAGTATAAGTGGTACTGAGTTCAGTGAAAGTGAAATCATACACTACTAATACAAATTATGGATTTTAAACTTCATCAAAAACGGATGATCACACAGGTCATACAAAACATCTAGCTTATGTTTGATTTGATGTAATTATTTTACATGTAATCACTATAATATGATAGGGTTAGGGTTAGTTTTGATAAATTATTTAACCTTTTTCTTTTTCAGTACATTGTGACTGATGTTGATGAGGTCGAGGTCTTCAGCGTCTGAGGCTGTGTCTTTGACAGTCAGGATGAATTGAGCCCCAAACAAAGTGAAACATTGTGTTTACCTGTAATTGCACCTGTGTAAACAAAACCAGACTTTTGTTTGGGTTCACGTAGAGGGCAAGTCTTTGAAGTCCCTCAAGATGCCTGTTTCTTTTTTTTACTCAAAGGAGTGAATGTGTGTATGAGCCTCTTTGTAGGTGTAGGTGCCTGTGTATCATGTCGATTTGAACTTGATGTGAGAACAAGAAGTGCCTGGAGTCGCACATACACACAGACACACAGACACAGACACACACACACACATTTATTCCTAAACCCACATTCACACCATACTATGATATCCCTAAAATACACCCACATCATTTTAGCTTCAGATATTGATTGAATAGTGTGTTATATGATAATGAAAAATGTTGATATTCCCTGACAGTGGAAAATAACTTCACCTTCACCAAATTTGAAGCAATTTGGTGTAAGATATCCTCAAAAAAAAATCCAAACGCACAAAGAATGCAGATGATTAATCTGTTATGTTTTTATTACAAAAAATCTTGGAAGCGAACATTTCTGCCATGCATGTGTGGTGAAACAAAGGGGCAGTTTATTTCAACTACTACTGTAGCTTTAAGATAATTATCGACCATCGTCACACTCCAACGCAACGTAGTTCCCCACCACAGCAGCAGCGGATTAATATCCAAAACGTGAACAGGTTAGTGTCTGCTCAGCAGGTGGATGAACATGTAATGGAGTTGCAGCATCAGTCGCTGACCAAGGAATTACTGGGGAAGTTGGTGGTAGAGGGAGGCTATTGACATGTCACAGGAAGATGCTCAAAAATGTAGAGGTAAGTGAAATTTTACATTATTATAATGAGCTAAACAGCAGGCCATTGCTAAAATGTGTTCGTTAATTACAGTAACTACGTCTTTTCACTACATACATACACATGCATTTAAACACACACGCATTAATCGAAATATAGTTAATACTAATATATGCACATGTAAATGTTCCATGCTCTTTTTTTTCTTTTTCGCTTTGCTGTTTTTTTCGAAAGTTTAGTGTTTAAATGCAGTCAGTATCCTATCTCTGAGATGGTGTTGTCTGCGACGTTACACGGGAGCCAGACTTGCTGTCTGAACAGTTCCACTGTGAGAACCGATGTCCTCTCACCCGAACCCGCAGCTGCAAAGCTCCCGTTTTCGCGGAACCGCTTGCTGTGTTTCGGCTGCGTCTTCGGTTGTGAGGACTGTGGGTCACATTGCTGATCTGTTCAGAGAGCTTCGCTGGTGCTGCTGCTGCACTGTCCTGTCTATTTAACAAGTAGGCTATACACTAAATCTATCCCTCTATTCTTAAAAATTAGGTCCACTCTGAATGTTGATACAGTGTGGGTGTTGTAATTATTATTTTTTTTTTATGACAGTCTTTTCCATTCTTACAACGCACAGTTAACGTGACTGGATTCTGCTTCATCCGGGGAAAGAGGCTGACCCTCAGGCTTTGGACACCTACAGTATTTAGTTGATGACAAACTGTTTCCTTAACCCTCAGGCTTCATTATGATTCATTTCCACTGTGTTAGTGCATATGGCACACTTTCTTGTAAGAAGGTCTCTTGGCAAATTGGAATTCAAATGAAAACATTTTATTAATAGATCAATAGAACACTGAACATTGTTTTCACCATACACTTGAGTATATGGCAGGAATGTTCACTCCCAAGAATTGTTGTCATAAAAGATTAATACTTTTGTCCTGCATCAGTCCTCCTCAAAACCACCAAATATTCAATCATTTCCATATTACAAATGTCCTCTTTTCAAATTAAGAGGGGAGGGAGTACATGTTTTAGCTGATGCTACACAAAACTAACAATGCTTCAAAGTTAATATTGTGGGTAATCTTTGACATATTCAAGACTGATTAAAAAGAAATCTCCCAGCCCCCCAACATTTGTCATATCTGTTGCCAGTACAACCCATGAAATGCTCATTTGTACTTGTCAGGAAGTCACTGCAGCTCTGACCTTGTAACCTAAATATGTTTCTGCTTCAAAATCACTTTGTTTCATACATGAGGCTAATGTCTGGCAGATTATACCAATCTTAGCCAATCTTCATCACTAAGTTTTATGTTGAATCCTGATTCCCATCTTTTTTTTTATGTATTTTGTAGCATTTTTTTTTATATAGTCCCAATATAATTCTAATTGTGGTTTCTTTGTATGCGTTGATTATGATGATCTGGATCACACTATTCACTTCTCAGGAGGGGTCCATCCTGATCTCTTTCATATAGTAGTCTCTAAGTTGCAGGAATCCACAGAATTCATGATTGATTATCTAAATCCTTTTTTTCTGTCATATTTTGGAAACTCTCAAGCTGTCCATCTTTCACCAAAACACACCATGCTGTGATTCCCTTGGTTGTCCACTGTTTAAATCCTATATCGTACCTAGTCGGTGTAAAATTGCTATCATATTCAATAAATTAGTGTCTTTCTGTATCTTATATTTTTTTATTATGCTGAACCATATTTTGTATGTGAACATCGTGATTGTGTCTATTTGGTTTTGAATCTTCTTGTATGTTTCTTTATCCCCAATTATATTCTGTACTGGGTTTTCTCCAAACTCTTTTTCTATTTCATTTCACTGTGTCTGGTTTGCACCAACCTACAATATATCTCAATTGGGCCGCATGGTAGTATTCCTTTAATTTTGGAAGTCTCATCCCTCCTTCTTCTTTTGGCAGCTGGAGAGTTTCCAGTCTTATCGTGGGTCTTTTGCCACCCCAACTAAACTTTGATATCATTTTATTCCAGCTCATAAATTGGGGCTTGGGGGACCTCTACTGGTAGGGCTTGGAATAGGTATAAGGGTCAGGGTCAGCGAGTTGGCAGCACCCCGCTTTACCCGCAGGCTGTAGCAGAGAGCCCCCCTTACAGCAACAACTTTGGCAACAACTTATTTTAAAATAAATATATATAAATATATATATATATATATATTATAAAATCACGACAAACCCACACCATAACCCCCCAAACATTTATGACCTTCCCCAAAGTTTCATCTTGGAATGCCCATGGCATCCAATCAAATTCTTTTAGAGCCCAACAAATTAAATTCTTGTTGAAAACTGACTTTGACATATTATGTTGTCAAGAACTGAGACTGAACACAAGTAAAGAGTAACGGTATCCAGCATGTGGAACAAAGGTCTAAGTGTAATTTCTATTGGCAAAAGTAAAGCTGATGGTGGGATCTTTTTTCTAAAACTGGTGATGTCACTATTATTCGTAAAACGAATGATTTCCTAATTTAATTCCTTGTAGATTGCTCATGTTGGATTGTTTTTACCGAGGAGAAAAAATACGAACGATACACGTGTACACCTCTCATGAGAGAACAAACATTTTTCAACTTTTTAAAAGACTTAAAGAACCCCTATTGGTCGGATACAAAATAATTTTATGTGGCGACTTTAACACTGTCATCGATGTAAACGACAGAGTGAGCTCTAAAGTCTTGAAACTCAGCTCTGATGGTAATCGCTTGACTCAATTCAATTCTTATGTAGACTAATTGTGATCTTAACAAGTCCTGGCAAATTAAAGTAGGCACAAGCACCATGACGTCCAATCTGAAGCAGCATCCTGCAATTTGTCTTCTTATGTCATCACTTTTTTTCAAAGGATGTATGTTACAGTATTTTAAATAAAATACACATAATGGAAATATATTGGTACAAAATCTGAAGGAATTTTTCATCATCTCCAGAAAAGAGCATATTTCGTATTTTAAATATGTATTTTTTTTAATACATGTATCAGAAATACTTCCCATCCCTGCTTAGAGACATTACGTGAAGGTTGAAAATTGTGTTGCTTTAAATAAAACCCATAACATGAGAATGTGCTTAAATTGAAGCACAATATATAATGATTATGTATAGAAAATGCACTCTGATTTTCGCAGTTGAAGCACAAGAATCTGGATCTTTACAAAACAAATGTTATCTATCCGCAATTCCTATACTCCTATTCCAAATATGTTTGTGATTTAAACAGCATTTGTCTAGTGTAACATTAGTGATACTTTTGCAGTAGTATATTTATTGTGAGACACAATTATACATTTTTCCCAAATCTGTCCATGCCTCATCCATCTCTTCCTCTCCCTTCTTGTCTTCCTCCTCAGCACATGGAGAAGATCTCCATGCTGGCTTTCCATCCAGTTAAGATGCACAGCTGCTATGAGAAGGTGGTGAACCTGAGCCTTGAGGGTCTGCAGCAACAGTTTGACGTGAGCAGCCCGTCAGTGTTTGTCCAAAGGGCCCAGATCCCCATGAGAGAGGTGAAACCTCAACTACTGACTAACCAGTCTGATATAGGTTATTGGTTAACTGGTTAACACAATGGGAAGTTTCTATGAGAGCTAATCATTTTATTGACACTCATTATATTGCTTGATCATTTTCCTACACTGTAGCTCCTGTTTGACTAGAGTTTGTCAAATAGTTGAATGATGAGGTTCTGACTGTGGCATTGATCAAGGACACAGTAGAACTAAAGGCGAACATCTTTTGGCGGTTTGATAACTCAGTGGACAGTTAAACAGTTAAACATGCCACAATACAGACTGTGGACCTGGGTCCACATGTGATAAATAACATTATCACATTATTTCATGGGATATTCCTATATGAGTCAGTTTGTCTGGTGTTACATGCATGTATGTCACAAAGTTAGGTACAAAACTACAAATTGTGTTTTACTAGATGTTTGAGCAGATCCTTCATCAGAGTCTCGAGTCTCAGGGTACAGAGGAGCTGTGTAAGATCATCCAGCACTGCCAGGACAGAGTCATTAAGGTAATACACAAAGAAAACAGGCTTGTGCATCAAATTATTGCATCACATCTACATTAATATCTAATAATATTACACCTGGCATACTCCAGCCCTGGGAGTGAAACTTTTGGTCTGGCCTTGTTTTAGTGTTAAGGAAAATTCAGGTTCAACTTTATCAATTTATTAATTTTTGAGCAAGAGTCCAGGATACCGGGCAATTGCCCAGCTTAATCCCTTCTGTGCATCTTCCTCTGATATTTTCAAGCCTCAACTTGCCAGCTCCATGTTTATTTTTATTATATCAGAAAGTATGAGTGTGTGGATGAGCTAACTCATGCTTTTGAAGCATGATGATGGTCGCCACAGCGGTCGTCTTCCAGATAGAGATTAGATAGAAAATAAAAACTCCAAACTCAAGGAATAAACACTTGACTTTTGCGAGAACAGGTGAACGTCACATAGTGTACCCTGAGACATTATTGCTCTGGACCATAATCAAGTGGACTGATAAGAAATTACCGGCATCTTGTGAAATGTGCCAGTACACAAATAAAAGTGCCGTTTCTGTGTACTGGACAGTACCGGGCCACTTCTAGTTAATAATTGTACTGTAGTGACAGTGATGGTATTTTATGTACACTTAATGTCTCTTATGTGATGTTATTCTTTAACAAACAAGTGCACAATAAAAATTCACTGGGAATTCTAAACAGCACATTGCAATTTATTCAATTATTATCGGAGTATTGATCAGTAATACAGTGAAAATGAGAGGAAATGTTTAAGGTGTGCGCCCCTAAATGTTCTGCTTGCTCTCCTAAAACATTCAGTTATAGGGGGGGCTACTGTGCTCCTAGTAAAAAGTTAGTCTGGTGCCCTGCATACATTGTTCTAAAGGGTTTATGGTCTTAGTTCCTCTTCAGTAGAGCTGCATGTCCACAATGTAAATTTAATTTTACATTTAAATGCAGAGCTGTCAGTGTGTGATTGACAGCTCTGCATTTCATGTTTGCAAAGTTGCAGTTATAGGTGGATTTGTAGTGGACAAGCTATCAGTATCCATCCCTTCTCTTATAACTATGGTTGTTTCTGGTTTCAAAAACTAACATGGTGTTGCCCAAAATACTAAACTCCTACATTTAAACAGGGGAGTCTAGTGGCAACCCAAATAGTTGACACATCCCAACCTTATGAGAACCTGCCTCTCAAAATGGGTTATGGATTCATATTTTATCTCTGACAAATGGAATGTGAACTATGATGAGGAAGGCATGACAATATTATAGCTATATCATGACATGAGACAAGATATGATCTTAGAATTTTGATATTGTCATATCGTGATCGGGTATTTGTGATGAATTTTCCTGGTTTGAGAATTTTGGAGAAAATCAAGCTCAAAAGTCAAGATTTTGACAATTATTTTGCAACAATTTGTGACTTTGCACTGCCCTCTAGTGGCCTAATATGATTTCACATGAAATATGTCACCTGCTTTGCATGCTACAGCTCCTTATTTTTCCAGTGATCCCCTATATGTCCATATCTACTTTGGACTATAGGAGAAAGTCCATCTCAAATATGAATGCTGACTGAATTCTATTGCAACCATTCCTGAATTTGCACTTCTCCCTACTGGCCGAAACGTGCATTTTTTTTAAGGTGGAATCGAAACTTAATGAAAATCGGAAGCGAATGCTGAAGGTGGCCCTACAGCATCATCATGTCATTGTTCCCAATAGAATGAGTGCGCGAGTTTTTGTTTTTTTATGTTAATATAATGTCAATGTATTAATGATATAAATATAATGATGGTGATGATAACAATAATAATATTTACAGCGATAATAATAATAATATTAATAATAATGATATGATTACAACAATAATGTGTGCTGTGAAAGCAACATTTGTTGAAAAAAACAGTGTAGAAATATTTTTTTGAAGTTTGATTATGACAAATAACCATACAGTTAACTGAACAAATGAAATGTACATCTTATAAGATATACTTCTGTACTCTCAGTGTTTGATTTTGCAATGATTTCACGGATGTGTTTTTCTATTGGTGTCTGTTTGTAAGCGCATTCTGCTGAGATATGGCTGTTTCCGGATTTTTTTAAATTTTTCTGCTGTCCCATAATATAAACCTCACAAATGAAGTTCACATCTTAAAAGATTTAGTTCTGTACACTCACTGTTTGATTTTGCAAAGATTTAACTGTTGGGATGTGTTTTTCTATTGGTGTCTGTTTGTGTGCGCATTCAGCTGAGATAAGGCTTTTTCCGGATTTTTTTCATTTTTCTGCTGTCCCATAACATAAACCTCACAAATGAAGTTAAGAACTTAAAATATTTAGTTCTGTACCCTCAGTGTTTGATTTTGCAAAGATTTCACTGTTGGGATGTGTTTTTCTATTGGTATCTGTTTGTGTGCGCATTCAGCTGAGATAAGGCTGTTTCCGGATTTTTTTCATTTTTCTACTTTCCCATAATATAAACCTAACAAATGAACTTAACATATTATAAGATATACTTCTTTACCCTCAGTGTTTAATTTTGCAAAGATTTCACTGTTTGGATGTGTTTTTCTATTGGTGTCTGTTTGTGTGCGCATTCAGCTGAGATAAGGCTGTTTACGGATTTTTTTCATTTTTCTGTTGTCCCATAACATAAACCTCACAAATGAAGTTAACATCTTAAAAGATTTAGTTCTGTACACTCACTGTTTGATTTTGCATTGATTTCACTGTTTGGATGTGTTTTTCTATTGGTGTCTGTTTGTGTGCGCATACAGCTGAGATAAGGCTGTTTTCGGATTTTTTTCATTTTTCTACTTTCCCATAATATAAACCTAACAAATGAACTTAACATCTTATAAGATATACTTCTTTACCCTCAGTGTTTAATTTTGCAAAGATTTCACTGTTTGGATGTGTTTTTCTACAAGTGTCTGTTTGTGTGCGCATTCAGCTGAGATAAGGCTGTTTACGGATTTTTTTCATTTTTCTGCTGTCCCATAACATAAACCTCACAAATGAAGTTAACATCTTAAAAGATTTAGTTCTGTACACTCACTGTTTGATTTTGCATTGATTTCACTGTTTGGATGTGCTTTTCTATTGGTGTCTGTTTGTGTGCGCATACAGCTGAGATAAGGCTATTTTCGGATTTTTTTCATTTTTCTACTTTCCCATAATATAAACCTAACAAATGAACTTAACATCTTATAAGATATACTTCTTTACCCTCAGTGTTTAATTTTGCAAAGATTTCACTGTTTGGATGTGTTTTTCTATTGGTGTCTGTTTGTGTGCGCATACAGCTGAGATAAGGCTGTTTTCGGATTTTTTTCATTTTTCTACTTTCCCATAATATAAACCTAACAAATGAACTTAACATCTTATAAGATATACTTCTTTACCCTCAGTGTTTAATTTTGCAAAGATTTCACTGTTTGGATGTGTTTTTCTATTGAAGTCTGTTTGTGTGCGCATTCAGCTGAGATAAGGCTGTTTACGGATTTTTTTAATTTTTCTGCTGTCCCATAACATAAACCTCACAAATGAAGTTAACATCTTAAAAGATTTAGTTCTGTACCCTCAGTGTTTGATTTTGCAATGATTTCACTGTTGGGATGTGTTTTTCTACAAGTGTCTGTTTGTGTGCGCATTCAGCTGAGATAAGGCTGTTTACGGATTTTTTTCATTTTTCTACTGTCCCATAACATAAACCTCACAAATGAAGTTAACATCTTAAAAGATTTAGTTCTGTACCCTCAGTGTTTGATTTTGCAAAGATTTCACTGTTGGGATGTGATTTTCTACAAGTGTCTGTTTGTGTGCGCATTCAGCTGAGATAAGGCTGTTTACGGATTTTTTTAATTTTTCTGCTGTCCCATAACATAAACCTCACAAATGAAGTTAACATCTTAAAAGATTTAGTTCTGTACACTCACTGTTTGATTTTGCATTGATTTCACTGTTTGGATGTGTTTTTCTATTGGTGTCTGTTTGTGTGCGCATACAGCTGAGATAAGGCTGTTTTCGGATTTTTTTCATTTTTCTACTTTCCCATAATATAAACCTAACAAATGAACTTAACATCTTATAAGATATACTTCTTTACCCTCAGTGTTTAATTTTGCAAAGATTTCACTGTTTGGATGTGTTTTTCTATTGGTGTCTGTTTGTGTGCGCATACAGCTGAGATAAGGCTGTTTTCGGATTTTTTTCATTTTTCTACTTTCCCATAATATAAACCTAACAAATGAACTTAACATCTTATAAGATATACTTCTTTACCCTCAGTGTTTAATTTTGCAAAGATTTCACTGTTTGGATGTGTTTTTCTATTGAAGTCTGTTTGTGTGCGCATTCAGCTGAGATAAGGCTGTTTACGGATTTTTTTAATTTTTCTGCTGTCCCATAACATAAACCTCACAAATGAAGTTAACATCTTAAAAGATTTAGTTCTGTACCCTCAGTGTTTGATTTTGCAATGATTTCACTGTTGGGATGTGTTTTTCTACAAGTGTCTGTTTGTGTGCGCATTCAGCTGAGATAAGGCTGTTTACGGATTTTTTTCATTTTTCTACTGTCCCATAACATAAACCTCACAAATGAAGTCAACATCTTAAAATATTTAGTTCTGTACCCTCAGTGTTTGATTTTGCAATGGTTTCACTGTTGGGATGTTTTTTTCTACAAGTGTCTGTTTGTGTGCGCATTCAGCTGAGATAAGGCTGTTTACGGATTTTTTTAATTTTTCTGCTGTCCCATAACATAAACCTCACAAATGAAGTTAACATCTTAAAAGATTTAGTTCTGTACACTCACTGTTTGATTTTGCATTGATTTCACTGTTTGGATGTGTTTTTCTATTGGTGTCTGTTTGTGTGCGCATTCAGCTGAGATAAGGCTGTTTCCGGATTTTTTTCATTTTTCTACTTTCCCATAATATAAACCTAACAAATGAACTTAACATCTTATAAGATATACTTCTTTACCCTCAGTGTTTAATTTTGCAAAGATTTCACTGTTTGGATGTGTTTTTCTATTGAAGTCTGTTTGTGTGCGCATTCAGCTGAGATAAGGCTGTTTACGGATTTTTTTAATTTTTCTGCTGTCCCATAACATAAACCTCACAAATGAAGTTAACATCTTAAAAGATTTAGTTCTGTACCCTCAGTGTTTGATTTTGCAATGATTTCACTGTTGGGATGTGTTTTTCTACAAGTGTCTGTTTGTGTGCGCATTCAGCTGAGATAAGGCTGTTTACGGATTTTTTTCATTTTTCTACTGTCCCATAACATAAACCTCACAAATGAAGTTAACATCTTAAAATATTTAGTTCTGTACCCTCAGTGTTTGATTTTGCAATGGTTTCACTGTTGGGATGTTTTTTTCTACAAGTGTCTGTTTGTGTGCGCATTCAGCTGAGATAAGGCTGTTTACGGATTTTTTTAATTTTTCTGCTGTCCCATAACATAAACCTCACAAATGAACTTAACATCTTATAAGATATACTTCTTTACCCTCAGTGTTTAATTTTGCAAAGATTTCACTGTTTGGATGTGTTTTCTATTGGTGTCTGTTTGTGTGCGCATACAGCTGAGATAAGGCTGTTTTCGGATTTTTTTCATTTTTCTACTTTCCCATAATATAAACCTAACAAATGAACTTAACATCTTATAAGATATACTTCTTTACCCTCAGTGTTTAATTTTGCAAAGATTTCACTGTTTGGATGTGTTTTTCTATTAAAGTCTGTTTGTGTACGCATTCTGCTGAGATAAGGCTGTTTCCGGATTTTTTAAATTTTTCTGCTGTCCCATAACATAAACCTCACAAATGAAGTTAACATCTTAAAAGATTTAGTTCTGTACACTCACTGTTTGATTTTGCATTTATTTCACTGTTTGGATGTGTTTTTCTATTGGTGTCTGTTTGTGTGCGCATACAGCTGAGATAAGGCTGTTTTCGGATTTTTTTCATTTTTCTACTTTCCCATAATATAAACCTAACAAATGAACTTAACATCTTATAAAATATACTTCTTTACCCTCAGTGTTTAATTTTGCAAAGATTTCACTGTTTGGATGTGTTTTTCTATTGGTGTCTGTTTGTGTGCGCATTCAGCTGAGATAAGGCTGTTTACGGATTTTTTTAATTTTTCTGCTGTCCCATAACATAAACCTCACAAATGAAGTTAACATCTTAAAAGATTTAGTTCTGTACACTCACTGTTTGATTTTGCATTGATTTCACTGTTTGGATGTGTTTTTCTATTGGTGTCTGTTTGTGTGCGCATACAGCTGAGATAAGGCTGTTTTCGGATTTTTTTCATTTTTCTACTTTCCCATAATATAAACCTAACAAATGAACTTAACATCTTATAAAATATACTTCTTTACCCTCAGTGTTTAATTTTGCAAAGATTTCACTGTTTGGATGTGTTTTTCTATTGGTGTCTGTTTGTGTGCGCATTCAGCTGAGATAAGGCTGTTTACGGATTTTTTTAATTTTTCTGCTGTCCCATAACATAAACCTCACAAATGAAGTTAACATCTTAAAAGATTTAGTTCTGTACACTCACTGTTTGATTTTGCATTGATTTCACTGTTTGGATGTGTTTTTCTATTGGTGTCTGTTTGTGTGCGCATACAGCTGAGATAAGGCTGTTTTCGGATTTTTTTCATTTTTCTACTTTCCCATAATATAAACCTAACAAATGAACTTAACATCTTATAAGATATACTTCTTTACCCTCAGTGTTTAATTTTGCAAAGATTTCACTGTTTGGATGTGTTTTTCTATTGGTGTCTGTTTGTGTGCGCATTCAGCTGAGATAAGGCTGTTTCCGGATTTGTTTAATTTTTCTGCTGTCCCATAACATAAACCTCACAAATGAAGTTAACATCTTAAAAGATTTAGTTCTGTACCCTCAGTGTTTGATTTTGCAATGATTTCACTGTTTGGATGTGTTTTTCTACAAGTGCCTGTTTGTGTGCGCATTCAGCTAAGATAAAGCTGTTTACGGATTTTTTTAATTTTTCTGCTGTCCCATAATATAAACCTAACAAATGAACTTAACATCTTATAAAATATACTTCTTTACCCTCAGTGTTTAATTTTGCAAAGATTTCACTGTTTGGATGTGTTTTTCTATTGGTGTCTGTTTGTGTGCGCATTCAGCTGAGATAAGGCTGTTTACGGATTTTTTTAATTTTTCTGCTGTCCCATAACATAAACCTCACAAATGAAGTTAACATCTTAAAAGATTTAGTTCTGTACACTCACTGTTTGATTTTGCATTGATTTCACTGTTTGGATGTGTTTTTCTATTGGTGTCTGTTTGTGTGCGCATACAGCTGAGATAAGGCTGTTTTCGGATTTTTTTCATTTTTCTACTTTCCCATAATATAAACCTAACAAATGAACTTAACATCTTAAAATATTTAGTTCTGTACCCTCAGTGTTTGATTTTGCAATGGTTTCACTGTTGGGATGTGTTTTTCTACAAGTGTCTGTTTGTGTGCGCATTCAGCTGAGATAAGGCTGTTTACGGATTTTTTAAATTTTTCTGCTGTCCCATAACATAAACCTCACAAATGAAGTTAACATCTTAAAAGATTGGTGTCTGTTTGTGTGCGCATAACATAAACCTCACAAATTAAGTTAACATCTTAAAATATTTAGTTCTGTACCCTCAGTGTTTGATTTTGCAATGGTTTCACTGTTGGGATGTGTTTTTCTACAAGTGTCTGTTTGTGTGCGCATTCAGCTGACATAAGGCTGTTTACGGATTTTTTTAATTTTTCTGCTGTCCCATAACATAAACCTCACAAATGAAGTTAACATCTTATAAGGTATATTGATGTACCCTCAGTGTTTAAATTTATAATGATTTCACTGTTTGGATGTGTTTTTCTATTTGTGTCTGTTTTTGTGCGCATTCAGAAGGAATACGGCTGTTTTCGCAATTTTTTTCATTTTTCTACTGTCCCATAACATAAACCTCACAAATAAAGTTAAAATCTTATAAGATATAGTTATATACCTTCAGTGTTTGATTTTGCAATGATTTCACTGTTTGAATGTGTTTTTCTATTTTTGTCTGTTTTTGTGCGCATTCAGCTGGAATACGACTGTTTTCGGATTTTTTTTTATTTTTCTACTGTCCCATAACATAAACCTCAGAAATAAAGTTAACATCTTATAAGATATTGTTATATACCTTCAGTGTTTGATTTTGCAATGATTTCACTGTTTGAATGTGTTTTTCTATTTTTGTCTGTTTTTGTGCGCATTCAGCTGGAATACGACTGTTTTCTAATTTTTTTTTCATTTTTCTACTGTCCCATAACATAAACCTCACAAATAAAGTTAACATCTTATAAGATATACTAATGTACCCTCGTCGTTCCGCTCGTCTTGGGACCCCAAACGACATATGAAATATTCACACTCCTGCGACCTGTAGAAATGTAGTTCCTCCAAAACTTCCACTCTGGCCAAAGAGTCTAAGACTGTATAGAGTCTTCAGTTTTTGGACACAGGACTGTGGGCTTTTTTCCCCCTGGCCAAAAAAAACTGCCAAAAACACAGTCTGTAAAATTCAAATGTAAGAAACGTGGGAAACTGTCTTTTCTTCAATAATTCCTAAAGGCAATGAGCCCGGATGCTGATTTCTCCGTATTTGTATCAGGGACTCCTGGCTGATCCAGGGTGCTGAGTTTCAGACCCGTGCAACCTTTGGAAAGGTCAAAGGTCAGCCGCTGTGGTGTGTTTTTTTGTAATAATTCCTAAAGGCATTAAGCCAGGAGTCTGATTTTTCCGTATGTGTATCAGGGACTAAGGCTGATCGAGGGTATTTTAATCTTTTTTCTACCGTCCTATAATATGAAGTTAACATCTTATAAGGTATATTGATGTACCCTCAGTGTTTGATTTTGCAATGATTTCACTGTTTGGATGTGTTTTTCTATTTGTCTCTGTTTTTGTGCGCATTCAGCATGGATACGGCTGTTTTCGCAATTTTTTTCATTTTTCTACTGTCCCATAACATAAACCTCACAAATAAAGTTAACATCTCATAAGATATAGTTATATACCTTCAGTGTTTGATTTTGCAATGATTTCACTGTTTGGATGTGTTTTTCTATTTGTCTCTGTTTTTGTGCGCATTCAGCAGGGATACGGCTGTTTTCAGATTTTTTTCATTTTTCTACTGTCCCATAACATAAACCTCACAAAGGGTGATTTAGATTTCTCTTTTGTTTATTCACTGCATTTTGTTGATTGATGATTGATTCATTTTTTTCACAACTGCCTAAAACCTTTGCACAGTACTGTGGACAGTAGAAAAAAATCCGAAACAGCCTTATCTCGGCTGGATGCGCACACAAACAGACACCAATAGAAAAACACATCCCAACAGTGAAATCATTGCAAAATCAAACACTGAGGGTACAGAAGTATATCTTATATGATGTTAACTTCATTAGTGAGGTTTATATTATGGGACAGTAGAAAAAAGAAAAAAATCCGAAAACAGCCTAACCTCAGCTGAATACGTCCAGTGAAAGTTAAATCATAAAGTACTGATAAAAAATAAGGATTTTATACTTCATCAAAAAATGTTACCCTATTGTTTGTTGCAAAAAGTGAACTTTGACCCTATATTCCTCCAAAACGTATACAGTAAAAGTACTCCATACTACTAGTATATGAAGTATAAGTGGTACTGAGTTCAGTGAAAGTGAAATCATACACTACTAATACAAATTATGGATTTTAAACTTCATCAAAAACGGATGATCACACAGGTCATACAAAACATCTAGCTTATGTTTGATTTGATGTAATTATTTTACATGTAATCACTATAATATGATAGGGTTAGGGTTAGTTTTGATAAATTATTTAACCTTTTTCTATTTCAGTACATTGTGACTGATGTTGATGAGGTCGAGGTCTTCAGCGTCTGAGGCTGTGTCTTTGACAGTCAGGATGAATTGAGCCCCAAACAAAGTGAAACATTGTGTTTACCTGTAATTGCACCTGTGTAAACAAAACCAGACTTTTGTTTGGGTTCACGTAGAGGGCAAGTCTTTGAAGTCCCTCAAGATGCCTGTTTCTTTTTTTTACTCAAAGGAGTGAATGTGTGTATGAGCCTCTTTGTAGGTGTAGGTGCCTGTGTATCATGTCGATTTGAACTTGATGTGAGAACAAGAAGTGCCTGGAGTTGCACATACACACAGACACACAGACACAGACACACACACACACATTTATTCCTAAACCCACATTCACACCATACTATGATATCCCTAAAATACACCCACATCATTTTAGCTTCAGATATTGATTGAATAGTGTGTTATATGATAATGAAAAATGTTGATATTCCCTGACAGTGGAAAATAACTTCACCTACACCAAATTTGAAGCAATTTGGTGTAAGATATCCTCAAAAAAAAATCCAAACGCACAAAGAATGCAGAGGATTAATCTGTTATGTTTTTATTACAAAAAATCTTGGAAGCGAACATTTCTGCCATGCATGTGTGGTGAAACAAAGGGGCAGTTTATTTCAACTACTACTGTAGCTTTAAGATAATTATCGACCATCGTCACACTCCAACGCAACGTAGTTCCCCACCACAGCAGCAGCGGATTAATATCCAAAACGTGAACAGGTTAGTGTCTGCTCAGCAGGTGGATGAACATGTAATGGAGTTGCAGCATCAGTCGCTGACCAAGGAATTACTGGGGAAGTTGGTGGTAGAGGGAGGCTATTGACATGTCACAGGAAGATGCTCAAAAATGTAGAGGTAAGTGAAATTTTACATTATTATAATGAGCTAAACAGCAGGCCATTGCTAAAATGTGTTCGTTAATTACAGTAACTACGTCTTTTCACTACATACATACACATGCATTTAAACACACACGCATTAATCGAAATATAGTTAATACTAATATATGCACATGTAAATGTTCCATGCTCTTTTTTTTCTTTTTCGCTTTGCTGTTTTTTTCGAAAGTTTAGTGTTTAAATGCAGTCAGTATCCTATCTCTGAGATGGTGTTGTCTGCGACGTTACACGGGAGCCAGACTTGCTGTCTGAACAGTTCCACTGTGAGAACCGATGTCCTCTCACCCGGACCCGCAGCTGCAAAGCTCCCGTTTTCGCGGAACCGCTTGCTGTGTTTCGGCTGCGTCTTCGGTTGTGAGGACTGTGGGTCACATTGCTGATCTGTTCAGAGAGCTTCGCTGGTGCTGCTGCTGCACTGTCCTGTCTATTTAACAAGTAGGCTATACACTAAATCTATCCCTCTATTCTTAAAAATTAGGTCCACTCTGAATGTTGATACAGTGTGGGTGTTGTAATTATTATTTTTTTTTTATGACAGTCTTTTCCATTCTTACAACGCACAGTTAACGTGACTGGATTCTGCTTCATCCGGGGAAAGAGGCTGACCCTCAGGCTTTGGACACCTACAGTATTTAGTTGATGACAAACTGTTTCCTTAACCCTCAGGCTTCATTATGATTCATTTCCACTGTGTTAGTGCATATGGCACACTTTCTTGTAAGAAGGTCTCTTGGCAAATTGGAATTCAAATGAAAACATTTTATTAATAGATCAATAGAACACTGAACATTGTTTTCACCATACACTTGAGTATATGGCAGGAATGTTCACTCCCAAGAATTGTTGTCATAAAAGATTAATACTTTTGTCCTGCATCAGTCCTCCTCAAAACCACCAAATATTCAATCATTTCCATATTACAAATGTCCTCTTTTCAAATTAAGAGGGGAGGGAGTACATGTTTTAGCTGATGCTACACAAAACTAACAATGCTTCAAAGTTAATATTGTGGGTAATCTTTGACATATTCAAGACTGATTAAAAAAAAATCTCCCAGCCCCCCAACATTTGTCATATCTGTTGCCAGTACAACCCATGAAATGCTCATTTGTACTTGTCAGGAAGTCACTGCAGCTCTGACCTTGTAACCTAAATATGTTTCTGCTTCAAAATCACTTTGTTTCATACATGAGGCTAATGTCTGGCAGATTATACCAATCTTAGCCAATCTTCATCACTAAGTTTTATGTTAAATCCTGATTCCCATCTTTTTTTTTATGTATTTTGTAGCATTTTTTTTTATATAGTCCCAATATAATTCTAATTGTGGTTTCTTTGTATGCGTTGATTATGATGATCTGGATCACACTATTCACTTCTCAGGAGGGGTCCATCCTGATCTCTTTCATATAGTAGTCTCTAAGTTGCAGGAATCCACAGAATTCATGATTGATTATCTAAATCCTTTTTTTCTGTCATATTTTGGAAACTCTCAAGCTGTCCATCTTTCACCAAAACACACCATGCTGTGATTCCCTTGGTTGTCCACTGTTTAAATCCTATATCGTACCTAGTCGGTGTAAAATTGCTATCATATTCAATAAATTAGTGTCTTTCTGTATCTTATATTTTTTTATTATGCTGAACCATATTTTGTATGTGAACATCGTGATTGTGTCTATTTGGTTTTGAATCTTCTTGTATGTTTCTTTATCCCCAATTATATTCTGTACTGGGTTTTCTCCAAACTCTTTTTCTATTTCATTTCACTGTGTCTGGTTTGCACCAACCTACAATATATCTCAATTGGGCCGCATGGTAGTATTCCTTTAATTTTGGAAGTCTCATCCCTCCTTCTTCTTTTGGCAGCTGGAGAGTTTCCAGTCTTATCGTGGGTCTTTTGCCACCCCAACTAAACTTTGATATCATTTTATTCCAGCTCATAAATTGGGGCTTGGGGGACCTCTACTGGTAGGGCTTGGAATAGGTATAAGGGTCAGGGTCAGCGAGTTGGCAGCACCCCGCTTTACCCGCAGGCTGTAGCAGAGAGCCCCCCTTACAGCAACAACTTTGGCAACAACTTATTTTAAAATAAATATATATAAATATATATATATATATATATTATAAAATCACGACAAACCCACACCATAACCCCCCAAACATTTATGACCTTCCCCAAAGTTTCATCTTGGAATGCCCATGGCATCCAATCAAATTCTTTTAGAGCCCAACAAATTAAATTCTTGTTGAAAACTGACTTTGACATATTATGTTGTCAAGAACTGAGACTGAACACAAGTAAAGAGTAACGGTATCCAGCATGTGGAACAAAGGTCTAAGTGTAATTTCTATTGGCGAAAGTAAAGCTGATGGTGGGATCTTTTTTCTAAAACTGGTGATGTCACTATTATTCGTAAAACGAATGATTTCCTAATTTAATTCCTTGTAGATTGCTCATGTTGGATTGTTTTTACCGAGGAGAAAAAATACGAACGATACACGTGTACACCTCTCATGAGAGAACAAACATTTTTCAACTTTTTAAAAGACTTAAAGAACCCCTATTGGTCGGATACAAAATAATTTTATGTGGCGACTTTAACACTGTCATCGATGTAAACGACAGAGTGAGCTCTAAAGTCTTGAAACTCAGCTCTGATGGTAATCGCTTGACTCAATTCAATTCTTATGTAGACTAATTGTGATCTTAACAAGTCCTGGCAAATTAAAGTAGGCACAAGCACCATGACGTCCAATCTGAAGCAGCATCCTGCAATTTGTCTTCTTATGTCATCACTTTTTTTCAAAGGATGTATGTTACAGTATTTTAAATAAAATACACATAATGGAAATATATTGGTACAAAATCTGAAGGAATTTTTCATCATCTCCAGAAAAGAGCATATTTCGTATTTTAAATATGTATTTTTTTTAATACATGTATCAGAAATACTTCCCATCCCTGCTTAGAGACATTACGTGAAGGTTGAAAATTGTGTTGCTTTAAATAAAACCCATAACATGAGAATGTGCTTAAATTGAAGCACAATATATAATGATTATGTATAGAAAATGCACTCTGATTTTCGCAGTTGAAGCACAAGAATCTGGATCTTTACAAAACAAATGTTATCTATCCGCAATTCCTATACTCCTATTCCAAATATGTTTGTGATTTAAACAGCATTTGTCTAGTGTAACATTAGTGATACTTTTGCAGTAGTATATTTATTGTGAGACACAATTATACATTTTTCCCAAATCTGTCCATGCCTCATCCATCTCTTCCTCTCCCTTCTTGTCTTCCTCCTCAGCACATGGAGAAGATCTCCATGCTGGCTTTCCATCCAGTTAAGATGCACAGCTGCTATGAGAAGGTGGTGAACCTGAGCCTTGAGGGTCTGCAGCAACAGTTTGACGTGAGCAGCCCGTCAGTGTTTGTCCAAAGGGCCCAGATCCCCATGAGAGAGGTGAAACCTCAACTACTGACTAACCAGTCTGATATAGGTTATTGGTTAACTGGTTAACACAATGGGAAGTTTCTATGAGAGCTAATCATTTTATTGACACTCATTATATTGCTTGATCATTTTCCTACACTGTAGCTCCTGTTTGACTAGAGTTTGTCAAATAGTTGAATGATGAGGTTCTGACTGTGGCATTGATCAAGGACACAGTAGAACTAAAGGCGAACATCTTTTGGCGGTTTGATAACTCAGTGGACAGTTAAACAGTTAAACATGCCACAATACAGACTGTGGACCTGGGTCCACATGTGATAAATAACATTATCACATTATTTCATGGGATATTCCTATATGAGTCAGTTTGTCTGGTGTTACATGCATGTATGTCACAAAGTTAGGTACAAAACTACAAATTGTGTTTTACTAGATGTTTGAGCAGATCCTTCATCAGAGTCTCGAGTCTCAGGGTACAGAGGAGCTGTGTAAGATCATCCAGCACTGCCAGGACAGAGTCATTAAGGTAATACACAAAGAAAACAGGCTTGTGCATCAAATTATTGCATCACATCTACATTAATATCTAATAATATTACACCTGGCATACTCCAGCCCTGGGAGTGAAACTTTTGGTCTGGCCTTGTTTTAGTGTTAAGGAAAATTCAGGTTCAACTTTATCAATTTATTAATTTTTGAGCAAGAGTCCAGGATACCGGGCAATTGCCCAGCTTAATCCCTTCTGTGCATCTTCCTCTGATATTTTCAAGCCTCAACTTGCCAGCTCCATGTTTATTTTTATTATATCAGAAAGTATGAGTGTGTGGATGAGCTAACTCATGCTTTTGAAGCATGATGATGGTCGCCACAGCGGTCGTCTTCCAGATAGAGATTAGATAGAAAATAAAAACTCCAAACTCAAGGAATAAACACTTGACTTTTGCGAGAACAGGTGAACGTCACATAGTGTACCCTGAGACATTATTGCTCTGGACCATAATCAAGTGGACTGATAAGAGATTACCGGCATCTTGTGAAATGTGCCAGTACACAAATAAAAGTGCCGTTTCTGTGTACTGGACAGTACCGGGCCACTTCTAGTTAATAATTGTACTGTAGTGACAGTGATGGTATTTTATGTACACTTAATGTCTCTTATGTGATGTTATTCTTTAACAAACAAGTGCACAATAAAAATTCACTCGGAATTCTAAACAGCACATTGCAATTTATTCAATTATTATCGGAGTATTGATCAGTAATACAGTGAAAATGAGAGGAAATGTTTAAGGTGTGCGCCCCTAAATGTTCTGCTTGCTCTCCTAAAACATTCAGTTATAGGGGGGGCTACTGTGCTCCTAGTAAAAAGTTAGTCTGGTGCCCTGCATACATTGTTCTAAAGGGTTTATGGTCTTAGTTCCTCTTCAGTAGAGCTGCATGTCCACAATGTAAATTTAATTTTACATTTAAATGCAGAGCTGTCAGTGTGTGATTGACAGCTCTGCATTTCATGTTTGCAAAGTTGCAGTTATAGGTGGATTTGTAGTGGACAAGCTATCAGTATCCATCCCTTCTCTTATAACTATGGTTGTTTCTGGTTTCAAAAACTAACATGGTGTTGCCCAAAATACTAAACTCCTACATTTAAACAGGGGAGTCTAGTGGCAACCCAAATAGTTGACACATCCCAACCTTATGAGAACCTGCCTCTCAAAATGGGTTATGGATTCATATTTTATCTCTGACAAATGGAATGTGAACTATGATGAGGAAGGCATGACAATATTATAGCTATATCATGACATGAGACAAGATATTATCTTAGAATTTTGATATTGTCATATCGTGATCGGGTATTTGTGATGAATTTTCCTGGTTTGAGAATTTTGGAGAAAATCAAGCTCAAAAGTCAAGATTTTGACAATTATTTTGCAACAATTTGTGACTTTGCACTGCCCTCTAGTGGCCTAATATGATTTCACATGAAATATGTCACCTGCTTTGCATGCTACAGCTCCTTATTTTTCCAGTGATCCCCTATATGTCCATATCTACTTTGGATTATAGGAGAAAGTCCATCTCAAATATGAATGCTGACTGAATTCTATTGCAACCATTCCTGAATTTGCACTTCTCCCTACTGGCCGAAACGTGCATTTTTTTTAAGGTGGAATCGAAACTTAATGAAAATCGGAAGCGAATGCTGAAGGTGGCCCTACAGCATCATCATGTCATTGTTCCCAATAGAATGAGTGCGCGAGTTTTTGTTTTTTTATGTTAATATAATTATATCAATGTATTAATGATATAAATATAATGATGGTGATGATAACAATAATAATATTTACAGCGATAATAATAATAATATTAATAATAATGATATGATTACAACAATAATGTGTGCTGTGAAAGCAACATTTGTTGAAAAAAACAGTGTAGAAATATTTTTTTGAAGTTTGATTATGACAAATAACCATACAGTTAACTGAACAAATGAAATGTACATCTTATAAGATATACTTCTGTACTCCCAGTGTTTGATTTTGCAATGATTTCACGGATGTGTTTTTCTATTGGTGTCTGTTTGTAAGCGCATTCTGCTGAGATATGGCTGTTTCCGGATTTTTTTTAATTTTTCTGCTGTCCCATAATATAAACCTCACAAATGAAGTTCACATCTTAAAAGATTTAGTTCTGTACACTCACTGTTTGATTTTGCAAAGATTTAACTGTTGGGATGTGTTTTTCTATTGGTGTCTGTTTGTGTGCGCATTCAGCTGAGATAAGGCTGTTTACGGATTTTTTTCATTTTTCTGCTGTCCCATAACATAAACCTCACAAATGAAGTTAAGAACTTAAAATATTTAGTTCTGTACCCTCAGTGTTTGATTTTGCAAAGATTTCACTGTTGGGATGTGTTTTTCTATTGGTGTCTGTTTGTGTGCGCATTCAGCTGAGATAAGGCTGTTTCCGGATTTTTTTCATTTTTCTACTTTCCCATAATATAAACCTAACAAATGAACTTAACATATTATAAGATATACTTCTTTACCCTCAGTGTTTAATTTTGCAAAGATTTCACTGTTTGGATGTGTTTTTCTATTGGTGTCTGTTTGTGTGCGCATTCAGCTGAGATAAGGCTGTTTCCGGATTTTTTTAATTTTTCTGCTGTCCCATAACATAAACCTCACAAATGAAGTTAACATCTTAAAAGATTTAGTTCTGTACCCTCAGTGTTTGATTTTGCAATGATTTCACTGTTGGGATGTGTTTTTCTATTGGTGTCTGTTTGTGTGCGCATTCAGCTGAGATAAGGCTGTTTCCGGATTTTTTTCATTTTTCTACTTTCCCATAATATAAACCTAACAAATGAACTTAACATCTTATAAGATATACTTCTTTACCCTCAGTGTTTAATTTTGCAAAGATTTCACTGTTTGGATGTGTTTTTCTATTGAAGTCTGTTTGTGTGCGCATTCAGCTGAGATAAGGCTGTTTCCGGATTTTTTTAATTTTTCTGCTGTCCCATAACATAAACCTCACAAATGAAGTTAACATCTTAAAATATTTAGTTCTGTACCCTCAGTGTTTGATTTTGCAATGGTTTCACTGTTGGGATGTGTTTTTCTACAAGTGTCTGTTTGTGTGCGCATTCAGCTGAGATAAGGCTGTTTACGGATTTTTTTAATTTTTCTGCTGTCCCATAACATAAACCTCACAAATGAAGTTAACATCTTAAAAGATTTAGTTCTGTACACTCACTGTTTGATTTTGCATTGATTTCACTGTTTGGATGTGTTTTTCTATTGGTGTCTGTTTGTGTGCGCATACAGCTGAGATAAGGCTGTTTTCGGATTTTTTTCATTTTTCTACTTTCCCATAATATAAACCTAACAAATGAACTTAACATCTTATAAGATATACTTCTTTACCCTCAGTGTTTAATTTTGCAAAGATTTCACTGTTTGGGATGTGTTTTTCTACAAGTGTCTGTTTGTGTGCGCATTCAGCTGAGATAAGGCTGTTTACGGATTTTTTTAATTTTTCTGCTGTCCCATAACATAAACCTCACAAATGAAGTTAACATCTTAAAAGATTTAGTTCTGTACACTCACTGTTTGATTTTGCATTGATTTCACTGTTTGGATGTGTTTTTCTATTGGTGTCTGTTTGTGTGCGCATACAGCTGAGATAAGGCTGTTTTCGGATTTTTTTCATTTTTCTACTTTCCCATAATATAAACCTAACAAATGAACTTAACATCTTATAAGATATACTTCTTTACCCTCAGTGTTTAATTTTGCAAAGATTTCACTGTTTGGATGTGTTTTTCTATTGGTGTCTGTTTGTGTGCGTATAAAGCTGAGATAAGGCTGTTTTCGGATTTTTTTCATTTTTCTACTTTCCCATAATATAAACCTAACAATTGAACTTAACATCTTATAAGATATACTTCTTTACCCTCAGTGTTTAATTTTGCAAAGATATCACTGTTTGGATGTGTTTTTCTATTGAAGTCTGTTTGTGTGCGCATTCAGCTGAGATAAGGCTGTTTCCGGATTTTTTTAATTTTTCTGCTGTCCCATAACATAAACCTCACAAATGAAGTTAACATCTTAAAATATTTAGTTCTGTACCCTCAGTGTTTAATTTTGCAAAGATTTCACTGTTTGGATGTGTTTTTCTACAAGTGTCTGTTTGTGTGCGCATTCAGCTGAGATAAGGCTGTTTACGGATTTTTTTAATTTTTCTGCTGTCCCATAACATAAACCTCACAAATGAAGTTAACATCTTAAAAGATTTAGTTCTGTACACTCACTGTTTGATTTTGCATTGATTTCACTGTTTGGATGTGCTTTTCTATTGGTGTCTGTTTGTGTGCGCATACAGCTGAGATAAGGCTGTTTTCGGATTTTTTTCATTTTTCTACTTTCCCATAATATAAACCTAACAAATGAACTTAACATCTTATAAGATATACTTCTTTACCCTCAGTGTTTAATTTTGCAAAGATTTCACTGTTTGGATGTGTTTTTCTATTGGTGTCTGTTTGTGTGCGCATACAGCTGAGATAAGGCTGTTTTCTGATTTTTTTCATTTTTCTACTTTCCCATAATATAAACCTAACAAATGAACTTAACATCTTATAAGATATACTTCTTTACCCTCAGTGTTTAATTTTGCAAAGATTTCACTGTTTGGATGTGTTTTTCTATTGGTGTCTTGTTTGTGTGCGCATTCAGCTGAGATAAGGCTGTTTACGGATTTTTTTAATTTTTCTACTGTCCCATAACATAAACCTCACAAATGAAGTTAACATCTTAAAAGATTTAGTTCTGTACACTCACTGTTTGATTTTGCAATGATTTCACTGTTTGGATGTGTTTTTCTATTGGTGTATGTTTGTGTGCGCATTCAGCTGAGATAAGGCTGTTTACGGATTTTTTTAATTTTTCTGCTGTCCTATAACATAAACCTCACAAATGAAGTTAACATCTTAAAAGATTTAGTTCTGTACACTCACTGTTTGATTTTGCAAAGATTTCACTGTTTGGATGTGTTTTTCTATTGAAGTCTGTTTGTGTGCGCATTCAGCTGAGATAAGGCTGTTTCCGGATTTTTTTCATTTTTCTGCTGTCCCATAACATAAACCTCACAAATGAAGTTAACATCTTAAAATATTTAGTTCTGTACCCTCAGTATTTGATTTTGCAATGGTTTCACTGTTTGGATGTGTTTTTCTATTGAAGTCTGTTTGTGTGCGCATTCAGCTGAGATAAGGCTGTTTCCGGATTTTTTTAATTTTTCTGCTGTCCCATAACATAAACCTCACAAATGAAGTTAACATCTTAAAATATTTAGTTCTGTACCCTCAGTGTTTGATTTTGCAATGGTTTCACTGTTGGGATGTGTTTTTCTACAAGTGTCTGTTTGTGTGCGCATTCAGCTGAGATAAGGCTGTTTACGGATTTTTTTAATTTTTCTGCTGTCCCATAACATAAACCTCACAAATGAAGTTAACATCTTAAAAGATTTAGTTCTGTACACTCACTGTTTGATTTTGCATTGATTTCACTGTTTGGATGTGTTTTTCTATTGGTGTCTGTTTGTGTGCGCATACAGCTGAGATAAGGCTGTTTTCGGATTTTTTTCATTTTTCTACTTTCCCATAATATAAACCTAACAAATGAACTTAACATCTTATAAGATATACTTCTTTACCCTCAGTGTTTAATTTTGCAAAGATTTCACTGTTTGGGATGTGTTTTTCTACAAGTGTCTGTTTGTGTGCGCATTCAGCTGAGATAAGGCTGTTTACGGATTTTTTTAATTTTTCTGCTGTCCCATAACATAAACCTCACAAATGAAGTTAACATCTTAAAAGATTTAGTTCTGTACACTCACTGTTTGATTTTGCATTGATTTCACTGTTTGGATGTGTTTTTCTATTGGTGTCTGTTTGTGTGCGCATACAGCTGAGATAAGGCTGTTTTCGGATTTTTTTCATTTTTCTACTTTCCCATAATATAAACCTAACAAATGAACTTAACATCTTATAAGATATACTTCTTTACCCTCAGTGTTTAATTTTGCAAAGATTTCACTGTTTGGATGTGTTTTTCTATTGGTGTCTGTTTGTGTGCGTATAAAGCTGAGATAAGGCTGTTTTCGGATTTTTTTCATTTTTCTACTTTCCCATAATATAAACCTAACAATTGAACTTAACATCTTATAAGATATACTTCTTTACCCTCAGTGTTTAATTTTGCAAAGATATCACTGTTTGGATGTGTTTTTCTATTGAAGTCTGTTTGTGTGCGCATTCAGCTGAGATAAGGCTGTTTCCGGATTTTTTTAATTTTTCTGCTGTCCCATAACATAAACCTCACAAATGAAGTTAACATCTTAAAATATTTAGTTCTGTACCCTCAGTGTTTAATTTTGCAAAGATTTCACTGTTTGGATGTGTTTTTCTACAAGTGTCTGTTTGTGTGCGCATTCAGCTGAGATAAGGCTGTTTACGGATTTTTTTAATTTTTCTGCTGTCCCATAACATAAACCTCACAAATGAAGTTAACATCTTAAAAGATTTAGTTCTGTACACTCACTGTTTGATTTTGCATTGATTTCACTGTTTGGATGTGCTTTTCTATTGGTGTCTGTTTGTGTGCGCATACAGCTGAGATAAGGCTGTTTTCGGATTTTTTTCATTTTTCTACTTTCCCATAATATAAACCTAACAAATGAACTTAACATCTTATAAGATATACTTCTTTACCCTCAGTGTTTAATTTTGCAAAGATTTCACTGTTTGGATGTGTTTTTCTATTGGTGTCTGTTTGTGTGCGCATACAGCTGAGATAAGGCTGTTTACGGATTTTTTTAATTTTTCTACTGTCCCATAACATAAACCTCACAAATGAAGTTAACATCTTAAAAGATTTAGTTCTGTACACTCACTGTTTGATTTTGCAATGATTTCACTGTTTGGATGTGTTTTTCTATTGGTGTATGTTTGTGTGCGCATTCAGCTGAGATAAGGCTGTTTACGGATTTTTTTAATTTTTCTACTGTCCCATAACATAAACCTCACAAATGAAGTTAACATCTTAAAAGATTTAGTTCTGTACACTCACTGTTTGATTTTGCAATGATTTCACTGTTTGGATGTGTTTTTCTATTGGTGTATGTTTGTGTGCGCATTCAGCTGAGATAAGGCTGTTTACGGATTTTTTTAATTTTTCTGCTGTCCTATAACATAAACCTCACAAATGAAGTTAACATCTTAAAAGATTTAGTTCTGTACACTCACTGTTTGATTTTGCAAAGATTTCACTGTTTGGATGTGTTTTTCTATTGAAGTCTGTTTGTGTGCGCATTCAGCTGAGATAAGGCTGTTTCCGGATTTTTTTCATTTTTCTGCTGTCCCATAACATAAACCTCACAAATGAAGTTAACATCTTAAAATATTTAGTTCTGTACCCTCAGTGTTTGATTTTGCAATGGTTTCACTGTTGGGATGTGTTTTTCTACAAGTGTCTGTTTGTGTGCGCATTCAGCTGAGATAAGGCTGTTTACGGATTTTTTTAATTTTTCTGCTGTCCCATAACATAAACCTCACAAATGAAGTTAACATCTTAAAAGATTTAGTTCTGTACACTCACTGTTTGATTTTGCATCGATTTCACTGTTTGGATGTGTTTTTCTATTGGTGTCTGTTTGTGTGCGCATACAGCTGAGATAAGGCTGTTTTCGGATTTTTTTCATTTTTCTACTTTCCCATAATATAAACCTAACAAATGAACTTAACATCTTATAAGATATACTTCTTTACCCTCAGTGTTTAATTTTGCAAAGATTTCACTGTTTGGATGTGTTTTTCTACAAGTGTCTGTTTGTGTGCGCATTCAGCTGAGATAAGGCTGTTTACGGATTTTTTTAATTTTTCTGCTGTCCCATAACATAAACCTCACAAATGAAGTTAACATCTTAAAAGATTTAGTTCTGTACACTCACTGTTTGATTTTGCATTGATTTCACTGTTTGGATGTGCTTTTCTATTGGTGTCTGTTTGTGTGCGCATACAGCTGAGATAAGGCTGTTTTCTGATTTTTTTCATTTTTCTACTTTCCCATAATATAAACCTAACAAATGAACTTAACATCTTATAAGATATACTTCTTTACCCTCAGTGTTTAATTTTGCAAAGATTTCACTGTTTGGATGTGTTTTTCTATTGGTGTCTTGTTTGTGTGCGCATTCAGCTGAGATAAGGCTGTTTACGGATTTTTTTAATTTTCTGCTGTCCCATAACATAAACCTCACAAATGAAGTTAACATCTTAAAAGATTTAGTTCTGTACACTCACTGTTTGATTTTGCAATGATTTCACTGTTTGGATGTGTTTTTCTATTGGTGTATGTTTGTGTGCGCATTCAGCTGAGATAAGGCTGTTTACGGATTTTTTTAATTTTTCTGCTGTCCTATAACATAAACCTCACAAATGAAGTTAACATCTTAAAAGATTTAGTTCTGTACACTCACTGTTTGATTTTGCAAAGATTTCACTGTTTGGATGTGTTTTTCTATTGAAGTCTGTTTGTGTGCGCATTCAGCTGAGATAAGGCTGTTACCGGATTTTATTCATTTTTCTGCTGTCCCATAACATAAACCTCACAAATGAAGTTAACATCTTAAAATATTTAGTTCTGTACCCTCAGTGTTTGATTTTGCAATGGTTTCACTGTTGGGATGTGTTTTTCTACAAGTGTCTGTTTGTGTGCGCATTCAGCTGAGATAAGGCTGTTTACGGATTTTTTAAATTTTTCTGCTGTCCCATAACATAAACCTCACAAATGAAGTTAACATCTTAAAAGATTTAGTTCTGTACACTCACTGTTTGATTTTGCATCGATTTCACTGTTTGGATGTGTTTTTCTATTGGTGTCTGTTTGTGTGCGCATACAGCTGAGATAAGGCTGTTTTCGGATTTTTTTCATTTTTCTACTTTCCCATAATATAAACCTAACAAATGAACTTAACATCTTATAAGATATACTTCTTTACCCTCAGTGTTTAATTTTGCAAAGATTTCACTGTTTGGATGTGTTTTTCTACAAGTGTCTGTTTGTGTGCGCATTCAGCTGAGATAAGGCTGTTTACGGATTTTTTTCATTTTTCTGCTGTCCCATAAGATAAACCTCACAAATGAAGTTAACATCTTAAAATATTTAGTTCTGTACCCTCAGTGTTTGATTTTGCAATGGTTTCACTGTTGGGATGTGTTTTTCTACAAGTGTCTGTTTTGTGTGCGCATTCAGCTGAGTTAAGGCTGTTTACGGATTTTTTTAATTTTTCTGCTGTCCCATAACATAAACCTCACAAATGAAGTTAACATCTTAAAAGATTTAGTTCTGTACACTCACTGTTTGATTTTGCATTGATTTCACTGTTTGGATGTGTTTTTCTATTGGTGTCTGTTTGTGTGCGCATGTGCTTCATAGGCTGTTTTCGGATTTTTTTCATTTTTCTACTTTCCCATAATATAAACCTAACAAATGAACTTAACATCTTATAAGATATACTTCTTTACCCTCAGTGTTTAATTTTGCAAATATTTCACTGTTTGGATGTGCTTTTCTATTGGTGTCTGTTTGTGTGGGCATTCAGCTGAGATAAGGCTGTTTACGGATTTTTTTAATTTTTCTGCTGTCCCATAACATAAACCTCACAAATGAAGTTAACATCTTAAAAAGATTTAGTTCTGTACACTCACTGTTTGATTTTGCAATGATTTCACTGTTTGGATGTGTTTTTCTACAAGTGTCTGTTTGTGCCCTATTGAGCTGAGATAAGGCTATTTTCGAAATTTTTTCATTTTTCTACTTTCCCATAATATAAACCTAACAAATGAAGTTAACATCTTATAAGATATACTTCTTTACCCTCATTGTTTAATTTTGCAAAGATTTCACTGTTTGGATGTGTTTTTCTATTGGTGTCTGTTTGTGTGCGCATACAGCTGAGATAAGGCTGTTTTCGGATTTTTTTCATTTTTCTACTTTCCCATAATACAAACCTAACAAATGAACTTAACATCTTATAAGATATACTTCTTTACCCTCAGTGTTTAATTTTGCAAAGATTTCACTGTTTGGATGTGTTTTTCTATTGGTGTCTGTTTGTGTGCGCATTCAGCTGAGATAAGGCTGTTTAAGTATTTTTTTAATTTTTCTGCTGTCCCATAACATAAACCTCACAAATGAAGTTAACATCTTAAAAGATTTAGTTCTGTACCCTCAGTGTTTGATTTTGCAATGATTTCACTGTTGGGATGTGTTTTTCTACAAGTGTCTGTTTGTGTGCGCATTCAGCTGAGATAAGGCTGTTTACGGATTTTTTTCATTTTTCTGCTGTCCCATAACATAAACCTCACAAATGAAGTTAACATCTTAAAATATTTAGTTCTGTACCCTCAGTGTTTGATTTTGCAATGGTTTCACTGTTGGGATGTGTTTTTCTACAAGTGTCTGTTTGTGTGCGCATTCAGCTGAGATAAGGCTGTTTACGGATTTTTTTAATTTTTCTGCTGTCCCATAACATAAACCTCACAAATGAAGTTAACATCTTAAAAAGATTTAGTTCTGTACACTCACTGTTTGATTTTGCAATGATTTCACTGTTTGGATGTGTTTTTCTATTGGTGTCTGTTTGTGTGCGCATACAGCTGAGATAAGGCTGTTTTCGGATTTTTTTCATTTTTCTACTTTCCCATAATATAAACCTAACAAATGAACTTAACATCTTATAAGATATACTTCTTTACCCTCAGTGTTTAATTTTGCAAAGATTTCACTGTTTGGATGTGTTTTTCTATTGGTGTCTGTTTGTGTGCGCATACAGCTGAGATAAGGCTGTTTTCGGATTTTTTTCATTTTTCTACTTTCCCATAATATAAACCTAACAAATGAACTTAACATCTTATAAGATATACTTCTGTAACTTCAGTGTTTGATTTTGCAATGATTTCACTGTTTGGATGTGTTTTTCTATTTGTGTCTTTTGTTGTGCACATTCAGCAAGTATACGGCTGTTTTCTGATTTTTTTCAATTTTCTATTGTCCCGTAACATTAACCTCATAAATAAAGTTAACATCTTATAAGATATAGTTATATGCCTTCAGTGTTTGATTTTGCAATGATTTCACTGTTTGGATGTGTTTTTCTATTTGTGTCTGTCTTTGTGCACGTTCAGCAAGTATACAGCTGTTTTCTGATTTTTTTCAATTTTCTACTGTCCCATAACATAAACCTCACAAATAAAGTTAACATCTTATAAGATATACTTCTGTAACCTCAGTGTTTGATTTTGCAATGATTTCACTGTTTGGATGTGTTTTTCTATTTGTGTCTGTTTTTGTGCGCATTCAGCAAGTATACTGCTATTTTCTGATTTTTTTCAATTTTCTACTGTCCCGTAACATAAACCTCACAAATAAAGTTAAAATCTTATAAGATATAGTTATATGCCTTCAGTGTTTGATTTTGCAATGATTTCACTGTTTGGATGTGTTTTTCTATTTGTGTCTGTTTTTGTGCACATTCAGCATGTATACGGCTGTTTTCTGATTTTTTTCAATTTTCTACTGTTCCATAACATAAACCTCACAAATAAAGTTAACATCTCATAAGATATACTTCTGTAACCTCAGTGTTTGATTTTGCAATGATTTCACTGTTTGGATGTGTTTTTCTATGTGTGTCTGTGTTTGTGCACATTCAGCAAGTATACGGCTGTTTTCTGATTTTTTTCAATTTTCTACTGTTCCATAACATAAACCTCACAAATAAAGTTAACATCTTATAAGATATACTTCTGTAACCTCAGTGTTTGATTTTGCAATGATTTCACTGTTTGGATGTGTTTTTCTATGTGTGTCTGTGTTTGTGCACATTCAGCAAGTATACGGCTGTTTTCTGATTTTTTTTCAATTTTCTATTGTCCCGTAACATTAACCTCATAAATAAAGTTAACATCTTATAAGATATAGTTATATGCCTTCAGTGTTTGATTTTGCAATGATTTCACTGTTTGGATGTGTTTTTCTATTTGTGTCTGTCTTTGTGCACGTTCAGCAAGTATACAGCTGTTTTCTGATTTTTTTCAATTTTCTACTGTCCCATAACATAAACCTCACAAATAAAGTTAACATCTTATAAGATATACTTCTGTAACCTCAGTGTTTGATTTTGCAATGATTTCACTGTTTGGATGTGTTTTTCTATTTGTGTCTGTTTTTGTGCGCATTCAGCAAGTATACTGCTGTTTTCTGATTTTTTTCAATTTTCTACTGTCCCTTAACATAAACCTCACAAATAAAGTTAAAATCTTATAAGATATAGTTATATGCCTTCAGTGTTTGATTTTGCAATGATTTCACTGTTTTGATGTGTTTTTCTATTTGTGTCTGTTTTTGTGCACATTCAGCAAGTATACGGCTGTTTTCTGATTTTTTTCAATTTTCTACTGTTCCATAACATAAACCTCACAAATAAAGTTAACATCTCATAAGATATACTTCTGTAACCTCAGTGTTTAATTTTGCAAAGATTTCACTGTTTGGATGTGTTTTTCTATTGGTGTCTGTTTGTGTGCGCATACAGCTGAGATAAGGCTGTTTTCGGATTTTTTTCATTTTTCTACTTTCCCATAATATAAACCTAACAAATGAACTTAACATCTTATAAGATATACTTCTTTACCCTCAGTGTTTAATTTTGCAAAGATTTCACTGTTTGGATGTGTTTTTCTATTTGTGTCTGTTTTTGTGCACATTCAGCAAGTATACGGCTGTTTTCTGATTTTTTTCAATTTTCTATTGTCCTATAACATAAACCTCACAAATAAAGTTAAAATCTTATAAGATATAGTTATATGCCTTCAGTGTTTGATTTTGCAATGATTTCACTGTTTGGATGTGTTTTTCTATTTGTGTCTGTTTTTGTGCACATTCAGCAAGTATACGGCTGTTTTCTGATTTTTTTAAATTTTCTACTGTCCCATAACATAAACCTCACAAATAAAGTTAAAATCTTATAAGATATAGTTATATGCCTTCAGTGTTTGATTTTGCAATGATTTCACTGTTTGGATGTGTTTTTCTATTTGTGTCTGTTTTTGTGCACATTCAGCAAGTATATGGCTGTTTTCTGATTTTTTTTCAATTTTCTACTGTCCCATAACATAAACCTCACAAATAAAGTTAACATCTTATAAGATATACTTCTGTAACCTCAGTGTTTGATTTTGCAATGATTTCACTGTTTGGATGTGTTTTTCTATTTGTGTCTGTTTTTGTGCGCATTCAGCAAGTATACGGCTGTTTTCTCATTTTTTTCAATTTTCTGCTGTCCCATAACATAAACCTCACAAATGAAGTTAACATCTTAAAAGATTTAGTTCTGTACACTCACTGTTTGATTTTGCATTGATTTCACTGTTTGAATGTGTTTTTCTATTGGTGTCTGTTTGTTTGCGCATACAGCTGAGATAAGGCTGTTTTCGGATTTTTTTCATTTTTCTACTTTCCCATAATATAAACCTAACAAATGAACTTAACATCTTATAAGATATACTTCTTTACCCTCAGTGTTTAATTTTGCAAAGATTTCACTGTTTGGGATGTGTTTTTCTACAAGTGTCTGTTTGTGTGCGCATTCAGCTGAGATAAGGCTGTTTACGGATTTTTTTAATTTTTCTGCTGTCCCATAACATAAACCTCACAAATGAAGTTAACATCTTAAAAGATTTAGTTCTGTACACTCACTGTTTGATTTTGCATTGATTTCACTGTTTGGATGTGTTTTTCTATTGGTGTCTGTTTGTGTGCGCATACAGCTGAGATAAGGCTGTTTTCGGATTTTTTTCATTTTTCTTCTTTCCCATAATATAAACCTAACAAATGAACTTAACATCTTATAAGATATACTTCTTTACCCTCAGTGTCTAATTTTGCAAAAATTTCACTGTTTGGATGTGTTTTTCTATTGGTGTCTGTTTGTGTGCGCATTCAGCTGAGATAAGGCTGTTTACGGATTTTTTTAATTTTTCAGCTGTCCCATAACATAAACCTCACAAATGAAGTTAACATCTTAAAAGATTTAGTTCTGTACACTCACTGTTTGATTTTGCAATGGTTTCACTGTTGGGATGTGTTTTTCTACAAGTGTCTGTTTGTGTGCGCATTCAGCTGAGATAAGGCTGTTTACTGATTTTTTTAATTTTTCTGCTGTCCCATAACATAAACCTCACAAATGAAGTTAACTTCTTAAAAGATTTAGTTCTGTACCCTTACTGTTTGATTTTGCATTGATTTCACTGTTGGGGTGTGTTTTTCTACAAGTGTCTGCTTGTGTGCGCATTCAGCTGAGATAAGGCTGTTTACGGATTTTTTTAATTTTTCTGCTGTCCCTTAACATAAACCTCACAAATGAAGTTAACATCTTAAAAGATTTAGTTCTGTACACTCACTGTTTGATTTTGCAATGATTTCACTGTTTGGATGTGTGTTTCTACAAGTGTCTGTTTGTGTGCGCATTCAGCTGAGATAAGGCTGTTTACGGATTTTTTTCATTTTTCTGCTGTCCCATAACATAAACCTCACAAATAAAGTTAACATCTTATAAGATATACTTCTGTAACTTCAGTGTTTGATTTTGCAATGATTTCACTGTTTGGATGTGTTTTTCTATTTGTGTCTTTTGTTGTGCACATTCAGCAAGTATACGGCTGTTTTCTGATTTTTTTCAATTTTCTATTGTCCCGTAACATTAACCTCATAAATAAAGTTAACATCTTATAAGATATAGTTATATGCCTTCAGTGTTTGATTTTGCAATGATTTCACTGTTTGGATGTGTTTTTCTATTTGTGTCTGTCTTTGTGCACGTTCAGCAAGTATACAGCTGTTTTCTGATTTTTTTCAATTTTCTACTGTCCCATAACATAAACCTCACAAATAAAGTTAACATCTTATAAGATATACTTCTGTAACCTCAGTGTTTGATTTTGCAATGATTTCACTGTTTGGATGTGTTTTTCTATTTGTGTCTGTTTTTGTGCGCATTCAGCAAGTATACTGCTATTTTCTGATTTTTTTCAATTTTCTACTGTCCCGTAACATAAACCTCACAAATAAAGTTAAAATCTTATAAGATATAGTTATATGCCTTCAGTGTTTGATTTTGCAATGATTTCACTGTTTGGATGTGTTTTTCTATTTGTGTCTGTTTTTGTGCACATTCAGCATGTATACGGCTGTTTTCTGATTTTTTTCAATTTTCTACTGTTCCATAACATAAACCTCACAAATAAAGTTAACATCTCATAAGATATACTTCTGTAACCTCAGTGTTTGATTTTGCAATGATTTCACTGTTTGGATGTGTTTTTCTATGTGTGTCTGTGTTTGTGCACATTCAGCAAGTATACGGCTGTTTTCTGATTTTTTTCAATTTTCTACTGTTCCATAACATAAACCTCACAAATAAAGTTAACATCTTATAAGATATACTTCTGTAACCTCAGTGTTTGATTTTGCAATGATTTCACTGTTTGGATGTGTTTTTCTATGTGTGTCTGTGTTTGTGCACATTCAGCAAGTATACAGCTGTTTTCTGATTTTTTTCAATTTTCTATTGTCCCGTAACATTAACCTCATAAATAAAGTTAACATCTTATAAGATATAGTTATATGCCTTCAGTGTTTGATTTTGCAATGATTTCACTGTTTGGATGTGTTTTTCTATTTGTGTCTGTCTTTGTGCACGTTCAGCAAGTATACAGCTGTTTTCTGATTTTTTTCAATTTTCTACTGTCCCATAACATAAACCTCACAAATAAAGTTAACATCTTATAAGATATACTTCTGTAACCTCAGTGTTTGATTTTGCAATGATTTCACTGTTTGGATGTGTTTTTCTATTTGTGTCTGTTTTTGTGCGCATTCAGCAAGTATACTGCTATTTTCTGATTTTTTTCAATTTTCTACTGTCCCGTAACATAAACCTCACAAATAAAGTTAAAATCTTATAAGATATAGTTATATGCCTTCAGTGTTTGATTTTGCAATGATTTCACTGTTTGGATGTGTTTTTCTATTTGTGTCTGTTTTTGTGCACATTCAGCATGTATACGGCTGTTTTCTGATTTTTTTCAATTTTCTACTGTTCCATAACATAAACCTCACAAATAAAGTTAACATCTCATAAGATATACTTCTGTAACCTCAGTGTTTGATTTTGCAATGATTTCACTGTTTGGATGTGTTTTTCTATGTGTGTCTGTGTTTGTGCACATTCAGCAAGTATACGGCTGTTTTCTGATTTTTTTCAATTTTCTACTGTTCCATAACATAAACCTCACAAATAAAGTTAACATCTTATAAGATATACTTCTGTAACCTCAGTGTTTGATTTTGCAATGATTTCACTGTTTGGATGTGTTTTTCTATGTGTGTCTGTGTTTGTGCACATTCAGCAAGTATACGGCTGTTTTCTGATTTTTTTTCAATTTTCTATTGTCCCGTAACATTAACCTCATAAATAAAGTTAACATCTTATAAGATATAGTTATATGCCTTCAGTGTTTGATTTTGCAATGATTTCACTGTTTGGATGTGTTTTTCTATTTGTGTCTGTCTTTGTGCACGTTCAGCAAGTATACAGCTGTTTTCTGATTTTTTTCAATTTTCTACTGTCCCATAACATAAACCTCACAAATAAAGTTAACATCTTATAAGATATACTTCTGTAACCTCAGTGTTTGATTTTGCAATGATTTCACTGTTTGGATGTGTTTTTCTATTTGTGTCTGTTTTTGTGCGCATTCAGCAAGTATACTGCTGTTTTCTGATTTTTTTCAATTTTCTATTGTCCCGTAACATTAACCTCATAAATAAAGTTAACATCTTATAAGATATAGTTATATGCCTTCAGTGTTTGATTTTGCAATGATTTCACTGTTTGGATGTGTTTTTCTATTTGTGTCTGTCTTTGTGCACGTTCAGCAAGTATACAGCTGTTTTCTGATTTTTTTCAATTTTCTACTGTCCCATAACATAAACCTCACAAATAAAGTTAACATCTTATAAGATATACTTCTGTAACCTCAGTGTTTGATTTTGCAATGATTTCACTGTTTGGATGTGTTTTTCTATTTGTGTCTGTTTTTGTGCGCATTCAGCAAGTATACTGCTATTTTCTGATTTTTTTCAATTTTCTACTGTCCCGTAACATAAACCTCACAAATAAAGTTAAAATCTTATAAGATATAGTTATATGCCTTCAGTGTTTGATTTTGCAATGATTTCACTGTTTGGATGTGTTTTTCTATTTGTGTCTGTTTTTGTGCACATTCAGCATGTATACGGCTGTTTTCTGATTTTTTTCAATTTTCTACTGTTCCATAACATAAACCTCACAAATAAAGTTAACATCTCATAAGATATACTTCTGTAACCTCAGTGTTTGATTTTGCAATGATTTCACTGTTTGGATGTGTTTTTCTATGTGTGTCTGTGTTTGTGCACATTCAGCAAGTATACGGCTGTTTTCTGATTTTTTTCAATTTTCTACTGTTCCATAACATAAACCTCACAAATAAAGTTAACATCTTATAAGATATACTTCTGTAACCTCAGTGTTTGATTTTGCAATGATTTCACTGTTTGGATGTGTTTTTCTATGTGTGTCTGTGTTTGTGCACATTCAGCAAGTATACGGCTGTTTTCTGATTTTTTTTCAATTTTCTATTGTCCCGTAACATTAACCTCATAAATAAAGTTAACATCTTATAAGATATAGTTATATGCCTTCAGTGTTTGATTTTGCAATGATTTCACTGTTTGGATGTGTTTTTCTATTTGTGTCTGTCTTTGTGCACGTTCAGCAAGTATACAGCTGTTTTCTGATTTTTTTCAATTTTCTACTGTCCCATAACATAAACCTCACAAATAAAGTTAACATCTTATAAGATATACTTCTGTAACCTCAGTGTTTGATTTTGCAATGATTTCACTGTTTGGATGTGTTTTTCTATTTGTGTCTGTTTTTGTGCGCATTCAGCAAGTATACTGCTGTTTTCTGATTTTTTTCAATTTTCTACTGTCCCGTAACATAAACCTCACAAATAAAGTTAAAATCTTATAAGATATAGTTATATGCCTTCAGTGTTTGATTTTGCAATGATTTCACTGTTTTGATGTGTTTTTCTATTTGTGTCTGTTTTTGTGCACATTCAGCAAGTATACGGCTGTTTTCTGATTTTTTTCAATTTTCTACTGTTCCATAACATAAACCTCACAAATAAAGTTAACATCTCATAAGATATACTTCTGTAACCTCAGTGTTTAATTTTGCAAAGATTTCACTGTTTGGATGTGTTTTTCTATTGGTGTCTGTTTGTGTGCGCATACAGCTGAGATAAGGCTGTTTTCGGATTTTTTTCATTTTTCTACTTTCCCATAATATAAACCTAACAAATGAACTTAACATCTTATAAGATATACTTCTTTACCCTCAGTGTTTAATTTTGCAAAGATTTCACTGTTTGGATGTGTTTTTCTATTTGTGTCTGTTTTTGTGCACATTCAGCAAGTATACGGCTGTTTTCTGATTTTTTTCAATTTTCTATTGTCCTATAACATAAACCTCACAAATAAAGTTAAAATCTTATAAGATATAGTTATATGCCTTCAGTGTTTGATTTTGCAATGATTTCACTGTTTGGATGTGTTTTTCTATTTGTGTCTGTTTTTGTGCACATTCAGCAAGTATACGGCTGTTTTCTGATTTTTTTAAATTTTCTACTGTCCCATAACATAAACCTCACAAATAAAGTTAAAATCTTATAAGATATAGTTATATGCCTTCAGTGTTTGATTTTGCAATGATTTCACTGTTTGGATGTGTTTTTCTATTTGTGTCTGTTTTTGTGCACATTCAGCAAGTATATGGCTGTTTTCTGATTTTTTTTCAATTTTCTACTGTCCCATAACATAAACCTCACAAATAAAGTTAACATCTTATAAGATATACTTCTGTAACCTCAGTGTTTGATTTTGCAATGATTTCACTGTTTGGATGTGTTTTTCTATTTGTGTCTGTTTTTGTGCGCATTCAGCAAGTATACGGCTGTTTTCTCATTTTTTTCAATTTTCTGCTGTCCCATAACATAAACCTCACAAATGAAGTTAACATCTTAAAAGATTTAGTTCTGTACACTCACTGTTTGATTTTGCATTGATTTCACTGTTTGAATGTGTTTTTCTATTGGTGTCTGTTTGTTTGCGCATACAGCTGAGATAAGGCTGTTTTCGGATTTTTTTCATTTTTCTACTTTCCCATAATATAAACCTAACAAATGAACTTAACATCTTATAAGATATACTTCTTTACCCTCAGTGTTTAATTTTGCAAAGATTTCACTGTTTGGGATGTGTTTTTCTACAAGTGTCTGTTTGTGTGCGCATTCAGCTGAGATAAGGCTGTTTACGGATTTTTTTAATTTTTCTGCTGTCCCATAACATAAACCTCACAAATGAAGTTAACATCTTAAAAGATTTAGTTCTGTACACTCACTGTTTGATTTTGCATTGATTTCACTGTTTGGATGTGTTTTTCTATTGGTGTCTGTTTGTGTGCGCATACAGCTGAGATAAGGCTGTTTTCGGATTTTTTTCATTTTTCTTCTTTCCCATAATATAAACCTAACAAATGAACTTAACATCTTATAAGATATACTTCTTTACCCTCAGTGTCTAATTTTGCAAAGATTTCACTGTTTGGATGTGTTTTTCTATTGGTGTCTGTTTGTGTGCGCATTCAGCTGAGATAAGGCTGTTTACGGATTTTTTAAATTTTTCAGCTGTCCCATAACATAAACCTCACAAATGAAGTTAACATCTTAAAAGATTTAGTTCTGTACCCTCAGTGTTTGATTTTGCAATGGTTTCACTGTTGGGATGTGTTTTTCTACAAGTGTCTGTTTGTGTGCGCATTCAGCTGAGATAAGGCTGTTTACTGATTTTTTTAATTTTTCTGCTGTCCCATAACATAAACCTCACAAATGAAGTTAACTTCTTAAAAGATTTAGTTCTGTACCCTTACTGTTTGATTTTGCATTGATTTCACTGTTGGGGTGTGTTTTTCTACAAGTGTCTGCTTGTGTGCGCATTCAGCTGAGATAAGGCTGTTTACGGATTTTTTTAATTTTTCTGCTGTCCCTTAACATAAACCTCACAAATGAAGTTAACATCTTAAAAGATTTAGTTCTGTACACTCACTGTTTGATTTTGCAATGATTTCACTGTTTGGATGTGTGTTTCTACAAGTGTCTGTTTGTGTGCGCATTCAGCTGAGATAAGGCTGTTTACGGATTTTTTTCATTTTTCTGCTGTCCCATAACATAAACCTCACAAATAAAGTTAACATCTTATAAGATATACTTCTGTAACTTCAGTGTTTGATTTTGCAATGATTTCACTGTTTGGATGTGTTTTTCTATTTGTGTCTTTTGTTGTGCACATTCAGCAAGTATACGGCTGTTTTCTGATTTTTTTCAATTTTCTATTGTCCCGTAACATTAACCTCATAAATAAAGTTAACATCTTATAAGATATAGTTATATGCCTTCAGTGTTTGATTTTGCAATGATTTCACTGTTTGGATGTGTTTTTCTATTTGTGTCTGTCTTTGTGCACGTTCAGCAAGTATACAGCTGTTTTCTGATTTTTTTCAATTTTCTACTGTCCCATAACATAAACCTCACAAATAAAGTTAACATCTTATAAGATATACTTCTGTAACCTCAGTGTTTGATTTTGCAATGATTTCACTGTTTGGATGTGTTTTTCTATTTGTGTCTGTTTTTGTGCGCATTCAGCAAGTATACTGCTATTTTCTGATTTTTTTCAATTTTCTACTGTCCCGTAACATAAACCTCACAAATAAAGTTAAAATCTTATAAGATATAGTTATATGCCTTCAGTGTTTGATTTTGCAATGATTTCACTGTTTGGATGTGTTTTTCTATTTGTGTCTGTTTTTGTGCACATTCAGCATGTATACGGCTGTTTTCTGATTTTTTTCAATTTTCTACTGTTCCATAACATAAACCTCACAAATAAAGTTAACATCTCATAAGATATACTTCTGTAACCTCAGTGTTTGATTTTGCAATGATTTCACTGTTTGGATGTGTTTTTCTATGTGTGTCTGTGTTTGTGCACATTCAGCAAGTATACGGCTGTTTTCTGATTTTTTTCAATTTTCTACTGTTCCATAACATAAACCTCACAAATAAAGTTAACATCTTATAAGATATACTTCTGTAACCTCAGTGTTTGATTTTGCAATGATTTCACTGTTTGGATGTGTTTTTCTATGTGTGTCTGTGTTTGTGCACATTCAGCAAGTATACAGCTGTTTTCTGATTTTTTTCAATTTTCTATTGTCCCGTAACATTAACCTCATAAATAAAGTTAACATCTTATAAGATATAGTTATATGCCTTCAGTGTTTGATTTTGCAATGATTTCACTGTTTGGATGTGTTTTTCTATTTGTGTCTGTCTTTGTGCACGTTCAGCAAGTATACAGCTGTTTTCTGATTTTTTTCAATTTTCTACTGTCCCATAACATAAACCTCACAAATAAAGTTAACATCTTATAAGATATACTTCTGTAACCTCAGTGTTTGATTTTGCAATGATTTCACTGTTTGGATGTGTTTTTCTATTTGTGTCTGTTTGTGTGCGCATTCAGCAAGTATACTGCTGTTTTCTGATTTTTTTCAATTTTCTACTGTCCCGTAACATAAACCTCACAAATAAAGTTAAAATCTTATAAGATATAGTTATATGCCTTCAGTGTTTGATTTTGCAATGATTTCACTGTTTTGATGTGTTTTTCTATTTGTGTCTGTTTTTGTGCACATTCAGCAAGTATACGGCTGTTTTCTGATTTTTTTCAATTTTCTACTGTTCCATAACATAAACCTCACAAATAAAGTTAACATCTCATAAGATATACTTCTGTAACCTCAGTGTTTAATTTTGCAAAGATTTCACTGTTTGGATGTGTTTTTCTATTGGTGTCTGTTTGTGTGCGCATACAGCTGAGATAAGGCTGTTTTCGGATTTTTTTCATTTTTCTACTTTCCCATAATATAAACCTAACAAATGAACTTAACATCTTATAAGATATACTTCTTTACCCTCAGTGTTTAATTTTGCAAAGATTTCACTGTTTGGATGTGTTTTTCTATTTGTGTCTGTTTTTGTGCACATTCAGCAAGTATACGGCTGTTTTCTGATTTTTTTCAATTTTCTATTGTCCTATAACATAAACCTCACAAATAAAGTTAAAATCTTATAAGATATAGTTATATGCCTTCAGTGTTTGATTTTGCAATGATTTCACTGTTTGGATGTGTTTTTCTATTTGTGTCTGTTTTTGTGCACATTCAGCAAGTATACGGCTGTTTTCTGATTTTTTTAAATTTTCTACTGTCCCATAACATAAACCTCACAAATAAAGTTAAAATCTTATAAGATATAGTTATATGCCTTCAGTGTTTGATTTTGCAATGATTTCACTGTTTGGATGTGTTTTTCTATTTGTGTCTGTTTTTGTGCACATTCAGCAAGTATATGGCTGTTTTCTGATTTTTTTTCAATTTTCTACTGTCCCATAACATAAACCTCACAAATAAAGTTAACATCTTATAAGATATACTTCTGTAACCTCAGTGTTTGATTTTGCAATGATTTCACTGTTTGGATGTGTTTTTCTATTTGTGTCTGTTTTTGTGCGCATTCAGCAAGTATACGGCTGTTTTCTCATTTTTTTCAATTTTCTGCTGTCCCATAACATAAACCTCACAAATGAAGTTAACATCTTAAAAGATTTAGTTCTGTACACTCACTGTTTGATTTTGCATTGATTTCACTGTTTGAATGTGTTTTTCTATTGGTGTCTGTTTGTTTGCGCATACAGCTGAGATAAGGCTGTTTTCGGATTTTTTTCATTTTTCTACTTTCCCATAATATAAACCTAACAAATGAACTTAACATCTTATAAGATATACTTCTTTACCCTCAGTGTTTAATTTTGCAAAGATTTCACTGTTTGGGATGTGTTTTTCTACAAGTGTCTGTTTGTGTGCGCATTCAGCTGAGATAAGGCTGTTTACGGATTTTTTTAATTTTTCTGCTGTCCCATAACATAAACCTCACAAATGAAGTTAACATCTTAAAAGATTTAGTTCTGTACACTCACTGTTTGATTTTGCATTGATTTCACTGTTTGGATGTGTTTTTCTATTGGTGTCTGTTTGTGTGCGCATACAGCTGAGATAAGGCTGTTTTCGGATTTTTTTCATTTTTCTACTTTCCCATAATATAAACCTAACAAATGAACTTAACATCTTATAAGATATACTTCTTTACCCTCAGTGTCTAATTTTGCAAAGATTTCACTGTTTGGATGTGTTTTTCTATTGGTGTCTGTTTGTGTGCGCATTCAGCTGAGATAAGGCTGTTTACGGATTTTTTTAATTTTTCAGCTGTCCCATAACATAAACCTCACAAATGAAGTTAACATCTTAAAAGATTTAGTTCTGTACCCTCAGTGTTTGATTTTGCAATGGTTTCACTGTTGGGATGTGTTTTTCTACAAGTGTCTGTTTGTGTGCGCATTCAGCTGAGATAAGGCTGTTTACTGATTTTTTTAATTTTTCTGCTGTCCCATAACATAAACCTCACAAATGAAGTTAACTTCTTAAAGATTTAGTTCGGTACCCTTACTGTTTGATTTTGCATTGATTTCACTGTTGGGGTGTGTTTTTCTACAAGTGTCTGCTTGTGTGCGCATTCAGCTGAGATAAGGCTGTTTACGGATTTTTTTAATTTTTCTGCTGTCCCTTAACATAAACCTCACAAATGAAGTTAACATCTTAAAAGATTTAGTTCTGTACACTCACTGTTTGATTTTGCAATGATTTCACTGTTTGGATGTGTGTTTCTACAAGTGTCTGTTTGTGTGCGCATTCAGCTGAGATAAGGCTGTTTACGGATTTTTTTCATTTTTCTGCTGTCCCATAACATAAACCTCACAAATAAAGTTAACATCTTATAAGATATAGTTATATGCCTTCAGTGTTTGATTTTGCAATGATTTCACTGTTTGGATGTGTTTTTCTATTTGTGTCTGTCTTTGTGCACGTTCAGCAAGTATACAGCTGTTTTCTGATTTTTTTCAATTTTCTACTGTCCCATAACATAAACCTCACAAATAAAGTTAACATCTTATAAGATATACTTCTGAAACCTCAGTGTTTGATTTTGCAATGATTTCACTGTTTGGATGTGTTTTTCTATTTGTGTCTGTTTTTGTGCGCATTCAGCAAGTATACTGCTATTTTCTGATTTTTTTCAATTTTCTACTGTCCCGTAACATAAACCTCACAAATAAAGTTAAAATCTTATAAGATATAGTTATATGCCTTCAGTGTTTGATTTTGCAATGATTTCACTGTTTGGATGTGTTTTTCTATTTGTGTCTGTTTTTGTGCACATTCAGCATGTATACGGCTGTTTTCTGATTTTTTTCAATTTTCTACTGTTCCATAACATAAACCTCACAAATAAAGTTAACATCTCATAAGATATACTTCTGTAACCTCAGTGTTTGATTTTGCAATGATTTCACTGTTTGGATGTGTTTTTCTATGTGTGTCTGTGTTTGTGCACATTCAGCAAGTATACGGCTGTTTTCTGATTTTTTTCAATTTTCTACTGTCCCATAACATAAACCTCACAAATAAAGTTAACATCTTATAAGATATACTTCTGTAACCTCAGTGTTTGATTTTGCAATGATTTCACTGTTTGGATGTGTTTTTCTATTTGTGTCTGTTTTTGTGCGCATTCAGCAAGTATACTGCTGTTTTCTGATTTTTTTCAATTTTCTACTGTCCCGTAACATAAACCTCACAAATAAAGTTAAAATCTTATAAGATATAGTTATATGCCTTCAGTGTTTGATTTTGCAATGATTTCACTGTTTTGATGTGTTTTTCTATTTGTGTCTGTTTTTGTGCACATTCAGCAAGTATACGGCTGTTTTCTGATTTTTTTCAATTTTCTACTGTTCCATAACATAAACCTCACAAATAAAGTTAACATCTCATAAGATATACTTCTGTAACCTCAGTGTTTAATTTTGCAAAGATTTCACTGTTTGGATGTGTTTTTCTATTGGTGTCTGTTTGTGTGCGCATACAGCTGAGATAAGGCTGTTTTCGGATTTTTTTCATTTTTCTACTTTCCCATAATATAAACCTAACAAATGAACTTAACATCTTATAAGATATACTTCTTTACCCTCAGTGTTTAATTTTGCAAAGATTTCACTGTTTGGATGTGTTTTTCTATTTGTGTCTGTTTTTGTGCACATTCAGCAAGTATACGGCTGTTTTCTGATTTTTTTCAATTTTCTATTGTCCTATAACATAAACCTCACAAATAAAGTTAAAATCTTATAAGATATAGTTATATGCCTTCAGTGTTTGATTTTGCAATGATTTCACTGTTTGGATGTGTTTTTCTATTTGTGTCTGTTTTTGTGCACATTCAGCAAGTATACGGCTGTTTTCTGATTTTTTTAAATTTTCTACTGTCCCATAACATAAACCTCACAAATAAAGTTAAAATCTTATAAGATATAGTTATATGCCTTCAGTGTTTGATTTTGCAATGATTTCACTGTTTGGATGTGTTTTTCTATTTGTGTCTGTTTTTGTGCACATTCAGCAAGTATATGGCTGTTTTCTGATTTTTTTTCAATTTTCTACTGTCCCATAACATAAACCTCACAAATAAAGTTAACATCTTATAAGATATACTTCTGTAACCTCAGTGTTTGATTTTGCAATGATTTCACTGTTTGGATGTGTTTTTCTATTTGTGTCTGTTTTTGTGCGCATTCAGCAAGTATACGGCTGTTTTCTCATTTTTTTCAATTTTCTGCTGTCCCATAACATAAACCTCACAAATGAAGTTAACATCTTAAAAGATTTAGTTCTGTACACTCACTGTTTGATTTTGCATTGATTTCACTGTTTGAATGTGTTTTTCTATTGGTGTCTGTTTGTTTGCGCATACAGCTGAGATAAGGCTGTTTTCGGATTTTTTTCATTTTTCTACTTTCCCATAATATAAACCTAACAAATGAACTTAACATCTTATAAGATATACTTCTTTACCCTCAGTGTTTAATTTTGCAAAGATTTCACTGTTTGGGATGTGTTTTTCTACAAGTGTCTGTTTGTGTGCGCATTCAGCTGAGATAAGGCTGTTTACGGATTTTTTTAATTTTTCTGCTGTCCCATAACATAAACCTCACAAATGAAGTTAACATCTTAAAAGATTTAGTTCTGTACACTCACTGTTTGATTTTGCATTGATTTCACTGTTTGGATGTGTTTTTCTATTGGTGTCTGTTTGTGTGCGCATACAGCTGAGATAAGGCTGTTTTCGGATTTTTTTCATTTTTCTACTTTCCCATAATATAAACCTAACAAATGAACTTAACATCTTATAAGATATACTTCTTTACCCTCAGTGTCTAATTTTGCAATGATTTCACTGTTGGGGTGTGTTTTTCTACAAGTGTCTGCTTGTGTGCGCATTCAGCTGAGATAAGGCTGTTTACGGATTTTTTTAATTTTTCTGCTGTCCCTTAACATAAACCTCACAAATGAAGTTAACATCTTAAAAGATTTAGTTCTGTACACTCACTGTTTGATTTTGCAATGATTTCACTGTTTGGATGTGTGTTTCTACAAGTGTCTGTTTGTGTGCGCATTCAGCTGAGATAAGGCTGTTTACGGATTTTTTTCATTTTTCTGCTGTCCCATAACATAAACCTCACAAATAAAGTTAACATCTTATAAGATATACTTCTGTAACTTCAGTGTTTGATTTTGCAATGATTTCACTGTTTGGATGTGTTTTTCTATTTGTGTCTTTTGTTGTGCACATTCAGCAAGTATACGGCTGTTTTCTGATTTTTTTCAATTTTCTATTGTCCCGTAACATTAACCTCATAAATAAAGTTAACATCTTATAAGATATAGTTATATGCCTTCAGTGTTTGATTTTGCAATGATTTCACTGTTTGGATGTGTTTTTCTATTTGTGTCTGTCTTTGTGCACGTTCAGCAAGTATACAGCTGTTTTCTGATTTTTTTCAATTTTCTACTGTCCCATAACATAAACCTCACAAATAAAGTTAACATCTTATAAGATATACTTCTGTAACCTCAGTGTTTGATTTTGCAATGATTTCACTGTTTGGATGTGTTTTTCTATTTGTGTCTGTTTTTGTGCGCATTCAGCAAGTATACTGCTATTTTCTGATTTTTTTCAATTTTCTATTGTCCCGTAACATTAACCTCATAAATAAAGTTAACATCTTATAAGATATAGTTATATGCCTTCAGTGTTTGATTTTGCAATGATTTCACTGTTTGGATGTGTTTTTCTATTTGTGTCTGTCTTTGTGCACGTTCAGCAAGTATACAGCTGTTTTCTGATTTTTTTCAATTTTCTACTGTCCCATAACATAAACCTCACAAATAAAGTTAACATCTTATAAGATATACTTCTGTAACCTCAGTGTTTGATTTTGCAATGATTTCACTGTTTGGATGTGTTTTTCTATTTGTGTCTGTTTGTGTGCGCATTCAGCAAGTATACTGCTGTTTTCTGATTTTTTTCAATTTTCTACTGTCCCGTAACATAAACCTCACAAATAAAGTTAAAATCTTATAAGATATAGTTATATGCCTTCAGTGTTTGATTTTGCAATGATTTCACTGTTTTGATGTGTTTTTCTATTTGTGTCTGTTTTTGTGCACATTCAGCAAGTATACGGCTGTTTTCTGATTTTTTTCAATTTTCTACTGTTCCATAACATAAACCTCACAAATAAAGTTAACATCTCATAAGATATACTTCTGTAACCTCAGTGTTTAATTTTGCAAAGATTTCACTGTTTGGATGTGTTTTTCTATTGGTGTCTGTTTGTGTGCGCATACAGCTGAGATAAGGCTGTTTTCGGATTTTTTTCATTTTTCTACTTTCCCATAATATAAACCTAACAAATGAACTTAACATCTTATAAGATATACTTCTTTACCCTCAGTGTTTAATTTTGCAAAGATTTCACTGTTTGGATGTGTTTTTCTATTTGTGTCTGTTTTTGTGCACATTCAGCAAGTATACGGCTGTTTTCTGATTTTTTTCAATTTTCTATTGTCCTATAACATAAACCTCACAAATAAAGTTAAAATCTTATAAGATATAGTTATATGCCTTCAGTGTTTGATTTTGCAATGATTTCACTGTTTGGATGTGTTTTTCTATTTGTGTCTGTTTTTGTGCACATTCAGCAAGTATACGGCTGTTTTCTGATTTTTTTAAATTTTCTACTGTCCCATAACATAAACCTCACAAATAAAGTTAAAATCTTATAAGATATAGTTATATGCCTTCAATGTTTGATTTTGCAATGATTTCACTGTTTGGATGTGTTTTTCTATTTGTGTCTGTTTTTGTGCACATTCAGCAAGTATATGGCTGTTTTCTGATTTTTTTTCAATTTTCTACTGTCCCATAACATAAACCTCACAAATAAAGTTAACATCTTATAAGATATACTTCTGTAACCTCAGTGTTTGATTTTGCAATGATTTCACTGTTTGGATGTGTTTTTCTATTTGTGTCTGTTTTTGTGCGCATTCAGCAAGTATACGGCTGTTTTCTCATTTTTTTCAATTTTCTGCTGTCCCATAACATAAACCTCACAAATGAAGTTAACATCTTAAAAGATTTAGTTCTGTACACTCACTGTTTGATTTTGCATTGATTTCACTGTTTGAATGTGTTTTTCTATTGGTGTCTGTTTGTTTGCGCATACAGCTGAGATAAGGCTGTTTTCGGATTTTTTTCATTTTTCTACTTTCCCATAATATAAACCTAACAAATGAACTTAACATCTTATAAGATATACTTCTTTACCCTCAGTGTTTAATTTTGCAAAGATTTCACTGTTTGGGATGTGTTTTTCTACAAGTGTCTGTTTGTGTGCGCATTCAGCTGAGATAAGGCTGTTTACGGATTTTTTTAATTTTTCTGCTGTCCCATAACATAAACCTCACAAATGAAGTTAACATCTTAAAAGATTTAGTTCTGTACACTCACTGTTTGATTTTGCATTGATTTCACTGTTTGGATGTGTTTTTCTATTGGTGTCTGTTTGTGTGCGCATACAGCTGAGATAAGGCTGTTTACGGATTTTTTTAATTTTTCTGCTGTCCCTTAACATAAACCTCACAAATGAAGTTAACATCTTAAAAGATTTAGTTCTGTACACTCACTGTTTGATTTTGCAATGATTTCACTGTTTGGATGTGTGTTTCTACAAGTGTCTGTTTGTGTGCGCATTCAGCTGAGATAAGGCTGTTTACGGATTTTTTTCATTTTTCTGCTGTCCCATAACATAAACCTCACAAATAAAGTTAACATCTTATAAGATATACTTCTGTAACTTCAGTGTTTGATTTTGCAATGATTTCACTGTTTGGATGTGTTTTTCTATTTGTGTCTTTTGTTGTGCACATTCAGCAAGTATACGGCTGTTTTCTGATTTTTTTCAATTTTCTATTGTCCCGTAACATTAACCTCATAAATAAAGTTAACATCTTATAAGATATAGTTATATGCCTTCAGTGTTTGATTTTGCAATGATTTCACTGTTTGGATGTGTTTTTCTATTTGTGTCTGTCTTTGTGCACGTTCAGCAAGTATACAGCTGTTTTCTGATTTTTTTCAATTTTCTACTGTCCCATAACATAAACCTCACAAATAAAGTTAACATCTTATAAGATATACTTCTGTAACCTCAGTGTTTGATTTTGCAATGATTTCACTGTTTGGATGTGTTTTTCTATTTGTGTCTGTTTTTGTGCGCATTCAGCAAGTATACTGCTATTTTCTGATTTTTTTCAATTTTCTACTGTCCCGTAACATAAACCTCACAAATAAAGTTAAAATCTTATAAGATATAGTTATATGCCTTCAGTGTTTGATTTTGCAATGATTTCACTGTTTGGATGTGTTTTTCTATTTGTGTCTGTTTTTGTGCACATTCAGCATGTATACGGCTGTTTTCTGATTTTTTTCAATTTTCTACTGTTCCATAACATAAACCTCACAAATAAAGTTAACATCTCATAAGATATACTTCTGTAACCTCAGTGTTTGATTTTGCAATGATTTCACTGTTTGGATGTGTTTTTCTATGTGTGTCTGTGTTTGTGCACATTCAGCAAGTATACGGCTGTTTTCTGATTTTTTTCAATTTTCTACTGTTCCATAACATAAACCTCACAAATAAAGTTAACATCTTATAAGATATACTTCTGTAACCTCAGTGTTTGATTTTGCAATGATTTCACTGTTTGGATGTGTTTTTCTATGTGTGTCTGTGTTTGTGCACATTCAGCAAGTATACGGCTGTTTTCTGATTTTTTTCAATTTTCTATTGTCCCGTAACATTAACCTCATAAATAAAGTTAACATCTTATAAGATATAGTTATATGCCTTCAGTGTTTGATTTTGCAATGATTTCACTGTTTGGATGTGTTTTTCTATTTGTGTCTGTCTTTGTGCACGTTCAGCAAGTATACAGCTGTTTTCTGATTTTTTTCAATTTTCTACTGTCCCATAACATAAACCTCACAAATAAAGTTAACATCTTATAAGCTATACTTCTGTAACCTCAGTGTTTGATTTTGCAATGATTTCACTGTTTGGATGTGTTTTTCTATTTGTGTCTGTTTTTGTGCGCATTCAGCAAGTATACTGCTGTTTTCTGATTTTTTTCAATTTTCTACTGTCCCGTAACATAAACCTCACAAATAAAGTTAAAATCTTATAAGATATAGTTATATGCCTTCAGTGTTTGATTTTGCAATGATTTCACTGTTTTGATGTGTTTTTCTATTTGTGTCTGTTTTTGTGCACATTCAGCAAGTATACGGCTGTTTTCTGATTTTTTTCAATTTTCTACTGTTCCATAACATAAACCTCACAAATAAAGTTAACATCTCATAAGATATACTTCTGTAACCTCAGTGTTTGATTTTGCAATGATTTCACTGTTTGGATGTGTTTTTCGATGTGTGTCTGTGTTTGTGCACATTCAGCAAGTATACGGCTGTTTTCTGATTTTTTTCAATTTTCTACTGTTCCATAATATAAACCTCACAAATAAAGTTAACATCTTATAAGATATACTTCTGTAACCTCAGTGTTTGATTTTGCAATGATTTCACTGTTTGGATGTGTTTTTCTATTTGTGTCTTTTGTTGTGCACATTCAGCAAGTATACGGCTGTTTTCTGATTTTTTTCAATTTTCTATTGTCCCGTAACATTAACCTCATAAATAAAGTTAACATCTTATAAGATATAGTTATATGCATTCAGTGTTTGATTTTGCAATGATTTCACTGTTTGGATGTGTTTTTCTATTTGTGTCTGTCTTTGTGCACGTTCAGCAAGTATACAGCTGTTTTCTGATTTTTTTCAATTTTCTACTGTCCCATAACATAAACCTCACAAATAAAGTAAACATCTTATAAGATATACTTCTGTAACCTCAGTGTTTGATTTTGCAATGATTTCACTGTTTGGATGTGTTCTTCTATTTGTGTCTGTTTTTGTGCACATTCAGCAAGTATACGGCTGTTTTCTGATTTTTTTCAATTTTCTACTGTCCCATAACATAAACCTCACAAATGAAGTTAACATCTTAAAAGATTTAGTTCTGTACCCTCACTGTTTGATTTTGCAATGATTTCACTGTTTGGATGTGTTTTTCTACAAGTGTCTGTTTGTGCCCCATTGAGCTGAGATAAGGCTGTTTTCGGATTTTTTTCATTTTTCTACTTTCCCATAATATAAACCTAACAAATGAACTTAACATCTTATAAGATATACTTCTTTACCCTCATTGTTTAATTTTGCAAAGATTTCACTGTTTGGATGTGTTTTTCTATTGGTGTCTGTTTGTGTGCGCATACAGCTGAGATAAGGCTGTTTTCGGATTTTTTTCATTTTTCTACTTTCCCATAATATAAACCTAACAAATGAACTTAACATCTTATAAGATATACTTCTTTACCCTCAGTGTTTAATTTTGCAAAGATTTCACTGTTTGGATGTGTTTTTCTATTGGTGTCTGTTTGTGTGCGCATTCAGCTGAGATAAGGCTGTTTAAGTATTTTTTTAATTTTTCTGCTGTCCCATAACATAAACCTCACAAATGAAGTTAACATCTTAAAAGATTTAGTTCTGTACCCTCAGTGTTTGATTTTGCAATGATTTCACTGTTGGGATGTGTTTTTCTACAAGTGTCTGTTTGTGTGCGCATTCAGCTGAGATAAGGCTGTTTACGGATTTTTTTCATTTTTCTGCTGTCCCATAACATAAACCTCACAAATGAAGTTAACATCTTAAAATATTTAGTTCTGTACCCTCAGTGTTTGATTTTGCAATGGTTTCACTGTTGGGATGTGTTTTTCTACAAGTGTCTGTTTGTGTGCGCATTCAGCTGAGATAAGGCTGTTTACGGATTTTTTTAATTTTTCTGCTGTCCCATAACATAAACCTCACAAATGAAGTTAACATCTTAAAAAGATTTAGTTCTGTACACTCACTGTTTGATTTTGCAATGATTTCACTGTTTGGATGTGTTTTTCTATTGGTGTCTGTTTGTGTGCGCATACAGCTGAGATAAGGCTGTTTTCGGATTTTTTTCATTTTTCTACTTTCCCATAATATAAACCTAACAAATGAACTTAACATCTTATAAGATATACTTCTTTACCCTCAGTGTTTAATTTTGCAAAGATTTCACTGTTTGGATGTGTTTTTCTATTGGTGTCTGTTTGTGTGCGCATACAGCTGAGATAAGGCTGTTTTCGGATTTTTTTCATTTTTCTACTTTCCCATAATATAAACCTAACAAATGAACTTAACATCTTATAAGATATACTTCTTTACCCTCAGTGTTTAATTTTGCAAAGATTTCACTGTTTGGATGTGTTTTTCTATTTGTGTCTGTTTTTGTGCACATTCAGCAAGTATACGGCTGTTTTCTGATTTTTTTCAATTTTCTATTGTCCTATAACATAAACCTCACAAATAAAGTTAAAATCTTATAAGATATAGTTATATGCCTTCAGTGTTTGATTTTGCAATGATTTCACTGTTTGGATGTGTTTTTCTATTTGTGTCTGTTTTTGTGCACATTCAGCAAGTATACGGCTGTTTTCTGATTTTTTTCAATTTTCTATTGTCCTATAACATAAACCTCACAAATAAAGTTAAAATCTTATAAGATATAGTTATATGCCTTCAGTGTTTGATTTTGCAATGATTTCACTGTTTGGATGTGTTTTTCTATTTGTGTCTGTTTTTGTGCACATTCAGCAAGTATACGGCTGTTTTCTGATTTTTTTAAATTTTCTACTGTCCCATAACATAAACCTCACAAATAAAGTTAAAATCTTATAAGATATAGTTATATGCCTTCAGTGTTTGATTTTGCAATGATTTCACTGTTTGGATGTGTTTTTCTATTTGTGTCTGTTTTTGTGCACATTCAGCAAGTATACGGCTGTTTTCTGATTTTTTTTCAATTTTCTACTGTCCCATAACATAAACCTCACAAATAAAGTTAACATCTTATAAGATATACTTCTGTAACCTCAGTGTTTGATTTTGCAATGATTTCACTGTTTGGATGTGTTTTTCTATTTGTGTCTGTTTTTGTGCGCATTCAGCAAGTATACGGCTGTTTTCTCATTTTTTTCAATTTTCTGCTGTCCCATAACATAAACCTCACAAATGAAGTTAACATCTTAAAAGATTTAGTTCTGTACACTCACTGTTTGATTTTGCATTGATTTCACTGTTTGAATGTGTTTTTCTATTGGTGTCTGTTTGTTTGCGCATACAGCTGAGATAAGGCTGTTTTCGGATTTTTTTAATTTTTCTGCTGTCCCATAACATAAACCTCACAAATGAAGTTAACATCTTAAAAGATTTAGTTCTGTACACTCACTGTTTGATTTTGCATTGATTTCACTGTTTGGATGTGTTTTTCTATTGGTGTCTGTTTGTGTGCGCATACAGCTGAGATAAGGCTGTTTTCGGATTTTTTTCATTTTTCTACTTTCCCATAATATAAACCTAACAAATGAACTTAACATCTTATAAGATATACTTCTTTACCCTCAGTGTCTAATTTTGCAAAGATTTCACTGTTTGGATGTGTTTTTCTATTGGTGTCTGTTTGTGTGCGCATTCAGCTGAGATAAGGCTGTTTACGGATTTTTTTAATTTTTCAGCTGTCCCATAACATAAACCTCACAAATGAAGTTAACATCTTAAAAGATTTAGTTCTGTACCCTCAGTGTTTGATTTTGCAATGGTTTCACTGTTGGGATGTGTTTTTCTACAAGTGTCTGTTTGTGTGCGCATTCAGCTGAGATAAGGCTGTTTACTGATTTTTTTAATTTTTCTGCTGTCCCATAACATAAACCTCACAAATGAAGTTAACTTCTTAAAAGATTTAGTTCTGTACCCTTACTGTTTGATTTTGCATTGATTTCACTGTTGGGGTGTGTTTTTCTACAAGTGTCTGCTTGTGTGCGCATTCAGCTGAGATAAGGCTGTTTACGGATTTTTTTAATTTTTCTGCTGTCCCTTAACATAAACCTCACAAATGAAGTTAACATCTTAAAAGATTTAGTTCTGTACACTCACTGTTTGATTTTGCAATGATTTCACTGTTTGGATGTGTTTTTCTATTTGTGTCTGTCTTTGTGCACGTTCAGCAAGTATACAGCTGTTTTCTGATTTTTTTCAATTTTCTACTGTCCCATAACATAAACCTCACAAATAAAGTTAACATCTTATAAGATATACTTCTGTAACCTCAGTGTTTGATTTTGCAATGATTTCACTGTTTGGATGTGTTTTTCTATTTGTGTCTGTTTTTGTGCGCATTCAGCAAGTATACTGCTATTTTCTGATTTTTTTCAATTTTCTACTGTCCCGTAACATAAACCTCACAAATAAAGTTAAAATCTTATAAGATATAGTTATATGCCTTCAGTGTTTGATTTTGCAATGATTTCACTGTTTGGATGTGTTTTTCTATTTGTGTCTGTTTTTGTGCACATTCAGCATGTATACGGCTGTTTTCTGATTTTTTTCAATTTTCTACTGTTCCATAACATAAACCTCACAAATAAAGTTAACATCTCATAAGATATACTTCTGTAACCTCAGTGTTTGATTTTGCAATGATTTCACTGTTTGGATGTGTTTTTCTATGTGTGTCTGTGTTTGTGCACATTCAGCAAGTATACGGCTGTTTTCTGATTTTTTTCAATTTTCTACTGTTCCATAACATAAACCTCACAAATAAAGTTAACATCTTATAAGATATACTTCTGTAACCTCAGTGTTTGATTTTGCAATGATTTCACTGTTTGGATGTGTTTTTCTATGTGTGTCTGTGTTTGTGCACATTCAGCAAGTATACGGCTGTTTTCTGATTTTTTTCAATTTTCTATTGTCCCGTAACATTAACCTCATAAATAAAGTTAACATCTTATAAGATATAGTTATATGCCTTCAGTGTTTGATTTTGCAATGATTTCACTGTTTGGATGTGTTTTTCTATTTGTGTCTGTCTTTGTGCACGTTCAGCAAGTATACAGCTGTTTTCTGATTTTTTTCAATTTTCTACTGTCCCATAACATAAACCTCACAAATAAAGTTAACATCTTATAAGCTATACTTCTGTAACCTCAGTGTTTGATTTTGCAATGATTTCACTGTTTGGATGTGTTTTTCTATTTGTGTCTGTTTTTGTGCGCATTCAGCAAGTATACTGCTGTTTTCTGATTTTTTTCAATTTTCTACTGTCCCGTAACATAAACCTCACAAATAAAGTTAAAATCTTATAAGATATAGTTATATGCCTTCAGTGTTTGATTTTGCAATGATTTCACTGTTTTGATGTGTTTTTCTATTTGTGTCTGTTTTTGTGCACATTCAGCAAGTATACGGCTGTTTTCTGATTTTTTTCAATTTTCTACTGTTCCATAACATAAACCTCACAAATAAAGTTAACATCTCATAAGATATACTTCTGTAACCTCAGTGTTTGATTTTGCAATGATTTCACTGTTTGGATGTGTTTTTCGATGTGTGTCTGTGTTTGTGCACATTCAGCAAGTATACGGCTGTTTTCTGATTTTTTTCAATTTTCTACTGTTCCATAATATAAACCTCACAAATAAAGTTAACATCTTATAAGATATACTTCTGTAACCTCAGTGTTTGATTTTGCAATGATTTCACTGTTTGGATGTGTTTTTCTATTTGTGTCTTTTGTTGTGCACATTCAGCAAGTATACGGCTGTTTTCTGATTTTTTTCAATTTTCTATTGTCCCGTAACATTAACCTCATAAATAAAGTTAACATCTTATAAGATATAGTTATATGCATTCAGTGTTTGATTTTGCAATGATTTCACTGTTTGGATGTGTTTTTCTATTTGTGTCTGTCTTTGTGCACGTTCAGCAAGTATACAGCTGTTTTCTGATTTTTTTCAATTTTCTACTGTCCCATAACATAAACCTCACAAATAAAGTAAACATCTTATAAGATATACTTCTGTAACCTCAGTGTTTGATTTTGCAATGATTTCACTGTTTGGATGTGTTCTTCTATTTGTGTCTGTTTTTGTGCACATTCAGCAAGTATACGGCTGTTTTCTGATTTTTTTCAATTTTCTACTGTCCCATAACATAAACCTCACAAATGAAGTTAACATCTTAAAAGATTTAGTTCTGTACCCTCACTGTTTGATTTTGCAATGATTTCACTGTTTGGATGTGTTTTTCTACAAGTGTCTGTTTGTGCCCCATTGAGCTGAGATAAGGCTGTTTTCGGATTTTTTTCATTTTTCTACTTTCCCATAATATAAACCTAACAAATGAACTTAACATCTTATAAGATATACTTCTTTACCCTCATTGTTTAATTTTGCAAAGATTTCACTGTTTGGATGTGTTTTTCTATTGGTGTCTGTTTGTGTGCGCATACAGCTGAGATAAGGCTGTTTTCGGATTTTTTTCATTTTTCTACTTTCCCATAATATAAACCTAACAAATGAACTTAACATCTTATAAGATATACTTCTTTACCCTCAGTGTTTAATTTTGCAAAGATTTCACTGTTTGGATGTGTTTTTCTATTGGTGTCTGTTTGTGTGCGCATTCAGCTGAGATAAGGCTGTTTAAGTATTTTTTTAATTTTTCTGCTGTCCCATAACATAAACCTCACAAATGAAGTTAACATCTTAAAAGATTTAGTTCTGTACCCTCAGTGTTTGATTTTGCAATGATTTCACTGTTGGGATGTGTTTTTCTACAAGTGTCTGTTTGTGTGCGCATTCAGCTGAGATAAGGCTGTTTACGGATTTTTTTCATTTTTCTGCTGTCCCATAACATAAACCTCACAAATGAAGTTAACATCTTAAAATATTTAGTTCTGTACCCTCAGTGTTTGATTTTGCAATGGTTTCACTGTTGGGATGTGTTTTTCTACAAGTGTCTGTTTGTGTGCGCATTCAGCTGAGATAAGGCTGTTTACGGATTTTTTTAATTTTTCTGCTGTCCCATAACATAAACCTCACAAATGAAGTTAACATCTTAAAAAGATTTAGTTCTGTACACTCACTGTTTGATTTTGCAATGATTTCACTGTTTGGATGTGTTTTTCTATTGGTGTCTGTTTGTGTGCGCATACAGCTGAGATAAGGCTGTTTTCGGATTTTTTTCATTTTTCTACTTTCCCATAATATAAACCTAACAAATGAACTTAACATCTTATAAGATATACTTCTTTACCCTCAGTGTTTAATTTTGCAAAGATTTCACTGTTTGGATGTGTTTTTCTATTGGTGTCTGTTTGTGTGCGCATACAGCTGAGATAAGGCTGTTTTCGGATTTTTTTCATTTTTCTACTTTCCCATAATATAAACCTAACAAATGAACTTAACATCTTATAAGATATACTTCTTTACCCTCAGTGTTTAATTTTGCAAAGATTTCACTGTTTGGATGTGTTTTTCTATTTGTGTCTGTTTTTGTGCACATTCAGCAAGTATACGGCTGTTTTCTGATTTTTTTCAATTTTCTATTGTCCTATAACATAAACCTCACAAATAAAGTTAAAATCTTATAAGATATAGTTATATGCCTTCAGTGTTTGATTTTGCAATGATTTCACTGTTTGGATGTGTTTTTCTATTTGTGTCTGTTTTTGTGCACATTCAGCAAGTATACGGCTGTTTTCTGATTTTTTTCAATTTTCTATTGTCCTATAACATAAACCTCACAAATAAAGTTAAAATCTTATAAGATATAGTTATATGCCTTCAGTGTTTGATTTTGCAATGATTTCACTGTTTGGATGTGTTTTTCTATTTGTGTCTGTTTTTGTGCACATTCAGCAAGTATACGGCTGTTTTCTGATTTTTTTAAATTTTCTACTGTCCCATAACATAAACCTCACAAATAAAGTTAAAATCTTATAAGATATAGTTATATGCCTTCAGTGTTTGATTTTGCAATGATTTCACTGTTTGGATGTGTTTTTCTATTTGTGTCTGTTTTTGTGCACATTCAGCAAGTATACGGCTGTTTTCTGATTTTTTTTCAATTTTCTACTGTCCCATAACATAAACCTCACAAATAAAGTTAACATCTTATAAGATATACTTCTGTAACCTCAGTGTTTGATTTTGCAATGATTTCACTGTTTGGATGTGTTTTTCTATTTGTGTCTGTTTTTGTGCGCATTCAGCAAGTATACGGCTGTTTTCTCATTTTTTTCAATTTTCTGCTGTCCCATAACATAAACCTCACAAATGAAGTTAACATCTTAAAAGATTTAGTTCTGTACACTCACTGTTTGATTTTGCATTGATTTCACTGTTTGAATGTGTTTTTCTATTGGTGTCTGTTTGTTTGCGCATACAGCTGAGATAAGGCTGTTTTCGGATTTTTTTAATTTTTCTGCTGTCCCATAACATAAACCTCACAAATGAAGTTAACATCTTAAAAGATTTAGTTCTGTACACTCACTGTTTGATTTTGCATTGATTTCACTGTTTGGATGTGTTTTTCTATTGGTGTCTGTTTGTGTGCGCATACAGCTGAGATAAGGCTGTTTTCGGATTTTTTTCATTTTTCTACTTTCCCATAATATAAACCTAACAAATGAACTTAACATCTTATAAGATATACTTCTTTACCCTCAGTGTCTAATTTTGCAAAGATTTCACTGTTTGGATGTGTTTTTCTATTGGTGTCTGTTTGTGTGCGCATTCAGCTGAGATAAGGCTGTTTACGGATTTTTTTAATTTTTCAGCTGTCCCATAACATAAACCTCACAAATGAAGTTAACATCTTAAAAGATTTAGTTCTGTACCCTCAGTGTTTGATTTTGCAATGGTTTCACTGTTGGGATGTGTTTTTCTACAAGTGTCTGTTTGTGTGCGCATTCAGCTGAGATAAGGCTGTTTACTGATTTTTTTAATTTTTCTGCTGTCCCATAACATAAACCTCACAAATGAAGTTAACTTCTTAAAAGATTTAGTTCTGTACCCTTACTGTTTGATTTTGCATTGATTTCACTGTTGGGGTGTGTTTTTCTACAAGTGTCTGCTTGTGTGCGCATTCAGCTGAGATAAGGCTGTTTACGGATTTTTTTAATTTTTCTGCTGTCCCTTAACATAAACCTCACAAATGAAGTTAACATCTTAAAAGATTTAGTTCTGTACACTCACTGTTTGATTTTGCAATGATTTCACTGTTTGGATGTGTTTTTCTATTTGTGTCTGTCTTTGTGCACGTTCAGCAAGTATACAGCTGTTTTCTGATTTTTTTCAATTTTCTACTGTCCCATAACATAAACCTCACAAATAAAGTTAACATCTTATAAGATATACTTCTGTAACCTCAGTGTTTGATTTTGCAATGATTTCACTGTTTGGATGTGTTTTTCTATTTGTGTCTGTTTTTGTGCGCATTCAGCAAGTATACTGCTATTTTCTGATTTTTTTCAATTTTCTACTGTCCCGTAACATAAACCTCACAAATGAAGTTAACATCTTAAAATATTTAGTTCTGTACCCTCAGTGTTTGATTTTGCAATGGTTTCACTGTTGGGATGTGTTTTTCTACAAGTGTCTGTTTGTGTGCGCATTCAGCTGAGATAAGGCTGTTTACGGATTTTTTTCATTTTTCTGCTGTCCCATAACATAAACCTCACAAATGAAGTTAACATCTTAAAATATTTAGTTCTGTACCCTCAGTGTTTGATTTTGCAATGGTTTCACTGTTGGGATGTGTTTTTCTACAAGTGTCTGTTTGTGTGCGCATTCAGCTGAGATAAGGCTGTTTACGGATTTTTTTAATTTTTCTGCTGTCCCATAACATAAACCTCACAAATGAAGTTAACATCTTAAAAAGATTTAGTTCTGTACACTCACTGTTTGATTTTGCAATGATTTCACTGTTTGGATGTGTTTTTCTATTGGTGTCTGTTTGTGTGCGCATACAGCTGAGATAAGGCTGTTTTCGGATTTTTTTCATTTTTCTACTTTCCCATAATATAAACCTAACAAATGAACTTAACATCTTATAAGATATACTTCTTTACCCTCAGTGTTTAATTTTGCAAAGATTTCACTGTTTGGATGTGTTTTTCTATTGGTGTCTGTTTGTGTGCGCATACAGCTGAGATAAGGCTGTTTTCGGATTTTTTTCATTTTTCTACTTTCCCATAATATAAACCTAACAAATGAACTTAACATCTTATAAGATATACTTCTTTACCCTCAGTGTTTAATTTTGCAAAGATTTCACTGTTTGGATGTGTTTTTCTATTTGTGTCTGTTTTTGTGCACATTCAGCAAGTATACGGCTGTTTTCTGATTTTTTTCAATTTTCTATTGTCCTATAACATAAACCTCACAAATAAAGTTAAAATCTTATAAGATATAGTTATATGCCTTCAGTGTTTGATTTTGCAATGATTTCACTGTTTGGATGTGTTTTTCTATTTGTGTCTGTTTTTGTGCACATTCAGCAAGTATACGGCTGTTTTCTGATTTTTTTCAATTTTCTATTGTCCTATAACATAAACCTCACAAATAAAGTTAAAATCTTATAAGATATAGTTATATGCCTTCAGTGTTTGATTTTGCAATGATTTCACTGTTTGGATGTGTTTTTCTATTTGTGTCTGTTTTTGTGCACATTCAGCAAGTATACGGCTGTTTTCTGATTTTTTTAAATTTTCTACTGTCCCATAACATAAACCTCACAAATAAAGTTAAAATCTTATAAGATATAGTTATATGCCTTCAGTGTTTGATTTTGCAATGATTTCACTGTTTGGATGTGTTTTTCTATTTGTGTCTGTTTTTGTGCACATTCAGCAAGTATACGGCTGTTTTCTGATTTTTTTTCAATTTTCTACTGTCCCATAACATAAACCTCACAAATAAAGTTAACATCTTATAAGATATACTTCTGTAACCTCAGTGTTTGATTTTGCAATGATTTCACTGTTTGGATGTGTTTTTCTATTTGTGTCTGTTTTTGTGCGCATTCAGCAAGTATACGGCTGTTTTCTCATTTTTTTCAATTTTCTGCTGTCCCATAACATAAACCTCACAAATGAAGTTAACATCTTAAAAGATTTAGTTCTGTACACTCACTGTTTGATTTTGCATTGATTTCACTGTTTGAATGTGTTTTTCTATTGGTGTCTGTTTGTTTGCGCATACAGCTGAGATAAGGCTGTTTTCGGATTTTTTTAATTTTTCTGCTGTCCCATAACATAAACCTCACAAATGAAGTTAACATCTTAAAAGATTTAGTTCTGTACACTCACTGTTTGATTTTGCATTGATTTCACTGTTTGGATGTGTTTTTCTATTGGTGTCTGTTTGTGTGCGCATACAGCTGAGATAAGGCTGTTTTCGGATTTTTTTCATTTTTCTACTTTCCCATAATATAAACCTAACAAATGAACTTAACATCTTATAAGATATACTTCTTTACCCTCAGTGTCTAATTTTGCAAAGATTTCACTGTTTGGATGTGTTTTTCTATTGGTGTCTGTTTGTGTGCGCATTCAGCTGAGATAAGGCTGTTTACGGATTTTTTTAATTTTTCAGCTGTCCCATAACATAAACCTCACAAATGAAGTTAACATCTTAAAAGATTTAGTTCTGTACCCTCAGTGTTTGATTTTGCAATGGTTTCACTGTTGGGATGTGTTTTTCTACAAGTGTCTGTTTGTGTGCGCATTCAGCTGAGATAAGGCTGTTTACTGATTTTTTTAATTTTTCTGCTGTCCCATAACATAAACCTCACAAATGAAGTTAACTTCTTAAAAGATTTAGTTCTGTACCCTTACTGTTTGATTTTGCATTGATTTCACTGTTGGGGTGTGTTTTTCTACAAGTGTCTGCTTGTGTGCGCATTCAGCTGAGATAAGGCTGTTTACGGATTTTTTTAATTTTTCTGCTGTCCCTTAACATAAACCTCACAAATGAAGTTAACATCTTAAAAGATTTAGTTCTGTACACTCACTGTTTGATTTTGCAATGATTTCACTGTTTGGATGTGTTTTTCTATTTGTGTCTGTCTTTGTGCACGTTCAGCAAGTATACAGCTGTTTTCTGATTTTTTTCAATTTTCTACTGTCCCATAACATAAACCTCACAAATAAAGTTAACATCTTATAAGATATACTTCTGTAACCTCAGTGTTTGATTTTGCAATGATTTCACTGTTTGGATGTGTTTTTCTATTTGTGTCTGTTTTTGTGCGCATTCAGCAAGTATACTGCTATTTTCTGATTTTTTTCAATTTTCTACTGTCCCGTAACATAAACCTCACAAATAAAGTTAAAATCTTATAAGATATAGTTATATGCCTTCAGTGTTTGATTTTGCAATGATTTCACTGTTTGGATGTGTTTTTCTATTTGTGTCTGTTTTTGTGCACATTCAGCATGTATACGGCTGTTTTCTGATTTTTTTCAATTTTCTACTGTTCCATAACATAAACCTCACAAATAAAGTTAACATCTCATAAGATATACTTCTGTAACCTCAGTGTTTGATTTTGCAATGATTTCACTGTTTGGATGTGTTTTTCTATGTGTGTCTGTGTTTGTGCACATTCAGCAAGTATACTGCTATTTTCTGATTTTTTTCAATTTTCTACTGTCCCGTAACATAAACCTCACAAATAAAGTTAAAATCTTATAAGATATAGTTATATGCCTTCAGTGTTTGATTTTGCAATGATTTCACTGTTTGGATGTGTTTTTCTATTTGTGTCTGTTTTTGTGCACATTCAGCATGTATACGGCTGTTTTCTGATTTTTTTCAATTTTCTACTGTTCCATAACATAAACCTCACAAATAAAGTTAACATCTCATAAGATATACTTCTGTAACCTCAGTGTTTGATTTTGCAATGATTTCACTGTTTGGATGTGTTTTTCTATGTGTGTCTGTGTTTGTGCACATTCAGCAAGTATACGGCTGTTTTCTGATTTTTTTCAATTTTCTACTGTTCCATAATATAAACCTCACAAATAAAGTTAACATCTTATAAGATATACTTCTGTAACCTCAGTGTTTGATTTTGCAATGATTTCACTGTTTGGATGTGTTTTTCTATTTGTGTCTTTTGTTGTGCACATTCAGCAAGTATACGGCTGTTTTCTGATTTTTTTCAATTTTCTATTGTCCCGTAACATTAACCTCATAAATAAAGTTAACATCTTATAAGATATAGTTATATGCATTCAGTGTTTGATTTTGCAATGATTTCACTGTTTGGATGTGTTTTTCTATTTGTGTCTGTCTTTGTGCACGTTCAGCAAGTATACAGCTGTTTTCTGATTTTTTTCAATTTTCTACTGTCCCATAACATAAACCTCACAAATAAAGTAAACATCTTATAAGATATACTTCTGTAACCTCAGTGTTTGATTTTGCAATGATTTCACTGTTTGGATGTGTTCTTCTATTTGTGTCTGTTTTTGTGCACATTCAGCAAGTATACGGCTGTTTTCTGATTTTTTTCAATTTTCTACTGTCCCATAACATAAACCTCACAAATGAAGTTAACATCTTAAAAGATTTAGTTCTGTACCCTCACTGTTTGATTTTGCAATGATTTCACTGTTTGGATGTGTTTTTCTACAAGTGTCTGTTTGTGCCCCATTGAGCTGAGATAAGGCTGTTTTCGGATTTTTTTCATTTTTCTACTTTCCCATAATATAAACCTAACAAATGAACTTAACATCTTATAAGATATACTTCTTTACCCTCAGTGTTTAATTTTGCAATGATTTCACTGTTGGGATGTGTTTTTCTACAAGTATCTGTTTGTCTGCACATTCAGCTGAGATAAGGCTGTTTAAGGATTTTTTTAATTTTTCTGCTGTCCCATAACATAAACATCACAAATGAAGTTAACATCTTAAAAGATTTAGTTCTGTACCCTCAGTGTTTGATTTTGCAATGATTTCACTGTTAGGATGTGTTTTTCTACAAGTGTTTGTTTGTGTGCGCATTCAGCTGAGATAAGGCTGTTTACGGATTTTTTAAATTTTTCTGCTGTTCCATAACATAAACCTCACAAATGAAGTTAACATCTTAAAAGATTTAGTTCTGTACACTCACTGTTTGATTTTGCAATGATTTCACTGTTTGGATGTGTTTTTCTATTGGTGTCTGTTTGTGTTCGCATTCAGCTGAGATAAGGCTGTTTCCGGATTTTTTTAATTTTTCTGCTGTACCATAACATAAACCTCACAAATGAAGTTAACATCTTATAAGATATACTTCTTTACCCTCAGTGTTTAATTTTGCAATGATTTCACTGTTGGGATGTGTTTTTCTACAAGTATCTGTTTGTGTGTCATTCAGCTGAGATAAGGCTTTTTAAGGATTTTTTTAATTTTTCTGCTGTCCCATAACATAAACCTCACAAATGAAGTTAACATCTTAAAATATTTAGTTCTGTACCCTCAGTGTTTGATTTTGCTTTGATTTCACTGTTTGGATGTGTTTTTCTATTGGTGTCTGTTTGTGTGCGCATTCAGCTGTTTCCGGATTTTTTTCATTTTTCTGCTGTCCCATAACATAAACCTCACAAATAAAGTTAAAATCTTAGAAGTTATAGTTATATGCCTTCAGTGTTTGATTTTTCAATGATTTCACTGTTTGGATGTGTTTTTCTATTTGTGTCTGTTTTTGTGCACATTCAGCAAGTATACGGCTGTTTTCTGATTTTTTTCAATTTTCTATTGTCCTATAACATAACCTCACAAATAAAGTTAAAATCTTATAAGATATAGTTATATGCCTTCAGTGTTTGATTTTGCAATGATTTCACTGTTTGGATGTGTTTTTCTACAAGTATCTGTTTGTCTGCGCATTCAGCTGAGATAAGGCTGTTTAAGGATTTTTTTAATTTTTCTGCTGTCCCATAACATAAACATCACAAATGAAGTTAACATCTTAAAAGATTTAGTTCTGTACCCTCAGTGTTTGATTTTGCAATGATTTCACTGTTGGGATGTGTTTTTCTACAAGTGTCTGTTTGTGTGCGCATTCAGCTGAGATAAGGCTGTTTACGGATTTTTTTAATTTTTCTGCTGTTCCATAACATAAACCTCACAAATGAAGTTAACATCTTAAAAGATTTAGTTCTGTACACTCACTGTTTGATTTTGCAATGATTTCACTGTTTGGATGTGTTTTTCTATTGGTGTCTGTTTGTGTTCGCATTCAGCTGAGATAAGGCTGTTTCCGGATTTTTTTAATTTTTCTGCTGTCCCATAACATAAACCTCACAAATGAAGTTAACATCTTATAAGATATACTTCTTTACCCTCAGTGTTTAATTTTGCAATGATTTCACTGTTGGGATGTGTTTTTCTACAAGTATCTGTTTGTGTGTCATTCAGCTGAGATAAGGCTTTTTAAGGATTTTTTTAATTTTTCTGCTGTCCCATAACATAAACCTCACAAATGAAGTTAACATCTTAAAATATTTAGTTCTGTACCCTCAGTGTTTGATTTTGCTTTGATTTCACTGTTTGGATGTGTTTTTCTATTGGTGTCTGTTTGTGTGCGCATTCAGCTGTTTCCGGATTTTTTTCATTTTTCTGCTGTCCCATAACATAAACCTCACAAATAAAGTTAAAATCTTAGAAGTTATAGTTATATGCCTTCAGTGTTTGATTTTGCAATGATTTCACTGTTTGGATGTGTTTTTCTATTTGTGTCTGTTTTTGTGCACATTCAGCAAGTATACGGCTGTTTTCTGATTTTTTTCAATTTTCTATTGTCCTATAACATAACCTCACAAATAAAGTTAAAATCTTATAAGATATAGTTATATGCCTTCAGTGTTTGATTTTGCAATGATTTCACTGTTTGGATGTGTTTTTCTATTTGTGTCTTTTGTTGTGCACATTCAGCAAGTATACGGCTGTTTTCTGATTTTTTTCAATTTTCTATTGTCCTATAACATAACCTCACAAATAAAGTTAAAATCTTATAAGATATAGTTATATGCCTTCAGTGTTTGATTTTGCAATGATTTCACTGTTTGGATGTGTTTTTCTACAAGTATCTGTTTGTCTGCGCATTCAGCTGAGATAAGGCTGTTTAAGGATTTTTTTAATTTTTCTGCTGTCCCATAACATAAACATCACAAATGAAGTTAACATCTTAAAAGATTTAGTTCTGTACCCTCAGTGTTTGATTTTGCAATGATTTCACTGTTGGGATGTGTTTTTCTACAAGTGTCTGTTTGTGTGCGCATTCAGCTGAGATAAGGCTGTTTACGGATTTTTTTAATTTTTCTGCTGTTCCATAACATAAACCTCACAAATGAAGGTAACGTCTTAAAAGATTTAGTTCTGTACACTCACTGTTTGATTTTGCAATGATTTCACTGTTTGGATGTGTTTTTCTATTGGTGTTTGTTTGTGTTCGCATTCAGCTGAGATAAGGCTGTTTCCGGATTTTTTTAATTTTTCTGCTGTCCCATAACATAAACCTCACAAATGAAGTTAACATCTTATAAGATATACTTCTTTACCCTCAGTGTTTAATTTTGCAATGATTTCACTGTTGGGATGTGTTTTTCTACAAGTATCTGTTTGTGTGTCATTCAGCTGAGATAAGGCTTTTTAAGGATTTTTTTAATTTTTCTGCTGTCCCATAACATAAACCTCACAAATGAAGTTAACATCTTAAAATATTTAGTTCTGTTCCCTCAGTGTTTGATTTTGCTTTGATTTCACTGTTTGGACGTGTTTTTCTATTGGTGTCTGTTTGTGTGCGCATTCAGCTGTTTCCGGATTTTTTTCATTTTTCTGCTGTCCTATAACATAAACCTCACAAATAAAGTTAAAATCTTAGAAGTTATAGTTATATGCCTTCAGTGTTTGATTTTGCAATGATTTCACTGTTTGGATGTGTTTTTCTATTTGTGTCTGTTTTTGTGCACATTCAGCAAGTATACGGCTGTTTTCTGATTTTTTTCAATTTTCTACTGTCCCATAACATAAACCTCACAAATAAAGTAAACATCTTATAAGATATACTTCTGTAACCTCAGTGTTTGATTTTGCAATGATTTCACTGTTTGGATGTGTTTTTCTACAAGTGTCTGTTTTTGTGCACATTCAGCAAGTATACGGCTGTTTTCTGATTTTTTTCAATTTCCTACTGTCCCATAACATAAACCTCACAAATGAAGTTAACATCTTAAAAGATTTAGTTCTGTACCCTCAGTGTTTGATTTTGCAATGATTTCACTGTTTGGATGTGTTTTTCTATTGGTGTCTGTTTGTGTGCGCATTCAGCTGAGATAAGGCTGTTTCCGGATTTTTTTCATTTTTCTGCTGTCCCATAACATAAACCTCACAAATAAAGTTAAAATCTTATAAGATATAGTTATATGCCTTCAGTGTTTGATTTTGCAATGATTTCACTGTTTGGATGTGTTTTTCTACAAGTGTCTGTTTGTGCCCCATTGAGCTGAGATAAGGCTGTTTTCGGATTTCTTTCATTTTTCTACTTTCCCATAATATAAACCTAACAAATGAACCTAACATCTTATAAGATATACTTCTTTACCCTCACTTTTTGATTTTGCAATGATTTCACTGTTTGGATGTGTTTTTCTACAAGTGTCTGTTTGTGCCCCATTGAGCTGAGATAAGGCTGTTTTCGGATTTTTTTCATTTTTCTACTTTCCCATAATATAAACCTAACAAATGAACTTAACATCTTATAAGATATACTTCTTTACCCTCAGTGTTTAATTTTGCAATGATTTCACTGTTGGGATGTGTTTTTCTACAAGTATCTGTTTGTGTGCGCATTCAGCTGAGATAAGGCTGTTTAAGGATTTTTTTAATTTTTCTGCTGTCCCATAACATAAATCTCACAAATGAAGTTAACATCTTAAAAGATTTAGTTCTGTACCCTCAGTGTTTGATTTTGCAATGATTTCACTGTTGGGATGTGTTTTTCTACAAGTGTCTGTTTGTGTGCGCATTCAGCTGAGATAAGGCTGTTTACGGATTTTTTTAATTTTTCTGCTGTCCCATAACATAAACCTCACAAATGAAGTTAACATCTTATAAGATATACTTCTTTACCCTCAGTGTTTAATTTTGCAATGATTTCACTGTTGGGATGTGTTTTTCTACAAGTATCTGTTTGTGTGCGCATTCAGCTGAGATAAGGCTGTTTCCGGATTTTTTTCATTTTTCTGCTGTCCCATAACATAAACCTCACAAATAAAGTTAAAATCTTAGAAGTTATAGTTATATGTCTTCAGTGTTTGATTTTGCAATGATTTCACTGTTTGGATGTGTTTTTCTATTTGTGTCTTTTGTTGTGCACATTCAGCAAGTATACGGCTGTTTTCTGATTTTTTTCAATTTTCTATTGTCCCATAACATAAACCTCACAAATAAAGTTAACATCTTATAAGATATAGTTATTTATCCTCAGTGTTTGATTTTGCAATGATTTCACTGTTTGGATGTGTTTTTCTATTTGTGTCTGTTTTTGTGCGCATTCAGCAAGTATACGGCTGTTTTCTGATTTTTTTCAATTTTCTACTGTCCCATAACATAAACCTCACAAATAAAGTAAACATCTTATAAGATATACTTCTGTAACCTCAGTGTTTGATTTTGCAATGATTTCACTGTTTGGATGTGTTTTTCTATTTGTGTCTGTTTTTGTGCGCATTCAGCAAGTATACGGCTGTTTTCTGATTTTTTTCAATTTTCTACTGTCCCGTAACATAAACCTCACAAATAAAGTTAAAATCTTATAAGATATAGTTATATGCCTTCAGTGTTTGATTTTGCAATGATTTCACTGTTTGGATGTGTTTTTCTATTTGTGTCTGTTTTTGTGCACATTCAGCAAGTATACGGCTGTTTTCTGATTTTTTTCAATTTTCTACTGTCCCATAACATAAACCTCACAAATAAAGTTAAAATCTTATAAGATATAGTTATATGCCTTCAGTGTTTGATTTTGCAATGATTTCACTGTTTGGATGTGTTTTTCTATTTGTGTCTGTTTTTGTGCACATTCAGCAAGTATACGGCTGTTTTCTGATTTTTTTTCAATTTTCTACTGTCCCATAACATAAACCTCACAAATAAAGTTAACATCTTATAAGATATACTTCTGTAACCTCAGTGTTTGATTTTGCAATGATTTCACTGTTTGGATGTGTTTTTCTATTTGTGTCTGTTTTTGTGCGCATTCAGCAAGTATACGGCTGTTTTCTGGTTTTTTCAATTTTCTACTGTCCCATAACATAAACCTCACAAATAAAGTTAACATCTTATAAGATATACTTCTGTAACTTCAGTGTTTGATTTTGCAATGATTTCACTGTTTGGATGTGTTTTTCTATTTGTGTCTGTTTTTGTGCGCATTCAGCAAGTATACGGCTGTTTTCTGATTTTTTTCAATTTTCTACTGTCACGTAACATAAAACTCACAAATAAAGTTAAAATCTTATAAGATATAGTTATATGCCTTCAGTGTTTGATTTTGCAATGATTTCACTGTTTGGATGTGTTTTTCTATTTGTGTCTGTGTTTGTGCACATTCAGCAAGTATACGGCTGTTTTCTGATTTTTTTCAATTTTCTACTGTTCCATAACATAAACCTCACAAATAAAGTTAACATCTTATAAGATATACTTCTGTAACCTCAGTGTTTGATTTTGCAATGATTTCACTGTTTGGATGTGTTTTTCTATTTGTGTCTGTTTTTGTGCACATTCAGCAAGTATACGGCTGTTTTCTGATTTTTTTCAATTTTCTATTGTCCTATAACATAACCTCACAAATAAAGTTAAAATCTTATAAGATATAGTTATATGCCTTCAGTGTTTGATTTTGCAATGATTTCACTGTTTGGATGTGTTTTTCTATTTGTGTCTTTTGTTGTGCACATTCAGCAAGTATACGGCTGTTTTCTGATTTTTTTCAATTTTCTATTGTCCTATAACATAACCTCACAAATAAAGTTAAAATCTTATAAGATATAGTTATATGCCTTCAGTGTTTGATTTTGCAATGATTTCACTGTTTGGATGTGTTTTTCTACAAGTATCTGTTTGTCTGCGCATTCAGCTGAGATAAGGCTGTTTAAGGATTTTTTTAATTTTTCTGCTGTCCCATAACATAAACATCACAAATGAAGTTAACATCTTAAAAGATTTAGTTCTGTACCCTCAGTGTTTGATTTTGCAATGATTTCACTGTTGGGATGTGTTTTTCTACAAGTGTCTGTTTGTGTGCGCATTCAGCTGAGATAAGGCTGTTTACGGATTTTTTTAATTTTTCTGCTGTTCCATTACATAAACCTCACAAGTGAAGTTAACATCTTAAAAGATTTAGTTCTGTACACTCACTGTTTGATTTTGCAATGATTTCAATGTTTGGATGTGTTTTGCTATTGGTGTCTGTTTGTGTTCGCATTCAGCTGAGATAAGGCTGTTTCCGGATTTTTTTAATTTTTCTGCTGTCCCATAACATAAACCTCACAAATGAAGTTAACATCTTATAAGATATACTTCTTTACCCTCAGTGTTTAATTTTGCAATGATTTCACTGTTGGGATGTGTTTTTCTACAAGTATCTGTTTGTGTGTCATTCAGCTGAGATAAGGCTTTTTAAGGATTTTTTGAATTTTTCTGCTGTCCCATAACATAAACCTCACAAATGAAGTTAACATCTTAAAACATTTAGTTCTGTTCCCTCAGTGTTTGATTTTGCTTTGATTTCACTGTTTGGACGTGTTTTTCTATTGGTGTCTGTTTGTGTGCGCATTCAGCTGTTTCCGGATTTTTTTCATTTTTCTGCTGTCCCATAACATAAACCTCACAAATAAAGTTAAAATCTTAGAAGTTATAGTTATATGCCTTCAGTGTTTGATTTTGCAATGATTTCACTGTTTGGATGTGTTTTTCTATTTGTGTCTGTTTTTGTGCACATTCAGCAAGTATACGGCTGTTTTCTGATTTTTTTCAATTTTCTATTGTCCTATAACATAACCTCACAAATAAAGTTAAAATCTTATAAGATATAGTTATATGCCTTCAGTGTTTGATTTTGCAATGATTTCACTGTTTGGATGTGTTTTTCTATTTGTGTCTTTTGTTGTGCACATTCAGCAAGTATACGGCTGTTTTCTGATTTTTTTCAATTTTCTACTGTCCCATAACATAAACCTCACAAATAAAGTAAACATCTTATAAGATATACTTCTGTAACCTCAGTGTTTGATTTTGCAATGATTTCACTGTTTGGATGTGTTTTTCTATTTGTGTCTGTTTTTGTGCACATTCAGCAAGTATACGGCTGTTTTCTGATTTTTTTCAATTTCCTACTGTCCCATAACATAAACCTCACAAATGAAGTTAACATCTTAAAAGATTTAGTTCTGTACCCTCAGTGTTTGATTTTGCAATGATTTCACTGTTTGGATGTGTTTTTCTATTGGTGTCTGTTTGTGTGCGCATTCAGCTGAGATAAGGCTGTTTCCGGATTTTTTTCATTTTTCTGCTGTCCCATAACATAAACCTCACAAATAAAGTTAAAATCTTATAAGATATAGTTATATGCCTTCAGTGTTTGATTTTGCAATGATTTCACTGTTTGGATGTGTTTTTCTACAAGTGTCTGTTTGTGCCCCATTGAGCTGAGATAAGGCTGTTTTCGGATTTCTTTCATTTTTCTACTTTCCCATAATATAAACCTAACAAATGAACCTAACATCTTATAAGATATACTTCTTTACCCTCACTTTTTGATTTTGCAATGATTTCACTGTTTGGATGTGTTTTTCTACAAGTGTCTGTTTGTGCCCCATTGAGCTGAGATAAGGCTGTTTTCGGATTTTTTTCATTTTTCTACTTTCCCATAATATAAACCTAACAAATGAACTTAACATCTTATAAGATATACTTCTTTACCCTCAGTGTTTAATTTTGCAATGATTTCACTGTTGGGATGTGTTTTTCTACAAGTATCTGTTTGTGTGCGCATTCAGCTGAGATAAGGCTGTTTAAGGATTTTTTTAATTTTTCTGCTGTCCCATAACATAAATCTCACAAATGAAGTTAACATCTTAAAAGATTTAGTTCTGTACCCTCAGTGTTTGATTTTGCAATGATTTCACTGTTGGGATGTGTTTTTCTACAAGTTTCTGTTTGTGTGCGCATTCAGCTGAGATAAGGCTGTTTACGGATTTTTTTTATTTTTCTGCTGTCCCATAACATAAACCTCACAAATGAAGTTAACATCTTATAAGATATACTTCTTTACCCTCAGTGTTTAATTTTGCAATGATTTCACTGTTGGGATGTGTTTTTCTACAAGTATCTGTTTGTGTGCGCATTCAGCTGAGATAAGGCTGTTTCCGGATTTTTTTCATTTTTCTGCTGTCCCATAACATAAACCTCACAAATAAAGTTAAAATCTTAGAAGTTATAGTTATATGTCTTCAGTGTTTGATTTTGCAATGATTTCACTGTTTGGATGTGTTTTTCTATTTGTGTCTTTTGTTGTGCACATTCAGCAAGTATACGGCTGTTTTCTGATTTTTTTCAATTTTCTATTGTCCCATAACATAAACCTCACAAATAAAGTTAACATCTTATAAGATATAGTTATTTATCCTCAGTGTTTGATTTTGCAATGATTTCACTGTTTGGATGTGTTTTTCTATTTGTGTCTGTTTTTGTGCGCATTCAGCAAGTATACGGCTGTTTTCTGATTTTTTTCAATTTTCTACTGTCCCATAACATAAACCTCACAAATAAAGTAAACATCTTATAAGATATACTTCTGTAACCTCAGTGTTTGATTTTGCAATGATTTCACTGTTTGGATGTGTTTTTCTATTTGTGTCTGTTTTTGTGCGCATTCAGCAAGTATACGGCTGTTTTCTGATTTTTTTCAATTTTCTACTGTCCCGTAACATAAACCTCACAAATAAAGTTAAAATCTTATAAGATATAGTTATATGCCTTCAGTGTTTGATTTTGCAATGATTTCACTGTTTGGATGTGTTTTTCTATTTGTGTCTGTTTTTGTGCACATTCAGTAAGTATACGGCTGTTTTCTGATTTTTTTCAATTTTCTACTGTCCCATAACATAAACCTCACAAATAAAGTTAAAATCTTATAAGATATAGTTATATGCCTTCAGTGTTTGATTTTGCAATGATTTCACTGTTTGGATGTGTTTTTCTATTTGTGTCTGTTTTTGTGCACATTCAGCAAGTATACGGCTGTTTTCTGATTTTTTTTCAATTTTCTACTGTCCCATAACATAAACCTCACAAATAAAGTTAACATCTTATAAGATATACTTCTGTAACCTCAGTGTTTGATTTTGCAATGATTTCACTGTTTGGATGTGTTTTTCTATTTGTGTCTGTTTTTGTGCGCATTCAGCAAGTATACGGCTGTTTTCTGGTTTTTTCAATTTTCTACTGTCCCATAACATAAACCTCACAAATAAAGTTAACATCTTATAAGATATACTTCTGTAACTTCAGTGTTTGATTTTGCAATGATTTCACTGTTTGGATGTGTTTTTCTATTTGTGTCTGTTTTTGTGCGCATTCAGCAAGTATACGGCTGTTTTCTGATTTTTTTCAATTTTCTACTGTCCCGTAACATAAACCTCACAAATAAAGTTAAAATCTTATAAGATATAGTTATATGCCTTCAGTGTTTGATTTTGCAATGATTTCACTGTTTGGATGTGTTTTTCTATTTGTGTCTGTGTTTGTGCACATTCAGCAAGTATACGGCTGTTTTCTGATTTTTTTCAATTTTCTACTGTTCCATAACATAAACCTCACAAATAAAGTTAACATCTTATAAGATATACTTCTGTAACCTCAGTGTTTGATTTTGCAATGATTTCACTGTTTGGATGTGTTTTTCTATTTGTGTCTTTTGTTGTGCACATTCAGCAAGTATACGGCTGTTTTCTGATTTTTTTCAATTTTCTATTGTCCTATAACATAACCTCACAAATAAAGTTAAAATCTTATAAGATATAGTTATATGCCTTCAGTGTTTGATTTTGCAATGATTTCACTGTTTGGATGTGTTTTTCTATTTGTGTCTGTTTTTGTGCACATTCAGCAAGTATACGGCTGTTTTCTGATTTTTTTAAATTTTCTACTGTCCCATAACATAAACCTCACAAATGAAGTTAACATCTTAAAAGATTTAGTTCTGTACCCTCAGTGTTTGATTTTGCAATGATTTCACTGTTGGGATGTGTTTTTCTACAAGTGTCTGTTTGTGTGCGCATTCAGCTGAGATAAGGCTGTTTCCGGATTTTTTTCATTTTTCTGCTGTCCCATAACATAAACCTCACAAATAAAGTTAAAATCTTAGAAGTTATAGTTATATGTCTTCAGTGTTTGATTTTGCAATGATTTCACTGTTTGGATGTGTTTTTCTATTTGTGTCTGTTTTTGTGCACATTCAGCAAGTATACGGCTGTTTTCTGATTTTTTTCAATTTTCTATTGTCCTTTAACATAAACCTCACAAATAAAGTTAAAATCTTATAAGATATAGTTATATGCCTTCAGTGTTTGATTTTGCAATGATTTCACTGTTTGGATGTGTTTTTCTATTTGTGTCTTTTGTTGTGCACATTCAGCAAGTATACGGCTGTTTTCTGATTTTTTTCAATTTTCTATTGTCCCATAACATAAACCTCACAAATAAAGTTAACATCTTATAAGATATAGTTATTTATCCTCAGTGTTTGATTTTGCAATGATTTCACTGTTTGGATGTGTTTTTCTATTTGTGTCTGTTTTTGTGCGCATTCAGCAAGCATACGGCTGTTTTCTGATTTTTTTCAATTTTCTACTGTCCCATAACATAAACCTCACAAATAAAGTAAACATCTTATAAGATATACTTCTGTAACCTCAGTGTTTGATTTTGCAATGATTTCACTGTTTGGATGTGTTTTTCTATTTGTGTCTGTTTTTGTGCGCATTCAGCAAGTATACGGCTGTTTTCTGATTTTTTTCAATTTTCTACTGTCCCGTAACATAAACCTCACAAATAAAGTTAAAATCTTATAAGATATAGTTATATGCCTTCAGTGTTTGATTTTGCAATGATTTCACTGTTTGGATGTGTTTTTCTATTTGTGTCTGTTTTTGTGCACATTCAGCAAGTATACGGCTGTTTTCTGATTTTTTTAAATTTTCTACTGTCCCATAACATAAACCTCACAAATGAAGTTAACATCTTAAAAGATTTAGTTCTGTACCCTCAGTGTTTGATTTTGCAATGATTTCACTGTTGGGATGTGTTTTTCTACAAGTGTCTGTTTGTGTGCGCATTCAGCTGAGATAAGGCTGTTTCCGGATTTTTTTCATTTTTCTGCTGTCCCATAACATAAACCTCACAAATAAAGTTAAAATCTTAGAAGTTATAGTTATATGTCTTCAGTGTTTGATTTTGCAATGATTTCACTGTTTGGATGTGTTTTTCTATTTGTGTCTGTTTTTGTGCACATTCAGCAAGTATACGGCTGTTTTCTGATTTTTTTCAATTTTCTATTGTCCTTTAACATAAACCTCACAAATAAAGTTAAAATCTTATAAGATATAGTTATATGCCTTCAGTGTTTGATTTTGCAATGATTTCACTGTTTGGATGTGTTTTTCTATTTGTGTCTTTTGTTGTGCACATTCAGCAAGTATACGGCTGTTTTCTGATTTTTTTCAATTTTCGATTGTCCCATAACATAAACCTCACAAATAAAGTTAACATCTTATAAGATATAGTTATTTATCCTCAGTGTTTGATTTTGCAATGATTTCACTGTTTGGATGTGTTTTTCTATTTGTGTCTGTTTTTGTGCGCATTCAGCAAGTATACGGCTGTTTTCTGATTTTTTTCAATTTTCTACTGTCCCATAACATAAACCTCACAAATAAAGTAAACATCTTATAAGATATACTTCTGTAACCTCAGTGTTTGATTTTGCAATGATTTCACTGTTTGGATGTGTTTTTCTATTTGTGTCTGTTTTTGTGCGCATTCAGCAAGTATACGGCTGTTTTCTGATTTTTTTCAATTTTCTACTGTCCCGTAACATAAACCTCACAAATAAAGTTAAAATCTTATAAGATATAGTTATATGCCTTCAGTGTTTGATTTTGCAATGATTTCACTGTTTGGATGTGTTTTTCTATTTGTGTCTGTTTTTGTGCACATTCAGCAAGTATACGGCTGTTTTCTGATTTTTTTAAATTTTCTACTGTCCCATAACATAAACCTCACAAATAAAGTTAAAATCTTATAAGATATAGTTATATGCCTTCAGTGTTTGATTTTGTAATGATTTCACTGTTTGGATGTGTTTTTCTATTTGTGTCTGTTTTTGTGCACATTCAGCAAGTATACGGCTGTTTTCTGATTTTTTTTCAATTTTCTACTGTCCCATAACATAAACCTCACAAATAAAGTTAACATCTTATGAGATATACTTCTGTAACCTCAGTGTTTGATTTTGCAATGATTTCACTGTTTGGATGTGTTTTTCTATTTGTGTCTGTTTTTGTGCGCATTCAGCAAGTATACGGCTGTTTTCTGGTTTTTTCAATTTTCTACTGTCCCATAACATAAACCTCACAAATAAAGTGAAAATCTTATAAGATATAGTTATATGCCTTCAGTGTTTGATTTTGCAATGATTTCACTGTTTGGATGTGTTTTTCTATTTGTGTCTGTGTTTGTGCACATTCAGCAAGTATACGGCTGTTTTCTGATTTTTTTTAATTTTCTACTGTTCCATAACATAAACCTCACAAATAAAGTTAACATCTTATAAGATATACTTCTGTAACCTCAGTGTTTGATTTTGCAATGATTTCACTGTTTGGATGTGTTTTTCTATTTGTGTCTGTTTTTGTGCGCATTCAGCAAGTATACGGCTGTTTTCTGGTTTTTTCAATTTTCTACTGTCCCATAACATAAACCTCACAAATAAAGTGAAAATCTTATAAGATATAGTTATATGCCTTCAGTGTTTGATTTTGCAATGATTTCACTGTTTGGATGTGTTTTTCTATTTGTGTCTGTGTTTGTGCACATTCAGCAAGTATACGGCTGTTTTCTGATTTTTTTTAATTTTCTACTGTTCCATAACATAAACCTCACAAATAAAGTTAACATCTTATAAGATATACTTCTGTAACCTCAGTGTTTGATTTTGCAATGATTTCACTGTTTGGATGTGTTTTTCTATGTGTGTCTGTGTTTGTGCACATTCAGCAAGTATACGGCTGTTTTCTGATTTTTTTCAATTTTCTACTGTTCCATAACATAAACCTCACAAATAAAGTTAACATCTTATAAGATATACTTATGTAACCTCAGTGTTTGATTTTGCAATGATTTCACTGTTTGGATGTGTTTTTCTATTTGTGTCTGTTTTTGTGCGCATTCAGCAAGTATACGGCTGTTTTCTGATTTTTTTCAATTTTCTACTGTCCCGTAACATAAACCTCACAAATAAAGTTAAAATCTTATAAGATATAGTTATATGCCTTCAGTGTTTGATTTTGCAATGATTTCACTGTTTGGATGTGTTTTTCTATTTGTGTCTGTTTTTGTGCACATTCAGCAAGTATACGGCTGTTTTCTGATTTTTTTAAATTTTCTACTGTCCCATAACATAAACCTCACAAATGAAGTTAACATCTTAAAAGATTTAGTTCTGTACCCTCAGTGTTTGATTTTGCAATGATTTCACTGTTGGGATGTGTTTTTCTACAAGTGTCTGTTTGTGTGCGCATTCAGCTGAGATAAGGCTGTTTCCGGATTTTTTTCATTTTTCTGCTGTCCCATAACATAAACCTCACAAATAAAGTTAAAATCTTAGAAGTTATAGTTATATGTCTTCAGTGTTTGATTTTGCAATGATTTCACTGTTTGGATGTGTTTTTCTATTTGTGTCTGTTTTTGTGCACATTCAGCAAGTATACGGCTGTTTTCTGATTTTTTTCAATTTTCTATTGTCCTTTAACATAAACCTCACAAATAAAGTTAAAATCTTATAAGATATAGTTATATGCCTTCAGTGTTTGATTTTGCAATGATTTCACTGTTTGGATGTGTTTTGCTATTTGTGTCTTTTGTTGTGCACATTCAGCAAGTATACGGCTGTTTTCTGATTTTTTTCAATTTTCTATTGTCCCATAACATAAACCTCACAAATAAAGTTAACATCTTATAAGATATAGTTATTTATCCTCAGTGTTTGATTTTGCAATGATTTCACTGTTTGGATGTGTTTTTCTATTTGTGTCTGTTTTTGTGCGCATTCAGCAAGTATACGGCTGTTTTCTGATTTTTTTCAATTTTCTACTGTCCCATAACATAAACCTCACAAATAAAGTAAACATCTTATAAGATATACTTCTGTAACCTCAGTGTTTGATTTTGCAATGATTTCACTGTTTGGATGTGTTTTTCTATTTGTGTCTGTTTTTGTGCGCATTCAGCAAGTATACGGCTGTTTTCTGATTTTTTTCAATTTTCTACTGTCCCGTAACATAAACCTCACAAATAAAGTTAAAATCTTATAAGATATAGTTATATGCCTTCAGTGTTTGATTTTGCAATGATTTCACTGTTTGGATGTGTTTTTCTATTTGTGTCTGTTTTTGTGCACATTCAGCAAGTATACGGCTGTTTTCTGATTTTTTTAAATTTTCTACTGTCCCATAACATAAACCTCACAAATAAAGTTAAAATCTTATAAGATATAGTTATATGCCTTCAGTGTTTGATTTTGTAATGATTTCACTGTTTGGATGTGTTTTTCTATTTGTGTCTGTTTTTGTGCACATTCAGCAAGTATACGGCTGTTTTCTGATTTTTTTTCAATTTTCTACTGTCCCATAACATAAACCTCACAAATAAAGTTAACATCTTATGAGATATACTTCTGTAACCTCAGTGTTTGATTTTGCAATGATTTCACTGTTTGGATGTGTTTTTCTATTTGTGTCTGTTTTTGTGCGCATTCAGCAAGTATACGGCTGTTTTCTGGTTTTTTCAATTTTCTACTGTCCCATAACATAAACCTCACAAATAAAGTGAAAATCTTATAAGATATAGTTATATGCCTTCAGTGTTTGATTTTGCAATGATTTCACTGTTTGGATGTGTTTTTCTATTTGTGTCTGTGTTTGTGCACATTCAGCAAGTATACGGCTGTTTTCTGATTTTTTTTAATTTTCTACTGTTCCATAACATAAACCTCACAAATAAAGTTAACATCTTATAAGATATACTTCTGTAACCTCAGTGTTTGATTTTGCAATGATTTCACTGTTTGGATGTGTTTTTCTATGTGTGTCTGTGTTTGTGCACATTCAGCAAGTATACGGCTGTTTTCTGATTTTTTTCAATTTTCTACTGTTCCATAACATAAACCTCACAAATAAAGTTAACATCTTATAAGATATACTTATGTAACCTCAGTGTTTGATTTTGCAATGATTTCACTGTTTGGATGTGTTTTTCTATTTGTGTCTGTTTTTGTGCGCATTCAGCAAGTATACGGCTGTTTTCTGATTTTTTTCAATTTTCTACTGTCCCGTAACATAAACCTCACAAATAAAGTTAAAATCTTATAAGATATAGTTATATGCCTTCAGTGTTTGATTTTGCAATGATTTCACTGTTTGGATGTGTTTTTCTATTTGTGTCTGTTTTTGTGCACATTCAGCAAGTATACGGCTGTTTTCTGATTTTTTTAAATTTTCTACTGTCCCATAACATAAACCTCACAAATGAAGTTAACATCTTAAAAGATTTAGTTCTGTACCCTCAGTGTTTGATTTTGCAATGATTTCACTGTTGGGATGTGTTTTTCTACAAGTGTCTGTTTGTGTGCGCATTCAGCTGAGATAAGGCTGTTTCCGGATTTTTTTCATTTTTCTGCTGTCCCATAACATAAACCTCACAAATAAAGTTAAAATCTTAGAAGTTATAGTTATATGTCTTCAGTGTTTGATTTTGCAATGATTTCACTGTTTGGATGTGTTTTTCTATTTGTGTCTGTTTTTGTGCACATTCAGCAAGTATACGGCTGTTTTCTGATTTTTTTCAATTTTCTATTGTCCTTTAACATAAACCTCACAAATAAAGTTAAAATCTTATAAGATATAGTTATATGCCTTCAGTGTTTGATTTTGCAATGATTTCACTGTTTGGATGTGTTTTGCTATTTGTGTCTTTTGTTGTGCACATTCAGCAAGTATACGGCTGTTTTCTGATTTTTTTCAATTTTCTATTGTCCCATAACATAAACCTCACAAATAAAGTTAACATCTTATAAGATATAGTTATTTATCCTCAGTGTTTGATTTTGCAATGATTTCACTGTTTGGATGTGTTTTTCTATTTGTGTCTGTTTTTGTGCGCATTCAGCAAGTATACGGCTGTTTTCTGATTTTTTTCAATTTTCTACTGTCCCATAACATAAACCTCACAAATAAAGTAAACATCTTATAAGATATACTTCTGTAACCTCAGTGTTTGATTTTGCAATGATTTCACTGTTTGGATGTGTTTTTCTATTTGTGTCTGTTTTTGTGCGCATTCAGCAAGTATACGGCTGTTTTCTGATTTTTTTCAATTTTCTACTGTCCCGTAACATAAACCTCACAAATAAAGTTAAAATCTTATAAGATATAGTTATATGCCTTCAGTGTTTGATTTTGCAATGATTTCACTGTTTGGATGTGTTTTTCTATTTGTGTCTGTTTTTGTGCACATTCAGCAAGTATACGGCTGTTTTCTGATTTTTTTAAATTTTCTACTGTCCCATAACATAAACCTCACAAATAAAGTTAAAATCTTATAAGATATAGTTATATGCCTTCAGTGTTTGATTTTGTAATGATTTCACTGTTTGGATGTGTTTTTCTATTTGTGTCTGTTTTTGTGCACATTCAGCAAGTATACGGCTGTTTTCTGATTTTTTTTCAATTTTCTACTGTCCCATAACATAAACCTCACAAATAAAGTTAACATCTTATGAGATATACTTCTGTAACCTCAGTGTTTGATTTTGCAATGATTTCACTGTTTGGATGTGTTTTTCTATTTGTGTCTGTTTTTGTGCGCATTCAGCAAGTATACGGCTGTTTTCTGGTTTTTTCAATTTTCTACTGTCCCATAACATAAACCTCACAAATAAAGTGAAAATCTTATAAGATATAGTTATATGCCTTCAGTGTTTGATTTTGCAATGATTTCACTGTTTGGATGTGTTTTTCTATTTGTGTCTGTGTTTGTGCACATTCAGCAAGTATACGGCTGTTTTCTGATTTTTTTTAATTTTCTACTGTTCCATAACATAAACCTCACAAATAAAGTTAACATCTTATAAGATATACTTCTGTAACCTCAGTGTTTGATTTTGCAATGATTTCACTGTTTGGATGTGTTTTTCTATGTGTGTCTGTGTTTGTGCACATTCAGCAAGTATACGGCTGTTTTCTGATTTTTTTCAATTTTCTACTGTTCCATAACATAAACCTCACAAATAAAGTTAACATCTTATAAGATATACTTATGTAACCTCAGTGTTTGATTTTGCAATGATTTCACTGTTTGGATGTGTTTTTCTATTTGTGTCTGTTTTTGTGCGCATTCAGCAAGTATACGGCTGTTTTCTGATTTTTTTCAATTTTCTACTGTCCCGTAACATAAACCTCACAAATAAAGTTAAAATCTTATAAGATATAGTTATATGCCTTCAGTGTTTGATTTTGCAATGATTTCACTGTTTGGATGTGTTTTTCTATCTGTGTCTGTTTTTGTGCACATTCAGCAAGTATACGGCTGTTTTCTGATTTTTTTCAATTTTCTACTGTTCCATAACATAAACCTCACAAATAAAGTTAACATCTCATAAGATATACTTCAGTAACCTCAGTGTTTGATTTTGCAATGATTTCACTGTTTGGATGTGTTTTTCTATGTGTGTCTGTGTTTGTGCACATTCAGCAAGTATACGGCTGTTTTCTGATTTTTTTCAATTTTCTACTGTTCCATAACATAAACCTCACAAATAAAGTTAACATCTTATAAGATATACTTATGTAACCTCAGTGTTTGATTTTGCAATGATTTCACTGTTTGGATGTGTTTTTCTATTTGTGTCTGTTTTTGTGCGCATTCAGCAAGTATACGGCTGTTTTCTGATTTTTTTCAATTTTCTACTGTCCCGTAACATAAACCTCACAAATAAAGTTAAAATCTTATAAGATATAGTTATATGCCTTCAGTGTTTGATTTTGCAATGATTTCACTGTTTGGATGTGTTTTTCTATTTGTGTCTGTTTTTGTGCACATTCAGCAAGTATACGGCTGTTTTCTGATTTTTTTCAATTTTCTACTGTCCCATAACATAAACCTCACAAATAAAGTTAAAATCTTATAAGATATAGTTATATGCCTTCAGTCTTTGATTTTGCAATGCTTTCACTGTTTGGATGTGTTTTTCTATTTGTGTCTGTTTTTGTGCACATTCAGCAAGTATACGGCTGTTTTCTGATTTTTTTCAATTTTCTACTGTCCCATAACATAAACCTCACAAATAAAGTTTAAATCTTATAAGATATAGTTATTTATCCTCAGTGTTTGATTTTGCAATGATTTCACTGTTTGGATGTGTTTTTCTATTTGTGTCTGTTTTTGTGCGCATTCAGCAAGTATACGGCTGTTTTCTGATTTTTTTCAATTTTCTACTGTCCCGTAACATAAACCTCACAAATAAAGTTAAAATCTTATAAGATATAGTTATATGCCTTCAGTGTTTGATTTTGCAATGATTTCACTGTTTGGATGTGTTTTTCTATTTGTGTCTGTGTTTGTGCACATTCAGCAAGTATACGGCTGTTTTCTGATTTTTTTCAATTTTCTACTGTTCCATAACATAAACCTCACAAATAAAGTTAACATCTTATAAGATATACTTCTGTAACCTCAGTGTTTGATTTTGCAATGATTTCACTGTTTGGATGTGTTTTTCTATGTGTGTCTGTGTTTGTGCACATTCAGCAAGTATACGGCTGTTTTCTGATTTTTTTCAATTTTCTACTGTTCCATAACATAAACCTCACAAATAAAGTTAACATCTTATAAGATATACTTCTGTAACCTCAGTGTTTGATTTTGCAATGATTTCACTGTTTGGATGTGTTTTTCTATTTGTCTCTGTTTTTGTGCGCATTCAGCAAGTATACGGCTGTTTTCTGATTTTTTTCAATTTTCTACTGTCCCGTAACATAAACCTCACAAATAAAGTTAAAATCTTATAAGATATAGTTATATGCCTTCAGTGTTTGATTTTGCAATGATTTCACTGTTTGGATGTGTTTTTCTATTTGTGTCTGTTTTTGTGCACATTCAGCAAGTATACGGCTGTTTTCTGATTTTTTTCAATTTTCTACTGTTCCATAACATAAACCTCACAAATAAAGTTAACATTTTATAAGATATACTTCTGTAACCTCAGTGTTTGATTTTGCAATGATTTCACTGTTTGGATGTGTTTTTCTATTTGTGTCTTTTGTTGTGCACATTCAGCAAGTATTCGGCTGTTTTCTGATTTTTTTCAATTTTCTATTGTCCCGTAACATTAACCTCATAAATAAAGTTAACATCTTATAAGATATAGTTATATGCCTTCAGTGTTTGATTTTGCAATGATTTCACTGTTTGGATGTGTTTTTCTATTTGTGTCTGTCTTTGTGCACATTCAGCAAGTATCCGGCTGTTTTCTGATTTTTTTCAATTTTCTATTGTCCCGTAACATAAACCTCATGAATAAAGTTAAAATCTTATAAGATATAGTTATATGCCTTCAGTGTTTGATTTTGCAATGATTTCACTGTTTGGATGTGTTTTTCTATTTGTGTCTGTTTTTGTGCGCATTCAGCAAGTATACGGCTGTTTTCTGATTTTTTAAAATTTTCTACTGTCCCATAACATAAACCTCACAAATAAAGTTAACATCTTATAAGATATACTTCTGTAACCTCAGTGTTTGATTTTGCAATGATTTCACTGTTTGGATGTGTTTTTCTATTGGTGTCTGTTTGTGTGCGCATTCAGCTGAGATAAGGCTGTTTTCTGATTTTTTTCAATTTTCTACTGTCGCATAACATAAACCTCACAAATAAAGTTAACATCTTATAAGATATAGTTATATGCCTTCAGTGTTTGATTTTGCAATGATTTCACTGTTTGGATGTGTTTTTCTATTTGTGTCTGTTTTTGTGCGCATTCAGCAAGTATACGGCTGTTTTCTGATTTTTTTCAATTTTCTACTGTCCCGTAACATAAACCTCACAAATAAAGTTAAAATCTTATGAGATATAGTTATATGCCTTCAGTGTTTGATTTTGCAATGATTTCACTGTTTGGATGTGTTTTTCTATTTGTGTCTGTGTTTGTGCACATTCAGCAAGTATACGACTGTTTTCTGATTTTTTTCAATTTTCTAATGTTCCATAACATAAACCTCACAAATAAAGTTAACATCTCATAAGATATACTTCTGTAACCTCAGTGTTTGATTTTGCAATGATTTCACTGTTTGGATGTGTTTTTCTATGTGTGTCTGTGTTTGTGCACATTCAGCAAGTATACGGCTGTTTTCTGATTTTTTTCAATTTTCTACTGTTCCATAACATAAACCTCACAAATAAAGTTAACATCTTATAAGATATACTTCTGTAACCTCAGTGTTTGATTTTGCAATGATTTCACTGTTTGGATGTGTTTTTCTATTTGTGTCTTTTGTTGTGCACATTCAGCAAATATTCGGCTGTTTTCTGATTTTTTTCAATTTTCTATTGTCCCGTAACATTAACCTCATAAATAAAGTTAACATCTTATAAGATATAGTTATATGCCTTCAGTGTTTGATTTTGCAATGATTTCACTGTTTGGACGTGTTTTTCTATTTGTGTCTGTTTTTGTGCACATTCAGCAAGTATACGGCTGTTTTCTGATTTTTTTAAATTTTCTACTGTCCCATAACATAAACCTCACAAATAAAGTTAAAATCTTATAAGATATAGTTATATGCCTTCAGTGTTTGATTTTGCAATGATTTCACTGTTTGGATGTGTTTTTCTATTTGTGTCTGTTTTTGTGCACATTCAGCAAGTATACGGCTGTTTTCTGATTTTTTTCAATTTTCTACTGTCCCATAACATAAACCTCACAAATAAAGTTTAAATCTTATAAGATATAGTTATTTATCCTCAGTGTTTGATTTTGCAATGATTTCACTGTTTGGATGTGTTTTTCTATTTGTGTCTGTTTTTGTGCACATTCAGCAAGTATACGGCTGTTTTCTGATTTTTTTCAATTTTCTACTGTCCCATAACATAAACCTCACAAATGAAGTTAACATCTTAAAAGATTTAGTTCTGTACCCTCAGTGTTTGATTTTGCAATGATTTCACTGTTTGGATGTGTTTTTCTATTGGTGTCTGTTTGTGTGCGCATTCAGCTGAGATAAGGCTGTTTTCTGATTTTTTTCAATTTTCTACTGTCGCATAACATAAACCTCACAAATAAAGTTAACATCTTATAAGATATAGTTATATGCCTTCAGTGTTTGATTTTGCAATGATTTCACTGTTTGGATGTGTTTTTCTATTTGTGTCTGTTTTTGTGCACATTCAGCAAGTATATGGCTGTTTTCAGATTTTTTTCAATTTTCTACTGTTCCATAACATAAACCTCACAAATAAAGTTAACATCTTATAATATATACTTCTGTAACCTCAGTGTTTGATTTTGCAATGATTTCACTGTTTGGATGTGTTTTTCTATTTGTGTCTGTTTTTGTGCACATTCAGCAAGTATACGGCTGTTTTCTGATTTTTTTCAATTTTCTACTGTCCCGTAACATAAACCTCACAAATAAAGTTAAAATCTTATAAGATATAGTTATATGCCTTCAGTGTTTGATTTTGCAATGATTTCACTGTTTGGATGTGTTTTTCTATTTGTGTCTGTGTTTGTGCACATTCAGCAAGTATACGACTGTTTTCTGATTTTTTTCAATTTTCTAATGTTCCATAACATAAACCTCACAAATAAAGTTAACATCTCATAAGATATACTTCTGTAACCTCAGTGTTTGATTTTGCAATGATTTCACTGTTTGGATGTGTTTTTCTATGTGTGTCTGTGTTTGTGCACATTCAGCAAGTATACGGCTGTTTTCTGATTTTTTTCAATTTTCTACTGTTCCATAACATAAACCTCACAAATAAAGTTAACATCTTATAAGATATACTTCTGTAACCTCAGTGTTTGATTTTGCAATGATTTCACTGTTTGGATGTGTTTTTCTATTTGTGTCTTTTGTTGTGCACATTCAGCAAATATTCGGCTGTTTTCTGATTTTTTTCAATTTTCTATTGTCCCGTAACATTAACCTCATAAATAAAGTTAACATCTTATAAGATATAGTTATATGCCTTCAGTGTTTGATTTTGCAATGATTTCACTGTTTGGACGTGTTTTTCTATTTGTGTCTGTTTTTGTGCACATTCAGCAAGTATACGGCTGTTTTCTGATTTTTTTAAATTTTCTACTGTCCCATAACATAAACCTCACAAATAAAGTTAAAATCTTATAAGATATAGTTATATGCCTTCAGTGTTTGATTTTGCAATGATTTCACTGTTTGGATGTGTTTTTCTATTTGTGTCTGTTTTTGTGCACATTCAGCAAGTATACGGCTGTTTTCTGATTTTTTTCAATTTTCTACTGTCCCATAACATAAACCTCACAAATAAAGTTTAAATCTTATAAGATATAGTTATTTATCCTCAGTGTTTGATTTTGCAATGATTTCACTGTTTGGATGTGTTTTTCTATTTGTGTCTGTTTTTGTGCACATTCAGCAAGTATACGGCTGTTTTCTGATTTTTTTCAATTTTCTACTGTCCCATAACATAAACCTCACAAATGAAGTTAACATCTTAAAAGATTTAGTTCTGTACCCTCAGTGTTTGATTTTGCAATGATTTCACTGTTTGGATGTGTTTTTCTATTGGTGTCTGTTTGTGTGCGCATTCAGCTGAGATAAGGCTGTTTTCTGATTTTTTTCAATTTTCTACTGTCGCATAACATAAACCTCACAAATAAAGTTAACATCTTATAAGATATAGTTATATGCCTTCAGTGTTTGATTTTGCAATGATTTCACTGTTTGGATGTGTTTTTCTATTTGTGTCTGTTTTTGTGCACATTCAGCAAGTATATGGCTGTTTTCAGATTTTTTTCAATTTTCTACTGTTCCATAACATAAACCTCACAAATAAAGTTAACATCTTATAATATATACTTCTGTAACCTCAGTGTTTGATTTTGCAATGATTTCACTGTTTGGATGTGTTTTTCTATTTGTGTCTGTTTTTGTGCACATTCAGCAAGTATACGGCTGTTTTCTGATTTTTTTCAATTTTCTACTGTCCCGTAACATAAACCTCACAAATAAAGTTAAAATCTTATAAGATATAGTTATATGCCTTCAGTGTTTGATTTTGCAATGATTTCACTGTTTGGATGTGTTTTTCTATTTGTGTCTGTGTTTGTGCACATTCAGCAAGTATACGACTGTTTTCTGATTTTTTTCAATTTTCTACTGTTCCATAACATAAACCTCACAAATAAAGTTAACATCTCATAAGATATACTTCTGTAACCTCAGTGTTTGATTTTGCAATGATTTCACTGTTTGGATGTGTTTTTCTATGTGTGTCTGTGTTTGTGCACATTCAGCAAGTATACGGCTGTTTTCTGATTTTTTTCAATTTTCTACTGTTCCATAACATAAACCTCACAAATAAAGTTAACATCTTATAAGATATACTTCTGTAACCTCAGTGTTTGATTTTGCAATGATTTCACTGTTTGGATGTGTTTTTCTATTTGTGTCTTTTGTTGTGCACATTCAGCAAGTATCCGGCTGTTTTCTGATTTTTTTCAATTTTCTATTGTCCCGTAACATAAACCTCATAAATAAAGTTAAAATCTTATAAGATATAGTTATATGCCTTCAGTGTTTGATTTTGCAATGATTTCACTGTTTGGATGTGTTTTTCTATTTGTGTCTTTTGTTGTGCACATTCAGCAAGTATACGGCTGTTTTCTGATTTTTTTCAATTTTCTACTGTCCCATAACATAAACCTCACAAATAAAGTTAACATCTTATAAGATATACTTCTGTAACCTCAGTGTTTGATTTTGCAATGATTTCACTGTTTGGATGTGTTTTTCTATGTGTGTCTGTGTTTGTGCACATTCAGCAAGTATACGGCTGTTTTCTGATTTTTTTCAATTTTCTACTGTTCCATAACATAAACCTCACAAATAAAGTTAACATCTTATAAGATATACTTCTGTAACCTCAGTGTTTGATTTTGCAATGATTTCACTGTTTGGATGTGTTTTTCTATTTGTGTCTTTTGTTGTGCACATTCAGCAAATATTCGGCTGTTTTCTGATTTTTTTCAATTTTCTATTGTCCCGTAACATTAACCTCATAAATAAAGTTAACATCTTATAAGATATAGTTATATGCCTTCAGTGTTTGATTTTGCAATGATTTCACTGTTTGGACGTGTTTTTCTATTTGTGTCTGTTTTTGTGCACATTCAGCAAGTATACGGCTGTTTTCTGATTTTTTTAAATTTTCTACTGTCCCATAACATAAACCTCACAAATAAAGTTAAAATCTTATAAGATATAGTTATATGCCTTCAGTGTTTGATTTTGCAATGATGTCACTGTTTGGATGTGTTTTTCTATTTGTCTCTGTTTTTGTGCGCATTCAGCAAGTATACGGCTGTTTTCTGATTTTTTTCAATTTTCTACTGTCCCGTAACATAAACCTCACAAATAAAGTTAAAATCTTATAAGATATAGTTATATGCCTTCAGTGTTTGATTTTGCAATGATATCACTGTTTGGATGTGTTTTTCTATTTGTGTCTGTTTTTGTGCACATTCAGCAAGTATATGGCTGTTTTCTGATTTTTTTCAATTTTCTACTGTTCCATAACATAAACCTCACAAATAAAGTTAACATCTCATAAGATATACTTCTGTAACCTCAGTGTTTGATTTTGCAATGATTTCACTGTTTGGATGTGTTTTTCTATGTGTGTCTGTGTTTGTGCACATTCAGCAAGTATACGGCTGTTTTCTGATTTTTTTCAATTTTCTACTGTTCCATAACATAAACCTCACAAATAAAGTTAACATCTTATAAGATATACTTCTGTAACCTCAGTGTTTGATTTTGCAATGATTTCACTGTTTGGATGTGTTTTTCTATTTGTGTCTTTTGTTGTGCACATTCAGCAAGTATCCGGCTGTTTTCTGATTTTTTTCAATTTTCTATTGTCCCGTAACATAAACCTCATAAATAAAGTTAAAATCTTATAAGATATAGTTATATGCCTTCAGTGTTTGATTTTGCAATGATTTCACTGTTTGGATGTGTTTTTCTATTTGTGTCTTTTGTTGTGCACATTCAGCAAGTATACGGCTGTTTTCTGATTTTTTTCAATTTTCTACTGTCCCATAACATAAACCTCACAAATAAAGTTAACATCTTATAAGATATACTTCTGTAACCTCAGTGTTTGATTTTGCAATGATTTCACTGTTTGGATGTGTTTTTCTATGTGTGTCTGTGTTTGTGCACATTCAGCAAGTATACGGCTGTTTTCTGATTTTTTTCAATTTTCTACTGTTCCATAACATAAACCTCACAAATAAAGTTAACATCTTATAAGATATACTTCTGTAACCTCAGTGTTTGATTTTGCAATGATTTCACTGTTTGGATGTGTTTTTCTATTTGTGTCTTTTGTTGTGCACATTCAGCAAATATTCGGCTGTTTTCTGATTTTTTTCAATTTTCTATTGTCCCGTAACATTAACCTCATAAATAAAGTTAACATCTTATAAGATATAGTTATATGCCTTCAGTGTTTGATTTTGCAATGATTTCACTGTTTGGACGTGTTTTTCTATTTGTGTCTGTTTTTGTGCACATTCAGCAAGTATACGGCTGTTTTCTGATTTTTTTAAATTTTCTACTGTCCCATAACATAAACCTCACAAATAAAGTTAAAATCTTATAAGATATAGTTATATGCCTTCAGTGTTTGATTTTGCAATGATGTCACTGTTTGGATGTGTTTTTCTATTTGTCTCTGTTTTTGTGCGCATTCAGCAAGTATACGGCTGTTTTCTGATTTTTTTCAATTTTCTACTGTCCCGTAACATAAACCTCACAAATAAAGTTAAAATCTTATAAGATATAGTTATATGCCTTCAGTGTTTGATTTTGCAATGATTTCACTGTTTGGATGTGTTTTTCTATTTGTGTCTGTTTTTGTGCACATTCAGCAAGTATACGGCTGTTTTCTGATTTTTTTCAATTTTCTACTGTTCCATAACATAAACCTCACAAATAAAGTTAACATCTCATAAGATATACTTCTGTAACCTCAGTGTTTGATTTTGCAATGATTTCACTGTTTGGATGTGTTTTTCTATGTGTGTCTGTGTTTGTGCACATTCAGCAAGTATACGGCTGTTTTCTGATTTTTTTCAATTTTCTACTGTTCCATAACATAAACCTCACAAATAAAGTTAACATCTTATAAGATATACTTCTGTAACCTCAGTGTTTGATTTTGCAATGATTTCACTGTTTGGATGTGTTTTTCTATTTGTGTCTTTTGTTGTGCACATTCAGCAAGTATCCGGCTGTTTTCTGATTTTTTTCAATTTTCTATTGTCCCGTAACATAAACCTCATAAATAAAGTTAAAATCTTATAAGATATAGTTATATGCCTTCAGTGTTTGATTTTGCAATGATTTCACTGTTTGGATGTGTTTTTCTATTTGTGTCTTTTGTTGTGCACATTCAGCAAGTATACGGCTGTTTTCTGATTTTTTTCAATTTTCTACTGTCCCATAACATAAACCTCACAAATAAAGTTAACATCTTATAAGATATACTTCTGTAACCTCAGTGTTTGATTTTGCAATGATTTCACTGTTTGGATGTGTTTTTCTATGTGTGTCTGTGTTTGTGCACATTCAGCAAGTATACGGCTGTTTTCTGATTTTTTTCAATTTTCTACTGTTCCATAACATAAACCTCACAAATAAAGTTAACATCTTATAAGATATACTTCTGTAACCTCAGTGTTTGATTTTGCAATGATTTCACTGTTTGGATGTGTTTTTCTATTTGTGTCTTTTGTTGTGCACATTCAGCAAATATTCGGCTGTTTTCTGATTTTTTTCAATTTTCTATTGTCCCGTAACATTAACCTCATAAATAAAGTTAACATCTTATAAGATATAGTTATATGCCTTCAGTGTTTGATTTTGCAATGATTTCACTGTTTGGACGTGTTTTTCTATTTGTGTCTGTTTTTGTGCACATTCAGCAAGTATACGGCTGTTTTCTGATTTTTTTAAATTTTCTACTGTCCCATAACATAAACCTCACAAATAAAGTTAAAATCTTATAAGATATAGTTATATGCCTTCAGTGTTTGATTTTGCAATGATTTCACTGTTTGGATGTGTTTTTCTATTTGTGTCTGTTTTTGTGCGCATTCAGCAAGTATACGGCTGTTTTCTGATTTTTTTCAATTTTCTACTGTCCCGTAACATAAACCTCACAAATAAAGTTAAAATCTTATGAGATATAGTTATATGCCTTCAGTGTTTGATTTTGCAATGATTTCACTGTTTGGATGTGTTTTTCTATTTGTGTCTGTGTTTGTGCACATTCAGCAAGTATACGGCTGTTTTCTGATTTTTTTCAATTTTCTACTGTTCCATAACATAAACCTCACAAATAAAGTTAACATCTTATAAGATATACTTCTGTAACCTCAGTGTTTGATTTTGCAATGATTTCACTGTTTGGATGTGTTTTTCTATGTGTGTCTGTGTTTGTGCACATTCAGCAAGTATACGGCTGTTTTCTGATTTTTTTCAATTTTCTACTGTTCCATAACATAAACCTCACAAATAAAGTTAACATCTTATAAGATATACTTCTGTAACCTCAGTGTTTGATTTTGCAATGATTTCACTGTTTGGATGTGTTTTTCTATTTGTCTCTGTTTTTGTGCGCATTCAGCAAGTATACGGCTGTTTTCTGATTTTTTTCAATTTTCTACTGTCCCGTAACATAAACCTCACAAATAAAGTTAAAATCTTATAAGATATAGTTATATGCCTTCAGTGTTTGATTTTGCAATGATTTCACTGTTTGGATGTGTTTTTCTATTTGTGTCTGTTTTTGTGCACATTCAGCAAGTATACGGCTGTTTTCTGATTTTTTTCAATTTTCTACTGTTCCATAACATAAACCTCACAAATAAAGTTAACATCTTATAAGATATACTTCTGTAACCTCAGTGTTTGATTTTGCAATGATTTCACTGTTTGGATGTGTTTTTCTATTTGTGTCTTTTGTTGTGCACATTCAGCAAATATTCGGCTGTTTTCTGATTTTTTTCAATTTTCTATTGTCCCGTAACATTAACCTCATAAATAAAGTTAACATCTTATAAGATATAGTTATATGCCTTCAGTGTTTGATTTTGCAATGATTTCACTGTTTGGACGTGTTTTTCTATTTGTGTCTGTTTTTGTGCACATTCAGCAAGTATACGGCTGTTTTCTGATTTTTTTAAATTTTCTACTGTCCCATAACATAAACCTCACAAATAAAGTTAAAATCTTATAAGATATAGTTATATGCCTTCAGTGTTTGATTTTGCAATGATTTCACTGTTTGGATGTGTTTTTCTATTTGTGTCTGTTTTTGTGCACATTCAGCAAGTATACGGCTGTTTTCTGATTTTTTTCAATTTTCTACTGTCCCATAACATAAAGCTCACAAATAAAGTTAAAATCTTATAAGATATAGTTATATGCCTTCAGTGTTTGATTTTGCAATGATTTCACTGTTTGGATGTGTTTTTCTATTTGTGTCTGTTTTTGTGCACATTCAGCAAGTATACGGCTGTTTTCTGATTTTTTTCAATTTTCTACTGTCCCATAACATAAACCTCACAAATAAAGTTAAAATCTTATAAGATATAGTTATATGCCTTCAGTGTTTGATTTTGCAATGCTTTCACTGTTTGGATGTGTTTTTCTATTTGTGTCTGTTTTTGTGCACATTCAGCAAGTATACGGCTGTTTTCTGATTTTTTTCAATTTTCTACTGTCCCATAACATAAACCTCACAAATAAAGTTTAAATCTTATAAGATATAGTTATTTATCCTCAGTGTTTGATTTTGCAATGATTTCACTGTTTGGATGTGTTTTTCTATTTGTGTCTGTTTTTGTGCGCATTCAGCAAGTATACGGCTGTTTTCTGATTTTTTTCAATTTTCTACTGTCACATAACATAAACCCCACAAATAAAGTTAACATCTTATAAGATATACTTCTGTAACTTCAGTGTTTGATTTTGCAATGATTTCACTGTTTGGATGTGTTTTTCTATTTGTGTCTGTTTTTGTGCGCATTCAGCAAGTATACGGCTGTTTTCTGATTTTTTTCAATTTTCTACTGTCCCGTAACATAAACCTCACAAATAAAGTTAAAATCTTATAAGATATAGTTATATGCCTTCAGTGTTTGATTTTGCAATGATTTCACTGTTTGGATGTGTTTTTCTATTTGTGTCTGTTTTTGTGCACATTCAGCAAGTATACGGCTGTTTTCTGATTTTTTTCAATTTTCTACTGTTCCATAACATAAACCTCACAAATAAAGTTAACATCTCATAAGATATACTTCTGTAACCTCAGTGTTTGATTTTGCAATGATTTCACTGTTTGGATGTGTTTTTCTATGTGTGTCTGTGTTTGTGCACATTCAGCAAGTATACGGCTGTTTTCTGATTTTTTTCAATTTTCTACTGTTCCATAACATAAACCTCACAAATAAAGTTAACATCTTATAAGATATACTTCTGTAACCTCAGTGTTTGATTTTGCAATGATTTCACTGTTTGGATGTGTTTTTCTATTTGTGTCTTTTGTTGTGCACATTCAGCAAGTATCCGGCTGTTTTCTGATTTTTTTCAATTTTCTATTGTCCCGTAACATAAACCTCATAAATAAAGTTAAAATCTTATAAGATATAGTTATATGCCTTCAGTGTTTGATTTTGCAATGATTTCACTGTTTGGATGTGTTTTTCTATTTGTGTCTTTTGTTGTGCACATTCAGCAAGTATACGGCTGTTTTCTGATTTTTTTCAATTTTCTACTGTCCCATAACATAAACCTCACAAATAAAGTTAACATCTTATAAGATATACTTCTGTAACCTCAGTGTTTGATTTTGCAATGATTTCACTGTTTGGATGTGTTTTTCTATGTGTGTCTGTGTTTGTGCACATTCAGCAAGTATACGGCTGTTTTCTGATTTTTTTCAATTTTCTACTGTTCCATAACATAAACCTCACAAATAAAGTTAACATCTTATAAGATATACTTCTGTAACCTCAGTGTTTGATTTTGCAATGATTTCACTGTTTGGATGTGTTTTTCTATTTGTGTCTTTTGTTGTGCACATTCAGCAAATATTCGGCTGTTTTCTGATTTTTTTCAATTTTCTATTGTCCCGTAACATTAACCTCATAAATAAAGTTAACATCTTATAAGATATAGTTATATGCCTTCAGTGTTTGATTTTGCAATGATTTCACTGTTTGGACGTGTTTTTCTATTTGTGTCTGTTTTTGTGCACATTCAGCTAGTATACGGCTGTTTTCTGATTTTTTTAAATTTTCTACTGTCCCATAACATAAACCTCACAAATAAAGTTAAAATCTTATAAGATATAGTTATATGCCTTCAGTGTTTGATTTTGCAATGATTTCACTGTTTGGATGTGTTTTTCTATTTGTGTCTGTTTTTGTGCGCATTCAGCAAGTATACGGCTGTTTTCTGATTTTTTTCAATTTTCTACTGTCCCGTAACATAAACCTCACAAATAAAGTTAAAATCTTATGAGATATAGTTATATGCCTTCAGTGTTTGATTTTGCAATGATTTCACTGTTTGGATGTGTTTTTCTATTTGTGTCTGTGTTTGTGCACATTCAGCAAGTATACGGCTGTTTTCTGATTTTTTTCAATTTTCTACTGTTCCATAACATAAACCTCACAAATAAAGTTAACATCTTATAAGATATACTTCTGTAACCTCAGTGTTTGATTTTGCAATGATTTCACTGTTTGGATGTGTTTTTCTATGTGTGTCTGTGTTTGTGCACATTCAGCAAGTATACGGCTGTTTTCTGATTTTTTTCAATTTTCTACTGTTCCATAACATAAACCTCACAAATAAAGTTAACATCTTATAAGATATACTTCTGTAACCTCAGTGTTTGATTTTGCAATGATTTCACTGTTTGGATGTGTTTTTCTATTTGTCTCTGTTTTTGTGCGCATTCAGCAAGTATACGGCTGTTTTCTGATTTTTTTCAATTTTCTACTGTCCCGTAACATAAACCTCACAAATAAAGTTAAAATCTTATAAGATATAGTTATATGCCTTCAGTGTTTGATTTTGCAATGATTTCACTGTTTGGATGTGTTTTTCTATTTGTGTCTGTTTTTGTGCACATTCAGCAAGTATACGGCTGTTTTCTGATTTTTTTCAATTTTCTACTGTTCCATAACATAAACCTCACAAATAAAGTTAACATCTCATAAGATATACTTCTGTAACCTCAGTGTTTGATTTTGCAATGATTTCACTGTTTGGATGTGTTTTTCTATGTGTGTCTGTGTTTGTGCACATTCAGCAAGTATACGGCTGTTTTCTGATTTTTTTCAATTTTCTACTGTTCCATAACATAAACCTCACAAATAAAGTTAACATCTTATAAGATATACTTCTGTAACCTCAGTGTTTGATTTTGCAATGATTTCACTGTTTGGATGTGTTTTTCTATTTGTGTCTTTTGTTGTGCACATTCAGCAAATATTCGGCTGTTTTCTGATTTTTTTCAATTTTCTATTGTCCCGTAACATTAACCTCATAAATAAAGTTAACATCTTATAAGATATAGTTATATGCCTTCAGTGTTTGATTTTGCAATGATTTCACTGTTTGGACGTGTTTTTCTATTTGTGTCTGTTTTTGTGCACATTCAGCAAGTATACGGCTGTTTTCTGATTTTTTTAAATTTTCTACTGTCCCATAACATAAACCTCACAAATAAAGTTAAAATCTTATAAGATATAGTTATATGCCTTCAGTGTTTGATTTTGCAATGATTTCACTGTTTGGATGTGTTTTTCTATTTGTGTCTGTGTTTGTGCACATTCAGCAAGTATACGGCTGTTTTCTGATTTTTTTCAATTTTCTACTGTTCCATAACATAAACCTCACAAATAAAGTTAACATCTTATAAGATATACTTCTGTAACCTCAGTGTTTGATTTTGCAATGATTTCACTGTTTGGATGTGTTTTTCTATGTGTGTCTGTGTTTGTGCACATTCAGCAAGTATACGGCTGTTTTCTGATTTTTTTCAATTTTCTACTGTTCCATAACATAAACCTCACAAATAAAGTTAACATCTTATAAGATATACTTCTGTAACCTCAGTGTTTGATTTTGCAATGATTTCACTGTTTGGATGTGTTTTTCTATTTGTCTCTGTTTTTGTGCGCATTCAGCAAGTATACGGCTGTTTTCTGATTTTTTTCAATTTTCTACTGTCCCGTAACATAAACCTCACAAATAAAGTTAAAATCTTATAAGATATAGTTATATGCCTTCAGTGTTTGATTTTGCAATGATTTCACTGTTTGGATGTGTTTTTCTATTTGTGTCTGTTTTTGTGCACATTCAGCAAGTATACGGCTGTTTTCTGATTTTTTTCAATTTTCTACTGTTCCATAACATAAACCTCACAAATAAAGTTAACATCTCATAAGATATACTTCTGTAACCTCAGTGTTTGATTTTGCAATGATTTCACTGTTTGGATGTGTTTTTCTATGTGTGTCTGTGTTTGTGCACATTCAGCAAGTATACGGCTGTTTTCTGATTTTTTTCAATTTTCTACTGTTCCATAACATAAACCTCACAAATAAAGTTAACATCTTATAAGATATACTTCTGTAACCTCAGTGTTTGATTTTGCAATGATTTCACTGTTTGGATGTGTTTTTCTATTTGTGTCTTTTGTTGTGCACATTCAGCAAATATTCGGCTGTTTTCTGATTTTTTTCAATTTTCTATTGTCCCGTAACATTAACCTCATAAATAAAGTTAACATCTTATAAGATATAGTTATATGCCTTCAGTGTTTGATTTTGCAATGATTTCACTGTTTGGACGTGTTTTTCTATTTGTGTCTGTTTTTGTGCACATTCAGCAAGTATACGGCTGTTTTCTGATTTTTTTAAATTTTCTACTGTCCCATAACATAAACCTCACAAATAAAGTTAAAATCTTATAAGATATAGTTATATGCCTTCAGTGTTTGATTTTGCAATGATTTCACTGTTTGGATGTGTTTTTCTATTTGTGTCTGTTTTTGTGCACATTCAGCAAGTATACGGCTGTTTTCTGATTTTTTTCAATTTTCTACTGTCCCATAACATAAACCTCACAAATAAAGTTTAAATCTTATAAGATATAGTTATTTATCCTCAGTGTTTGATTTTGCAATGATTTCACTGTTTGGATGTGTTTTTCTATTTGTGTCTGTTTTTGTGCACATTCAGCAAGTATACGGCTGTTTTCTGATTTTTTTCAATTTTCTACTGTCCCATAACATAAACCTCACAAATGAAGTTAACATCTTAAAAGATTTAGTTCTGTACCCTCAGTGTTTGATTTTGCAATGATTTCACTGTTTGGATGTGTTTTTCTATTGGTGTCTGTTTGTGTGCGCATTCAGCTGAGATAAGGCTGTTTTCTGATTTTTTTCAATTTTCTACTGTCGCATAACATAAACCTCACAAATAAAGTTAACATCTTATAAGATATAGTTATATGCCTTCAGTGTTTGATTTTGCAATGATTTCACTGTTTGGATGTGTTTTTCTATTTGTGTCTGTTTTTGTGCACATTCAGCAAGTATACGGCTGTTTTCAGATTTTTTTCAATTTTCTACTGTTCCATAACATAAACCTCACAAATAAAGTTAACATCTTATAATATATACTTCTGTAACCTCAGTGTTTGATTTTGCAATGATTTCACTGTTTGGATGTGTTTTTCTATTTGTGTCTGTTTTTGTGCACATTCAGCAAGTATACGGCTGTTTTCTGATTTTTTTAAATTTTCTACTGTCCCATAACATAAAGCTCACAAATAAAGTTAAAATCTTATAAGATATAGTTATATGCCTTCAGTGTTTGATTTTGCAATGATTTCACTGTTTGGATGTGTTTTTCTATTTGTGTCTGTTTTTGTGCACATTCAGCAAGTATACGGCTGTTTTCTGATTTTTTTCAATTTTCTACTGTCCCATAACATAAACCTCACAAATAAAGTTAAAATCTTATAAGATATAGTTATATGCCTTCAGTGTTTGATTTTGCAATGCTTTCACTGTTTGGATGTGTTTTTCTATTTGTGTCTGTTTTTGTGCACATTCAGCAAGTATACGGCTGTTTTCTGATTTTTTTCAATTTTCTACTGTCCCATAACATAAACCTCACAAATAAAGTTTAAATCTTATAAGATATAGTTATTTATCCTCAGTGTTTGATTTTGCAATGATTTCACTGTTTGGATGTGTTTTTCTATTTGTGTCTGTTTTTGTGCGCATTCAGCAAGTATACGGCTGTTTTCTGATTTTTTTCAATTTTCTACTGTCACATATAAACCTCACAAATAAAGTTAACATCTCATAAGATATACTTCTGTAACCTCAGTGTTTGATTTTGCAATGATTTCACTGTTTGGATGTGTTTTTCTATTTGTGTCTGTTTTTGTGCACATTCAGCAAGTATACGGCTGTTTTCTGATTTTTTTCAATTTTCTACTGTTCCATAACATAAACCTCACAAATAAAGTTAACATCTCATAAGATATACTTCTGTAACCTCAGTGTTTGATTTTGCAATGATTTCACTGTTTGGATGTGTTTTTCTATGTGTGTCTGTGTTTGTGCACATTCAGCAAGTATACGGCTGTTTTCTGATTTTTTTCAATTTTCTACTGTTCCATAACATAAACCTCACAAATAAAGTTAACATCTTATAAGATATACTTCTGTAACCTCAGTGTTTGATTTTGCAATCATTTCACTGTTTGGATGTGTTTTTCTATGTGTGTCTGTGTTTGTGCACATTCAGCAAGTATACGGCTGTTTTCTGATTTTTTTCAATTTTCTACTGTTCCATAACATAAACCTCACAAATAAAGTTAACATCTTATAAGATATACTTCTGTAACCTCAGTGTTTGATTTTGCAATGATTTCACTGTTTGGATGTGTTTTTCTATTTGTGTCTTTTGTTGTGCACATTCAGCAAGTATCCGGCTGTTTTCTGATTTTTTTCAATTTTCTATTGTCCCGTAACATAAACCTCATAAATAAAGTTAAAATCTTATAAGATATAGTTATATGCCTTCAGTGTTTGATTTTGCAATGATTTCACTGTTTGGATGTGTTTTTCTATTTGTGTCTGTTTTTGTGCACATTCAGCAAGTATACGGCTGTTTTCTGATTTTTTTCAATTTTCTACTGTTCCATAACATAAACCTCACAAATAAAGTTAACATCTCATAAGATATACTTCTGTAACCTCAGTGTTTGATTTTGCAATGATTTCACTGTTTGGATGTGTTTTTCTATGTGTGTCTGTGTTTGTGCACATTCAGCAAGTATACGGCTGTTTTCTGATTTTTTTCAATTTTCTACTGTTCCATAACATAAACCTCACAAATAAAGTTAACATCTTATAAGATATACTTCTGTAACCTCAGTGTTTGATTTTGCAATGATTTCACTGTTTGGATGTGTTTTTCTATTTGTGTCTTTTGTTGTGCACATTCAGCAAGTATCCGGCTGTTTTCTGATTTTTTTCAATTTTCTATTGTCCCGTAACATAAACCTCATAAATAAAGTTAAAATCTTATAAGATATAGTTATATGCCTTCAGTGTTTGATTTTGCAATGATTTCACTGTTTGGATGTGTTTTTCTATTTGTGTCTTTTGTTGTGCACATTCAGCAAGTAAACGGCTGTTTTCTGATTTTTTTCAATTTTCTACTGTCCCATAACATAAACCTCACAAATAAAGTTAACATCTTATAAGATATAGTTATATGCCTTCAGTGTTTGATTTTGCAATGATTTCACTGTTTGGATGTGTTTTTCTATTTGTGTCTGTTTTTGTGCACATTCAGCAAGTATACGGCTGTTTTCTGATTTTTTTCAATTTTCTACTGTCCCATAACATAAACCTCACAAATAAAGTTTAAATCTTATAAGATATAGTTATTTATCCTCAGTGTTTGATTTTGCAATGATTTCACTGTTTGGATGTGTTTTTCTATTTGTGTCTGTTTTTGTGCACATTCAGCAAGTATAGGGCTGTTTTCTGATTTTTTTCAATTTTCTACTGTTCCATAACATAAACCTCACAAATAAAGTTAACATCTTATAAGATATACTTCTGTAACCTCAGTGTTTGATTTTGCAATGATTTCACTGTTTGGATGTGTTTTTCTATTTGTGTCTGTTTTTGTGCACATTCAGCAAGTATACGGCTGTTTTCTGATTTTTTTCAATTTTCTACTGTCCCATAACATAAACCTCACAAATAAAGTTAACATCTTATAAGATATACTTCTGTAACCTCAGTGTTTGATTTTGCAATGATTTCACTGTTTGGATGTGTTTTTCTATTTGTGTCTGTTTTTGTGCACATTCAGCAAGTATACGGCTGTTTTCTGATTTTTTTCAATTTTCTACTGTCCCATAACATAAACCTCACAAATAAAGTTTAAATCTTATAAGATATAGTTATTTATCCTCAGTGTTTGATTTTGCAATGATTTCACTGTTTGGATGTGTTTTTCTATTTGTGTCTGTTTTTGTGCACATTCAGCAAGTATAGGGCTGTTTTCTGATTTTTTTCAATTTTCTACTGTTCCATAACATAAACCTCACAAATAAAGTTAACATCTTATAAGATATACTTCTGTAACCTCAGTGTTTGATTTTGCAATGATTTCACTGTTTGGATGTGTTTTTCTATTTGTGTCTGTTTTTGTGCGCATTCAGCAAGTATACGGCTGTTTTCTGATTTTTTTCAATTTTCTACTGTCCAGTAACATAAACCTCACAAATAAAGTTAAAATCTTATAAGATATAGTTATATGCCTTCAGTGTTTGATTTTGCAATGATTTCACTGTTTGGATGTGTTTTTCTATTTGTGTCTGTTTTTGTGCACATTCAGCAAGTATAGGGCTGTTTTCTGATTTTTTTCAATTTTCTACTGTTCCATAACATAAACCTCACAAATAAAGTTAACATCTTATAAGATATACTTCTGTAACCTCAGTGTTTGATTTTGCAATGATTTCACTGTTTGGATGTGTTTTTCTATTTGTGTCTGTTTTTGTGCACATTCAGCAAGTATACGGCTGTTTTCTGATTTTTTTCAATTTTCTACTGTCCCATAACATAAACCTCACAAATAAAGTAAACATCTTATAAGATATACTTCTGTAACCTCAGTGTTTGATTTTGCAATGATTTCACTGTTTGCATGTGTTTTTTTTATTTGTGTCTGTTTTTGTGCACATTCAGCAAGTATACGGCTGTTTTCTGATTTTTTTCAATTTTCTACTGTCCCATAACATAAACCTCACAAATAAAGTTTAAATCTTATAAGATATAGTTATTTATCCTCAGTGTTTGATTTTGCAATGATTTCACTGTTTGGATGTGTTTTTCTATTGGTGTCTGTTTGTGTGCGCATTCAGCTGAGATAAGGCTGTTTTCTGATTTTTTTCAATTTTCTACTGTCGCATAACATAAACCTCACAAATAAAGTTAACATCTTATAAGATATAGTTATATGCCTTCAGTGTTTGATTTTGCAATGATTTCACTGTTTGGATGTGTTTTTCTATTTGTGTCTGTTTTTGTGCACATTCAGCAAGTATACGGCTGTTTTCTGATTTTTTTCAATTTTCTACTGTCCCGTAACATAAACCTCACAAATAAAGTTAAAATCTTATAAGATATAGTTATATGCCGTCAGTGTTTGATTTTGCAATGATTTCACTGTTTGGATGCGTTTTTCGATTTGTGTCTTTTGTTGTGCACATTCAGCAAGTATACGGCTGTTTTCTGATTTTTTTCAATTTTCTACTGTCCCATAACATAAACCTCACAAATAAAGTAAACATCTTATAAGATATACTTCTGTAACCTCAGTGTTTGATTTTGCAATGATTTCACTGTTTGGATGCGTTTTTCGATTTGTGTCTTTTGTTGTGCACATTCAGCAAGTATACGGCTGTTTTCTGATTTTTTTCAATTTTCTACTGTCCCATAACATAAACCTCACAAATAAAGTAAACATCTTATAAGATATACTTCTGTAACCTCAGTGTTTGATTTTGCAATGATTTCACTGTTTGGATGTGTTTTTCTATTTGTGTCTGTCTTTGTGCACGTTCAGCAAGTATACAGCTGTTTTCTGATTTTTTTCTACTGTCCCATAACATAAACCTCACAAATAAAGTTAACATCTTATAAGATATACTTCTGTAATCTCAGTGTTTGATTTTGCAATGATTTCACTGTTTGGATGTGTTTTTCTATTTGTGTCTGTTTTTGTGCGCATTCAGCAAGTATACGGCTGTTTTCTGATTTTTTTCAATTTTCTACTGTCCCGTAACATAAACCTCACAAATAAAGTTAAAATCTTATAAGATATAGTTATATGCCTTCAGTGTTTGATTTTGCAATGATTTCACTGTTTGGATGTGTTTTTCTATTTGTGTCTTTTGTTGTGCACATTAAGCAAGTATACGGCTGTTTTCTGATTTTTTTCAATTTTCTATTGTCCCGTAACATAAACCTCATAAATAAAGTTAACATCTTATAAGATATACTTCTGTAACCTCAGTGTTTGATTTTGCAATGATTTCACTGTTTGGATGTGTTTTTCTATTTGTGTCTGTTTTTGTGCGCATTCAGCAAGTATACGGCTGTTTTCTGATTTTTTTCAATTTTCTACTGTCCCATAACATAAACCTCACAAATAAAGTTAACATCTTTTAAGATATACTTCTGTAACCTCAGTGTTTGATTTTGCAATGATTTCACTGTTTGGATGTGTTTTTCTATTTGTGTCTGTTTTTGTGCACATTCAGCAAGTATACGGCTGTTTTCTGATTTTTTTCAATTTTCTACTGTCCCGTAACATAAACCTCACAAATAAAGTTAAAATCTTATAAGATATAGTTATATGCCGTCAGTGTTTGATTTTGCAATGATTTCACTGTTTGGATGTTTTTTTCTATTTGTGTCTTTTGTTGTGCACATTCAGCAAGTATACGGCTGTTTTCTGATTTTTTTCAATTTTCTACTGTCCCATAACATAAACCTCACAAATAAAGTTAAAATCTTATAAGATATAGTTATTTATCCTCAGTGTTTGATTTTGCAATGATTTCACTGTTTGGATGTGTTTTTCTATTTGTGTCTGTTTTTGTGCACATTCAGCAAGTATACGGCTGTTTTCTGATTTTTTTCAATTTTCTACTGTCCCATAACATAAACCTCACAAATAAAGTTAACATCTTATAAGATATACTTCTGTAACCTCAGTGTTTGATTTTGCAATGATTTCACTGTTTGGATGTGTTTTTCTATTTGTGTCTTTTGTTGTGCACATTAAGCAAGTATACGGCTGTTTTCTGATTTTTTTCAATTTTCTATTGTCCCGTAACATAAACCTCATAAATAAAGTTAACATCTTATAAGATATACTTCTGTAACCTCAGTGTTTGATTTTGCAATGATTTCACTGTTTGGATGTGTTTTTCTATTTGTGTCTGTTTTTGTGCGCATTCAGCAAGTATACGGCTGTTTTCTGATTTTTTTCAATTTTCTACTGTCCCATAACATAAACCTCACAAATAAAGTTAACATCTTTTAAGATATACTTCTGTAACCTCAGTGTTTGATTTTGCAATGATTTCACTGTTTGGATGTGTTTTTCTATTTGTGTCTGTTTTTGTGCACATTCAGCAAGTATACGGCTGTTTTCTGATTTTTTTCAATTTTCTACTGTTCCATAACATAAACCTCACAAATAAAGTTAACATCTTATAAGATATACTTCTGTAACCTCAGTGTTTGATTTTGCAATGATTTCACTGTTTGGATGTGTTTTTCTATGTGTGTCTGTGTTTGTGCACATTCAGCAAGTATACGGCTGTTTTCTGATTTTTTTCAATTTTCTACTGTTCCATAACATAAACCTCACAAATAAAGGTAACATCTTATAAGATATACTTCTGTAACCTCAGTGTTTGATTTTGCAATGATTTCACTGTTTGGATGTGTTTTTCTATTTGTGTCTGTCTTTGTGCACATTCAGCAAGTATACGGCTGTTTTCTGATTTTTTTCAATTTTCTATTGTCCCGTAACATAAACCTCATAAATAAAGTTAACATCTTATAAGATATAGTTATATGCCTTCAGTGTTTGATTTTGCAATGATTTCACTGTTTGGATGTGTTTTTCTATTTGTGTCTGTCTTTGTGCACGTTCAGCAAGTATACAGCTGTTTTCTGATTTTTTTCAATTTTCTACTGTCCCATAACATAAACCTCACAAATAAAGTTAACATCTTATAAGATATACTTCTGTAATCTCAGTGTTTGATTTTGCAATGATTTCACTGTTTGGATGTGTTTTTCTATTTGTGTCTGTTTTTGTGCGCATTCAGCAAGTATACGGCTGTTTTCTGATTTTTTTCAATTTTCTACTGTCCCATAACATAAACCTCACAAATAAAGTTAACATCTTTTAAGATATACTTCTGTAACCTCAGTGTTTGATTTTGCAATGATTTCACTGTTTGGATGTGTTTTTCTATTTTTGTCTGTTTTTGTGCGCATTCAGCAAGTATACGGCTGTTTTCTGATTTTTTTAAATTTTCTACTGTCGCATAACATAAACCTCACAAATAAAGTTAACATCTTATAAGATATAGTTATATGCCTTCAGTGTTTGATTTTGCAATGATTTCACTGTTTGGATGTGTTTTTCTATTTGTGTCTGTCTTTGTGCACATTCAGCAAGTATACGGCTGTTTTCTGATTTTTTTCAATTTTCTATTGTCCCGTAACATAAACCTCATAAATAAAATTAACATCTTATAAGATATAGTTATATGCCTTCAGTGTTTGATTTTGCAATGATTTCACTGTTTGGATGTGTTTTTCTATTTGTGTCTGTTTTTGTGCACATTCAGCAAGTATATGGCTGTTTTCTGATTTTTTTCAATTTTCTACTGTTCCATAATATAAACCTCACAAATAAAGTTAACATCTTATAAGATATACTTCTGTAACCTCAGTGTTTGATTTTGCAATGATTTCACTGTTTGAATGTGTTTTTCTATTTGTGTCTGTCTTTGTGCACATTCAGCAAGTATACGGCTGTTTTCTGATTTTTTTCAATTTTCTATTGTCCCGTAACATAAACCTCATAAATAAAGTTAACATCTTATAAGATATAGTTATATGCCTTCAGTGTTTGATTTTGCAATGATTTCACTGTTTGGATGTGTTTTTCTATTTGTGTCTGTTTTTGTGCACATTCAGCAAGTATACGGCTGTTTTCTGATTTTTTTCAATTTTCTACTGTCCCATAACATAAACCTCACAAATAAAGTTAACATCTTATAAGATATACTTCTGTAACCTCAGTGTTTGATTTTGCAATGATTTCACTGTTTGGATGTGTTTTTCTATTTGTGTCTGTTTTTGTGCACATTCAGCAAGTATACGGCTGTTTTCTGATTTTTTTCAATTTTCTACTGTCCCATAACATAAACCTCACAAATAAAGTTTAAATCTCATAAGATATAGTTATTTATCCTCAGTGTTTGATTTTGCAATGATTTCACTGTTTGGATGTGTTTTTCTATTTGTGTCTGTTTTTGGGCACATTCAGCAAGTATACGGCTGTTTTCTGATTTTTTTAAATTTTCTACTGTCCCATAACATAAACCTCACAAATAAAGTTAAAATCTTATAATATATAGTTATTTATCCTCATAGTTTGATTTTGCAATGATTTCACTGTTTGGATGTGTTTTTCTATTTGTGTCTTTTGTTGTGCACATTAAGCAAGTATACGGCTGTTTTCTGATTTTTTTCAATTTTCTACTGTCCCGTAACATAAACCTCACAAATAAAGTTAAAATCTTATGAGATATAGTTATATGCCTTCAGTGTTTGATTTTGCAATGATTTCACTGTTTGGATGTGTTTTTCTATTTGTGTCTGTTTTTGTGCACATTCAGCAAGTATACGGCTGTTTTCTGATTTTTTTCAATTTTCTACTGTCCCATAACATAAACCTCACAAATAAAGTTAACATCTTATAAGATATACTTCTGTAACCTCAGTGTTTGATTTTGCAATGATTTCACTGTTTGGATGTGTTTTTCTATTTGTGTCTGTTTTTGGGCACATTCAGCAAGTATACGGCTGTTTTCTGATTTTTTTAAATTTTCTACTGTCCCATAACATAAACCTCACAAATAAAGTTAAAATCTTATAATATATAGTTATTTATCCTCATAGTTTGATTTTGCAATGATTTCACTGTTTGGATGTGTTTTTCTATTTGTGTCTTTTGTTGTGCACATTAAGCAAGTATACGGCTGTTTTCTGATTTTTTTCAATTTTCTACTGTCCCGTAACATAAACCTCACAAATAAAGTTAAAATCTTATGAGATATAGTTATATGCCTTCAGTGTTTGATTTTGCAATGATTTCACTGTTTGGATGTGTTTTTCTATTTGTGTCTGTTTTTGTGCACATTCAGCAAGTATACGGCTGTTTTCTGATTTTTTTCAATTTTCTACTGTTCCATAACATAAACCTCACAAATAAAGTTAACATCTTATAAGATATACTTCTGTAACCTCAGTGTTTGATTTTGCAATGATTTCACTGTTTGGATGTGTTTTTCTATTTGTGTCTGTGTTTGTGCACATTCAGCAAGTATACGGCTGTTTTCTGATTTTTTTCAATTTTCTACTGTTCCATAACATAAACCTCACAAATAAAGGTAACATCTTATAAGATATACTTCTGTAACCTCAGTGTTTGATTTTGCAATGATTTCACTGTTTGGATGTGTTTTTCTATTTGTGTCTGTTTTTGTGCACATTCAGCAAGTATACGGCTGTTTTCTGATTTTTTTCAATTTTCTACTGTCCCGTAACATAAACCTCACAAATAAAATTAAAATCTTATAAGATATAGTTATATGCCGTCAGTGTTTGATTTTGCAATGATTTCACTGTTTGGATGTGTTTTTCTATTTGTGTCTGTTTTTGTGCACATTCAGCAAGTATACGGCTGTTTTTATGATTTTTTTCAATTTTCTACCGTCCCGTAACATAAACCTCACAAATAAAGTTAAAATCTTATAAGATATAGTTATATGCCCTCAGTGTTTGATTTTGCAATGATTTCACTGTTTGGATGTGTTTTTCTATTTGTGTCTGTCTTTGTGCACGTTCAGCAAGTATACGGCTGTTTTCTGATTTTTTTCAATTTTCTACTGTCGCATAACATTAACCTCACAAATAAAGTTAACATCTTATAAGATATACTTCTGTAACCTCAGTGTTTGATTTTGCAATGATTTCACTGTTTGGATGTGTTTTTCTATTTGTGTCTGTTTTTGTGCGCATTCAGCAAGTATTCGGCTGTTTTCTGATTTTTTTCAATTTTCTACTGTCCCGTAACATAAACCTCACAAATAAAGTTAAAATCTTATAAGATATAGTTATATGCCGTCAGTGTTTGATTTTGCAATGATTTCACTGTTTGGATGTGTTTTTCTATTTGTGTCTTTTGTTGTGCACATTCAGCAAGTATACGGCTGTTTTCTGATTTTTTTCAATTTTCTATTGTCCCGTAACATAAACCTCATGAATAAAGTTAACATCTTATAAGATATAGTTATATTCCTTCAGTGTTTGATTTTGCAATGATTTCACTGTTTGGATGTGTTTTTCTATTTGTGTCTGTTTTTGTGCACATTCAGCAAGTATACGGCTGTTTTCTGATTTTTTTCAATTTTCTACTGTTCCATAACATAAACCTCACAAATAAAGTTAACATCTCATAAGATATACTTCTGTAACCTCAGTGTTTGATTTTGCAATGATTTCACTGTTTGGATGTGTTTTTCTATGTGTGTCTGTTTTTGTGCGCATTCAGCAAGTATACGGCTGTTTTCTGATTTTTTTCAATTTTCTACTGTCCCATAACATAAACCTCACAAATAAAGTTAAAATCTTATAAGATATACTTCTGTAACCTCAGTGTTTGATTTTGCAACGATTTCACTGTTTGGATGTGTTTTTCTATTTGTGTCTGTTTTTGTGCGCATTCAGCAAGTATACGGCTGTTTTCTGATTTTTTTCAATTTTCTATTGTCCCGTAACATAAACCTCACAAATAAAGTTAAAATCTTATAAGATATAGTTATATGCCTTCAGTGTTTGATTTTGCAATGATTTCACTGTTTGGATGTGTTTTTCTATTTGTGTCTGTCTTTGTGCACGTTCAGCAAGTATACGGCTGTTTTCTGATTTTTTTCAATTTTCTACTGTCGCATAACATAAACCTCACAAATAAAGTTAACATCTTATAAGATATACTTCTGTAACCTCAGTGTTTGATTTTGCAATGATTTCACTGTTTGGATGTGTTTTTCTATTTGTGTCTGTTTTTGTGCGCATTCAGCAAGTATACGGCTGTTTTCTGATTTTTTTCAATTTTCTACTGTCCCATAACATAAACCTTACAAATAAAGTTAACATCTTATAAGATATAGTTATATGCCTTCAGTGTTTGATTTTGCAATGATTTCACTGTTTGGATGTGTTTTTCTATTTGTGTCTGTTTTTGTGCACATTCAGCAAGTATACGGCTGTTTTCTGATTTTTTTCAATTTTCTACTGTCCCATAACATAAACCTCACAAATAAAGTTAAAATCTTATAAGATATAGTTATTTATCCTCAGTGTTTGATTTTGCAATGATTTCACTGTTTGGATGTGTTTTTCTATTTGTGTCTGTTTTTGTGCGCATTCAGCAAGTATACGGCTGTTTTCTGATTTTTTTCAATTTTCTACTGTCCCGTAACATAAACCTCACAAATAAAGTTAAAATCTTATAAGATATAGTTATATGCCGTCAGTGTTTGATTTTGCAATGATTTCACTGTTTGGATGTGTTTTTCTATTTGTGTCTTTTGTTGTGCACATTCAGCAAGTATACGGCTGTTTTCTGATTTTTTTCAATTTTCTATTGTCCCGTAACATAAACCTCATAAATAAAGTTAACATCTTATAAGATATAGTTATATGCCTTCAGTGTTTGATTTTGCAATGATTTCACTGTTTGGATGTGTTTTTCTATTTGTGTCTGTTTTTGTGCACATTCAGCAAGTATACGGCTGTTTTCTGATTTTTTTCAATTTTCTACTGTTCCATAACATAAACCTCACAAATAAAGTTAACATCTTATAAGATATACTTCTGTAACCTCAGTGTTTGATTTTGCAATGATTTCACTGTTTGGATGTGTTTTTCTATTTGTGTCTGTTTTTGTGCACATTCAGCAAGTATACGGCTGTTTTCTGATTTTTTTCAATTTTCTACTGTCCCATAACATAAACCTCACAAATAAAGTTAACATCTTATAAGATATACTTCTGTAACCTCAGTGTTTGATTTTGCAATGATTTCACTGTTTGGATGTGTTTTTCTATTTGTGTCTTTTGTTGTGCACATTCAGCAAGTATACGGCTGTTTTCTGATTTTTTTCAATTTTCTACTGTTCCATAACATAAACCTCACAAATAAAGTTAACATCTCATAAGATATACTTCTGTAACCTCAGTGTTTGATTTTGCAATGATTTCACTGTTTGGATGTGTTTTTCTATGTGTGTCTGTGTTTGTGCACATTCAGCAAGTATACGGCTGTTTTCTGATTTTTTTCAATTTTCTACTGTCCCATAACATAAACCTCACAAATAAAGTTAACATCTTATAAGATATAGTTATTTATCCTCAGTGTTTGATTTTGCAATGATTTCACTGTTTGGATGTGTTTTTCTATTTGTGTCTGTTTTTGTGCGCATTCAGCAAGTATACGGCTGTTTTCTGATTTTTTTCAATTTTCTACTGTCCCGTAACATAAACCTCACAAATAAAGTTAAAATCTTATAAGATATAGTTATATGCCTTCAGTGTTTGATTTTGCAATGATTTCACTGTTTGGATGTGTTTTTCTATTTGTGTCTGTTTTTGTGCACATTCAGCAAGTATACGGCTGTTTTCTGATTTTTTTCAATTTTCTACTGTCCCATAACATAAACCTCACAAATAAAGTTAAAATCTTATAAGATATAGTTATTTATCCTCAGTGTTTGATTTTGCAATGATTTCACTGTTTGGATGTGTTTTTCTATTTGTGTCTGTTTTTGTGCGCATTCAGCAAGTATACGGCTGTTTTCTGATTTTTTTCAATTTTCTACTGTTCCATAACATAAACCTCACAAATAAAGTTAACATCTTATAAGATATACTTCTGTAACCTCAGTGTTTGATTTTGCAATGATTTCACTGTTTGGATGTGTTTTTCTATGTGTGTCTGTGTTTGTGCACATTCAGCAAGTATACGGCTGTTTTCTGATTTTTTTCAATTTTCTACTGTTCCATAACATAAACCTCACAAATAAAGTTAACATCTTATAAGATATACTTCTGTAACCTCAGTGTTTGATTTTGCAATAATTTCACTGTTTGAATGTGTTTTTCTATTTGTGTCTGTTTTTGTGCGCATTCAGCAAGTATACGGCTGTTTTCTGATTTTTTTCAATTTTCTACTGTCCCATAACATAAACCTCACAAATAAAGTTAAAATCTTATAAGAAATACTTCTGTAACCTCAGTGTTTGATTTTGCAATGATTTCACTGTTTGGATGTGTTTTTCTATTTGTGTCTGTTTTTGTGCACATTCAGCAAGTATACGGCTGTTTTTATGATTTTTTTCAATTTTCTACCGTCCCGTAACATAAACCTCACAAATAAAGTTAAAATCTTATAAGATATAGTTATATGCCTTCAGTGTTTGATTTTGCAATGATTTCACTGTTTGGATGTGTTTTTCTATTTGTGTCTGTCTTTGTGCACGTTCAGCAAGTATACGGCTGTTTTCTGATTTTCATCAATTTTCTACTGTCGCATAACATAAACCTCACAAATAAAGTTAACATCTTATAAGATATACTTCTGTAACCTCAGTGTTTGATTTTGCAATGATTTCACTGTTTGGATGTGTTTTTCTATTTGTGTCTGTTTTTGTGCACATTCAGCAAGTATACGGCTGTTTTCTTTTTATTTTCAATTTTCTACTGTCCCATAACATAAACCTCACAAATAAAGTTTAAATCTTATAAGATATAGTTATTTATCCTCAGTGTTTGATTTTGCAATGATTTCACTGTTTGGATGTGTTTTTCTATTTGTGTCTTTTTTTGTGCGCATTCAGCAAGTATACGGCTGTTTTCTGATTTTTTTCAATTTTCTACTGTCCCATAACATAAACCTCACAAATAAAGTTAACATCTTATAAGATATACTTCTGTAACCTCAGTGTTTGATTTTGCAATGATTTCACTGTTTGGATGTGTTTTTCTATTTGTGTCTGTTTTTGTGCGCATTCAGCAAGTATACGGCTGTTTTCTGATTTTTTTCAATTTTCTACTGTCCCATAACATAAACCTTACAAATAAAGTTAACATCTTATAAGATATAGTTATATGCCTTCAGTGTTTGATTTTGCAATGATTTCACTGTTTGGATGTGTTTTTCTATTTGTGTCTGTTTTTGTGCACATTCAGCAAGTATACGGCTGTTTTCTGATTTTTTTCAATTTTCTACTGTCCCGTAACATAAACCTCACAAATAAAGTTAAAATCTTATAAGATATAGTTATATGCCGTCAGTGTTTGATTTTGCAATGATTTCACTGTTTGGATGTGTTTTTCTATTTGTGTCTTTTGTTGTGCACATTAAGCAAGTATACGGCTGTTTTCTGATTCTTTTTCAATTTTCTATTGTCCCGTAACATAAACCTCACAAATAAAGTTAACATCTTATAAGATATACTTCTGTAACCTCAGTGTTTGATTTTGCAATAATTTCACTGTTTGAATGTGTTTTTCTATTTGTGTCTGTTTTTGTGCACATTCAGCAAGTATACGGCTGTTTTCTGATTTTTTTCAATTTTCTATTGTCCCGTAACATTAACCTCATAAATAAAGTTAACATCTTATAAGATATAGTTATATGCCTTCAGTGTTTGATTTTGCAATGATTTCACTGTTTGGATGTGTTTTTCTATTTGTGTCTGTTTTTGTGCACATTCAGCAAGTATACGGCTGTTTTCTGATTTTTTTCAATTTTCTACTGTCCCATAACATAAACCTCACAAATAAAGTTAACATCTTATAAGATATACTTCTGTAACCTCAGTGTTTGATTTTGCAATGATTTCACTGTTTGGATGTGTTTTTCTAATTTGTGTCCGTTTTTGTGCGCATTCAGCAAGTATACGGCTGTTTTCTGATTTTTTTCAATTTTCTACTGTCCCGTAACATAAACCTCACAAATAAAGTTAAAATCTTATAAGATATAGTGATATGCCGTCAGTGTTTGATTTTGCAATGATTTCACTGTTGGGATGTGTTTTTCTATTTGTGTCTTTTGTTGTGCACATTAAGCAAGTATACGGCTGTTTTCTGATTCTTTTTCAATTTTCTATTGTCCCGTAACATAAACCTCATAAATAAAGTTAACATCTTATAAGATATACTTCTGTAACCTCAGTGTTTGATTTTGCAATGATTTCACTGTTTGGATGTGTTTTTCTATTTGTGTCTGTTTTTGTGCACATTCAGCAAGTATACGGCTGTTTTCTGATTTTTTTCAATTTTCTACTGTCCCATAACAAAAACCTCACAAATAAAGTTTAAATCTTATAAGATATAGTTATTTATCCTCAGTGTTTGATTTTGCAATGATTTCGCTGTTTGGATGTGTTTTTCTATTTGTGTCTGTTTTTGTGCGCATTCAGCAAGTATACGGCTGTTTTCTGATTTTTTTCAATTTTCTACTGTCCCATAACATAAACCTCACAAATAAAGTTAAAATCTTATAAGATATACTTCTGTAACCTCAGTGTTTGATTTTGCAATGATTTCACTGTTTGGATGTGTTTTTCTATTTGTGTCTGTTTTTGTGCGCATTCAGCAAGTATACGGCTGTTTTCTGATTTTTTTCAATTTTCTACTGTTCCATAACATAAACCTCACAAATAAAGTTAACATCTCATAAGATATACTTCTGTAACCTCAGTGTTTGATTTTGCAATGATTTCACTGTTTGGATGTGTTTTTCTATGTGTGTCTGTTTTTGTGCGCATTCAGCAAGTATACGGCTGTTTTCTGATTTTTTTCAATTTTCTACTGTCCCATAACATAAACCTCACAAATAAAGTTAAAATCTTATAAGATATACTTCTGTAACCTCAGTGTTTGATTTTGCAATGATTTCACTGTTTGGATGTGTTTTTCTATTTGTGTCTGTTTTTGTGCACATTCAGCAAGTATACGGCTGTTTTTATGATTTTTTTCAATTTTCTACCGTCCCGTAACATAAACCTCACAAATAAAGTTAAAATCTTATAAGATATAGTTATATGCCTTCAGTGTTTGATTTTGCAATGATTTCACTGTTTGGATGTGTTTTTCTATTTGTGTCTGTCTTTGTGCACGTTCAGCAAGTATACGGCTGTTTTCTGATTTTTTTCAATTTTCTACTGTCGCATAACATAGACCTCACAAATAAAGTTAACATCTTATAAGATATACTTCTGTAACCTCAGTGTTTGATTTTGCAATGATTTCACTGTTTGGATGTGTTTTTCTATTTGTGTCTGTTTTTGTGCACATTCAGCAAGTATACGGCTGTTTTCTGATTTTTTTCAATTTTCTACTGTTCCATAACATAAACCTCACAAATAAAGTTAAAATCTTATAAGATATAGTTATATGCCGTCAGTGTTTGATTTTGCAATGATTTCACTGTTTGGATGTGTTTTTCTATTTGTGTCTTTTGTTGTGCACATTAAGCAAGTATACGGCTGTTTTCTGATTCTTTTTCAATTTTCTATTGTCCCGTAACATAAACCTCATAAATAAAGTTAACATCTTATAAGATATACTTCTGTAACCTCAGTGTTTGATTTTGCAATGAATTCACTGTTTGGATGTGTTTTTCTAATTTGTGTCTGTTTTTGTGCGCATTCAGCAAGTATACGGCTGTTTTCTGATTTTTTTCAATTTTCTACTGTCCCGTAACATAAACCTCACAAATAAAGTTAAAATCTTATAAGATATAGTTATATGCCGTCAGTGTTTGATTTTGCAATGATTTCACTGTTTGGATGTGTTTTTCTATTTGTGTCTTTTGTTGTGCACATTAAGCAAGTATACGGCTGTTTTCTGATTCTTTTTCAATTTTCTATTGTCCCGTAACATAAACCTCATAAATAAAGTTAACATCTTATAAGATATACTTCTGTAACCTCAGTGTTTGATTTTGCAATGATTTCACTGTTTGGATGTGTTTTTCTAATTTGTGTCTGTTTTTGTGCGCATTCAGCAAGTATACGGCTGTTTTCTGATTTTTTTCAATTTTCTACTGTCCCGTAACATAAACCTCATAAATAAAGTTAACATCTTATAAGATATACTTCTGTAACCTCAGTGTTTGATTTTGCAATGATTTCACTGTTTGGATGTGTTTTTCTATTTGTGTCTTTTGTTGTGCACATTAAGCAAGTATACGGCTGTTTTCTGATTCTTTTTCAATTTTCTATTGTCCCGTAACATAAACCTCATAAATAAAGTTAACATCTTATAAGATATACTTCTGTAACCTCAGTGTTTGATTTTGCAATGATTTCACTGTTTGGATGTGTTTTTCTATTTGTGTCTGTTTTTGTGCGCATTCAGCAAGTATACGGCTGTTTTCTGATTTTTTTCAATTTTCTACTGTCCCGTAACATAAACCTCACAAATAAAGTTAAAATCTTATAAGATATAGTTATATGCCGTCAGTGTTTGATTTTGCAATGATTTCACTGTTTGGATGTGTTTTTCTATTTGTGTCTTTTGTTGTGCACATTCAGCAAGTATACGGCTGTTTTCTGATTTTTTTCAATTTTCTATTGTCCCGTAACATAAACCTCATAAATAAAGTTAACATCTTATAAGATATACTTCTGTAACCTCAGTGTTTGATTTTGCAATGATTTCACTGTTTGGATGTGTTTTTCTAATTTGTGTCTGTTTTTGTGCGCATTCAGCAAGTATACGGCTGTTTTCTGATTTTTTTCAATTTTCTACTGTCCCGTAACATAAACCTCATAAATAAAGTTAACATCTTATAAGATATACTTCTGTAACCTCAGTGTTTGATTTTGCAATGATTTCACTGTTTGGATGTGTTTTTCTATTTGTGTCTTTTGTTGTGCACATTAAGCAAGTATACGGCTGTTTTCTGATTCTTTTTCAATTTTCTATTGTCCCGTAACATAAACCTCATAAATAAAGTTAACATCTTATAAGATATACTTCTGTAACCTCAGTGTTTGATTTTGCAATGATTTCACTGTTTGGATGTGTTTTTCTATTTGTGTCTGTTTTTGTGCGCATTCAGCAAGTATACGGCTGTTTTCTGATTTTTTTCAATTTTCTATTGTCCCGTAACATAAACCTCATAAATAAAGTTAACATCTTATAAGATATAGTTATATGCCTTCAGTGTTTGATTTTGCAATGATTTCACTGTTTGGATGTGTTTTTCTATTTGTGTCTGTTTTTGTGCACATTCAGCAAGTATACGGCTGTTTTCTGATTTTTTTCAATTTTCTACTGTTCCATAACATAAACCTCACAAATAAAGTTAACATCTTATAAGATATACTTCTGTAACCTCAGTGTTTGATTTTGCAATGATTTCACTGTTTGGATGTGTTTTTCTATGTGTGTCTGTTTTTGTGCACATTCAGCAAGTATACGGCTGTTTTCTGATTTTTTTCAATTTTCTACTGTCCCATAACATAAACCTCACAAATAAAGTTAAAATCTTATAAGATATTGTTATTTATCCTCAGTGTTTGATTTTGCAATGATTTCACTGTTTGGATGTGTTTTTCTATTTGTGTCTGTTTTTGTGCGCATTCAGCAAGTATACGGCTGTTTTCTGATTTTTTTCAATTTTCTACTGTCCCGTAACATAAACCTCACAAATAAAGTTAAAATCTTATAAGATATAGTTATATGCCGTCAGTGTTTGATTTTGCAATGATTTCACTGTTTGGATGTGTTTTTCTATTTGTGTCTTTTGTTGTGCACATTAAGCAAGTATACGGCTGTTTTCTGATTCTTTTTCAATTTTCTATTGTCCCGTAACATAAACCTCATAAATAAAGTTAACATCTTATAAGATATACTTCTGTAACCTCAGTGTTTGATTTTGCAATGAATTCACTGTTTGGATGTGTTTTTCTAATTTGTGTCTGTTTTTGTGCGCATTCAGCAAGTATACGGCTGTTTTCTGATTCTTTTTCAATTTTCTATTGTCCCGTAACATAAACCTCATAAATAAAGTTAACATCTTATAAGATATACTTCTGTAACCTCAGTGTTTGATTTTGCAATGAATTCACTGTTTGGACGTGTTTTTCTAATTTGTGTCTGTTTTTGTGCGCATTCAGCAAGTATACGGCTGTTTTCTGATTTTTTTCAATTTTCTACTGTCCCGTAACATAAACCTCACAAATAAAGTTAAAATCTTATAAGATATAGTTATATGCCGTCAGTGTTTGATTTTGCAATGATTTCACTGTTTGGATGTGTTTTTCTATTTGTGTCTTTTGTTGTGCACATTAAGCAAGTATACGGCTGTTTTCTGATTCTTTTTCAATTTTCTATTGTCCCGTAACATAAACCTCATAAATAAAGTTAACATCTTATAAGATATACTTCTGTAACCTCAGTGTTTGATTTTGCAATGATTTCACTGTTTGGATGTGTTTTTCTAATTTGTGTCTGTTTTTGTGCGCATTCAGCAAGTATACGGCTGTTTTCTGATTTTTTTCAATTTTCTACTGTCCCGTAACATAAACCTCATAAATAAAGTTAACATCTTATAAGATATACTTCTGTAACCTCAGTGTTTGATTTTGCAATGATTTCACTGTTTGGATGTGTTTTTCTATTTGTGTCTTTTGTTGTGCACATTAAGCAAGTATACGGCTGTTTTCTGATTCTTTTTCAATTTTCTATTGTCCCGTAACATAAACCTCATAAATAAAGTTAACATCTTATAAGATATACTTCTGTAACCTCAGTGTTTGATTTTGCAATGATTTCACTGTTTGGATGTGTTTTTCTATTTGTGTCTGTTTTTGTGCGCATTCAGCAAGTATACGGCTGGTTTCTGATTTTTTTCAATTTTCTACTGTCCCGTAACATAAACCTCACAAATAAAGTTAAAATCTTATAAGATATAGTTATATGCCGTCAGTGTTTGATTTTGCAATGATTTCACTGTTTGGATGTGTTTTTCTATTTGTGTCTTTTGTTGTGCACATTCAGCAAGTATACGGCTGTTTTCTGATTTTTTTCAATTTTCTATTGTCCCGTAACATAAACCTCATAAATAAAGTTAACATCTTATAAGATATACTTCTGTAACCTCAGTGTTTGATTTTGCAATGATTTCACTGTTTGGATGTGTTTTTCTAATTTGTGTCTGTTTTTGTGCGCATTCAGCAAGTATACGGCTGTTTTCTGATTTTTTTCAATTTTCTACTGTCCCGTAACATAAACCTCATAAATAAAGTTAACATCTTATAAGATATACTTCTGTAACCTCAGTGTTTGATTTTGCAATGATTTCACTGTTTGGATGTGTTTTTCTATTTGTGTCTTTTGTTGTGCACATTAAGCAAGTATACGGCTGTTTTCTGATTCTTTTTCAATTTTCTATTGTCCCGTAACATAAACCTCATAAATAAAGTTAACATCTTATAAGATATAGTTATATGCCTTCAGTGTTTGATTTTGCAATGATTTCACTGTTTGGATGTGTTTTTCTATTTGTGTCTGTTTTTGTGCACATTCAGCAAGTATACGGCTGTTTTCTGATTTTTTTCAATTTTCTACTGTCCCATAACATAAACCTCACAAATAAAGTTAAAATCTTATAAGATATTGTTATTTATCCTCAGTGTTTGATTTTGCAATGATTTCACTGTTTGGATGTGTTTTTCTATTTGTGTCTGTTTTTGTGCGCATTCAGCAAGTATACGGCTGTTTTCTGATTTTTTTCAATTTTCTACTGTCCCGTAACATAAACCTCACAAATAAAGTTAAAATCTTATAAGATATAGTTATATGCCTTCAGTGTTTGATTTTGCAATGATTTCACTGTTTGGATGTGTTTTTCTATTTGTGTCTGTTTTTGTGCACATTCAGCAAGTATACGGCTGTTTTCTGATTTTTTTCAATTTTCTACTGTCCCATAACATAAACCTCACAAATAAAGTTAAAATCTTATAAGATATAGTTATTTATCCTCAGTGTTTGATTTTGCAATGATTTCACTGTTTGGATGTGTTTTTCTATTTGTGTCTGTTTTTGTGCGCATTCAGCAAGTATACGGCTGTTTTCTGATTTTTTTCAATTTTCTACTGTCCCATAACATAAACCTCACAAATAAAGTTGACATCTTATAAGATATACTTCTGTAAACTCAGTGTTTGATTTTGCAATGATTTCACTGTTTGGATGTGTTTTTCTATTTGTGTCTGTTTTTGTGCGCATTCAGCAAGTATACGGCTGTTTTCTGATTTTTTTCAATTTTCTACTGTCCCGTAACATAAACCTCACAAATAAAGTTAAAATCTTATAAGATATAGTTATATGCCTTCAGTGTTTGATTTTGCAATGATTTCACTGTTTGGATGTGTTTTTCTATTTGTGTCTGTTTTTGTGCACATTCAGCAAGTATATGGCTGTTTTCTGATTTTTTTCAATTTTCTACTGTTCCATAACATAAACCTCACAAATAAAGTTAACATCTTATAAGATATACTTCTGTAACCTCAGTGTTTGATTTTGCAATGATTTCACTGTTTGGATGTGTTTTTCTATTTGTGTCTGTTTTTGTGCACATTCAGCAAGTATACGGCTGTTTTCTGATTTTTTTCAATTTTCTATTGTCCCGTAACATAAACCTCATAAATAAAGTTAACATCTTATAAGATATAGTTATATGCCTTCAGTGTTTGATTTTGCAATGATTTCACTGTTTGGATGTGTTTTTCTATTTGTGTCTGTTTTTGTGCACATTCAGCAAGTATACGGCTGTTTTCTGATTTTTTTCAATTTTCTACTGTTCCATAACATAAACCTCACAAATAAAGTTAACATCTTATAAGATATACTTCTGTAACCTCAGTGTTTGATTTTGCAATGATTTCACTGTTTGGATGTGTTTTTCTATTTGTGTCTGTTTTTGTGCACATTCAGCAAGTATACGGCTGTTTTCTGATTTTTTTCAATTTTCTACTGTCCCATAACATAAACCTCACAAATAAAGTTAAAATCTTATAAGATATAGTTATATGCCGTCAGTGTTTGATTTTGCAATGATTTCACTGTTTGGATGTGTTTTTCTATTTGTGTCTTTTGTTGTGCACATTAAGCAAGTATACGGCTGTTTTCTGATTCTTTTTCAATTTTCTATTGTCCCGTAACATAAACCTCATAAATAAAGTTAACATCTTATAAGATATACTTCTGTAACCTCAGTGTTTGATTTTGCAATGATTTCACTGTTTGGATGTGTTTTTCTAATTTGTGTCTGTTTTTGTGCACATTCAGCAAGTATACGGCTGTTTTCTGATTTTTTTCAATTTTCTACAGTCCCGTAACATAAACCTCATAAATAAAGTTAACATCTTATAAGATATACTTCTGTAACCTCAGTGTTTGATTTTGCAATGATTTCACTGTTTGGATGTGTTTTTCTATTTGTGTCTTTTGTTGTGCACATTAAGCAAGTATACGGCTGTTTTCTGATTCTTTTTCAATTTTCTATTGTCCCGTAACATAAACCTCATAAATAAAGTTAACATCTTATAAGATATACTTCTGTAACCTCAGTGTTTGATTTTGCAATGATTTCACTGTTTGGATGTGTTTTTCTATTTGTGTCTGTTTTTGTGCGCATTCAGCAAGTGTACGGCTGTTTTCTGATTTTTTTCAATTTTCTATTGTCCCGTAACATAAACCTCATAAATAAAGTTAACATCTTATAAGATATAGTTATATGCCTTCAGTGTTTGATTTTGCAATGATTTCACTGTTTGGATGTGTTTTTCTATTTGTGTCTGTTTTTGTGCACATTCAGCAAGTATACGGCTGTTTTCTGATTTTTTTCAATTTTCTACTGTTCCATAACATAAACCTCACAAATAAAGTTAACATCTTATAAGATATACTTCTGTAACCTCAGTGTTTGATTTTGCAATGATTTCACTGTTTGGATGTGTTTTTCTATTTGTGTCTGTTTTTGTGCACATTCAGCAAGTATACGGCTGTTTTCTGATTTTTTTCAATTTTCTACTGTCCCATAACATAAACCTCACAAATAAAGTTAACATCTTATAAGATATAGTTATATGCCTTCAGTGTTTGATTTTGCAATGATTTCACTGTTTGGATGTGTTTTTCTATTTGTGTCTGTTTTTGTGCACATTCAGCAAGTATACGGCTGTTTTCTGATTTTTTTCAATTTTCTACTGTCCCATAACATAAACCTCACAAATAAAGTTAAAATCTTATAAGATATTGTTATTTATCCTCAGTGTTTGATTTTGCAATGATTTCACTGTTTGGATGTGTTTTTCTATTTGTGTCTGTTTTTGTGCGCATTCAGCAAGTATACGGCTGTTTTCTGATTTTTTTCAATTTTCTACTGTCCCGTAACATAAACCTCACAAATAAAGTTAAAATCTTATAAGATATAGTTATATGCCTTCAGTGTTTGATTTTGCAATGATTTCACTGTTTGGATGTGTTTTTCTATTTGTGTCTGTTTTTGTGCACATTCAGCAAGTATACGGCTGTTTTCTGATTTTTTTCAATTTTCTACTGTCCCATAACATAAACCTCACAAATAAAGTTAAAATCTTATAAGATATAGTTATTTATCCTCAGTGTTTGATTTTGCAATGATTTCACTGTTTGGATGTGTTTTTCTATTTGTGTCTGTTTTTGTGCGCATTCAGCAAGTATACGGCTGTTTTCTGATTTTTTTCAATTTTCTACTGTCCCATAACATAAACCTCACAAATAAAGTTGACATCTTATAAGATATACTTCTGTAAACTCAGTGTTTGATTTTGCAATGATTTCACTGTTTGGATGTGTTTTTCTATTTGTGTCTGTTTTTGTGCGCATTCAGCAAGTATACGGCTGTTTTCTGATTTTTTTCAATTTTCTACTGTCCCGTAACATAAACCTCACAAATAAAGTTAAAATCTTATAAGATATAGTTATATGCCTTCAGTGTTTGATTTTGCAATGATTTCACTGTTTGGATGTGTTTTTCTATTTGTGTCTGTTTTTGTGCACATTCAGCAAGTATATGGCTGTTTTCTGATTTTTTTCAATTTTCTACTGTTCCATAACATAAACCTCACAAATAAAGTTAACATCTTATAAGATATACTTCTGTAACCTCAGTGTTTGATTTTGCAATGATTTCACTGTTTGGATGTGTTTTTCTATTTGTGTCTGTTTTTGTGCACATTCAGCAAGTATACGGCTGTTTTCTGATTTTTTTCAATTTTCTACTGTCCCGTAACATAAACCTCATAAATAAAGTTAACATCTTATAAGATATACTTCTGTAACCTCAGTGTTTGATTTTGCAATGATTTCACTGTTTGGATGTGTTTTTCTATTTGTGTCTTTTGTTGTGCACATTAAGCAAGTATACGGCTGTTTTCTGATTCTTTTTCAATTTTCTATTGTCCCGTAACATAAACCTCATAAATAAAGTTAACATCTTATAAGATATACTTCTGTAACCTCAGTGTTTGATTTTGCAATGATTTCACTGTTTGGATGTGTTTTTCTATGTGTGTCTGTTTTTGTGCACATTCAGCAAGTATACGGCTGTTTTCTGATTTTTTTCAATTTTCTACTGTCCCATAACATAAACCTCACAAATAAAGTTAACATCTTATAAGATATAGTTATATGCCTTCAGTGTTTGATTTTGCAATGATTTCACTGTTTGGATGTGTTTTTCTATTTGTGTCTGTTTTTGTGCACATTCAGCAAGTATACGGCTGTTTTCTGATTTTTTTCAATTTTCTACTGTCCCATAACATAAACCTCACAAATAAAGTTAAAATCTTATAAGATATAGTTATATGCCTTCAGTGTTTGATTTTGCAATGATTTCACTGTTTGGATGTGTTTTTCTATTTGTGTCTGTTTTTGTGCACATTCAGCAAGTATACGGCTGTTTTCTGATTTTTTTCAATTTTCTACTGTCCCATAACATAAACCTCACAAATAAAGTTAAAATCTTATAAGATATAGTTATTTATCCTCAGTATTTGATTTTGCAATGATTTCACTGTTTGGATGTGTTTTTCTATTTGTGTCTGTTTTTGTGCGCATTCAGCAAGTATACGGCTGTTTTCTGATTTTTTTCAATTTTCTACTGTCCCATAACATAAACCTCACAAATAAAGTTAACATCTTATAAGATATACTTCTGTAACCTCAGTGTTTGATTTTGCAATGATTTCACTGTTTGGATGTGTTTTTCTATGTGTGTCTGTGTTTGTGAACATTCAGCAAGTATACGGCTGTTTTCTGATTTTTTTCAATTTTCTACTGTTCCATAACATAAACCTCACAAATAAAGTTAACATCTTATAAGATATACTTCTGTAACCTCAGTGTTTGATTTTGCAATAATTTCACTGTTTGAATGTGTTTTTCTATTTGTGTCTGTTTTTGTGCACATTCAGCAAGTATACGGCTGTTTTCTGATTTTTTTCAATTTTCTATTGTCCCGTAACATTAACCTCATAAATAAAGTTAAAATCTTATAAGATATAGTTATATGCCGTCAGTGTTTGATTTTGCAATGATTTCGCTGTTTGGATGTGTTTTTCTATTTGTGTCTTTTGTTGTGCACATTAAGCAAGTATACGGCTGTTTTCTGATTCTTTTTCAATTTTCTATTGTCCCATAACATAAACCTCATAAATAAAGTTAACATCTTATAAGATATACTTCTGTTACCTCAGTGTTTGATTTTGCAATGATTTCACTGTTTGGATGTGTTTTTCTAATTTGTGTCTGTTTTTGTGCGCATTCAGCAAGTATACGGCTGTTTTCTGATTTTTTTCAATTTTCTACTGTCCCATAACATAAACCTCACAAATAAAGTTAACATCTTATAAGATATACTTCTGTAACCTCAGTGTTTGATTTTGCAATGATTTCACTGTTTGGATGTGTTTTTCTATGTGTGTCTGTTTTTGTGCACATTCAGCAAGTATACGGCTTGTTTTCTGATTTTTTTCAATTTTCTACTGTCCCGTAACATAAACCTCACAAATAAAGTTAAAATCTTATAAGATATAGTTATATGCCGTCAGTGTTTGATTTTGCAATGATTTCACTGTTTGGATGTGTTTTTCTATTTGTGTCTTTTGTTGTGCACATTAAGCAAGTATACGGCTGTTTTCTGATTCTTTTTCAATTTTCTATTGTCCCGTAACATAAACCTCATAAATAAAGTTAACATCTTATAAGATATACTTCTGTAACCTCAGTGTTTGATTTTGCAATGATTTCACTGTTTGGATGTGTTTTTCTATTTGTGTCTGTTTTTGTGCACATTCAGCAAGTATACGGCTGTTTTCTGATTTTTTTGAATTTTCTACTGTCCCACAACATAAACCTCACAAATAAAGTTAACATCTATAAGATATAGTTATATGCCGTCAGTGTTTGATTTTGCAATGATTTCACTGTTTGGATGTGTTTTTCTATTTGTGTCTTTTGTTGTGCACATTCAGCAAGTATACGGCTGTTTTCTGATTTTTTTCAATTTTCTACTGTTCCATAACATAAACCTCACAAATAAAGTTAACATCTTATAAGATATAGTTATATGCCTTCAGTGTTTGATTTTGCAATGATTTCACTGTTTGGATGTGTTTTTCTATTTGTGTCTGTTTTTGTGCACATTCAGCAAGTATACGGCTGTTTTCTGATTTTTTTCAATTTTCTACTGTTCCATAACATAAACCTCACAAATAAAGTTAACATCTTATAAGATATACTTCTGTAACCTCAGTGTTTGATTTTGCAATGATTTCACTGTTTGGATGTGTTTTTCTATGTGTGTCTGTTTTTGTGCACATTCAGCAAGTATACGGCTGTTTTCTGATTTTTTTCAATTTTCTACTGTCCCATAACATAAACCTCACAAATAAAGTAAACATCTTATAAGATATACTTCTGTAACCTCAGTGTTTGATTTTGCAATGATTTCACTGTTTGGATGTGTTTTTCTATTTGTGTCTTTTGTTGTGCACATTCAGCAAGTATACGGCTGTTTTCTGATTTTTTTCAATTTTCTACTGTCCCATAACATAAACCTCACAAATGAAGTTAAAATCTTATAAGATATAGTTATATGCCTTCAGTGTTTGATTTTGCAATGATTTCACTGTTTGGATGTGTTTTTCTATTTGTGTCTGTTTTTGTGCACATTCAGCAAGTATACGGCTGTTTTCTGATTTTTTTCAATTTTCTATTGTCCCGTAACATAAACCTCATAAATAAAGTTAACATCTTATAAGATATACTTCTGTAACCTCAGTGTTTGATTTTGCAATGATTTCACTGTTTGGATGTGTTTTTCTATTTGTGTCTGTTTTTGTGCACATTCAGCAAGTATACGGCTGTTTTCTGATTTTTTTCAATTTTCTACTGTCCCGTAACATAAACCTCACAAATAAAGTTAAAATCTTATAAGATATAGTTATATGCCGTCAGTGTTTGATTTTGCAATGATTTCACTGTTTGGATGTGTTTTTCTATTTGTGTCTTTTGTTGTGCACATTCAGCAAGTATACGGCTGTTTTCTGATTTTTTTCAATTTTCTATTGTCCCGTAACATAAACCTCATAAATAAAGTTAACATCTTATAAGATATAGTTATATGCCTTCAGTGTTTGATTTTGCAATGATTTCACTGTTTGGATGTGTTTTTCTATTTGTGTCTGTTTTTGTGCACATTCAGCAAGTATACGGCTGTTTTCTGATTTTTTTCAATTTTCTACTGTTCCATAACATAAACCTCACAAATAAAGTTAACATCTTATAAGATATACTTCTGTAACCTCAGTGTTTGATTTTGCAATGATTTCACTGTTTGGATGTGTTTTTCTATTTGTGTCTGTTTTTGTGCACATTCAGCAAGTATACGGCTGTTTTCTGATTTTTTTAAATTTTCTACTGTCCCATAACATAAACCTCACAAATAAAGTTAACATCTTTTAAGATATAGTTATATGCCTTCAGTGTTTGATTTTGCAATGATTTCACTGTTTGGATGTGTTTTTCTATTTGTGTCTTTTGTTGTGCACATTCAGCAAGTATACGGCTGTTTTCTGATTTTTTTCAATTTTCTACTGTCCCATAACATAAACCTCACAAATAAAGTAAACATCTTATAAGATATACTTCTGTAACCTCAGTGTTTGATTTTGCAATGATTTCACTGTTTGGATGTGTTTTTCTATTTGTGTCTGTTTTTGTGCACATTCAGCAAGTATACGGCTGTCTTCTGATTTTTTTCAATTTTCTACTGTCCCATAACATAAACCTCACAAATAAAGTAAACATCTTATAAGATATACTTCTGTAACCTCAGTGTTTGATTTTGCAATGATTTCACTGTTTGGATGTGTTTTTCTATTTGTGTCTGTTTTTGTGCACATTCAGCAAGTATACGGCTGTTTTCTGATTTTTTTCAATTTTCTACTGTCCCATAACATAAACCTCACAAATAAAGTTAACATCTTATAAGATATAGTTATATGCCTTCAGTGTTTGATTTTGCAATGATTTCACTCTTTGGATGTGTTTTTCTATTTGTGTCTGTTTTTGTGCACATTCAGCAAGTATACGGCTGTTTTCTGATTTTTTTCAATTTTCTACTGTTCCATAACATAAACCTCACAAATAAAGTTAACATCTCATAAGATATACTTCTGTAACCTCAGTGTTTGATTTTGCAATGATTTCACTGTTTGGATGTGTTTTTCTATGTTTGTCTGTTTTTGTGCGCATTCAGCAAGTATACGGCTGTTTTCTGATTTTTTTCAATTTTCTACTGTCCCGTAACATAAACCTCACAAATAAAGTTAAAATCTTATAAGATATAGTTATATGCCTTCAGTGTTTGATTTTGCAATGATTTCACTGTTTGGATGTGTTTTTCTATTTGTGTCTGTTTTTGTGCACATTCAGCAAGTATACGGCTGTTTTCTGATTTTTTTCAATTTTCTACTGTTCCATAACATAAACCTCACAAATAAAGTTAACATCTCATAAGATATACTTCTGTAACCTCAGTGTTTGATTTTGCAATGATTTCACTGTTTGGATGTGTTTTTCTATGTGTGTCTGTGTTTGTGCACATTCAGCAAGTATACGGCTGTTTTCTGATTTTTTTCAATTTTCTACTGTCCCATAACATAAACCTCACAAATAAAGTTAACATCTTATAAGATATAGTTATATGCCTTCAGTGTTTGATTTTGCAATGATTTCACTGTTTGGATGTGTTTTTCTATTTGTGTCTGTTTTTGTGCACATTCAGCAAGTATACGGCTGTTTTCTGATTTTTTTCAATTTTCTACTGTTCCATAACATAAACCTCACAAATAAAGTTAACATCTTATAAGATATACTTCTGTAACCTCAGTGTTTGATTTTGCAATGATTTCACTGTTTGGATGTGTTTTTCTATTTGTGTCTGTTTTTGTGCACATTCAGCAAGTATACGGCTGTTTTCTGATTTTTTTAAATTTTCTACTGTCCCATAACATAAACCTCACAAATAAAGTTAACATCTTTTAAGATATAGTTATATGCCTTCAGTGTTTGATTTTGCAATGATTTCACTGTTTGGATGTGTTTTTCTATTTGTGTCTTTTGTTGTGCACATTCAGCAAGTATACGGCTGTTTTCTGATTTTTTTCAATTTTCTACTGTCCCATAACATAAACCTCACAAATAAAGTAAACATCTTATAAGATATACTTCTGTAACCTCAGTGTTTGATTTTGCAATGATTTCACTGTTTGCATGTGGATTTCTATTTGTGTCTGTTTTTGTGCACATTCAGCAAGTATACGGCTGTTTTCTGATTTTTTTCAATTTTCTACTGTCCCATAACATAAACCTCACAAATAAAGTTAACATCTTATAAGATATACTTCTGTAACCTCAGTGTTTGATTTTGCAATGATTTCACTGTTTGGATGTGTTTTTCTATTTGTGTCTGTTTTTGTGCACATTCAGCAAGTATACGGCTGTCTTCTGATTTTTTTCAATTTTCTACTGTCCCATAACATAAACCTCACAAATAAAGTAAACATCTTATAAGATATACTTCTGTAACCTCAGTGTTTGATTTTGCAATGATTTCACTGTTTGGATGTGTTTTTCTATTTGTGTCTGTTTTTGTGCACATTCAGCAAGTATACGGCTGTTTTCTGATTTTTTTCAATTTTCTACTGTCCCATAACATAAACCTCACAAATAAAGTTAACATCTTATAAGATATAGTTATATGCCTTCAGTGTTTGATTTTGCAATGATTTCACTGTTTGGATGTGTTTTTCTATTTGTGTCTGTTTTTGTGCACATTCAGCAAGTATACGGCTGTTTTCTGATTTTTTTCAATTTTCTACTGTTCCATAACATAAACCTCACAAATAAAGTTAACATCTCATAAGATATACTTCTGTAACCTCAGTGTTTGATTTTGCAATGATTTCACTGTTTGGATGTGTTTTTCTATGTGTGTCTGTTTTTGTGCGCATTCAGCAAGTATACGGCTGTTTTCTGATTTTTTTCAATTTTCTACTGTCCCGTAACATAAACCTCACAAATAAAGTTAAAATCTTATAAGATATAGTTATATGCCTTCAGTGTTTGATTTTGCAATGATTTCACTGTTTGGATGTGTTTTTCTATTTGTGTCTGTTTTTGTGCACATTCAGCAAGTATACGGCTGTTTTCTGATTTTTTTCAATTTTCTACTGTTCCATAACATAAACCTCACAAATAAAGTTAACATCTCATAAGATATACTTCTGTAACCTCAGTGTTTGATTTTGCAATGATTTCACTGTTTGGATGTGTTTTTCTATTTGTGTCTGTTTTTGTGCACGTTCAGCAAGTATACGGCTGTTTTCTGATTTTTTTCAATTTTCTACTGTCCCATAACATAAACCTCACAAATAAAGTTAAAATCTTATAAGATATAGTTATATGCCTTCAGTGTTTGATTTTGCAATGATTTCACTGTTTGGATGTGTTTTTCTATTTGTGTCTTTTGTTGTGCACATTCAGCAAGTATACGGCTGTTTTCTGATTTTTTTCAATTTTCTACTGTCCCATAACATAAACCTCACAAATAAAGTTAACATCTTATAAGATATAGTTATATGCCTTCAGTGTTTGATTTTGCAATGATTTCACTGTTTGGATGTGTTTTTCTATTTGTGTCTGTTTTTGTGCACATTCAGCAAGTATACGGCTGTTTTATGATTTTTTTCAATTTTCTACTGTTCCATAACATAAACCTCACAAATAAAGTTAACATCTTATAAGATATACTTCTGTAACCTCAGTGTTTGATTTTGCAATGATTTCACTGTTTGGATGTGTTTTTCTATTTGTGTCTGTTTTTGTGCACATTCAGCAAGTATACGGCTGTTTTCTGATTTTTTTCAATTTTCTACTGTCATATAACATAAACCTCACAAATAAAGTTAACATCTTATAAGATATACTTCTGTAACCTCAGTGTTTGATTTTGCAATGATTTCACTGTTTGGATGTGTTTTTCTATTTGTGTCTTTTGTTGTGCACATTCAGCAAGTATACGGCTGTTTTCTGATTTTTTTCAATTTTCTATTGTCCCGTAACATAAACCTCATAAATAAAGTTAAAATATTTTAAGATATAGTTATATGCCTTCAGTGTTTGATTTTGCAATGATTTCACTGTTTGGATGTGTTTTTCTATTTGTGTCTGTTTTTGTGCACATTCAGCAAGTATACGGCTGTTTTCTGATTTTTTTCAATTTTCTACTGTCCCATAACATAAACCTCACAAATAAAGTTAACATCTTATAAGATATACTTCTGTAACCTCAGTGTTTGATTTTGCAATGATTTCAATGTTTGGATGTGTTTTTCTATTTGTGTCTGTTTTTGTGCACATTCAGCAAGTATACGGCTGTTTTCTGATTTTTTTCAATTTTCTACTGTCCCATAACATAAACCTCACAAATAAAGTTAAAATCTTATAAGATATAGTTATATGCCTTCAGTGTTTGATTTTGCAATGATTTCACTGTTTGGATGTGTTTTTCTATTTGTGTCTTTTGTTGTGCACATTCAGCAAGTATACGGCTGTTTTCTGATTTTTTTCAATTTTCTACTGTCCCATAACATAAACCTCACAAATAAAGTCAACATCTTATAAGATATACTTCTGTAACCTCAGTGTTTGATTTTGCAATGATTTCACTGTTTGGATGTGTTTTTCTATTTGTGTCTGTTTTTGTGCACATTCAGCAAGTATACGGCTGTTTTCTGATTTTTTTCAATTTTCTACTGTCCCATAACATAAACCTCACAAATAAAGTTAACATCTTATAAGATATAGTTATATGCCTTCAGTGTTTGATTTTGCAATGATTTCACTGTTTGGATGTGTTTTTCTATTTGTGTCTGTTTTTGTGCACGTTCAGCAAGTATACGGCTGTTTTCTGATTTTTTTCAATTTTCTACTGTCCCGTAACATTAACCTCACAAATAAAGTTAAAATCTTTTAAGATATAGTTATATGCCTTCAGTGTTTGATTTTGCAATGATTTCACTGTTTGGATGTGTTTTTCTATTTGTGTCTGTTTTTGTGCACATTCAGCAAGTATACGGCTGTTTTCTGATTTTTTTAAATTTTCTACTGTCCCATAACATAAACCTCACAAATAAAGTTAACATCTTATAAGATATAGTTATATGCCTTCAGTGTTTGATTTTGCAATGATTTCACTGTTTGGATGTGTTTTTCTATTTGTGTCTGTTTTTGTGCACATTCAGCAAGTATACGGCTGTTTTCTGATTTTTTTCAATTTTCTACTGTCCCATAACATAAACCTCACAAATAAAGTTAACATCTTATAAGATATACTTCTGTAACCTCAGTGTTTGATTTTGCAATGATTTCACTGTTTGGATGTGTTTTTCTATTTGTGTCTTTTGTTGTGCACATTCAGCAAGTATACGGCTGTTTTCTGATTTTTTTCAATTTTCTATTGTCCCGTAACATAAACCTCATAAATAAAGTTAACATCTTATAAGATATACTTATATGCCTTCAGTGTTTGATTTTGCAATGATTTCACTGTTTGGATGTGTTTTTCTATTTGTGTCTGTTTTTGTGCACATTCAGCAAGTATACGGCTGTTTTCTGATTTTTTTCAATTTTCTACTGTCGCATAACATAAACCTCACAAATAAAGTTAACATCTTATAAGATATACTTCTGTAACCTCAGTGTTTGATTTTGCAATGATTTCACTGTTTGGATGTGTTTTTCTATTTGTGTCTGTTTTTGTGCACGTTCAGCAAGTATACGGCTGTTTTCTGATTTTTTTCAATTTTCTACTGTCCCATAACATAAACCTCACAAATAAAGTTAACATCTTATAACATATACTTCTGTAACCTCAGTGTTTGATTTTGCAATGATTTCACTGTTTGGATGTGTTTTTCTATTTGTGTCTGTTTTTGTGCACATTCAGCAAGTATACGGCTGTTTTCTGATTTTTTTCAATTTTCTACTGTCCCATAACATAAACCTCACAAATAAAGTTAAAATCTTATAAGATATAGTTATATGCCTTCAGTGTTTGATTTTGCAATGATTTCACTGTTTGGATGTGTTTTTCTATTTGTGTCTTTTGTTGTGCACATTCAGCAAGTATACGGCTGTTTTCTGATTTTTTTCAATTTTCTACTGTCCCATAACATAAACCTCACAAATAAAGTCAACATCTTATAAGATATACTTCTGTAACCTCAGTGTTTGATTTTGCAATGATTTCACTGTTTGGATGTGTTTTTCTATTTGTGTCTGTTTTTGTGCACATTCAGCAAGTATACGGCTGTTTTCTGATTTTTTTCAATTTTCTACTGTCCCATAACATAAACCTCACAAATAAAGTTAACATCTTATAAGATATACTTCTGTAACCTCAGTGTTTGATTTTGCAATGATTTCACTGTTTGGATGTGTTTTTCTATTTGTGTCTGTTTTTGTGCACATTCAGCAAGTATATGGCTGTTTTCTGATTTTTTTCAATTTTCTACTGTCGCATAACATAAACCTCACAAATAAAGTTAACATCTTATAAGATATATTTATATGCCTTCAGTGTTTGATTTTGCAATGATTTCACTGTTTGGATGTGTTTTTCTATTTGTGTCTGTTTTTGTGCACATTCAGCAAGTATACGGCTGTTTTCTGATTTTTTTCAATTTTCTACTGTCCCATAACATAAACCTCACAAATAAAGTTAAAATCTTATAAGATATAGTTATATGCCTTCAGTGTTTGAATTTGCAATGATTTCACTGTTTGGATGTGTTTTTCTATTTGTGTCTTTTGTTGTGCACATTCAGCAAGTATACGGCTGTTTTCTGATTTTTTTCAATTTTCTACTGTCCCATAACATAAACCTCACAAATAAAGTCAACATCTTATAAGATATACTTCTGTAACCTCAGTGTTTGATTTTGCAATGATTTCACTGTTTGGATGTGTTTTTCTATTTGTGTCTGTTTTTGTGCACATTCAGCAAGTATACGGCTGTTTTCTGATTTTTTTCAATTTTCTACTGTTCCATAACATAAACCTCACAAATAAAGTTAACATCTTATAAGATATACTTCTGTAACCTCAGTGTTTGATTTTGCAATGATTTCACTATTTGGATGTGTTTTTCTATTTGTGTCTGTTTTTGTGCGCATTCAGCAAGTATACGGCTGTTTTCTGATTTTTTTCAATTTTCTACTGTCCCATAACATAAACCTCACAAATAAAGTTAACATCTTATAAGATATACTTCTGTAACCTCAGTGTTTGATTTTGCAATGATTTCACTGTTTGGATGTGTTTTTCTATTTGTGTCTTTTGTTGTGCACATTCAGCAAGTATACGGCTGTTTTCTGATTTTTTTCAATTTTCTATTGTCCCGTAACATAAACCTCATAAATAAAGTTAAAATCTTTTAAGATATAGTTATATGCCTTCAGTGTTTGATTTTGCAATGATTTCACTGTTTGGATGTGTTTTTCTATTTGTGTCTGTTTTTGTGCACATTCAGCAAGTATACGGCTGTTTTCTGATTTTTTTCAATTTTCTACTGTCCCATAACATAAACCTCACAAATAAAGTTAACATCTTATAAGATATACTTCTGTAACCTCAGTGTTTGATTTTGCAATGATTTCACTGTTTGGATGTGTTTTTCTATTTGTGTCTGTTTTTGTGCACATTCAGCAAGTATACGGCTGTTTTCTGATTTTTTTCAATTTTCTACTGTCCCATAACATAAACCTCACAAATAAAGTTAAAATCTTATAAGATATAATTATATGCCTTCAGTGTTTGATTTTGCAATGATTTCCCTGTTTGGATGTGTTTTTCTATTTGTGTCTGTTTTTGTGCACATTCAGCAAGTATACGGCTGTTTTCTGATTCTTTTCAATTTTCTACTGTCCCATAACATAAACCTCACAAATAAAGTTAAAATCTTATAAGATATAGTTATTTATCCTCAGTGTTTGATTTTGCAATGATTTCACTGTTTGGATGTGTTTTTCTATTTGTGTCTGTTTTTGTGCGCATTCAGCAAGTATACGGCTGTTTTCTGATTTTTTTCAATTTTCTACTGTTCCATAACATAAACCTCACATATAAAGTTAAAATCTTATACGATATAGTTATATGCCTTCAGTGTTTGATTTTGCAATGATTTCACTGTTTGGATGTGTTTTTCTATTTGTGTCTTTTGTTGTGCACATTCAGCAAGTATACGGCTGTTTTCTGATTTTTTTCAATTTTCTATTGTCCCGTAACATAAACCTCATAAATAAAGTTAACATCTTATAAGATATACTTCTGTAACCTCAGTGTTTGATTTTGCAATGATTTCACTGTTTGGATGTGTTTTTCTATTTGTGTCTTTTGTTGTGCAAATTCAGCAAGTATACGGCTGTTTTCTGATTTTTTTCAATTTTCTATTGTCCCGTAACATAAACCTCATAAATAAAATTAACATCTTATAAGATATAGTTATATGCCTTCAGTTTTTGATTTTGCAATGATTTCACTGTTTGGATGTGTTTTTCTATTTGTGTCTGTTTTTGTGCACGTTAAGCAAGTATACGGCTGTTTTCTGATTTTTTTCAATTTTCTACTGTCGCATAACATAAACCTCACAAATAAAGTTAACATCTTATAAGATATAGTTATATGCCTTCAGTGTTTGATTTTGCAATGATTTCACTGTTTGGATGTGTTTTTCTATTTGTGTCTTTTGTTGTGCACATTCAGCAAGTATACGGCTGTTTTCTGATTTCTTTCAATTTTCTATTGTCCCGTAACATAAACCTCATAAATAAAGTTAACATCTTATAAGATATAGTTATATGCCTTCAGTGTTTGATTTTGCAATGATTTCACTGTTTGGATGTGTTTTTCTATTTTTGTCTGTTTTTGTGCACATTCAGCAAGTATACGGCTGTTTTCTGATTTTTTTCAATTTTCTACTGTCCCATAACATAAACCTCACAAATAAAGTTAACATCTTATAAGATATACTTCTGTAACCTCAGTGTTTGATTTTGCAATGATTTCACTGTTTGGATGTGTTTTTCTATTTGTGTCTGTTTTTGTGCGCATTCAGCAAGTATACGGCTGTTTTCTGATTTTTTTCAATTTTCTACTGTCCCATAACATAAACCTCACAAATAATGTTAAAATCTTATAAGATATAATTATATGCCTTCAGTGTTTGATTTTGCAATGATTTCCCTGTTTGGATGTGTTTTTCTATTTGTGTCTGTTTTTGTGCACATTCAGCAAGTATACGGCTGTTTTCTGATTCTTTTCAATTTTCTACTGTCCCATAACATAAACCTCACAAATAAAGTTTAAATCTTATAAGATATAGTTATTTATCCTCAGTGTTTGATTTTGCAATGATTTCACTGTTTGGATGTGTTTTTCTATTTGTGTCCGTTTTTGTGCGCATTCAGCAAGTATACGGCTGTTTTCTGATTTTTTTCAATTTTCTACTGTTCCATAACATAAACCTCACATATAAAGTTAAAATCTTATACGATATAGTTACATGCCTTCAGTGTTTGATTTTGCAATGATTTCACTGTTTGGATGTGTTTTTCTATTTGTGTCTTTTGTTGTGCACATTCAGCAAGTATACGGCTGTTTTCTGATTTTTTTCAATTTTCTATTGTCCCGTAACATAAACCTCATAAATAAAGTTAACATCTTATAAGATATACTTCTGTAACCTCAGTGTTTGATTTTGCAATGATTTCACTGTTTGGATGTGTTTTTCTATTTGTGTCTTTTGTTGTGCAAATTCAGCAAGTATACGGCTGTTTTCTGATTTTTTTCAATTTTCTATTGTCCCGTAACATAAACCTCATAAATAAAATTAACATCTTATAAGATATAGTTATATGCCTTCAGTGTTTGATTTTGCAATGATTTCACTGTTTGGATGTGTTTTTCTATTTGTGTCTGTTTTTGTGCACGTTAAGCAAGTATACGGCTGTTTTCTGATTTCTTTCAATTTTCTATTGTCCCGTAACATAAACCTCATAAATAAAGTTAACATCTTATAAGATATAGTTATATGCCTTCAGTGTTTGATTTTGCAATGATTTCACTGTTTGGATGTGTTTTTCTATTTGTGTCTGTTTTTGTGCACATTCAGCAAGTATACGGCTGTTTTCTGATTTTTTTCAATTTTCTACTGTTCCATAACATAAACCTCACAAATAAAGTTAATATCTTATAAGATATAGTTATTTATCCTCAGTGTTTGATTTTGCAATGATTTCACTGTTTGGATGTGTTTTTCTATTTGTGTCTGTTTTTGTGCGCATTCAGCAAGTATACGGCTGTTTTCTGATTTTTTTCAATTTTCTACTGTCCCATAACATAAACCTCACAAATAAAGTTAAAATCTTATAAGATATAATTATATGCCTTCAGTGTTTGATTTTGCAATGATTTCACTGTTTGGATGTGTTTTTCTATTTGTGTCTTTTGTTGTGCACATTCAGCAAGTATACAGCTGTTTTCTGATTTTTTTCAATTTTCTATTGTCCCGTAACATAAACCTCATAAATAAATTTAACATCTTATAAGATATAGTTATATGCCTTCAGTGTTCGATTTTGCTATGATTTCACTGTTTGGATGTGTTTTTCTATTTGTGTCTTTTGTTGTGCACATTCAGCAAGTATACGGCTGTTTTCTGATTTTTTTCAATTTTCTACTGTCCCATAAAATAAACCTCACAAATAAAGTTAAAATCTTATAAGATATAGTTATTTATCCTCAGTGTTTGATTTTGCAATGATTTCACTGTTTGGATGTGTTTTTCTATTTGTGTCTGTTTTTGTGCGCATTCAGCAAGTATACGGCTGTTTTCTGATTTTTTTCAATTTTCTACTGTTCCATAACATAAACCTCACAAATAAAGTTAAAATCTTATAAGATATAGTTATTTATCCTCAGTGTTTGATTTTGCAATGATTTCACTGTTTGGATGTGTTTTTCTATTTGTGTCTGTTTTTGTGCGCATTCAGCAAGTATACGGCTGTTTTCTGATTTTTTTCAATTTTCTATTGTCCCATAACATAAACCTCACAAATAAAGTTAAAATCTTATAAGATATAGTTATATGCCTTCAGTGTTTGATTTTGCAATGATTTCACTGTTTGGATGTGTTTTTCTATTTGTGTCTTTTGTTGTGCACATTCAGCAAGTATACGGCTGTTTTCTGATTTTTTTCAATTTTCTACTGTCCCATAACATAAACCTCACAAATAAAGTTAAAATCTTATAAGATATAATTATATGCCTTCAGTGTTTGATTTTGCAATGATTTCCCTGTTTGGATGTGTTTTTCTATTTGTGTCTGTTTTTGTGCACATTCAGCAAGTATACGGCTGTTTTCTGATTATTTTCAATTTTCTACTGTCCCATAACATAAACCTCACAAATAAAGTTAAAATCTTATAAGATATAGTTATTTATCCTCAGTGTTTGATTTTGCAATGATTTCACTGTTTGGATGTGTTTTTCTATTTGTGTCTTTTGTTGTGCAAATTCAGCAAGTATACGGCTGTTTTCTGATTTTTTTCAATTTTCTACTGTCGCATAACATAAACCTCACAAATAAAGTTAACATCTTATAAGATATAGTTATATGCCTTCAGTGTTTGATTTTGCAATGATTTCACTGTTTGGATGTGTTTTTCTATTATGTCTTTTGTTGTGCACATTCAGCAAGTATACGGCTGTTTTCTGATTTTTTTCAATTTTCTACTGTTCCATAACATAAACCTCACATATAAAGTTAAAATCTTATACGATATAGTTACATGCCTTCAGTGTTTGATTTTGCAATGATTTCACTGTTTGGATGTGTTTTTCTATTTGTGTCTTTTGTTGTGCACATTCAGCAAGTATACGGCTGTTTTCTGATTTTTTTCAATTTTCTATTGTCCCGTAACATAAACCTCATAAATAAAGTTAACATCTTATAAGATATACTTCTGTAACCTCAGTGTTTGATTTTGCAATGATTTCACTGTTTGGATGTGTTTTTCTATTTGTGTCTTTTGTTGTGCAAATTCAGCAAGTATACGGCTGTTTTCTGATTTTTTTCAATTTTCTATTGTCCCGTAACATAAACCTCATAAATAAAATTAACATCTTATAAGATATAGTTATATGCCTTCAGTGTTTGATTTTGCAATGATTTCACTGTTTGGATGTGTTTTTCTATTTGTGTCTGTTTTTGTGCACGTTAAGCAAGTATACGGCTGTTTTCTGATTTCTTTCAATTTTCTATTGTCCCGTAACATAAACCTCATAAATAAAGTTAACATCTTATAAGATATAGTTATATGCCTTCAGTGTTTGATTTTGCAATGATTTCACTGTTTGGATGTGTTTTTCTATTTGTGTCTGTTTTTGTGCACATTCAGCAAGTATACGGCTGTTTTCTGATTTTTTTCAATTTTCTACTGTTCCATAACATAAACCTCACAAATAAAGTTAATATCTTATAAGATATAGTTATTTATCCTCAGTGTTTGATTTTGCAATGATTTCACTGTTTGGATGTGTTTTTCTATTTGTGTCTGTTTTTGTGCGCATTCAGCAAGTATACGGCTGTTTTCTGATTTTTTTCAATTTTCTACTGTCCCATAACATAAACCTCACAAATAAAGTTAAAATCTTATAAGATATAATTATATGCCTTCAGTGTTTGATTTTGCAATGATTTCACTGTTTGGATGTGTTTTTCTATTTGTGTCTTTTGTTGTGCACATTCAGCAAGTATACAGCTGTTTTCTGATTTTTTTCAATTTTCTATTGTCCCGTAACATAAACCTCATAAATAAATTTAACATCTTATAAGATATAGTTATATGCCTTCAGTGTTCGATTTTGCTATGATTTCACTGTTTGGATGTGTTTTTCTATTTGTGTCTTTTGTTGTGCACATTCAGCAAGTATACGGCTGTTTTCTGATTTTTTTCAATTTTCTACTGTCCCATAAAATAAACCTCACAAATAAAGTTAAAATCTTATAAGATATAGTTATTTATCCTCAGTGTTTGATTTTGCAATGATTTCACTGTTTGGATGTGTTTTTCTATTTGTGTCTGTTTTTGTGCGCATTCAGCAAGTATACGGCTGTTTTCTGATTTTTTTCAATTTTCTACTGTTCCATAACATAAACCTCACAAATAAAGTTAAAATCTTATAAGATATAGTTATTTATCCTCAGTGTTTGATTTTGCAATGATTTCACTGTTTGGATGTGTTTTTCTATTTGTGTCTGTTTTTGTGCGCATTCAGCAAGTATACGGCTGTTTTCTGATTTTTTTCAATTTTCTATTGTCCCATAACATAAACCTCACAAATAAAGTTAAAATCTTATAAGATATAGTTATATGCCTTCAGTGTTTGATTTTGCAATGATTTCACTGTTTGGATGTGTTTTTCTATTTGTGTCTTTTGTTGTGCACATTCAGCAAGTATACGGCTGTTTTCTGATTTTTTTCAATTTTCTACTGTCCCATAACATAAACCTCACAAATAAAGTTAAAATCTTATAAGATATAATTATATGCCTTCAGTGTTTGATTTTGCAATGATTTCCCTGTTTGGATGTGTTTTTCTATTTGTGTCTGTTTTTGTGCACATTCAGCAAGTATACGGCTGTTTTCTGATTATTTTCAATTTTCTACTGTCCCATAACATAAACCTCACAAATAAAGTTAAAATCTTATAAGATATAGTTATTTATCCTCAGTGTTTGATTTTGCAATGATTTCACTGTTTGGATGTGTTTTTCTATTTGTGTCTTTTGTTGTGCAAATTCAGCAAGTATACGGCTGTTTTCTGATTTTTTTCAATTTTCTACTGTCGCATAACATAAACCTCACAAATAAAGTTAACATCTTATAAGATATAGTTATATGCCTTCAGTGTTTGATTTTGCAATGATTTCACTGTTTGGATGTGTTTTTCTATTATGTCTTTTGTTGTGCACATTCAGCAAGTATACGGCTGTTTTCTGATTTTTTTCAATTTTCTACTGTCCCATAACATAAACCTCACAAATAAAGTTAAAATCTTATAAGATATAATTATATGCCTTCAGTGTTTGATTTTGCAATGATTTCACTGTTTGGATGTGTTTTTCTATTTGTGTCTGTTTTTGTGCACATTCAGCAAGTATACGGCTGTTTTCTGATTTTTTTCAATTTTCTACTGTTCCATAACATAAACCTCACAAATAAAGTTAATATCTTATAAGATATAGTTATTTATCCTCAGTGTTTGATTTTGCAATGATTTCACTGTTTGGATGTGTTTTTCTATTTGTGTCTGTTTTTGTGCGCATTCAGCAAGTATACGGCTGTTTTCTGATTTTTTTCAATTTTCTACTGTTCCATAACATAAACCTCACAAATAAAGTTAAAATCTTATAAGATATAGTTATTTATCCTCAGTGTTTGATTTTGCAATGATTTCACTGTTTGGATGTGTTTTTCTATTTGTGTCTGTTTTTGTGCGCATTCAGCAAGTATACAGCTGTTTTCTGATTTTTTTCAATTTTCTACTGTTCCATAACATAAACCTCACAAATAAAGTTAACATCTTATAAGATATAGTTATATGCCTTCAGTGTTTGATTTTGCAATGATTTCACTGTTTGGATGTGTTTTTCTATTTGTGTCTGTTTTTGTGCACATTCAGCAAGTATACGGCTGTTTTCTGATTTTTTTCAATTTTCTACTGTCCCATAACATAAACCTCACAAATAAAGTTAACATCTTATAAGATATACTTCTGTAACCTCAGTGTTTGATTTTGCAATGATTTCACTGTTTGGATGTGTTTTTCTATTTGTGTCTTTTGTTGTGCACATTCAGCAAGTATACGGCTGTTTTCTGATTTTTTTCAATTTTCTACTGTCGCATAACATAAACCTCACAAATAAAGTTAACATCTTATAAGATATAGTTATATGCCTTCAGTGTTTGATTTTGCAATGATTTCACTGTTTGGATGTGTTTTTCTATTTTTGTCTGTTTTTGTGCACATTCAGCAAGTATACGGCTGTTTTCTGATTTTTTTCAATTTTCTACTGTCCCATAACATAAACCTCACAAATAAAGTTAACATCTTATAAGATATACTTCTGTAACCTCAGTGTTTGATTTTGCAATGATTTCACTGTTTGGATGTGTTTTTCTATTTGTGTCTTTTGTTGTGCACATTCAGCAAGTATACAGCTGTTTTCTGATTTTTTTCAATTTTCTATTGTCCCGTAACATAAACCTCATAAATAAAGTTAACATCTTATAAGATATAGTTATATGCCTTCAGTGTTCGATTTTGCAATGATTTCACTGTTTGGATGTGTTTTTCTATTTGTGTCTTTTGTTGTGCACATTCAGCAAGTATACGGCTGTTTTCTGATTTTTTTCAATTTTCTACTGTCCCATAAAATAAACCTCACAAATAAAGTTAAAATCTTATAAGATATAGTTATTTATCCTCAGTGTTTGATTTTGCAATGATTTCACTGTTTGGATGTGTTTTTCTATTTGTGTCTGTTTTTGTGCGCATTCAGCAAGTATACGGCTGTTTTCTGATTTTTTTCAATTTTCTACTGTTCCATAACATAAACCTCACAAATAAAGTTAACATCTTATAAGTTATACTTCTGTAACCTCAGTGTTTGATTTTGCAATGATTTCACTGTTTGGATGTGTTTTTCTATTTGTGTCTGTTTTTGTGCACATTCAGCAAGTGTAAGGCTGTTTTCTGATTTTTTTCAATTTTCTACTGTCCCATAACATAAACCTCACAATTAAGTTAAAATCTTATAAGATATAGTTATATGCCGTCAATGTTTGATTTTGCAATGATTTCACTGTTTGGATGTGTTTTTCTATTTGTGTCTGTTTTTGTGCGCATTCAGCAAGTATACGGCTGTTTTCTGATTTTTTTCAATTTTCTACTGTCCCGTAACATAAACCTCACAAATAAAGTTAAAATCTTATAAGATATACTTCTGTAACCTCGGTGTTTGATTTTGCAATGATTTCACTGTTTGGATGTGTTTTTCTATTTGTGTCTGTTTTTGTGCACATTCAGCAAGTATACGGCTGTTTTCTGATTTTTTTTTCATTTTTCTACTGTCCCATAACATAAACCTCACAAATAAAGTTAAAATCTTATAAGATATAGTTATTTATCCTCAGTGTTTGATTTTGCAATGATTTCACTGTTTGGATGTGTTTTTCTATTTGTGTCTGTTTTTGTGCGCATTCAGCAAGTATACGGCTGTTTTCTGATTTTTTTCAATTTTCTACTGTTCCATAACATAAACCTCACAAATAAAGTTAACATCTTATAAGATATAGTTATATGCCTTCAGTGTTTGATTTTGCAATGATTTCACTGTTTGGATGTGTTTTTCTATTATGTCTTTTGTTGTGCACATTCAGCAAGTATACGGCTGTTTTCTGATATTTTTCAATTTTCTACTGTCCCATAACATAAACCTGATAAATAAAGTTAACATCTTATAAGATATAGTTATATGCCTTCAGTGTTTGATTTTGCAATGATTTCACTGTTTGGATGTGTTTTTCTATTTGTGTCTTTTGTTGTGCACATTCAGCAAGTATACGGCTGTTTTCTGATTTTTTTCAATTTTCTATTGTCCCGTAACATAAACCTCATAAATAAAGTTAACATCTTATAAGTTATACTTCTGTAACCTCAGTGTTTGATTTTGCAATGATTTCACTGTTTGGATGTGTTTTTCTATTTGTGTCTGTTTTTTTGCACATTCAGCAAGTGTAAGGCTGTTTTCTGATTTTTTTCAATTTTCTACTGTCCCATAACATAAACCTCACAATTAAGTTAAAATCTTATAAGATATAGTTATATGCCGTCAATGTTTGATTTTGCAATGATTTCACTGTTTGGATGTGTTTTTCTATTTGTGTCTGTTTTTGTGCGCATTCAGCAAGTATACGGCTGTTTTCTGATTTTTTTCAATTTTCAACTGTCACATAACATAAACCTCACAAATAAAGTTATAATCTTATAAGATATAGTTATATGCCTTCAATGTTTGATTCTGCAATGATTTCACTGTTTGGATGTGTTTTTCTATTTGTGTCTGTTTTTATGCGTATTCAGCAAGTATACGGCTGTTTTCTGATTTTTTTCAATTTTCTACTGTCCCTTAACATAAACCTCACAAATAAAGTTAAAATCTTATAAGATATAGTTATATGCTGTCAGTGTTTGATTTTGCAATGATTTCACTGTTTGGATGTGTTTTTCTATTTGTGTCTTTTCTTGTGCACATTCAGCAAGTATACGGCTGTTTTCTGATTTTTTTCAATTTTCTACTGTCCCATAACATAAACCTCACAAATAAAGTTAAAATCTTATAAGATATAGTTATTTATCCTCAGTGTTTGATTTTGCAATGATTTCACTGTTTGGATGTGTTTTTCTATTTGTGTCTGTTTTTGTGCGCATTCAGCAAGTATACGGCTGTTTTCTGATTTTTTTCAATTTTCTACTGTTCCATAACATAAACCTCACAAATAAAGTTAACATCTTATAAGATATAGTTATATGCCTTCAGTGTTTGATTTTGCAATGATTTCACTGTTTGGATGTGTTTTTCTATTTGTGTCTGTTTTTGTGCACATTCAGCAAGTATACGGCTGTTTTCTGATTTTTTTCAATTTTCTACTGTCCCATAACATAAACCTCACAAATAAAGTTAACATCTTATAAGATATACTTCTGTAACCTCAGTGTTTGATTTTGCAATGATTTCACTGTTTGGATGTGTTTTTCTATTTGTGTCCTTTGTTGTGCACATTCAGCAAGTATACGGCTGTTTTCTGATTTTTTTCAATTTTCTACTGTCGCATAACATAAACCTCACAAATAAAGTTAACATCTTATAAGATATAGTTATATGCCTTCAGTGTTTGATTTTGCAATGATTTCACTGTTTGGATGTGTTTTTCTATTTGTGTCTTTTGTTGTGCACATTCAGCAAGTATACGGCTGTTTTCTGATTTCTTTCAATTTTCTATTGTCCCGTAACATAAACCTCATAAATAAAGTTAACATCTTATAAGATATAGTTATATGCCTTCAGTGTTTGATTTTGCAATGATTTCACTGTTTGGATGTGTTTTTCTATTTGTGTCTGTTTTTGTGCACATTCAGCAAGTATACGGCTGTTTTCTGATTTTTTTCAATTTTCTACTGTTCCATAACATAAACCTCACAAATAAAGTTAACATCTTATAAGATATACTTCTGTAACCTCAGTGTTTGATTTTGCAATGATTTCACTGTTTGGATGTGTTTTTCTATGTGTGTCTGTGTTTGTGCACATTCAGCAAGTATACGGCTGTTTTCTGATTTTTTTCAATTTTCTACTGTTCCATAACATAAACCTCACAAATAAAGTTAACATCTTATAAGATATACTTCTGTAACCTCAGTGTTTGATTTTGCAATGATTTCACTGTTTGGATGTGTTTTTCTATTTGTGTCTTTTGTTGTGCACATTCAGCAAGTATACGGCTGTTTTCTGATTTTTTTCAATTTTCTACTGTCCCATAACATAAACCTCGCAAATAAAGTTAAAATCTTATAAGATATAGTTATATGCTGTCAGTGTTTGATTTTGCAATGATTTCACTGTTTGGATGTGTTTTTCTATTTGTGTCTTTTCTTGTGCACATTCAGCAAGTATACGGCTGTTTTCTGATTTTTTTCAATTTTCTACTGTCCCATAACATAAACCTCACAAATAAAGTTAAAATCTTATAAGATATACTTCTGTACCCTCAGTGTTTGATTTTGCAATGATTTCACTGTTTGGATGTGTTTTTCTATTTGTGTCTGTTTTTGTGCACATTCAGCAAGTATACGGCTGTTTTCTGATTTTTTTAAATTTTCTACTGTCCCATAACATAAACCTCACAATTAAGTTAAAATCTTATAAGATATAGTTATATGCCGTCAATGTTTGATTATGCAATGATTTCACTGTTTGGATGTGTTTTTCTATTTGTGTCTGTTTTTGTGCGCATTCAGCAAGTATACCGCTGTTTTCTGATTTTTTTCAATTTTCTACTGTTCCATAACATAAACCTCACAAATAAAGTTAAAATCTTATAAGATATAGTTATTTATCCTCAGTGTTTGATTTTGCAATGATTTCACTGTTTGGATGTGTTTTTCTATTTGTGTCTGTTTTTGTGCGCATTCAGCAAGTATACGGCTGTTTTCTGATTTTTTTCAATTTTCTACTGTTCCATAACATAAACCTCACAAATAAAGTTAACATCTTATAAGATATAGTTATATGCCTTCAGTGTTTGATTTTGCAATGATTTCACTGTTTGGATGTGTTTTTCTATTTGTGTCTGTTTTTGTGCACATTCAGCAAGTATACGGCTGTTTTCTGATTTTTTTCAATTTTCTACTGTCCCATAACATAAACCTCACAAATAAAGTTAACATCTTATAAGATATACTTCTGTAACCTCAGTGTTTGATTTTGCAATGATTTCACTGTTTGGATGTGTTTTTCTATTTGTGTCCTTTGTTGTGCACATTCAGCAAGTATACGGCTGTTTTCTGATTTTTTTCAATTTTCTACTGTCGCATAACATAAACCTCACAAATAAAGTTAACATCTTATAAGATATAGTTATATGCCTTCAGTGTTTGATTTTGCAATGATTTCACTGTTTGGATGTGTTTTTCTATTATGTCTTTTGTTGTGCACATTCAGCAAGTATACGGCTGTTTTCTGATTTTTTTCAATTTTCTACTGTCCCATAACATAAACCTCACAAATAAAGTTAACATCTTATAAGATATAGTTATATGCCTTCAGTGTTTGATTTTGCAATGATTTCACTGTTTGGATGTGTTTTTCTATTTGTGTCTGTTTTTGTGCACATTCAGCAAGTATACGGCTGTTTTCTGATTTTTTTCAATTTTCTACTGTCCCATAACATAAACCTCACAAATAAAGTTAACATCTTATAAGATATAGTTATATGCCTTCAGTGTTTGATTTTGCAATGATTTCACTGTTTGGATGTGTTTTTCTATTTGTGTCTGTTTTTGTGCACGTTCAGCAAGTATACGGCTTTTTTCTGATTTTTTTCAATTTTCTACTGTCGCATAACATAAACCTCATAAATAAAGTTAACATCTTATAAGATATAGTTATATGCCTTCAGTGTTTGATTTTGCAATGATTTCACTGTTTGGATGTGTTTTTCTATTTGTGTCTGTTTTTGTGCACATTCAGCAAGTATACGGCTGTTTTCTGATTTTTTTCAATTTTCTACTGTTCCATAACATAAACCTCACAAATAAAGTTAACATCTTATAAGATATACTTCTGTAACCTCAGTGTTTGATTTTGCAATGATTTCACTGTTTGGATGTGTTTTTCTATGTGTGTCTGTGTTTGTGCACATTCAGCAAGTATACGGCTGTTTTCTGATTTTTTTCAATTTTCTACTGTTCCATAACATAAACCTCACAAATAAAGTTAACATCTTATAAGATATACTTCTGTAACCTCAGTGTTTGATTTTGCAATGATTTCACTGTTTGGATGTGTTTTTCTATTTGTGTCTTTTGTTGTGCACATTCAGCAAGTATACGGCTGTTTTCTGATTTTTTTCAATTTTCTACTGTCCCATAACATAAACCTCGCAAATAAAGTTAAAATCTCATAAGATATAGTTATATGCTGTCAGTGTTTGATTTTGCAATGATTTCACTGTTTGGATGTGTTTTTCTATTTGTGTCTTTTGTTGTGCACATTCAGCAAGTATACGGCTGTTTTCTGATTTTTTTCAATTTTCTACTGTCCCATAACATAAACCTCACAAATAAAGTTAAAATCTTATAAGATATACTTCTGTACCCTCAGTGTTTGATTTTGCAATGATTTCACTGTTTGGATGTGTTTTTCTATTTGTGTCTGTTTTTGTGCACATTCAGCAAGTATACGGCTGTTTTCTGATTTTTTTAAATTTTCTACTGTCCCATAACATAAACCTCACAATTAAGTTAAAATCTTATAAGATATAGTTATATGCCGTCAGTGTTTGATTTTGCAATGATTTCACTGTTTGGATGTGTTTTTCTATTTGTGTCTGTTTTTGTGCGCATTCAGCAAGTATACGGCTGTTTTCTGATTTTTTTCAATTTTCTACTGTCCCGTAACATAAACCTCACAAATAAAGTTAAAATCTTATAAGATGTAGTTATATGCCTTCAGTGTTTGATTTTGCAATGATTTCACTGTTTGGATGTGTTTTTCTATTTGTGTCTGTTTTTGTGCGCATTCAGCAAGTATACGGCTGTTTTCTGATTTTTTTCAATTTTCTACTGTCCCATAACATAAACCTCACAAATAAAGTTAAAATCTTGTAAGATATAGTTATATGCCTTCAGTGTTTGATTTTGCAATGATTTCACTGTTTGGATGTGTTTTTCTATTTGTGTCTTTTGTTTTGCACATTCAGCAAGTATACGGCTGTTTTCTGATTTTTTTTAATTTTCTACTGTCCCATAACATAAACCTCACAAATAAAGTTAACATCTTATAAGATATAGTTATATGCCGTCAGTGTTTGATTTTGCAATGATTTCACTGTTTGGATGTGTTTTTCTATTTGTTTCTGTTTTGTGCACATTCAGCAAGTATACGGCTGTTTTCTGATTTTTTTCAATTTTCTACTGTCCCGTAACATAAACCTCACAAATAAAGTTAAAATCTTATAAGACATACTTCTGTAACCTCAGTGTTTGATTTTGCAATGATTTCACTGTTTGGATGTGTTTTTCTATTTGTGTCTGTTTTTGTGCGCATTCAGCAAGTATACGGCTGTTTTCTGATTTTTTTCAATTTTCTACTGTCCCATAACATAAACCTCACAAATAAAGTTAACATCTTATAAGATATACTTCTGTAACCTCAGTGTTTGATTTTGCAATGATTTCACTGTTTGGATGTGTTTTTCTATTTGTGACTGTTTTTGTGCACATTCAGCAAGTATACGGCTGTTTTCTGATTTTTTTCAATTTTCTACTGTCCCATAACATAAACCTCACAAATAAAGTTAAAATCTTATAAGATATAGTTATATGCCTTCAGTGTTTGATTTTGCAATGATTTCACTGTTTGGATGTGTTTTTCTATTTGTGTCTTTTGTTGTGCACATTCAGCAAGTATACGGCTGTTTTCTGATTTCTTTCAATTTTCTATTGTCCCGTAACATAAACCTCATAAATAAAGTTAACATCTTATAAGATATAGTTATATGCCTTCAGTGTTTGATTTTGCAATGATTTCACTGTTTGGATGTGTTTTTCTATTTGTGTCTTTTGTTGTGCACATTCAGCAAGTATACGGCTGTTTTCTGATTTCTTTCAATTTTCTACTGTCCCATAACATAAACCTCACAAATAAAGTTAAAATCTTATAAGATATAGTTATTTATCCTCAGTGTTTGATTTTGCAATGATTTCACTGTTTGGATGTGTTTTTCTATTTGTGTCTGTTTTTGTGCGCATTCAGCAAGTATACGGCTGTTTTCTGATTTTTTTCAATTTTCTACTGTTCCATAACATAAACCTCACATATAAAGTTAAAATCTTATACGATATAGTTATATGCCTTCAGTGTTTGATTTTGCAATGATTTCACTGTTTGGATGTGTTTTTCTATTTGTGTCTTTTGTTGTGCAAATTCAGCAAGTATACGGCTGTTTTCTGATTTTTTTCAATTTTCTATTGTCCCGTAACATAAACCTCACAAATAAAGTTAACATCTTATAAGATATACTTCTGTAACCTCAGTGTTTGATTTTGCAATGATTTCACTGTTTGGATGTGTTTTTCTATTTGTGTCTGTTTTTGTGCACATTCAGCAAGTATACGGCTGTTTTCTGATTTTTTTCAATTTTCTACTGTTCCATAACATAAACCTCACAAATAAAGTTATAATCTTATAAGATATAGTTATATGCCTTCAATGTTTGATTCTGCAATGATTTCACTGTTTGGATGTGTTTTTCTATTTGTGTCTGTTTTTATGCGCATTCAGCAAGTATACGGCTGTTTTCTGATTTTTTTCAATTTTCTACTGTCCCTTAACATAAACCTCACAAATAAAGTTAAAATCTTATAAGATATAGTTATATGCTGTCAGTGTTTGATTTTGCAATGATTTCACTGTTTGGATGTGTTTTTCTATTTGTGTCTTTTGTTGTGCACATTCAGCAAGTATACGGCTGTTTTCTGATTTTTTTCAATTTTCTACTGTCCCATAACATAAACCTCACAAATAAAGTTAAAATCTTATAAGATATAGTTATATGCCGTCAGTGTTTGATTTTGCAATGATTTCACTGTTTGGATGTGTTTTTCTATTTGTGTCTGTTTTTGTGCGCATTCAGCAAGTATACGGCTGTTTTCTGATTTTTTTCAATTTTCTACTGTTCCATAACATAAACCTCACAAATAAAGTTAAAATCTTATACGATATAGTTATATGCCTTCAGTGTTTGATTTTGCAATGATTTCACTGTTTGGATGTGTTTTTCTATTTGTGTCTTTTGTTGTGCACATTCAGCAAGTATACGGCTGTTTTCTGATTTCTTTCAATTTTCTACTGTCGCATAACATAAACCTCACAAATAAAGTTAACATCTTATAAGATATAGTTATATGCCTTCAGTGTTTGATTTTGCAATGATTTCACTGTTTGGATGTGTTTTTCTATTTGTGTCTTTTGTTGTGCACATTCAGCAAGTATACGGCTGTTTTCTGATTTCTTTCAATTTTCTATTGTCCCGTAACATAAACCTCATAAATAAAGTTAACATCTTATAAGTTATACTTCTGTAACCTCAGTGTTTGATTTTGCAATGATTTCACTGTTTGGATGTGTTTTTCTATTTGTGTCTTTTGTTGTGCACATTCAGCAAGTATACGGCTGTTTTCTGATTTTTTTCAATTTTCTACTGTCCCATAACATAAACCTCACAATTAAGTTAAAATCTTATAAGATATAGTTATATGCCGTCAATGTTTGATTTTGCAATGATTTCACTGTTTGGATGTGTTTTTCTATTTGTGTCTGTTTTTGTGCGCATTCAGCAAGTATACCGCTGTTTTCTGATTTTTTTCAATTTTCTACTGTCCCATAACATAAACCTAACAAATAAAGTTAAAATCTTATAAGATATAGTTATTTACCCTCAGTGTTTGATTTTGCAATGATTTCACTGTTTGGATGTGTTTTTCTATTTGTGTCTGTTTTTGTGCAAATTCAGCAAGTATACGGCTGTTTTCTGATTTTTTTCAATTTTCTACTATCCCATAACATAAACCTCACAAATAAAGTTAAAATCTTATTAGATATAGTTATATGCCTTCAGTGTTTGATTTTGCAATGATTTCCCTGTTTGGATGTGTTTTTCTATTTGTGTCTGTTTTTGTGCACATTCAGCAAATATACGGCTGTTTTCTGATTTTTTTCAATTTTCTACTGTCCCATAACATAAATCTCACAAATAAAGTTAACATCTTATAAGATATAGTTATATGCCGTCAGTGTTTGATTTTGCAATGATTTCACTGTTTGGATGTGTTTTTCTATTTGTGTCTTTTGTTGTGCGCATTCAGCAAGTATACGGCTGTTTTCTGATTTTTTTCAATTTTCTACTGTCCCATAACATAAGCCTCACAAATAAAGTTAACATCTTATAAGATATACTTCTGTAACCTCAGTGTTTGATTTTGCAATGATTTCACTGTTTGGATGTGTTTTTCTATGTGTGTCTGTTTTGTGCACATTCAGCAAGTATACGGCTGTTTTCTGATTTTTTTCAATTTTCTACTGTCCCATAACATAAACCTCGCAAATAAAGTTAAAATCTTATTAGATATAGTTATATGCCTTCAGTGTTTGATTTTGCAATGATTTCCCTGTTTGGATGTGTTTTTCTATTTGTGTCTGTTTTTGTGCACATTCAGCAAGTATACGGCTGTTTTCTGATTTTTTTCAATTTTCTACTGTCCCATAACATAAATCTCACAAATAAAGTTAACATCTTATAAGATATAGTTATATGCCGTCAGTGTTTGATTTTGTAATGATTTCACTGTTTGGATGTGTTTTTCTATTTGTGTCTTTTGTTGTGCACATTCAGCAAGTATCGACTGTTTTCTGATTTTTTTCAATTTCCTACTGTCCCATAACATAAACCTCACAAATAAAGTTAACATCTTATAAGATATACTTCTGTACCCTCAGTGTTTGATTTTGCAATGATTTCACTGTTTGGATGTGTTTTTCTATTTGTGTCTTTTGTTGTGCACATTCAGCAAGTATCGACTGTTTTCTGATTTTTTTCAATTTTCTACTGTCCCATAACATAAACCTCACAAATGAAGTTAACATCTTATAAGATATAGTTATATGCCGTCAGTGTTTGATTTTGCAATGATTTCACTGTTTGGATGTGTTTTTCTATTTGTGTCTGTTTTTGTGCACATTCAGCAAGTATACGGCTGTTTTCTGATTTTTTTCAATTTTCTATTGTCCCATAACATAAACCTCATAAATAAAGTTAACATCTTATAAAATATACTTCTGTAACCTCAGTGTTTGATTTTGCAATGATTTCCCTGTTTGGATGTGTTTTTCTATTTGTGTCTGTTTTTGTGCACATTCAGCAAGTATACGGCTGTTTTCTGATTTTTTTCAATTTTCTACTGTCCCATAACATAAACCTCACAAATAAAGTTAAAATCTTGTAAGATATAGTTATATGCCTTCAGTGTTTGATTTTGCAATGATTTCACTGTTTGGATGTGTTTTTCTATTTGTGTCTGTTTTTGTGCACATTCAGCAAGTATATGGCTGTTTTCTGATTTTTTTAAATTTTCTACTGTCCCATAACATAAACCTCACAAATAAAGTTAACATCTTATAAGATATACTTCTGTAACCTCAGTGTTTAATTTTGCAATGATTTCACTGTTTGGATGTGTTTTTCTATTTGTGTCTGTTTTTGTGCGCATTCAGCAAGTATACGGCTGTTTTCTGATTTTTTTCAATTTTCTACTGTCCCATAACATAAACCTCACAAATAAGTTAAAATCTTATAAGATATAGTTATATGCCTTCAGTGTTTGATTTTGCAATGATTTCACTGTTTGGATGTGTTTTTCTATGTGTGTCTGTTTTTGTGCACATTCAGCAAGTATATGGCTGTTTTCTGATTTTTTTCAATTTTCTACTGTCCCATAACATAAACCTCACAAATAAAGTTAACATCTTATAAGATATACTTCTGTAACCTCAGTGTTTGATTTTGCAATTATTTCACTGTTTGGATGTGTTTTTCTATTTGTGTCTGTTTTTGTGCACATTCAGCAAGTATACGGCTGTTTTCTGATTTTTTTCAATTTTCTACTGTCCCATAACATAAACCTCACAAATAAAGTTAACATCTTATAAGATATAGTTATATGCCGTCAGTGTTTGATTTTGCAATGATTTCACTGTTTGGATGTGTTTTTCTATTTGTGTCTTTTGTAGTGCTCATTCAGCAAGTATACGGCTGTTTTCTGATTTTTTTCAATTTTCTACTGTCCCATAACATAAACCTCACAAATAAAGTTAACATCTTATAAGATATACTTCTGTAACCTCAGTGTTTGATTTTGCAATGATTTCACTGTTTGGATGTGTTTTTCTATTTGTGTCTGTTTTGTGCACATTCAGCAAGTATACGGCTGTTTTCTGATTTTTTTCAATTTTCTACTGTCCCATAACATAAACCTAACAAATAAAGTTAAAATCTTATAAGATATAGTTATATGCCTTCAGTGTTTGATTTTGCAATGATTTCACTGTTTGGATGTGTTTTTCTATTTGTGTCTGTTTTTGTGCACATTCAGCAAGTATACGGCTGTTTTCTGATTTTTTTCAATTTTCTATTGTCCCATAACATAAACCTCATAAATAAAGTTAACATCTTATAAAATATACTTCTGTAACCTCAGTGTTTGATTTTGCAATGATTTCCCTGTTTGGATGTGTTTTTCTATTTGTGTCTGTTTTTGTGCACATTCAGCAAGTATACGGCTGTTTTCTGATTTTTTTCAATTTTCTACTGTCCCATAACATAAACCTCACAAATAAAGTTAAAATCTTGTAAGATATAGTTATATGCCTTCAGTGTTTGATTTTGCAATGATTTCACTGTTTGGATGTGTTTTTCTATTTGTGTCTGTTTTTGTGCACATTCAGCAAGTATACGGCTGTTTTCTGATTTTTTTAAATTTTCTACTGTCCCATAACATAAACCTCACAAATAAAGTTAACATCTTATAAGATATACTTCTGTAACCTCAGTGTTTAATTTTGCAATGATTTCACTGTTTGGATGTGTTTTTCTATTTGTGTCTGTTTTTGTGCGCATTCAGCAAGTATACGGCTGTTTTCTGATTTTTTTCAATTTTCTACTGTCCCATAACATAAACCTCACAAATAAGTTAAAATCTTATAAGATATAGTTATATGCCTTCAGTGTTTGATTTTGCAATGATTTCACTGTTTGGATGTGTTTTTCTATTTGTGTCTGTTTTTGTGCACATTCAGCAAGTATACGGCTGTTTTCTGATTTTTTTCAATTTTCTACTGTCCCATAACATAAACCTCACAAATAAAGTTAACATCTTATAAGATATACTTCTGTAACCTCAGTGTTTGATTTTGCAATGATTTCACTGTTTGGATGTGTTTTTCTATTTGTGTCTGTTTTGTGCACATTCAGCAAGTATCGACTGTTTTCTGATTTTTTTCAATTTTCTACTGTCCCATAACATAAACCTCACAAATGAAGTTAACATCTTATAAGATATACTTCTGTACCCTCAGTGTTTGATTTTGCAATGATTTCACTGTTTGGATGTGTTTTTCTATTTGTGTCTGTTTTGTGCACATTCAGCAAGTATACGGCTGTTTTCTGATTTTTTTCAATTTTCTACTGTCCCATAACATAAACCTCACAAATAAAGTTAAAATCTTATTAGATATAGTTATATGCCTTCAGTGTTTGATTTTGCAATGATTTCCCTGTTTGGATGTGTTTTTCTATTTGTGTCTGTTTTTGTGCACATTCAGCAAGTATACGGCTGTTTTCTGATTTTTTTCAATTTTCTACTGTCGCATAACATAAACCTCACAAATAAAGTTAACATCTTATAAGATATACTTCTGTAACCTCAGTGTTTGATTTTGCAATGATTTCACTGTTTGGATGTGTTTTTCTATTTGTGACTGTTTTTGTGCACATTCAGCAAGTATACGGCTGTTTTCTGATTTTTTTCAATTTTCTACTGTCCCATAACATAAACCTCACAAATAAAGTTAACATCTTATAAGATATACTTCTGTAACCTCAGTGTTTGATTTTGCAATGATTTCACTGTTTGGATGTGTTTTTCTATTTGTGTCTGTTTTTGTGCGCATTCAGCAAGTATACGGCTGTTTTCTGATTTTTTTCAATTTTCTACTGTCCCGTAACATTAACCTCACAAATAAAGTTAAAATCTTTTAAGATATAGTTATATGCCTTCAGTGTTTGATTTTGCAATGATTTCACTGTTTGGATGTGTTTTTCTATTTGTGTCTGTTTTTGTGCACATTCAGCAAGTATACGGCTGTTTTCTGATTTTTTTCAATTTTCTACTGTTCCATAACATAAACCTCACAAATAAAGTTAACATCTTATAAGATATACTTCTGTAACCTCAGTGTTTGATTTTGCAATGATTTCACTGTTTGGATGTGTTTTTCTATTTGTGTCTGTTTTTGTGCGCATTCAGCAAGTATACGGCTGTTTTCTGATTTTTTTCAATTTTCTACTGTCCCATAACATAAACCTCACAAATAAAGTTAAAATCTTATAAGATATAGTTATTTATCCTCAGTGTTTGATTTTGCAATGATTTCACTGTTTGGATGTGTTTTTCTATTTGTGTCTGTTTTGTGCACATTCAGCAAGTATACGGCTGTTTTCTGATTTTTTTCAATTTTCTACTGTCCCATAACATAAACCTCACAAATAAAGTTAAAATCTTATAAGATATAGTTATATGCCGTCAGTGTTTGATTTTGCAATGATTTCACTGTTTGGATGTGTTTTTCTATTTGTGTCTGTTTTTATGCGCATTCAGCAAGTATACGGCTGTTTTCTGATTTTTTTCAATTTTCTACTGTCCCATAACATAAACCTCACAAATAAATTTAACATCTTGTAAGATATAGTTATATGCCTTCAGTGTTTGATTTTGCAATGATTTCACTGTTTGGATGTGTTTTTCTATTTGTGTCTGTTTTTGTGCACATTCAGCAAGTATACGGCTGTTTTCTGATTTTTTTCAAATTTCTATTGTCCCATAACATAAACGTCACAAATAAAGTTAAAATCTTATAAGATATACTTCTGTCACCTCAGTGTTTGATTTTGCAATGATTTCACTGTTTGGATGTGTTTTTCTATTTGTGTCTGTTTTTGTGCACATTCAGCAAGTATACGGCTGTTTTCTGATTTTTTTCAATTTTCTACTGTCCCATAACATAAACCTCACAAATAAAGTTAAAATCTTATAAGATTTACTTCTGTAACCTCAGTGTTTGATTTTGCAATGATTTCACTGTTTGGATGTGTTTTTCTATTTGTGTCTGTTTTGTGCACATTCAGCAAGTATACGGCTGTTTTCTGATTTTTTTCAATTTTCTACTGTCCCATGACATAAACCTCACAAATAAATTTAACATCTTGTAAGATATAGTTATATGCCTTCAGTGTTTGATTTTGCAATGATTTCACTGTTTGGATGTGTTTTTCTATTTGTGTCTGTTTTTGTGCACAATCAGCAAGTATACCGCTGTTTTCTGATTTTTTTCAATTTTCTACTGTCCCATAACATAAACGTCACAAATAAAGTTAAAATCTTATAAGATATACTTCTGTAACCTCAGTGTTTGATTTTGCAATGATTTCACTGTTTGGATGTGTTTTTCTATTTGTGTCTGTTTTTGTGCACATTCAGCAAGCATACGGCTGTTTTCTGATTTTTTTCAATTTTCTACTGTCCCATAACATAAACCTCACAAATAAAGTTAAAATCTTATTAGATATAGTTATATGCCTTCAGTGTTTGATTTTGCAATGATTTCACTGTTTGGATGTGTTTTTCTATTTGTGTCTTTTGTAGTGCTCATTCAGCAAGTATACGGCTGTTTTCTGATTTTTTTCAATTTTCTACTGTCCCATAACATAAACCTCACAAATAAAGTTAACATCTTATAAGATATACTTCTGTAACCTCAGTGTTTGATTTTGCAATGATTTCACTGTTTGGATGTGTTTTTCTATTTGTGTCTGTTTTGTGCACATTCAGCAAGTATACGGCTGTTTTCTGATTTTTTTCAATTTTCTACTGTCCCATAACATAAACCTAACAAATAAAGTTAAAATCTTATAAGATATAGTTATATGCCTTCAGTGTTTGATTTTGCAATGATTTCACTGTTTGGATGTGTTTTTCTATTTGTGTCTGTTTTTGTGCACATTCAGCAAGTATACGGCTGTTTTCTGATTTTTTTCAATTCTCTACTGTCCCATAACATAAACCTCACAAATAAAGTTAAAATCTTATAAGATATACTTCTGTAACCTCAGTGTTTGATTTTGCAATGATTTCACTGTTTGGATGTGTTTTTCTATTTGTGACTGTTTTTGTGCACATTCAGCAAGTATACGGCTGTTTTCTGATTTTTTTCAATTTTCTACTGTTCCATAACATAAACCTCACAAATAAAGTTAACATCTTATAAGATATACTTCTGTAACCTCAGTGTTTGATTTTGCAATGATTTCACTGTTTGGATGTGTTTTTCTATTTGTGACTGTTTTTGTGCACATTCAGCAAGTATACGGCTGTTTTCTGATTTTTTTCAATTTTCTACTGTCCCATAACATAAACCTCACAAATAAAGTTAACATCTTATAAGATATACTTCTGTAACCTCAGTGTTTGATTTTGCAATGATTTCACTGTTTGGATGTGTTTTTCTATTTGTGTCTGTTTTTGTGCGCATTCAGCAAGTATACGGCTGTTTTCTGATTTTTTTCAATTTTCTACTGTCCCGTAACATTAACCTCACAAATAAAGTTAAAATCTTTTAAGATATAGTTATATGCCTTCAGTGTTTGATTTTGCAATGATTTCACTGTTTGGATGTGTTTTTCTATTTGTGTCTGTTTTTGTGCACATTCAGCAAGTATACGGCTGTTTTCTGATTTTTTTCAATTTTCTACTGTTCCATAACATAAACCTCACAAATAAAGTTAACATCTTATAAGATATACTTCTGTAACCTCAGTGTTTGATTTTGCAATGATTTCACTGTTTGGATGTTTTTTTCTATTTGTGTCCGTTTTTGTGCGCATTCAGCAAGTATACGGCTGTTTTCTGATTTTTTTCAATTTTCTACTGTCCCATAACATAAACCTCACAAATAAAGTTAAAATCTTATAAGATATAGTTATTTATCCTCAGTGTTTGATTTTGCAATGATTTCACTGTTTGGATGTGTTTTTCTATTTGTGTCTGTTTTGTGCACATTCAGCAAGTATACGGCTGTTTTCTGATTTTTTTCAATTTTCTACTGTCCCATAACATAAACCTAACAAATAAAGTTAAAATCTTATAAGATATAGTTATATGCCTTCAGTGTTTGATTTTGCAATGATTTCACTGTTTGGATGTGTTTTTCTATTTGTGTCTGTTTTTGTGCACATTCAGCAAGTATACGGCTGTTTTCTGATTTTTTTCAATTCTCTACTGTCCCATAACATAAACCTCACAAATAAAGTTAAAATCTTATAAGATATACTTCTGTAACCTCAGTGTTTGATTTTGCAATGATTTCACTGTTTGGATGTGTTTTTCTATTTGTGACTGTTTTTGTGCACATTCAGCAAGTATACGGCTGTTTTCTGATTTTTTTCAATTTTCTACTGTTCCATAACATAAACCTCACAAATAAAGTTAACATCTTATAAGATATACTTCTGTAACCTCAGTGTTTGATTTTGCAATGATTTCACTGTTTGGATGTGTTTTTCTATTTGTGACTGTTTTTGTGCACATTCAGCAAGTATACGGCTGTTTTCTGATTTTTTTCAATTTTCTACTGTCCCATAACATAAACCTCACAAATAAAGTTAACATCTTATAAGATATACTTCTGTAACCTCAGTGTTTGATTTTGCAATGATTTCACTGTTTGGATGTGTTTTTCTATTTGTGTCTGTTTTTGTGCGCATTCAGCAAGTATACGGCTGTTTTCTGATTTTTTTCAATTTTCTACTGTCCCGTAACATTAACCTCACAAATAAAGTTAAAATCTTTTAAGATATAGTTATATGCCTTCAGTGTTTGATTTTGCAATGATTTCACTGTTTGGATGTGTTTTTCTATTTGTGTCTGTTTTTGTGCACATTCAGCAAGTATACGGCTGTTTTCTGATTTTTTTCAATTTTCTACTGTTCCATAACATAAACCTCACAAATAAAGTTAACATCTTATAAGATATACTTCTGTAACCTCAGTGTTTGATTTTGCAATGATTTCACTGTTTGGATGTTTTTTTCTATTTGTGTCCGTTTTTGTGCGCATTCAGCAAGTATACGGCTGTTTTCTGATTTTTTTCAATTTTCTACTGTCCCATAACATAAACCTCACAAATAAAGTTAAAATCTTATAAGATATAGTTATTTATCCTCAGTGTTTGATTTTGCAATGATTTCACTGTTTGGATGTGTTTTTCTATTTGTGTCTGTTTTGTGCACATTCAGCAAGTTTACGGCTGTTTTCTGATTTTTTTCAATTTTCTACTGTCCCATAACATAAACCTAACAAATAAAGTTAAAATCTTATAAGATATAGTTATATGCCTTCAGTGTTTGATTTTGCAATGATTTCACTGTTTGGATGTGTTTTTCTATTTGTGTCTTTTGTTGTGCGCATTCAGCAAGTATACGGCTGTTTTCTGATTTTTTTCAATTTTCTACTGTCCCATAACATAAACCTCACAAATAAAGTTAACATCTTATAAGATATACTTCTGTAACCTCAGTGTTTGATTTTGCAATGATTTCACTGTTTGGATGTGTTTTTCTATTTGTGTCTGTTTTGTGCACATTCAGCAAGTTTACGGCTGTTTTCTGATTTTTTTCAATTTTCTACTGTCCCATAACATAAACCTAACAAATAAAGTTAAAATCTTATAAGATATAGTTATATGCCTTCAGTGATTGATTTTGCAATGATTTCACTGTTTGGATGTGTTTTTCTATTTGTGTCTGTTTTTGTGCACATTCAGCAAGTATACGGCTGTTTTCTGATTTTTTTCAATTCTCTACTGTCCCATAACATAAACCTCACAAATAAAGTTAAAATCTTATTAGATATAGTTATATGCCTTCAGTGTTTGATTTTGCAATGATTTCACTGTTTGGATGTGTTTTTCTATTTGTGTCTGTTTTTGTGCACATTCAGCAAGTATACGGCTGTTTTCTGATTTTTTTCAATTTTCTACTGTCCCATAACATAAACCTCACAAATAAAGTTAACATCTTATAAGATATACTTCTGTAACCTCAGTGTTTGATTTTGCAATGATTTCACTGTTTGGATGTGTGTTTCTATTTGTGTCTGTTTTTGTGCGCATTCAGCAAGTATACGGCTGTTTTCTGATTTTTTTCAATTTTCTACTGTCCCATAACATAAACGTCACAAATAAAGTTAAAATCTTATAAGATATACTTCTGTAACCTCAGTGTTTGATTTTGCAATGATTTGACTGTTTGGATGTGTTTTTCTATTTGTGTCTGTTTTTGTGCACATCAGCAAGTATACGGCTGTTTTCTGATTTTTTTCAATTTTCTACTGTCCCATAACATAAACCTCACAAATAAAGTTAAAATCTTATAAGATATAGTTATTTATCCTCAGTGTTTGATTTTGCAATGATTTCACTGTTTGGATGTGTTTTTCTATTTGTGTCTGTTTTGTGCACATTCAGCAAGTATACGGCTGTTTTCTGATTTTTTTCAATTTTCTACTGTCCCATAACATAAACCTCACAAATAAAGTTAACATCTTATAAGATATAGTTATATGCCTTCAGTGTTTGATTTTGCAATGATTTCACTGTTTGGATGTGTTTTTCTATTTGTGTCTTTTGTTGTGCACATTCAGCAAGTATACGGCTGTTTTCTGATTTTTTTCAATTTTCTACTGTCGCATAACATAAACCTCACAAATAAAGTTAACATCTTATAAGATATAGTTATATGCCTTCAGTGTTTGATTTTGCAATGATTTCACTGTTTGGATGTGTTTTTCTATTTGTGTCTTTTGTTGTGCACATTCAGCAAGTATACGGCTGTTTTCTGATTTTTTTCAATTTTCTACTGTCGCATAACATAAACCTCACAAATAAAGTTAACATCTTATAAGATATAGTTATATGCCGTCAGTGTTTGATTTTGCAATGATTTCACTGTTTGGATGTGTTTTTCTATTTGTGTCTGTTTTGTGCACATTCAGCAAGTATACGGCTGTTTTCTGATTTTTTTCAATTTTCTACTGTCCCATAACATAAACCTCACAAATAAAGTTAACATCTTATAAGATATAGTTATATGCCTTCAGTGTTTGATTTTGCAATGATTTCACTGTTTGGATGTGTTTTTCTATGTGTGTCTGTGTTTGTGCACATTCAGCAAGTATACGGCTGTTTTCTGATTTTTTTCAATTTTCTACTGTCCCATAACATAAACCTCACAAATAAAGTTAACATCTTATAAGATATACTTCTGTAACCTCAGTGTTTGATTTTGCAATGATTTCACTGTTTGGATGTGTTTTTCTATTTGTGTCTGTTTTTGTCCACATTCAGCAAGTATACGGCTGTTTTCTGATTTTTTTCAATTTTCTACTGTCCCATAACATAAACCTCACAAATAAAGTTAACATCTTATAAGATATTCTTCTGTAACCTCACTGTTTGATTTTGCAATGATTTCACTGTTTGGATGTGTTTTTCTATTTGTGTCTGTTTCTGTGCACATTCAGCAAGTATACGGCTGTTTTCTGATTTTTTTCAATTTTCTACTGTCCCATAACATAAACCTCACAAATAAAGTTAAAATCTTATAAGATATAGTTATATGCCGTCAGTGTTTGATTTTGCAATGATTTCACTGTTTGAATGTGTTTTTCTATTTGTGTCTGTTTTGTGCGCATTCAGCAAGTATACGGCTGTTTTCTGATTTTTTTCAATTTTCTACTGTCCCATAACATAAACCTCACAAATAAAGTTAAAATCTTATAAGATATAGTTATATGCCGTCAGTGTTTGATTTTGCAATGATTTCACTGTTTGGATGTGTTTTTCTATTTGTGTCTGTTTTGTGCACATTCAGCAAGTATACGGCTGTTTTCTGATTTTTTTCAATTTTCTACTGTCCCATAACATAAACCTCACAAATAAAGTTAACATCTTATAAGATATAGTTATATGCCTTCAGTGTTTGATTTTGCAATGATTTCACTGTTTGGATGTGTTTTTCTATGTGTGTCTGTGTTTGTGCACATTCAGCAAGTATACGGCTGTTTTCTGATTTTTTTCAATTTTCTACTGTCCCATAACATAAACCTCACAAATAAAGTTAACATCTTATAAGATATACTTCTGTAACCTCAGTGTTTGATTTTGCAATGATTTCACTGTTTGGATGTGTTTTTCTATTTGTGTCTGTTTTTGTCCACATTCAGCAAGTATACGGCTGTTTTCTGATTTTTTTCAATTTTCTACTCTCCCATAACATAAACCTCACAAATAAAGTTAAAATCTTATAAGATATACTTCTGTAACCTCAGTGTTTGATTTTGCAATGATTTCACTGTTTGGATGTGTTTTTCTATTTGTGTCTGTTTTGTGCACATTCAGCAAGTATACGGCTGTTTTCTGATTTTTTTCAATTTTCTACTGTCCCATAACATAAACCTCACAAATAAAGTTAAAATCTTATAAGATATAGTTATATGCCGTCAGTGTTTGATTTTGCAATGATTTCACTGTTTGGATGTGTTTTTCTATTTGTGTCTGTTTTGTGCACATTCAGCAAGTATACGGCTGTTTTCTGATTTTTTTCAATTTTCTACTGTCCCATAACATAAACCTCACAAATAAAGTTAACATCTTATAAGATATACTTCTGTAACCTCAGTGTTTGATTTTGCAATGATTTCACTGTTTGGATGTGTTTTTCTATTTGTGTCTGTTTTGTGCACATTCAGCAAGTTTACGGCTGTTTTCTGATTTTTTTCAATTTTCTACTGTCCCATAACATAAACCTAACAAATAAAGTTAAAATCTTATAAGATATAGTTATATGCCTTCAGTGATTGATTTTGCAATGATTTCACTGTTTGGATGTGTTTTTCTATTTGTGTCTGTTTTTGTGCACATTCAGCAAGTATACGGCTGTTTTCTGATTTTTTTCAATTCTCTACTGTCCCATAACATAAACCTCACAAATAAAGTTAAAATCTTATTAGATATAGTTATATGCCTTCAGTGTTTGATTTTGCAATGATTTCACTGTTTGGATGTGTTTTTCTATTTGTGTCTGTTTTTGTGCACATTCAGCAAGTATACGGCTGTTTTCTGATTTTTTTCAATTTTCTACTGTCCCATAACATAAACCTCACAAATAAAGTTAACATCTTATAAGATATACTTCTGTAACCTCAGTGTTTGATTTTGCAATGATTTCACTGTTTGGATGTGTGTTTCTATTTGTGTCTGTTTTTGTGCGCATTCAGCAAGTATACGGCTGTTTTCTGATTTTTTTCAATTTTCTACTGTCCCATAACATAAACGTCACAAATAAAGTTAAAATCTTATAAGATATACTTCTGTAACCTCAGTGTTTGATTTTGCAATGATTTGACTGTTTGGATGTGTTTTTCTATTTGTGTCTGTTTTTGTGCACATCAGCAAGTATACGGCTGTTTTCTGATTTTTTTCAATTTTCTACTGTCCCATAACATAAACCTCACAAATAAAGTTAAAATCTTATAAGATATAGTTATTTATCCTCAGTGTTTGATTTTGCAATGATTTCACTGTTTGGATGTGTTTTTCTATTTGTGTCTGTTTTGTGCACATTCAGCAAGTATACGGCTGTTTTCTGATTTTTTTCAATTTTCTACTGTCCCAAAACATAAACCTCACAAATAAAGTTAACATCTTATAAGATATAGTTATATGCCTTCAGTGTTTGATTTTGCAATGATTTCACTGTTTGGATGTGTTTTTCTATTTGTGTCTGTTTTTGTGCGCATTCAGCAAGTATACGGCTGTTTTCTGATTTTTTTCAATTTTCTACTGTCCCATAACATAAACCTCACAAATAAAGTTAACATCTTATAAGATATAGTTATATGCCTTCAGTGTTTGATTTTGCAATGATTTCACTGTTTGGATGTGTTTTTCTATTTGTGTCTTTTGTTGTGCACATTCAGCAAGTATACGGCTGTTTTCTGATTTTTTTCAATTTTCTACTGTCCCATAACATAAACCTCACAAATAAAGTTAAAATCTTTTAAGATATAGTTATATGCCTTCAGTGTTTGATTTTGCAATGATTTCACTGATTGGATGTGTTTTTCTATTTGTGTCTGTTTTTGTGCAAATTCAGCAAGTATAAGGCTGTTTTCTGATTTTTTTCAATTTTCTACTGTCCCATAACATAAACCTCACAAATAAAGTTAAAATCTTATAAGATATAGTTATATGCCTTCAGGGTTTGATTTTGCAATGATTTCACTGTTTGGATGTGTTTTTCTATTTGTGTCTTTTGTTGTGCACATTCAGCAAGTATACGGCTGTTTTCTGATTTTTTTCAATTTTCTACTGTCGCATAACATAAACCTCACAAATAAAGTTAACATCTTATAAGATATAGTTATATGCCTTCAGTGTTTGATTTTGCAATGATTTCACTGTTTGGATGTGTTTTTCTATTTGTGTCTTTTGTTGTGCACATTCAGCAAGTATACGGCTGTTTTCTGATTTTTTTCAATTTTCTACTGTCGCATAACATAAACCTCACAAATAAAGTTAACATCTTATAAGATATAGTTATATGCCGTCAGTGTTTGATTTTGCAATGATTTCACTGTTTGGATGTGTTTTTCTATTTGTGTCTGTTTTGTGCACATTCAGCAAGTATACGGCTGTTTTCTGATTTTTTTCAATTTTCTACTGTCCCATAACATAAACCTCACAAATAAAGTTAACATCTTATAAGATATAGTTATATGCCTTCAGTGTTTGATTTTGCAATGATTTCACTGTTTGGATGTGTTTTTCTATGTGTGTCTGTGTTTGTGCACATTCAGCAAGTATACGGCTGTTTTCTGATTTTTTTCAATTTTCTACTGTCCCATAACATAAACCTCACAAATAAAGTTAACATCTTATAAGATATACTTCTGTAACCTCAGTGTTTGATTTTGCAATGATTTCACTGTTTGGATGTGTTTTTCTATTTGTGTCTGTTTTTGTCCACATTCAGCAAGTATACGGCTGTTTTCTGATTTTTTTCAATTTTCTACTGTCCCATAACATAAACCTCACAAATAAAGTTAACATCTTATAAGATATTCTTCTGTAACCTCACTGTTTGATTTTGCAATGATTTCACTGTTTGGATGTGTTTTTCTATTTGTGTCTGTTTCTGTGCACATTCAGCAAGTATACGGCTGTTTTCTGATTTTTTTCAATTTTCTACTGTCCCATAACATAAACCTCACAAATAAAGTTAAAATCTTATAAGATATAGTTATATGCCGTCAGTGTTTGATTTTGCAATGATTTCACTGTTTGAATGTGTTTTTCTATTTGTGTCTGTTTTGTGCGCATTCAGCAAGTATACGGCTGTTTTCTGATTTTTTTCAATTTTCTACTGTCCCATAACATAAACCTCACAAATAAAGTTAAAATCTTATAAGATATAGTTATATGCCGTCAGTGTTTGATTTTGCAATGATTTCACTGTTTGGATGTGTTTTTCTATTTGTGTCTGTTTTGTGCACATTCAGCAAGTATACGGCTGTTTTCTGATTTTTTTCAATTTTCTACTGTCCCATAACATAAACCTCACAAATAAAGTTAACATCTTATAAGATATAGTTATATGCCTTCAGTGTTTGATTTTGCAATGATTTCACTGTTTGGATGTGTTTTTCTATGTGTGTCTGTGTTTGTGCACATTCAGCAAGTATACGGCTGTTTTCTGATTTTTTTCAATTTTCTACTGTCCCATAACATAAACCTCACAAATAAAGTTAACATCTTATAAGATATACTTCTGTAACCTCAGTGTTTGATTTTGCAATGATTTCACTGTTTGGATGTGTTTTTCTATTTGTGTCTGTTTTTGTCCACATTCAGCAAGTATACGGCTGTTTTCTGATTTTTTTCAATTTTCTACTCTCCCATAACATAAACCTCACAAATAAAGTTAAAATCTTATAAGATATACTTCTGTAACCTCAGTGTTTGATTTTGCAATGATTTCACTGTTTGGATGTGTTTTTCTATTTGTGTCTGTTTTGTGCACATTCAGCAAGTATACGGCTGTTTTCTGATTTTTTTCAATTTTCTACTGTCCCATAACATAAACCTCACAAATAAAGTTAAAATCTTATAAGATATAGTTATATGCCGTCAGTGTTTGATTTTGCAATGATTTCACTGTTTGGATGTGTTTTTCTATTTGTGTCTGTTTTGTGCACATTCAGCAAGTATACGGCTGTTTTCTGATTTTTTTCAATTTTCTACTGTCCCATAACATAAACCTCACAAATAAAGTTAAAATCTTATAAGATATAGTTATTTATCCTCAGTGTTTGATTTTGCAATGATTTCACTGTTTGGATGTGTTTTTCTATTTGTGTCTGTTTTGTGCACATTCAGCAAGTATATGGCTGTTTTCTGATTTTTTTCAATTTTCTACTGTCCCAAAACATAAACCTCACAAATAAAGTTAACATCTTATAAGATATAGTTATATGCCTTCAGTGTTTGATTTTGCAATGATTTCACTGTTTGGATGTGTTTTTCTATTTGTGTCTGTTTTTGTGCGCATTCAGCAAGTATACGGCTGTTTTCTGATTTTTTTCAATTTTCTACTGTCCCATAACATAAACCTCACAAATAAAGTTAACATCTTATAAGATATAGTTATATGCCTTCAGTGTTTGATTTTGCAATGATTTCACTGTTTGGATGTGTTTTTCTATTTGTGTCTTTTGTTGTGCACATTCAGCAAGTATACGGCTGTTTTCTGATTTTTTTCAATTTTCTACTGTCCCATAACATAAACCTCACAAATAAAGTTAACATCTTATAAGATATAGTTATATGCCTTCAGTGTTTGATTTTGCAATGATTTCACTGTTTGAATGTGTTTTTCTATTTGTGTCTGTTTTGTGCGCATTCAGCAAGTATACGGCTGTTTTCTGATTTTTTTCAATTTTCTACTGTCCCATAACATAAACCTCACAAATAAAGTTAAAATCTTATAAGATATAGTTATATGCCGTCAGTGTTTGATTTTGCAATGATTTCACTGTTTGGATGTGTTTTTCTATTTGTGTCTGTTTTGTGCACATTCAGCAAGTATACGGCTGTTTTCTGATTTTTTTCAATTTTCTACTGTCCCATAACATAAACCTCACAAATAAAGTTAACATCTTATAAGATATAGTTATATGCCTTCAGTGTTTGATTTTGCAATGATTTCACTGTTTGGATGTGTTTTTCTATGTGTGTCTGTGTTTGTGCACATTCAGCAAGTATACGGCTGTTTTCTGATTTTTTTCAATTTTCTACTGTCCCATAACATAAACCTCACAAATAAAGTTAACATCTTATAAGATATACTTCTGTAACCTCAGTGTTTGATTTTGCAATGATTTCACTGTTTGGATGTGTTTTTCTATTTGTGTCTGTTTTTGTCCACATTCAGCAAGTATACGGCTGTTTTCTGATTTTTTTCAATTTTCTACTCTCCCATAACATAAACCTCACAAATAAAGTTAAAATCTTATAAGATATACTTCTGTAACCTCAGTGTTTGATTTTGCAATGATTTCACTGTTTGGATGTGTTTTTCTATTTGTGTCTGTTTTGTGCACATTCAGCAAGTATACGGCTGTTTTCTGATTTTTTTCAATTTTCTACTGTCCCATAACATAAACCTCACAAATAAAGTTAAAATCTTATAAGATATAGTTATATGCCGTCAGTGTTTGATTTTGCAATGATTTCACTGTTTGGATGTGTTTTTCTATTTGTGTCTGTTTTGTGCACATTCAGCAAGTATACGGCTGTTTTCTGATTTTTTTCAATTTTCTACTGTCCCATAACATAAACCTCACAAATAAAGTTAAAATCTTATAAGATATAGTTATTTATCCTCAGTGTTTGATTTTGCAATGATTTCACTGTTTGGATGTGTTTTTCTATTTGTGTCTGTTTTGTGCACATTCAGCAAGTATATGGCTGTTTTCTGATTTTTTTCAATTTTCTACTGTCCCAAAACATAAACCTCACAAATAAAGTTAACATCTTATAAGATATAGTTATATGCCTTCAGTGTTTGATTTTGCAATGATTTCACTGTTTGGATGTGTTTTTCTATTTGTGTCTGTTTTTGTGCGCATTCAGCAAGTATACGGCTGTTTTCTGATTTTTTTCAATTTTCTACTGTCCCATAACATAAACCTCACAAATAAAGTTAACATCTTATAAGATATAGTTATATGCCTTCAGTGTTTGATTTTGCAATGATTTCACTGTTTGGATGTGTTTTTCTATTTGTGTCTTTTGTTGTGCACATTCAGCAAGTATACGGCTGTTTTCTGATTTTTTTCAATTTTCTACTGTCCCATAACATAAACCTCACAAATAAAGTTAACATCTTATAAGATATAGTTATATGCCTTCAGTGTTTGATTTTGCAATGATTTCACTGTTTGGATGTGTTTTTCTATTTGTGTCTGTTTTTGTGCGCATTCAGCAAGTATACGGCTGTTTTCTGATTTTTTTCAATTTTCTACTGTCGCATAACATAAACCTCACAAATAAAGTTAACATCTTATAAGGTATATTGATGTACCCTCAGTGTTTGAATTTATAATGATTTCACTGTTTGGATGTGTTTTTCTATTTGTGTCTGTTTTTATGCGCATTCAGCAGGGATACGGCTGTTTTCGGATTTTTTTCAATTTTCTATTGTCCCGAAACATAAACCTCATAAATAAAGTTAACATCTTATAAGATATACTTCTGTAACCTCAGTGTTTGATTTTGCAATGATTTCACTGTTTGGATGTGTTTTTCTATTTGTGTCTTTTGTTGTGCACATTCAGCAAGTATACAGCTGTTTTCTGATTTTTTTCAATTTTCCATTGTCCCGTAACATAAACCTCATGAATAAATTTAACATCGTGTAAGATATAGTTATATGTCCTTAGTGTTTGATTTTGCAATGATTTCACTGTTTGGATGTGTTTTTCTATTTGTGTCTGTTTTTGTGCACATTCAGCAAGTATACGGCTGTTTTCTGATTTTTTTCAATTTTCTACTGTCGCATAACATAAACCTCACAAATAAAGTTAACATCTTATAAGATATAGTTATATGCCTTCAGTGTTTGATTTTGCAATGATTTCACTGTTTGGATGTGTTTTTCTATTTGTGTCTTTTGTTGTGCACATTCAGCAAGTATACGGCTGTTTTCTGATTTTTTTCAATTTTCTACTGTCGCATAACATAAACCTCACAAATAAAGTTAACATCTTATAAGATATAGTTATATGCCTTCAGTGTTTGATTTTGCAATGATTTCACTGTTTGGATGTGTTTTTCTATTTGTGTCTGTTTTTGTGCACATTCAGCAAGTATACGGCTGTTTTCAGATTTTTTTCAATTTTCTACTGTCCCATAACATAAACCTCACAAATAAAGTTAAAATCTTATAAGATATAGTTATTTATCCTCAGTGTTTGATTTTGCAATGATTTCACTGTTTGGATGTGTTTTTCTATTTGTGTCTGTTTTGTGCGCATTCAGCAAGTATACGGCTGTTTTCTGATTTTTTTCAATTTTCTACTGTCCCATAACATAAACCTCACAAATAAAGTTAAAATCTTATAAGATATAGTTATATGCCGTCAGTGTTTGATTTTGCAATGATTTCACTGTTTGGATGTGTTTTTCTATTTGTGTCTGTTTTGTGCACATTCAGCAAGTATACGGCTGTTTTCTGATTTTTTTCAATTTTCTACTGTCCCAAAACATAAACCTCACAAATAAAGTTAACATCTTATAAGATATAGTTATATGCCTTCAGTGTTTGATTTTGCAATGATTTCACTGTTTGGATGTGTTTTTCTATTTGTGTCTGTTTTTGTGCGCATTCAGCAAGTATACGGCTGTTTTCTGATTTTTTTCAATTTTCTACTGTCCCATAACATAAACCTCACAAATAAAGTTAACATCTTATAAGATATAGTTATATGCCTTCAGTGTTTGATTTTGCAATGATTTCACTGTTTGGATGTGTTTTTCTATGTGTGTCTGTGTTTGTGCACATTCAGCAAGTATACGGCTGTTTTCTGATTTTTTTCAATTTTCTACTGTCCCATAACATAAACCTCACAAATAAAGTTAACATCTTATAAGATATACTTCTGTAACCTCAGTGTTTGATTTTGCAATGATTTCACTGTTTGGATGTGTTTTTCTATTTGTGTCTGTTTTTGTCCACATTCAGCAAGTATACGGCTGTTTTCTGATTTTTTTCAATTTTCTACTCTCCCATAACATAAACCTCACAAATAAAGTTAAAATCTTATAAGATATACTTCTGTAACCTCAGTGTTTGATTTTGCAATGATTTCACTGTTTGGATGTGTTTTTCTATTTGTGTCTGTTTTGTGCACATTCAGCAAGTATACGGCTGTTTTCTGATTTTTTTCAATTTTCTACTGTCCCAAAACATAAACCTCACAAATAAAGTTAACATCTTATAAGATATAGTTATATGCCTTCAGTGTTTGATTTTGCAATGATTTCACTGTTTGGATGTGTTTTTCTATTTGTGTCTGTTTTTGTGCGCATTCAGCAAGTATACGGCTGTTTTCTGATTTTTTTCAATTTTCTACTGTCCCATAACATAAACCTCACAAATAAAGTTAACATCTTATAAGATATAGTTATATGCCTTCAGTGTTTGATTTTGCAATGATTTCACTGTTTGGATGTGTTTTTCTATGTGTGTCTGTGTTTGTGCACATTCAGCAAGTATACGGCTGTTTTCTGATTTTTTTCAATTTTCTACTGTCCCATAACATAAACCTCACAAATAAAGTTAACATCTTATAAGATATACTTCTGTAACCTCAGTGTTTGATTTTGCAATGATTTCACTGTTTGGATGTGTTTTTCTATTTGTGTCTGTTTTTGTCCACATTCAGCAAGTATACGGCTGTTTTCTGATTTTTTTCAATTTTCTACTCTCCCATAACATAAACCTCACAAATAAAGTTAAAATCTTATAAGATATACTTCTGTAACCTCAGTGTTTGATTTTGCAATGATTTCACTGTTTGGATGTGTTTTTCTATTTGTGTCTGTTTTGTGCACATTCAGCAAGTATACGGCTGTTTTCTGATTTTTTTCAATTTTCTACTGTCCCATAACATAAACCTCACAAATAAATTTAACATCTTGTAAGATATAGTCATATGCCTTCAGTGTTTGATTTTGCAATGATTTCACTGTTTGGATGTGTTTTTTTCTATTAGTGTCTGTTTTTGTGCACAATCAGCAAATATACCGCTGTTTTCTGATTTTTTTCAATTTTCTACTGTCCCATAACATAAACGTCACAAATAAAGTTAAAATCTTATAAGATATACTTCTGTAACCTCAGTGTTTGATTTTGCAATGATTTCACTGTTTGGATGTGTTTTTCTATTTGTGTCTGTTTTGTGCACATTCAGCAAGTATACGGCTGTTTTCTGATTTTTTTAAATTTTCTACTGTCCCATAACATAAACCTCACAAATAAAGTTAAAATCTTATAAGATATAGTTATTTATCCTCAGTGTTTGATTTTGCAATGATTTCACTGTTTGGATGTGTTTTTCTATTTGTGTCTGTTTTTGTGCACATTCAGCAAGTATACAGCTGTTTTCTGATTTTTTTCAATTTTCCATTGTCCCGTAACATAAACCTCATGAATAAATTTAACATCGTGTTAGATATAGTTATATGTCCTTAGTGTTTGATTTTGCAATGATTTCACTGTTTGGATGTGTTTTTCTATTTGTGTCTGTTTTTGTGCACATTCAGCAAGTATACCGCTGTTTTCTGATTTTTTTAAATTTTCTACTGTCCCATAACATAAACGTCACAAATAAAGTTAAAATCTTATAAGATATACTTCTGTAACCTCAGTGTTTGATTTTCCAATGATTTCACTGTTTGGATGTGTTTTTCTATTTGTGTCTGTTTTGTGCACATTCAGCAAGTATACGGCTGTTTTCTGATTTTTTTCAATTTTCTACTGTCCCATAACATAAACCTCACAAATAAAGTTAACATCTTATAAGATATACTTCTGTAACCTCAGTGTTTGATTTTGCAATGATTTCACTGTTTGGATGTGTTTTTCTATTTGTGTCTGTTTCTGTGCACATTCAGCAAGTATACGGCTGTTTTCTGATTTTTTTCAATTTTCTACTGTCCCATAACATAAACCTCACAAATAAAGTTAAAATCTTATAAGATATAGTTATATGCCGTCAGTGTTTGATTTTGCAATGATTTCACTGTTTGGATGTGTTTTTCTATTTGTGTCTGTTTTGTGCACATTCAGCAAGTATACGGCTGTTTTCTGATTTTTTTCAATTTTCTACTGTCCCATAACATAAACGTCACAAATAAAGTTAAAATCTTATAAGATATACTTCTGTAACCTCAGTGTTTGATTTTGCAATGATTTCACTGTTTGGATGTGTTTTTCTATTTGTGTCTGTTTTGTGCACATTCAGCAAGTATACGGCTGTTTTCAGATTTTTTTCAATTTTCTACTGTCCCATAACAGTAACGTCACAAATAAAGTTAAAATCTTATAAGATATAGTTATTTATCCTCAGTGTTTGATTTTGCAATGATTTCACTGTTTGGATGTGTTTTTCTATTTGTGTCTGTTTTGTGCGCATTCAGCAAGTATACGGCTGTTTTCTGATTTTTTTCAATTTTCTACTGTCCCATAACATAAACCTCACAAATAAAGTTAAAATCTTATAAGATATAGTTATATGCCGTCAGTGTTTGATTTTGCAATGATTTCACTGTTTGGATGTGTTTTTCTATTTGTGTCTGTTTTGTGCACATTCAGCAAGTATACGGCTGTTTTCTGATTTTTTTCAATTTTCTACTGTCCCAAAACATAAACCTCACAAATAAAGTTAAAATCTTATAAGATATAGTTATTTATCCTCAGTGTTTGATTTTGCAATGATTTCACTGTTTGGATGTGTTTTTCTATTTGTGTCTGTTTTGTGCGCATTCAGCAAGTATACGGCTGTTTTCTGATTTTTTTCAATTTTCTACTGTCCCATAACATAAACCTCACAAATAAAGTTAAAATCTTATAAGATATAGTTATATGCCGTCAGTGTTTGATTTTGCAATGATTTCACTGTTTGGATGTGTTTTTCTATTTGTGTCTGTTTTGTGCACATTCAGCAAGTATACGGCTGTTTTCTGATTTTTTTCAATTTTCTACTGTCCCAAAACATAAACCTCACAAATAAAGTTAACATCTTATAAGATATACTTCTGTACCCTCAGTGTTTGATTTTGCAATGATTTCACTGTTTGGATGTGCTTTTCTATTTGTGTCTGTTTTGTGCACATACAGCAAGTATACGGCTGTTTTCTGATTTTAATCAATTTTCTACTGTCCCATAACATAAACCTCACAAATAAAGTTAACATCTTATAAGATATACTTCTGTACCCTCAGTGTTTGATTTTGCAATGATTTCACTGTTTGGATGTGTTTTTCTATTTGTGTCTGTTTTTGTGCACATTCAGCAAGTATACGGCTGTTTTCAGATTTTTTTCAATTTTCTACCGTCCCATAACATAAACCTCACAAATAAAGTTAAAATCTTATAAGATATAGTTATATGCCTTCAGTGTTTGATTTTGCAATGATTTCACTGTTTGGATGTGTTTTTCTATTTGTGTCTGTTTTTGTGCACATTCAGCAAGTATACGGCTGTTTTCTGATTTTTTTCAATTTTCTACTGTCCCATAACATAAACCTCACAAATGAAGTTAACATCTTATAAGATAAAGTTATATGCCGTCAGTGTTTGATTTTGCAATGATTTCACTGTTTGGATGTGTTTTTCTATTTGTGTCTTTTGTTGTGCACATTCAGCAAGTATACGGCTGTTTTCTGATTTTTTTCAATTTTCTATTGTCCCGTAACATAAACCTCACAAATAAAGTTAACATCTTATAAGATACACTTCTGTAACCTCAGTGTTTGATTTTGCAATGATTTCACTGTTTGGATGTGCTTTTCTATTTGTGTCTGTTTTGTGCACATTCAGCAAGTATACGGCTGTTTTCTGATTTTTATCAATTTTCTACTGTCCCATAACATAAACCTCACAAATGAAGTTAACATCTTATAAGATATAGTTATATGCCGTCAGTGTTTGATTTTGCAATGATCTCACTGTTTGAATGTGTTTTTCTATTTTTGTCTGTTTTTGTGCGCATTCAGCTGGAATACGACTGTTTTCTGATTTTTTTTCATTTTTCTACTGCCCCATAACATAAACCTCACAAATAAAGTTAACATCTTATAAGATATACTAATGTACCCTCGTCGTTCCGCTCGTCTTGGGACCCCAAACGACATATGAAATATTCACACTCCTGCGACCTGTAGAAATGTAGTTCCTCCAAAACTTCCACTCTGGCCAAAGAGTCTAAGACTGTATAGAGTCTGACATGACCTGATTTTCAGTTTTTGGACACAGGACTTTGGGCTTTTTTCCCCCTGGCCAAAAAAAAATGCCAAAAACACAGTCTGTAAAATTCAAACGTAAGAAAGGTGGGAAACTGTCTTTTCTTCAATAATTCCTAAAGGCAATGAGCCTGGATGCTGATTTCTCCGTATGTGTATCAGGGACTCCTGGCTGATCCAGGGTGCCGAGTTTCAGACCCGTGCAACCTTTGGAAAGGTCAAAGGTCAGCCGCTGTGGTGTGTTTTTTGTAATAATTCCTAAAGGCATTGAGCCAGGAGTCTGATTTTTCCGTGTGTGTATCAGGGACTAAGGCTGATCCAGGGTGCCGAGTTTCAGACCTGTGCAACCTTCGGAAAGGTCAATGGTCAGCCGTTCGGGTGTGTTTTTTGTAATAATTCCTAAAGGCATTGAGCCAGGAGTCTGATTTTTCTGTATGTGTATCAGGGACTAAGGCTAATCTAGGGTGCCGAGTTTCAGACCTGTGTAACCTTTGGAATGGTCAAAGGTCAGCTGTTTAGATTCAAGATTCAAGATTCAAGATTTCTTTATTGTCATACCAACACACATTAGACATGAGGTCAGAACGAAAATCAGTCTCTCCAGAACCCGGTCGGCCCAGCAATAAGAAGAATAAGAAAATAAGAAATAAGAACCAACAGTTTAACTTAACAAAATATAAATTAAAAGAGATCAAAACTTTAAATCTCTGGAGGTAAGGTGCTGTGCAAAAAAGAATTTGGTTCAAGGGTGTGTACGGTACTGGGGGCATGTGCATAGTACAGTACGTGGGGGGTGGGGGCAGCAGGGCTATGGGGGCTACAGAGAGTTCAGGAGTCTGACAGCTCCAGGGAAGAAGCTGTTCCTCAGTCTCGTAGTTCTGCTCTTGATGCTCCTTAGCCTCCTGCCTGAGGGGAGGGGGTGAACAGTGTGTGTGCCGGGTGAGTGGGATCTCTCATGATGCAGGTGGCCCTTTTCCTGCATCTGGAGGTGAAGATGTCCGTGATGGTGGGGAGGCTGCTGCCCACGGTTCTCTGTGCAGCTTTCACCACTCTCTGCAGAGCCTTCTTCTCTGCTGCAGAGCAGCTGCCGTGCCACACAGTGATGCAGGAGCACAGGACACTCTCCACTACACATCTGTAGAAGGTGATAAGGGCTGACCTTCCTAGTCCAGCGCGTCTCAGCCTCCTGAGGAAGTAGAGGCGCTGGTGTGCCTTCCGGACCAGGCTGGAAGTGTTGCTGCTCCAGGTGAGGTCGTCCTTGAGATGCACGCCCAGGTACGTGAAGCTGGAGACCACTTCCACCGCTGTTGCTCCGATGTGCAGGGGAGAATGGGGGGGATGTCTGCTCTGATGTTTAGGTGTGTTTTTTGTAATAATTCCTAAAGGCATTAAGCCAGGAGTCTGATTTTTCCGTATGTGTATCAGGGACTAAGGCTAATCGAGGGTATTTTAATCTTTTTTCTACTGTCCTATAATATGAAGTTAACATCTTATAAGGTATATTGATGTACCCTCAGTGTTTGAATTTATAATGATTTCACTGTTTGGATGTGTTTTTCTATTTGTGTCTGTTTTTGTGCGCATTCAGCAGGGATACGGCTGTTTTCGGATTTTTTTCATTTTTCTACTGTCCCATAACATAAACCTCACAAATAAAGTTTAAATCTTATAAGATATAGTTATATACCTTCAGTGTTTGATTTTGCAATGATTTCACTGTTTGAATGTGTCAAAGGTCAGCCACTGTGGTGTGTTTTTTGTAATAATTCCTAAAGGCATTGAGTCAGGAGTCTGATTTTTCCGTATGTGTATCAGGGACTAAAGCTTATCCCGGTTGCCGAGTTTCAGACCTGTGCAACTTTCGGAAAAGGTCAATGGTCAGCCGTTCGGGTGTGTTTTTTGTAATAATTCCTAAAGGCATTAAGCCAGGAGTGTGATTTTTCCGTATGTGTATCAGGGGCTAAGGCTAATCCAGGGTGCCAAGTTTCAGACCCGTGCAACCTTTGGAAAGGTCAAAGGTCAGCCGTTCGGGTGTGTTTTTTGTAATAATTCCTAAAGGCATTGAGCCAGGAGTCTGATTTTTCCGTATGTGTATCAGGGACTAAGGCTTATCTAGGGTGCCGAGTTTCAGACCTGTGTAACCTTCGGAAAGGTCAAAGGTCAGCCGTTTAGGTGTGTTTTTTGTAATAATTCCTAGAGGCATTAAGCCAGGAGTCTGATTTTTCCGTATGTGTATCAGGGACTAAGGCTGATCGAGGGTATTTTAATCTTTTTTCTACTGTCCTATAATATGAAGTTAACATCTTATAAGGTATATTGATGTATCCTCAGTGTTTGAATTTATAATGATTTCACTGTTTGGATGTGTTATTCTATTTGTGTCTGTTTTTGTGCGCATTCAGCTGAGATAAGGCTGTTTCCGGATTTGTTTTCATTTTTCTACTTTCCCATAACATAAACCTCACAAATGAAGTTAACATCTTAAAAGATTTAGTACTGTACCCTCAGTGTTTGATTTTGCAATGATTTCACTGTTTGGATGTGTTTTTCTATTGGTCTCTGTTTGTGTGCGCATTCAGCTGAGATAAGGCTGTTTCCGGATTTTTTTCATTTTTCTACTTTCCCATAACATAAACCTCACAAATGAAGTTAAGATTAATTTTGTACCCTCAGTGTTTGATTTTGCAATGATTTCACTGTCTGGATGTGTTTTCTATTGGTGTCTGTTTGTGTGCGCATTCAGCTGAGATAAGGCTGTTTCCGGATTTTTTTCATTTTTCTACTTTCCCATAACATGAACCTCACAAATGAAGTTAAGATTAGTTTTGTACCCTCAGTGTTTGATTTTGCAATGATTTCACTGTTTGAATGTGTTTTTCTATTGGTGTTTGTTTGTGTGCGCATTCAGCTGAGATAAGGCTGTTTCCGGATTTTTTTCATTTTTCTACTTTCCCATAACATAAACCTCACAAATGAAGTTAACAACTTAAAATATTTAGTTCTGTACCCTCAGTGTTTGATTTTGCAAAGATTTCACTGTTTGGATGTGTTTTTCTATTGGTGTCTGTTTGTGTGCGCATTCAGCTGAGATAAGGCTGTTTCCGGATTTTTTTCATTTTTCTACTTTCCCATAACTTTAACCTCACAAATGAAGTTAAGATTAGTTTTGTACCCTCAGTGTTTGATTTTGCAATGATTTCACTGTTTGGATGTGTTTTTCTATTGGTGTCTGTTTGTGTGCGCATTCAGCTGAGATAAGGCTGTTTCCGGATTTTTTTCATTTTTCTACTTTCCCATAACATAAACCTCACAAATGAAGTTAACAACTTAAAATATTTAGTTCTGTACCCTCAGTGTTTGATTTTGCAAAGATTTCACTGTTTGGATGGGTTTTTCTATGGGTGTCTGTTTGTGTGCACATTCAGCTGAGATAAGGCTGTTTCCGGATTTTTTTAATTTTTCTGCTGTCCCATAACATAAACCTCACAAATTAAGTTAACATCTTAAAAGATTTAGTTCTGTACCCTCAGTGTTTGATTTTGCAATGATTTCACTGTTTGAATGTGTTTTTCTATTTGTGTCTGTTTTTGTGCGCATTCAGCTGGAATACGACTGTTTTCTGATTTTTTTTCATTTTCTACTGTCCCATTACATAAACCTCACAAATAAAGTTAACATCTTATAAGATATACTTCTGTAACCTCAGTGTTTGATTTTGCAATGATTTCACTGTTTGGATGTGTTTTTCTATTTGTGTCTGTTTTTGTGCACATTCAGCAAGTATACGGCTGTTTTCTGATTTTTTTCAATTTTCTACTGTCCCATAACATAAACCTCACAAATGAAGTTAAAATCTTATAAGATATAGTTATATGCCGTCAGTGTTTGATTTTGCAATGATTTCACTGTTTGGATGTGTTTTTCTATTTGTGTCTGTTTTGTGCACATTCAGCAAGTATACGGCTGTTTTCTGATTTTTTTCAATTTTCTACTGTCCCATAACATAAACCTCACAAATAAAGTTAACATCTTATAAGATATAGTTATATACCTTCAGTGTTTGATTTTGCAATGATTTCACTGTTTGGATGTGTTTTTCTATTTGTGTCTGTTTTTGTGCACATTCAGCAAGTATACGGCTGTTTTCTGATTTTTTGAATTTTCTACTGTCCCATAAGATAAACCTCACAAATAAAGTTAAAATCTTATAAGATATAGTTATATGCCTTCAGTGTTTGATTTTGCAATGATTTCACTGTTTGGATGTGTTTTTCTATGTGTGTCTGTGTTTGTGCACATTCAGCAAGTATATGGCTGTTTTCTGATTTTTTTGAATTTTCTACTGTCCTATAACATAAACCTCACAAATAAAGTTAAAATCTTATAAGATATAGTTATATGCCTTCAGTGTTTGAGTTTGCAATGATTTCACTGTTTGGATGTGTTTTTCTATTTGTGTCTGTTTTGTGCACATTCAGCAAGTATACGGCTGTTTTCTGATTTTTTTCAATTTTCTACTGTCCCATAACAAACCTCACAAATAAAGTTAACATCTTATAAGATATACTTCTGTAACCTCAGTGTTTGATTTTGCAATGATTTCACTGTTTGGATGTGTTTTTCTTTTTGTGTCTGTGTTTGTGCACATTCAGCAAGTATACGGCTGTTTTCTGATTTTTTTCAATTTTCTACTGTCCCATTTCATAAACCTCACAAATAAAGTTAAAATCTTATAAGATATAGTTATATGCCTTCAGTGTTTGATTTTGCAATGATTTCACTGTTTGGATGTGTTTTTCTATGTGTGTCTGTGTTTGTGCACATTCAGCAAGTATACGGCTGTTTTCTGATTTTTTTCAATTTTCTACTGTCCCATAACATAAACCTCACAAATACAGTAAACATCTTATAAGATATACTTCTGTAACCTCAGTGTTTGATTTTGCAATGATTTCACTGTCTGGATGTGTTTTTCTATTTGTGTCTTTTGTTGTGCACATTCAGCAAGTATACAGCTGTTTTCTGATTTTTTTCAATTTTCTATTGTCCCGTAACATAAACCTCATGAATAAATTTAACATCTTGTAAGATATAGTTATATGCCTTCAGTGTTTGATTTTGCAATGATTTCACTGTTTGGATGTGTTTTTCTATTTGTGTCTGTTTTTGTGCACATTCAGCAAGTATACCGCTGTTTTCTGATTTTTTTCAATTTTCTACTGTCCCATAACATAAACGTCACAAATAAAGTTAAAATCTTATAAGATATACTTCTGTAACCTCAGTGTTTGATTTTGCAATGATTTCACTGTTTGGATGTGTTTTTCTATTTGTGTCTGTTTTGTGCACATTCAGCAAGTATACGGCTGTTTTCTGATTTTTTTCAATTTTCTACTGTCCCATAACATAAACCTCACAAATAAAGTTAACATCTTATAAGATATACTTCTGTAACCTCAGTGTTTGATTTTGCAATGATTTGACTGTTTGGATGTGTTTTTCTATGTGTGTCTGTTTTTGTGCACATTCAGCAAGTATACGGCTGTTTTCTGATTTTTTTCAATTTTCTACTGTCCCATAACATAAACCTCACAAATAAAGTTAAAATCTTATAAGATATAGTTATATGCCGTCAGTGTTTGATTTTGCAATGATTTCACTGTTTGGATGTGTTTTTCTATTTGTGTCTGTTTTGTGCACATTCAGCAAGTATACGGCTGTTTTCAGATTTTTTTCAATTTTCTATTGTCCCGTAACATAAACCTCATGAATAAAGTTAACATCTTATAAGATATACTTCTGTAACCTCAGTGTTTGATTTGGCAATGATTTCACTGTCTGGATGTGTTTTTCTATTTGTGTCTTTTGTTGTGCACATTCAGCAAGTATACAGCTGTTTTCTGATTTTTTTCAATTTTCTACTGTCCCATAACATAAACGTCACAAATAAAGTTAAAATCTTATAAGATATACTTCTGTAACCTCAGTGTTTGATTTTGCAATGATTTCACTGTTTGGATGTGTTTTTCTATTTGTTACTGTTCTGTGCACATTCAGCAAGTATTCGGCTGTTTTCTGATTTTTTTCAATTTTCTACTGTCCCATAACATAAACCTCACAAATAAAGTTAACATCTTATAAGATATACTTCTGTAACCTCAGTGTTTGATTTTGCAATGATTTGACTGTTTGGATGTGTTTTTCTATTTGTGTCTGTTTTTGTGCACATTCAGCAAGTATACGGCTGTTTTCTGATTTTTTTCAATTTTCTACTGTCCCATAACATAAACCTCACAAATAAAGTTAAAATCTTATAAGATATAGTTATATGCCGTCAGTGTTTGATTTTGCAATGATTTCACTGTTTGGATGTGTTTTTCTATTTGTGTCTGTTTTGTGCACATTCAGCAAGTATACGGCTGTTTTCTGATTTTTTTCAATTTTCTACTGTCCCATAACATAAACCTCACAAATAAAGTTAAAATCTCATAAGATATACTTCTGTAACCTCAGTGTTTGATTTTGCAATGATTTCACTGTTTGGATGTGTTTTTCTATGTGTGTCTGTGTTTGTGCACATTCAGCAAATTACACGGCTGTTTTCTGATTTTTTTCAATTTTCTACTGTCCCATAACATAAACCTCACAAATAAAGTTAACATCTTATAAGATATACTTCTGTAACCTCAGTGTTTGATTTTGCAATGATCTCACTGTTTGGATGTGTTTTTCTATTTGTGTCTGTTTTTGTGCACATTCAGCAAGTATACGGCTGTTTTCTGATTTTTTGGAATTTTCTACTGTCCCATAACATAAACCTCACAAATAAAGTTAAAATCTTATAAGATATAGTTATATGCCTTCAGTGTTTGATTTTGAAATGATTTCACTGTTTGGATGTGTTTTTCTATGTGTGTCTGTGTTTGTGCACATTCAGCAAGTATATGGCTGTTTTCTGATTTTTTTGAATTTTCTACTGTCCTATAACATAAACCTCACAAATAAAGTTAAAATCTTATAAGATATAGTTATATGCCTTCAGTGTTTGAGTTTGCAATGATTTCACTGTTTGGATGTGTTTTTCTATTTGTGTCTGTTTTGTGCACATTCAGCAAGTATACGGCTGTTTTCTGATTTTTTTCAATTTTCTACTGTCCCATAACAAACCTCACAAATAAAGTTAACATCTTATAAGATATACTTCTGTAACCTCAGTGTTTGATTTTGCAATGATTTCACTGTTTGGATGTGTTTTTCTATTTGTGTCTGTGTTTGTGCACATTCAGCAAGTATACGGCTGTTTTCTGATTTTTTTCAATTTTCTACTGTCCCATAACATAAACCTCACAAATAAAGTTAAAATCTTATAAGATATAGTTATATGCCTTCAGTGTTTGATTTTGCAATGATTTCACTGTTTGGATGTGTTTTTCTATGTGTGTCTGTGTTTGTGCACATTCAGCAAGTATACGGCTGTTTTCTGATTTTTTTCAATTTTCTACTGTCCCATAACATAAACCTCACAAATACAGTTAACATCTTATAAGATATACTTCTGTAACCTCAGTGTTTGATTTTGCAATGATTTCACTGTTTGGATGTTTTTTTCTATTTGTGTCTGTTTTTGTGCACATTCAGCAAGTATACGGCTGTTTTCTGATTTTTTTCAATTTTCTACTGTCTCATAACATAAACCTCACAAATAAAGTTAAAATCTTATAAGATATAGTTATATGCCTTCAGTGTTTGATTTTGCAATGATTTCACTGTTTGGATGTGTTTTTCTATGTGTGTCTGTGTTTGTGCACATTCAGCAAGTATACGGCTGTTTTCTGTTTTTATTCAATTTTCTACTGTCCCATAACATAAACCTCACAAATAAAGTTAACATCTTATAAGATATACTTCTGTAACCTCAGTGTTTGATTTTGCAAGGATTTCACTGTTTGGATGTGTTTTTCTATTTGTTACTGTTCTGTGCACATTCAGCAAGTATACGGCTGTTTTCTGATTTTTTTCAATTTTCTACTGTCCCATAACATAAACCTCACAAATAAAGTTAACATCTTATAAGATATACTTCTGTAACCTCAGTGTTTGATTTTGCAATGATTTCACTGTTTGGATGTGTTTTTCTATTTGTGTCTGTTTTTGTGCACATTCAGCAAGTATACGGCTGTTTTCTGATTTTTTTCAATTTTCTACTGTCCCATAACATAAACCTCACAAATAAAGTTAACATCTTATAAGATATAGTTATATACCTTCAGTGTTTGATTTTGCAATGATTTCACTGTTTGGATGTGTTTTTCTATTTGTGTCTGTTTTTGTGCACATTCAGCAAGTATACGGCTGTTTTCTGATTTTTTGAATTTTCTACTGTCCCATAAGATAAACCTCACAAATAAAGTTAAAATCTTATAAGATATAGTTATATGCCTTCAGTGTTTGATTTTGCAATGATTTCACTGTTTGGATGTGTTTTTCTATGTGTGTCTGTGTTTGTGCACATTCAGCAAGTATATGGCTGTTTTCTGATTTTTTTGAATTTTCTACTGTCCTATAACATAAACCTCACAAATAAAGTTAAAATCTTATAAGATATAGTTATATGCCTTCAGTGTTTGAGTTTGCAATGATTTCACTGTTTGGATGTGTTTTTCTATTTGTGTCTGTTTTGTGCACATTCAGCAAGTATACGGCTGTTTTCTGATTTTTTTCAATTTTCTACTGTCCCATAACAAACCTCACAAATAAAGTTAACATCTTATAAGATATACTTCTGTAACCTCAGTGTTTGATTTTGCAATGATTTCACTGTTTGGATGTGTTTTTCTATTTGTGTCTGTGTTTGTGCACATTCAGCAAGTATACGGCTGTTTTCTGATTTTTTTCAATTTTCTACTGTCCCATTTCATAAACCTCACAAATAAAGTTAAAATCTTATAAGATATAGTTATATGCCTTCAGTGTTTGATTTTGCAATGATTTCACTGTTTGGATGTGTTTTTCTATGTGTGTCTGTGTTTGTGCACATTCAGCAAGTATACGGCTGTTTTCTGATTTTTTTCAATTTTCTACTGTCCCATAACATAAACCTCACAAATACAGTAAACATCTTATAAGATATACTTCTGTAACCTCAGTGTTTGATTTTGCAATGATTTCACTGTTTGGATGTTTTTTTCTATTTGTGTCTGTTTTTGTGCACATTCAGCAAGTATACGGCTGTTTTCTGATTTTTTTCAATTTTCTACTGTCCCATAACATAAACCTCACAAATAAAGTTAAAATCTTATAAGATATAGTTATATGCCTTCAGTGTTTGATATGGCAATGATTTCACTGTTTGGATGTGTTTTTCTATGTGTGTCTGTGTTTGTGCACATTCAGCAAGTATACGGCTGTTTTCTGTTTTTATTCAATTTTCTACTGTCCCATAACATAAACCTCACAAATAAAGTTAACATCTTATAAGATATACTTCTGTAACCTCAGTGTTTGATTTTGCAATGATTTCACTGTCTGGATGTGTTTTTCTATTTGTGTCTTTTGTTGTGCACATTCAGCAAGTATACAGCTGTTTTCTGATTTTTTTCAATTTTCTATTGTCCCGTAACATAAACCTCATGAATAAATTTAACATCTTGTAAGATATAGTTATATGCCTTCAGTGTTTGATTTTGCAATGATTTCACTGTTTGGATGTGTTTTTCTATTTGTGTCTGTGTTTGTGCACATTCAGCAAGTATACGGCTGTTTTCTGATTTTTTTCAATTTTCTACTGTCCCATTTCATAAACCTCACAAATAAAGTTAAAATCTTATAAGATATAGTTATATGCCTTCAGTGTTTGATTTTGCAATGATTTCACTGTTTGGATGTGTTTTTCTATGTGTGTCTGTGTTTGTGCACATTCAGCAAGTATACGGCTGTTTTCTGATTTTTTTCAATTTTCTACTGTCCCATAACATAAACCTCACAAATACAGTAAACATCTTATAAGATATACTTCTGTAACCTCAGTGTTTGATTTTGCAATGATTTCACTGTTTGGATGTTTTTTTCTATTTGTGTCTGTTTTTGTGCACATTCAGCAAGTATACGGCTGTTTTCTGATTTTTTTCAATTTTCTACTGTCCCATAACATAAACCTCACAAATAAAGTTAAAATCTTATAAGATATAGTTATATGCCTTCAGTGTTTGATATGGCAATGATTTCACTGTTTGGATGTGTTTTTCTATGTGTGTCTGTGTTTGTGCACATTCAGCAAGTATACGGCTGTTTTCTGTTTTTATTCAATTTTCTACTGTCCCATAACATAAACCTCACAAATAAAGTTAACATCTTATAAGATATACTTCTGTAACCTCAGTGTTTGATTTTGCAATGATTTCACTGTCTGGATGTGTTTTTCTATTTGTGTCTTTTGTTGTGCACATTCAGCAAGTATACAGCTGTTTTCTGATTTTTTTCAATTTTCTATTGTCCCGTAACATAAACCTCATGAATAAATTTAACATCTTGTAAGATATAGTTATATGCCTTCAGTGTTTGATTTTGCAATGATTTCACTGTTTGGATGTGTTTTTCTATTTGTGTCTGTGTTTGTGCACATTCAGCAAGTATACGGCTGTTTTCTGATTTTTTTCAATTTTCTACTGTCCCATTTCATAAACCTCACAAATAAAGTTAAAATCTTATAAGATATAGTTATATGCCTTCAGTGTTTGATTTTGCAATGATTTCACTGTTTGGATGTGTTTTTCTATGTGTGTCTGTGTTTGTGCACATTCAGCAAGTATACGGCTGTTTTCTGATTTTTTTCAATTTTCTACTGTCCCATAACATAAACCTCACAAATACAGTAAACATCTTATAAGATATACTTCTGTAACCTCAGTGTTTGATTTTGCAATGATTTCACTGTTTGGATGTTTTTTTCTATTTGTGTCTGTTTTTGTGCACATTCAGCAAGTATACGGCTGTTTTCTGATTTTTTTCAATTTTCTACTGTCCCATAACATAAACCTCACAAATAAAGTTAAAATCTTATAAGATATAGTTATATGCCTTCAGTGTTTGATATGGCAATGATTTCACTGTTTGGATGTGTTTTTCTATGTGTGTCTGTGTTTGTGCACATTCAGCAAGTATACGGCTGTTTTCTGTTTTTATTCAATTTTCTACTGTCCCATAACATAAACCTCACAAATAAAGTTAACATCTTATAAGATATACTTCTGTAACCTCAGTGTTTGATTTTGCAATGATTTCACTGTCTGGATGTGTTTTTCTATTTGTGTCTTTTGTTGTGCACATTCAGCAAGTATACAGCTGTTTTCTGATTTTTTTCAATTTTCTATTGTCCCGTAACATAAACCTCATGAATAAATTTAACATCTTGTAAGATATAGTTATATGCCTTCAGTGTTTGATTTTGCAATGATTTCACTGTTTGGATGTGTTTTTCTATTTGTGTCTGTTTTTGTGCACATTCAGCAAGTATACCGCTGTTTTCTGATTTTTTTCAATTTTCTACTGTCCCATAACATAAACGTCACAAATAAAGTTAAAATCTTATAAGATATACTTCTGTAACCTCAGTGTTTGATTTTGCAATGATTTCACTGTTTGGATGTGTTTTTCTATTTGTGTCTGTTTTGTGCACATTCAGCAAGTATACGGCTGTTTTCTGATTTTTTTCAATTTTCTACTGTCCCATAACATAAACCTCACAAATAAAGTTAACATCTTATAAGATATACTTCTGTAACCTCAGTGTTTGATTTTGCAATGATTTGACTGTTTGGATGTGTTTTTCTATGTGTGTCTGTTTTTGTGCACATTCAGCAAGTATACGGCTGTTTTCTGATTTTTTTCAATTTTCTACTGTCCCATAACATAAACCTCACAAATAAAGTTAAAATCTTATAAGATATAGTTATATGCCGTCAGTGTTTGATTTTGCAATGATTTCACTGTTTGGATGTGTTTTTCTATTTGTGTCTGTTTTGTGCACATTCAGCAAGTATACGGCTGTTTTCAGATTTTTTTCAATTTTCTATTGTCCCGTAACATAAACCTCATGAATAAAGTTAACATCTTATAAGATATACTTCTGTAACCTCAGTGTTTGATTTGGCAATGATTTCACTGTCTGGATGTGTTTTTCTATTTGTGTCTTTTGTTGTGCACATTCAGCAAGTATACAGCTGTTTTCTGATTTTTTTCAATTTTCTACTGTCCCATAACATAAACGTCACAAATAAAGTTAAAATCTTATAAGATATACTTCTGTAACCTCAGTGTTTGATTTTGCAATGATTTCACTGTTTGGATGTGTTTTTCTATTTGTTACTGTTCTGTGCACATTCAGCAAGTATTCGGCTGTTTTCTGATTTTTTTCAATTTTCTACTGTCCCATAACATAAACCTCACAAATAAAGTTAACATCTTATAAGATATACTTCTGTAACCTCAGTGTTTGATTTTGCAATGATTTGACTGTTTGGATGTGTTTTTCTATTTGTGTCTGTTTTTGTGCACATTCAGCAAGTATACGGCTGTTTTCTGATTTTTTTCAATTTTCTACTGTCCCATAACATAAACCTCACAAATAAAGTTAAAATCTTATAAGATATAGTTATATGCCGTCAGTGTTTGATTTTGCAATGATTTCACTGTTTGGATGTGTTTTTCTATTTGTGTCTGTTTTGTGCACATTCAGCAAGTATACGGCTGTTTTCTGATTTTTTTCAATTTTCTACTGTCCCATAACATAAACCTCACAAATAAAGTTAAAATCTCATAAGATATACTTCTGTAACCTCAGTGTTTGATTTTGCAATGATTTCACTGTTTGGATGTGTTTTTCTATGTGTGTCTGTGTTTGTGCACATTCAGCAATTACACGGCTGTTTTCTGATTTTTTTCAATTTTCTACTGTCCCATAACATAAACCTCACAAATAAAGTTAACATCTTATAAGATATACTTCTGTAACCTCAGTGTTTGATTTTGCAATGATTTCACTGTTTGGATGTGTTTTTCTATTTGTGTCTGTTTTTGTGCACATTCAGCAAGTATACGGCTGTTTTCTGATTTTTTGGAATTTTCTACTGTCCCATAACATAAACCTCACAAATAAAGTTAAAATCTTATAAGATATAGTTATATGCCTTCAGTGTTTGATTTTGCAATGATTTCACTGTTTGGATGTGTTTTTCTATGTGTGTCTGTGTTTGTGCACATTCAGCAAGTATATGGCTGTTTTCTGATTTTTTTGAATTTTCTACTGTCCTATAACATAAACCTCACAAATAAAGTTAAAATCTTATAAGATATAGTTATATGCCTTCAGTGTTTGAGTTTGCAATGATTTCACTGTTTGGATGTGTTTTTCTATTTGTGTCTGTTTTGTGCACATTCAGCAAGTATACGGCTGTTTTCTGATTTTTTTCAATTTTCTACTGTCCCATAACAAACCTCACAAATAAAGTTAACATCTTATAAGATATACTTCTGTAACCTCAGTGTTTGATTTTGCAATGATTTCACTGTTTGGATGTGTTTTTCTATTTGTGTCTGTGTTTGTGCACATTCAGCAAGTATACGGCTGTTTTCTGATTTTTTTCAATTTTCTACTGTCCCATAACATAAACCTCACAAATAAAGTTAAAATCTTATAAGATATAGTTATATGCCTTCAGTGTTTGATTTTGCAATGATTTCACTGTTTGGATGTGTTTTTCTATGTGTGTCTGTGTTTGTGCACATTCAGCAAGTATACGGCTGTTTTCTGATTTTTTTCAATTTTCTACTGTCCCATAACATAAACCTCACAAATACAGTTAACATCTTATAAGATATACTTCTGTAACCTCAGTGTTTGATTTTGCAATGATTTCACTGTTTGGATGTTTTTTTCTATTTGTGTCTGTTTTTGTGCACATTCAGCAAGTATACGGCTGTTTTCTGATTTTTTTCAATTTTCTACTGTCTCATAACATAAACCTCACAAATAAAGTTAAAATCTTATAAGATATAGTTATATGCCTTCAGTGTTTGATTTTGCAATGATTTCACTGTTTGGATGTGTTTTTCTATGTGTGTCTGTGTTTGTGCACATTCAGCAAGTATACGGCTGTTTTCTGTTTTTATTCAATTTTCTACTGTCCCATAACATAAACCTCACAAATAAAGTTAACATCTTATAAGATATACTTCTGTAACCTCAGTGTTTGATTTTGCAATGATTTCACTGTTTGGATGTGTTTTTCTATTTGTTACTGTTCTGTGCACATTCAGCAAGTATACGGCTGTTTTCTGATTTTTTTCAATTTTCTACTGTCCCATAACATAAACCTCACAAATAAAGTTAAAATCTTATAAGATATAGTTATATGCCGTCAGTGTTTGATTTTGCAATGATTTCACTGTTTGGATGTGTTTTTCTATTTGTGTCTGTTTTGTGCACATTCAGCAAGTATACGGCTGTTTTCTGATTTTTTTCAATTTTCTACTGTCCCATAACATAAACCTCACAAATAAAGTTAAAATCTCATAAGATATACTTCTGTAACCTCAGTGTTTGATTTTGCAATGATTTCACTGTTTGGATGTGTTTTTCTATGTGTGTCTGTGTTTGTGCACATTCAGCAATTACACGGCTGTTTTCTGATTTTTTTCAATTTTCTACTGTCCCATAACATAAACCTCACAAATAAAGTTAACATCTTATAAGATATACTTCTGTAACCTCAGTGTTTGATTTTGCAATGATTTCACTGTTTGGATGTGTTTTTCTATTTGTGTCTGTTTTTGTGCACATTCAGCAAGTATACCGCTGTTTTCTGATTTTTTTAAATTTTCTACTGTCCCATAACATAAACGTCACAAATAAAGTTAAAATCTTATAAGATATACTTCTGTAACCTCAGTGTTTGATTTTGCAATGATTTCACTGTTTGGATGTGTTTTTCTATTTGTGTCTGTTTTGTGCACATTCAGCAAGTATACGGCTGTTTTCTGATTTTTTTCAATTTTCTACTGTCCCATAACATAAACCTCACAAATAAAGTTAACATCTTATAAGATATACTTCTGTAACCTCAGTGTTTGATTTTGCAATGATTTCACTGTTTGGATGTGTTTTTCTATTTGTGTCTGTTTCTGTGCACATTCAGCAAGTATACGGCTGTTTTCTGATTTTTTTGAATTTTCTACTGTCCCATAACATAAACCTCACAAATAAAGTTAAAATCTTAAAAGATATAGTTATATGCCGTCAGTGTTTGATTTTGCAATGATTTCACTGTTTGGATGTGTTTTTCTATTTGTGTCTGTTTTGTGCACATTCAGCAAGTATACGGCTGTTTTCTGATTTTTTTCAATTTTCTACTGTCCCATAACATAAACCTCACAAATAAAGTTAACATCTTATAAGATATAGTTATATGCCTTCAGTGTTTGATTTTGCAATGATTTCACTGTTTGGATGTGTTTTTCTATTTGTGTCTGTTTTTGTGCGCATTCAGCAAGTATACGGCTGTTTTCTGATTTTTTTCAATTTTCTACTGTCCCGTAACATAAACCTCACAAATAAAGTTAAAATCTTATAAGATATACTTCTGTAACCTCAGTGTTTGATTTTGCAATGATTTCACTGTTTGGATGTGTTTTTCTATTTGTGTCTGTTTTGTGCACATTCAGCAAGTATACGGCTGTTTTCTGATTTTTTTCAATTTTCTACTGTCCCGTAACATAAACCTCACAAATAAAGTTAAAATCTTATAAGATATACTTCTGTAACCTCAGTGTTTGATTTTGCAATGATTTCACTGTTTGGATGTGTTTTTCTATTTGTGTCTGTTTCTGTGCACATTCAGCAAGTATACGGCTGTTTTCTGATTTTTTTGAATTTTCTACTGTCCCATAACATAAACCTCACAAATAAAGTTAAAATCTTATAAGATATAGTTGTATGCCGTCAGTGTTTGATTTTGCAATGATTTCACTGTTTGGATGTGTTTTTCTATTTGTGTCTGTTTTGTGCACATTCAGCAAGTATACGGCTGTTTTCTGATTTTTTTCAATTTTCTACTGTCCCATAACATAAACCTCACAAATAAAGTTAACATCTTATAAGATATAGTTATATGCCTTCAGTGTTTGATTTTGCAATGATTTCACTGTTTGGATGTGTTTTTCTATTTGTGTCTGTTTTTGTGCGCATTCAGCAAGTATACGGCTGTTTTCTGATTTTTTACAATTTTCTACTGTCCCGTAACATAAACCTCACAAATAAAGTTAAAATCTTATAAGATATAATTATATGCCTTCAGTGTTTGATTTTGCAATGATTTCACTGTTTGGATGTGTTTTTCTATTTGTGTCTGTTTTTGTGCGCATTCAGCAAGTATACGGCTGTTTTCTGATTTTTTTCAATTTTCTACTGTCCCGTAACATAAACCTCACAAATAAAGTTAAAATCTTATAAGATATACTTCTGTAACCTCAGTGTTTGATTTTGCAATGATTTCACTGTTTGGATGTGTTTTTCTATGTGTGTCTGTGTTTGTGCACATTCAGCAATTACACGGCTGTTTTCTGATTTTTTTCAATTTTCTACTGTCCCATAACATAAACCTCACAAATAAAGTTAACATCTTATAAGATATACTTCTGTAACCTCAGTGTTTGATTTTGCAATGATTTCACTGTTTGGATGTGTTTTTCTATTTGTGTCTGTTTTTGTGCACATTCAGCAAGTATACGGCTGTTTTCTGATTTTTTTGAATTTTCTACTGTCCCATAACATAAACCTCACAAATAAAGTTAAAATCTTATAAGATATAGTTATATGCCTTCAGTGTTTGATTTTGCAATGATTTCACTGTTTGGATGTGTTTTTCTATGTGTGTCTGTGTTTGTGCACATTCAGCAAGTATATGGCTGTTTTCTGATTTTTTTGAATTTTCTACTGTCCTATAACATAAACCTCACAAATAAAGTTAAAATCTTATAAGATATAGTTATATGCCTTCAGTGTTTGAGTTTGCAATGATTTCACTGTTTGGATGTGTTTTTCTATTTGTGTCTGTTTTGTGCACATTCAGCAAGTATACGGCTGTTTTCTGATTTTTTTCAATTTTCTACTGTCCCATAACAAACCTCACAAATAAAGTTAACATCTTATAAGATATACTTCTGTAACCTCAGTGTTTGATTTTGCAATGATTTCACTGTTTGGATGTGTTTTTCTATTTGTGTCTGTGTTTGTGCACATTCAGCAATTATACGGCTGTTTTCTGATTTTTTTCAATTTTCTACTGTCCCATAACATAAACCTCACAAATAAAGTTAAAATCTTATAAGATATAGTTATATGCCTTCAGTGTTTGATTTTGCAATGATTTCACTGTTTGGATGTGTTTTTCTATTTGTGTCTGTTTTTGTGCACATTCAGCAAGTATACGGCTGTTTTCTGATTTTTTTCAATTTTCTACTGTCCCATAACATAAACCTCACAAATAAAGTAAAAATCTTATAAGATATAGTTATATGCCTTCAGTGTTTGATTTTGCAATGATTTCACTGTTTGGATGTGTTTTTCTATTTGTGTCTGTTTTTGTCCACATTCATCAAGTATACGGATGTTTTCTGATTTTTTTCAATTTTCTACTGTCCCATAACATAAACCTCACAAATAAAGTTAAAATCTTATAAGATATAGTTATATGCCGTCAGTGTTTGATTTTGCAATGATTTCACTGTTTGGATGTGTTTTTCTATGTGTGTCTGTGTTTGTGCACATTCAGCAAGTATACGGCTGTTTTCTGATTTTTTTCAATTTTCTACTGTCCCATTACATAAACCTCACAAATAAAGTTAACATCTTATAAGATATACTTCTGTAACCTCAGTGTTTGATTTTGCAATGATTTCACTGTTTGGATGTTTTTTTCTATTTGTGTCTGTTTTTGTGCACATTCAGCAAGTATACGGCTGTTTTCTGATTTTTTTCAATTTTCTACTGTCCCATAACAAACCTCACAAATAAAGTTAACATCTTATAAGATATACTTCTGTAACCTCAGTGTTTGATTTTGCAATGATTTCACTGTTTGGATGTGTTTTTCTATTTGTGTCTGTTTTTGTGCACATTCAGCAAGTATACGGCTGTTTTCTGATTTTTTTGAATTTTCTACTGTCCCATAACATAAACCTCACAAATAAAGTTAACATCTTATAAGATATAGTTATATGCCTTCAGTGTTTGATTTTGCAATGATTTCACTGTTTGGATGTGTTTTTCTATGTGTGTCTGTGTTTGTGCACATTCAGCAAGTATACGGCTGTTTTCTGATTTTTTTCAATTTTCTACTGTCCCATAACATAAACCTCACAAATAAAGTTAACATCTTATAAGATATACTTCTGTAACCTCAGTGTTTGATTTTGCAATGATTTCACTGTTTGGATGTGTTTTTCTATTTGTGTCTGTTTTGTGCACATTCAGCAAGTATACGGCTGTTTTCTGATTTTTTTCAATTTTCTACTGTCCCATAACAAACCTCACAAATAAAGTTAACATCTTATAAGATATACTTCTGTAACCTCAGTGTTTGATTTTGCAATGATTTCACTGTTTGGATGTGTTTTCCTATTTGTGTCTGTTTTTGTGCACATTCAGCAAGTATACGGCTGTTTTCTGATTTTTTTCAATTTTCTACTGTCCCATAACATAAACCTCACAAATAAAGTTAAAATCTTATAAGATATAGTTAAATGCCTTCAGTGTTTGATTTTGCAATGATTTCACTGTTTGGATGTGTTTTTCTATGTGTGTCTGTGTTTGTGCACATTCAGCAAGTATACGGCTGTTTTCTGATTTTTTTCAATTTTCTACTGTCCCATAACATAAACCTCACAAATAAAGTTAACATCTTATAAGATATACTTCTGTAACCTCAGTGTTTGATTTTGCAATGATTTCACTGTTTGGATGTGTTTTTCTATTTGTGTCTGTTTTGTGAACATTCAGCAAGTATACGGCTGTTTTCTGATTTTTTTCAATTTTCTATTGTCCCGTAACAAACCTCACAAATAAAGTTAACATCTTATAAGATATACTTCTGTAACCTCAGTGTTTGATTTTGCAATGATTTCACTGTTTGGATGTGTTTTTCTATTTGTGTCTGTTTTTGTGCACATTCAGCAAGTATACGGCTGTTTTCTGATTTTTTTGAATTTTCTACTGTCCCATAACATAAACCTCACAAATAAAGTTAAAATCTTATAAGATATAGTTATATGCCTTCAGTGTTTGATTTTGCAATGATTTCACTGTTTGGATGTGTTTTTCTATGTGTGTCTGTGTTTGTGCACATTCAGCAAGTATACGGCTGTTTTCTGATTTTTTTCAATTTTCTACTGTCCCATAACATAAACCTCACAAATAAAGTTAACATCTTATAAGATATACTTCTGTAACCTCAGTGTTTGATTTTGCAATGATTTCACTGTTTGGATGTGTTTTTCTATTTGTGTCTGTTTTGTGCACATTCAGCAAGTATACGGCTGTTTTCTGATTTTTTTCAATTTTCTACTGTCCCATAACAAACCTCACAAATAAAGTTAACATCTTATAAGATATACTTCTGTACCCTCAGTGTTTGATTTTGCAATGATTTCACTGTTTGGATGTGTTTTTCTATTTGTGTCTGTTTTTGTGCACATTCAGCAAGTATACAGCTGTTTTCTGATTTTTTTGAATTTTCTACTGTCCCATAACATAAACCTCACAAATAAAGTTAAAATCTTATAAGATATAGTTATATGCCTTCAGTGTTTGATTTTGCAATGATTTCACTGTTTGGATGTGTTTTTCTATGTGTGTCTGTGTTTGTGCACATTCAGCAAGTATACGGCTGTTTTCTGATTTTTTTCAATTTTCTACTGTCCCATAACATAAACCTCACAAATAAAGTTAACATCTTATAAGATATACTTCTGTAACCTCAGTGTTTGATTTTGCAATGATTTCACTGTTTGGATGTGTTTTTCTATTTGTGTCTATTTTGTGCACATTCAGCAAGTATACGGCTGTTTTCAGATTTTTTTCAATTTTCTACCGTCCCATAACATAAACCTCACAAATAAAGTTAAAATCTTATGATATAGTTATATGCCTTCAGTGTTTGATTTTGCAATGATTTCACTGTTTGGATGTGTTTTTCTATTTGTGTCTGTTTTTGTGCACATTCAGCAAGTATACGGCTGTTTTCTGATTTTTTTCAATTTTCTACTGTCCCATAACATAAACCTCACAAATGAAGTTAACATCTTATAAGATAAAGTTATATGCCGTCAGTGTTTGATTTTGCAATGATTTCACTGTTTGGATGTGTTTTTCTATTTGTGTCTGTTTTTGTGCACATTCAGCAAGTATACGGCTGTTTTCTGATTTTTTTCAATTTTCTACTGTCCCATAACATAAACCTCACAAATAAAGTTAAAATCTTGTAAGATATAGTTATATGCCTTCAGTGTTTGATTTTGCAATGATTTCACTGTTTGGATGTGTTTTTCTATGTGTGTCTGTGTTTGTGCACATTCAGCAAGTATACGACTGTTTTCTGATTTTTTTCAATTTTCTACTGTCCCATAACATAAACCTCACAAATACAGTTAACATCTTATAAGATATACTTCTGTAACCTCAGTGTTTGATTTTGCAATGATTTCACTGTTTGGATGTGTTTTTCTATTTGTGTCTTTTGTTGTGCACATTCAGCAAGTATCGACTGTTTTCTGATTTTTTTTCAATTTTCTACTGTCCCATAACATAAACCTCACAAATAAAGTTAACATCTTATAAGATATACTTCTGTACCCTCAGTGTTTGATTTTGCAATGATTTCACTGTTTGGATGTGTTTTTCTATTTGTGTCTGTTTTGTGCACATTCAGCAAGTATACGGCTGTTTTCTGATTTTTTTCAATTTTCTACTGTCCCATAACATAAACCTCACAAATAAAGTTAACATCTTATAAGATATAGTTATATACCTTCAGTGTTTGATTTTGCAATGATTTCACTGTTTGGATGTGTTTTTCTATTTGTGTCTGTTTTTGTGCACATTCAGCAAGTATACGGCTGTTTTCTGATTTTTTGAATTTTCTACTGTCCCATAAGATAAACCTCACAAATAAAGTTAAAATCTTATAAGATATAGTTATATGCCTTCAGTGTTTGATTTTGCAATGATTTCACTGTTTGGATGTGTTTTTCTATGTGTGTCTGTGTTTGTGCACATTCAGCAAGTATATGGCTGTTTTCTGATTTTTTTGAATTTTCTACTGTCCTATAACATAAACCTCACAAATAAAGTTAAAATCTTATAAGATATAGTTATATGCCTTCAGTGTTTGAGTTTGCAATGATTTCACTGTTTGGATGTGTTTTTCTATTTGTGTCTGTTTTGTGCACATTCAGCAAGTATACGGCTGTTTTCTGATTTTTTTCAATTTTCTACTGTCCCATAACAAACCTCACAAATAAAGTTAACATCTTATAAGATATACTTCTGTAACCTCAGTGTTTGATTTTGCAATGATTTCACTGTTTGGATGTGTTTTTCTATTTGTGTCTGTGTTTGTGCACATTCAGCAAGTATACGGCTGTTTTCTGATTTTTTTCAATTTTCTACTGTCCCATTTCATAAACCTCACAAATAAAGTTAAAATCTTATAAGATATAGTTATATGCCTTCAGTGTTTGATTTTGCAATGATTTCACTGTTTGGATGTGTTTTTCTATGTGTGTCTGTGTTTGTGCACATTCAGCAAGTATACGGCTGTTTTCTGATTTTTTTCAATTTTCTACTGTCCCATAACATAAACCTCACAAATACAGTAAACATCTTATAAGATATACTTCTGTAACCTCAGTGTTTGATTTTGCAATGATTTCACTGTTTGGATGTTTTTTTCTATTTGTGTCTGTTTTTGTGCACATTCAGCAAGTATACGGCTGTTTTCTGATTTTTTTCAATTTTCTACTGTCCCATAACATAAACCTCACAAATAAAGTTAAAATCTTATAAGATATAGTTATATGCCTTCAGTGTTTGATATGGCAATGATTTCACTGTTTGGATGTGTTTTTCTATGTGTGTCTGTGTTTGTGCACATTCAGCAAGTATACGGCTGTTTTCTGTTTTTATTCAATTTTCTACTGTCCCATAACATAAACCTCACAAATAAAGTTAACATCTTATAAGATATACTTCTGTAACCTCAGTGTTTGATTTTGCAATGATTTCACTGTCTGGATGTGTTTTTCTATTTGTGTCTTTTGTTGTGCACATTCAGCAAGTATACAGCTGTTTTCTGATTTTTTTCAATTTTCTATTGTCCCGTAACATAAACCTCATGAATAAATTTAACATCTTGTAAGATATAGTTATATGCCTTCAGTGTTTGATTTTGCAATGATTTCACTGTTTGGATGTGTTTTTCTATTTGTGTCTGTTTTTGTGCACATTCAGCAAGTATACCGCTGTTTTCTGATTTTTTTCAATTTTCTACTGTCCCATAACATAAACGTCACAAATAAAGTTAAAATCTTATAAGATATACTTCTGTAACCTCAGTGTTTGATTTTGCAATGATTTCACTGTTTGGATGTGTTTTTCTATTTGTGTCTGTTTTGTGCACATTCAGCAAGTATACGGCTGTTTTCTGATTTTTTTCAATTTTCTACTGTCCCATAACATAAACCTCACAAATAAAGTTAACATCTTATAAGATATACTTCTGTAACCTCAGTGTTTGATTTTGCAATGATTTGACTGTTTGGATGTGTTTTTCTATGTGTGTCTGTTTTTGTGCACATTCAGCAAGTATACGGCTGTTTTCTGATTTTTTTCAATTTTCTACTGTCCCATAACATAAACCTCACAAATAAAGTTAAAATCTTATAAGATATAGTTATATGCCGTCAGTGTTTGATTTTGCAATGATTTCACTGTTTGGATGTGTTTTTCTATTTGTGTCTGTTTTGTGCACATTCAGCAAGTATACGGCTGTTTTCAGATTTTTTTCAATTTTCTATTGTCCCGTAACATAAACCTCATGAATAAAGTTAACATCTTATAAGATATACTTCTGTAACCTCAGTGTTTGATTTGGCAATGATTTCACTGTCTGGATGTGTTTTTCTATTTGTGTCTTTTGTTGTGCACATTCAGCAAGTATACAGCTGTTTTCTGATTTTTTTCAATTTTCTACTGTCCCATAACATAAACGTCACAAATAAAGTTAAAATCTTATAAGATATACTTCTGTAACCTCAGTGTTTGATTTTGCAATGATTTCACTGTTTGGATGTGTTTTTCTATTTGTTACTGTTCTGTGCACATTCAGCAAGTATTCGGCTGTTTTCTGATTTTTTTCAATTTTCTACTGTCCCATAACATAAACCTCACAAATAAAGTTAACATCTTATAAGATATACTTCTGTAACCTCAGTGTTTGATTTTGCAATGATTTGACTGTTTGGATGTGTTTTTCTATTTGTGTCTGTTTTTGTGCACATTCAGCAAGTATACGGCTGTTTTCTGATTTTTTTCAATTTTCTACTGTCCCATAACATAAACCTCACAAATAAAGTTAAAATCTTATAAGATATAGTTATATGCCGTCAGTGTTTGATTTTGCAATGATTTCACTGTTTGGATGTGTTTTTCTATTTGTGTCTGTTTTGTGCACATTCAGCAAGTATACGGCTGTTTTCTGATTTTTTTCAATTTTCTACTGTCCCATAACATAAACCTCACAAATAAAGTTAAAATCTCATAAGATATACTTCTGTAACCTCAGTGTTTGATTTTGCAATGATTTCACTGTTTGGATGTGTTTTTCTATGTGTGTCTGTGTTTGTGCACATTCAGCAATTACACGGCTGTTTTCTGATTTTTTTCAATTTTCTACTGTCCCATAACATAAACCTCACAAATAAAGTTAACATCTTATAAGATATACTTCTGTAACCTCAGTGTTTGATTTTGCAATGATTTCACTGTTTGGATGTGTTTTTCTATTTGTGTCTGTTTTTGTGCACATTCAGCAAGTATACGGCTGTTTTCTGATTTTTTGGAATTTTCTACTGTCCCATAACATAAACCTCACAAATAAAGTTAAAATCTTATAAGATATAGTTATATGCCTTCAGTGTTTGATTTTGCAATGATTTCACTGTTTGGATGTGTTTTTCTATGTGTGTCTGTGTTTGTGCACATTCAGCAAGTATATGGCTGTTTTCTGATTTTTTTGAATTTTCTACTGTCCTATAACATAAACCTCACAAATAAAGTTAAAATCTTATAAGATATAGTTATATGCCTTCAGTGTTTGAGTTTGCAATGATTTCACTGTTTGGATGTGTTTTTCTATTTGTGTCTGTTTTGTGCACATTCAGCAAGTATACGGCTGTTTTCTGATTTTTTTCAATTTTCTACTGTCCCATAACAAACCTCACAAATAAAGTTAACATCTTATAAGATATACTTCTGTAACCTCAGTGTTTGATTTTGCAATGATTTCACTGTTTGGATGTGTTTTTCTATTTGTGTCTGTGTTTGTGCACATTCAGCAAGTATACGGCTGTTTTCTGATTTTTTTCAATTTTCTACTGTCCCATAACATAAACCTCACAAATAAAGTTAAAATCTTATAAGATATAGTTATATGCCTTCAGTGTTTGATTTTGCAATGATTTCACTGTTTGGATGTGTTTTTCTATGTGTGTCTGTGTTTGTGCACATTCAGCAAGTATACGGCTGTTTTCTGATTTTTTTCAATTTTCTACTGTCCCATAACATAAACCTCACAAATACAGTTAACATCTTATAAGATATACTTCTGTAACCTCAGTGTTTGATTTTGCAATGATTTCACTGTTTGGATGTTTTTTTCTATTTGTGTCTGTTTTTGTGCACATTCAGCAAGTATACGGCTGTTTTCTGATTTTTTTCAATTTTCTACTGTCTCATAACATAAACCTCACAAATAAAGTTAAAATCTTATAAGATATAGTTATATGCCTTCAGTGTTTGATTTTGCAATGATTTCACTGTTTGGATGTGTTTTTCTATGTGTGTCTGTGTTTGTGCACATTCAGCAAGTATACGGCTGTTTTCTGTTTTTATTCAATTTTCTACTGTCCCATAACATAAACCTCACAAATAAAGTTAACATCTTATAAGATATACTTCTGTAACCTCAGTGTTTGATTTTGCAATGATTTCACTGTTTGGATGTGTTTTTCTATTTGTTACTGTTCTGTGCACATTCAGCAAGTATACGGCTGTTTTCTGATTTTTTTCAATTTTCTACTGTCCCATAACATAAACCTCACAAATAAAGTTAACATCTTATAAGATATACTTCTGTAACCTCAGTGTTTGATTTTGCAATGATTTCACTGTTTGGATGTGTTTTTCTATTTGTGTCTGTTTTTGTGCACATTCAGCAAGTATACGGCTGTTTTCTGATTTTTTTCAATTTTCTACTGTCCCATAACATAAACCTCACAAATGAAGTTAAAATCTTATAAGATATAGTTATATGCCGTCAGTGTTTGATTTTGCAATGATTTCACTGTTTGGATGTGTTTTTCTATTTGTGTCTGTTTTGTGCACATTCAGCAAGTATACGGCTGTTTTCTGATTTTTTTCAATTTTCTACTGTCCCATAACATAAACCTCACAAATAAAGTTAAAATCTCATAAGATATACTTCTGTAACCTCAGTGTTTGATTTTGCAATGATTTCACTGTTTGGATGTGTTTTTCTATGTGTGTCTGTGTTTGTGCACATTCAGCAATTACACGGCTGTTTTCTGATTTTTTTCAATTTTCTACTGTCCCATAACATAAACCTCACAAATAAAGTTAACATCTTATAAGATATACTTCTGTAACCTCAGTGTTTGATTTTGCAATGATTTCACTGTTTGGATGTGTTTTTCTATTTGTGTCTGTTTTTGTGCACATTCAGCAAGTATACCGCTGTTTTCTGATTTTTTTAAATTTTCTACTGTCCCATAACATAAACGTCACAAATAAAGTTAAAATCTTATAAGATATACTTCTGTAACCTCAGTGTTTGATTTTGCAATGATTTCACTGTTTGGATGTGTTTTTCTATTTGTGTCTGTTTTGTGCACATTCAGCAAGTATACGGCTGTTTTCTGATTTTTTTCAATTTTCTACTGTCCCATAACATAAACCTCACAAATAAAGTTAACATCTTATAAGATATACTTCTGTAACCTCAGTGTTTGATTTTGCAATGATTTCACTGTTTGGATGTGTTTTTCTATTTGTGTCTGTTTCTGTGCACATTCAGCAAGTATACGGCTGTTTTCTGATTTTTTTGAATTTTCTACTGTCCCATAACATAAACCTCACAAATAAAGTTAAAATCTTAAAAGATATAGTTATATGCCGTCAGTGTTTGATTTTGCAATGATTTCACTGTTTGGATGTGTTTTTCTATTTGTGTCTGTTTTGTGCACATTCAGCAAGTATACGGCTGTTTTCTGATTTTTTTCAATTTTCTACTGTCCCATAACATAAACCTCACAAATAAAGTTAACATCTTATAAGATATAGTTATATGCCTTCAGTGTTTGATTTTGCAATGATTTCACTGTTTGGATGTGTTTTTCTATTTGTGTCTGTTTTTGTGCGCATTCAGCAAGTATACGGCTGTTTTCTGATTTTTTTCAATTTTCTACTGTCCCGTAACATAAACCTCACAAATAAAGTTAAAATCTTATAAGATATACTTCTGTAACCTCAGTGTTTGATTTTGCAATGATTTCACTGTTTGGATGTGTTTTTCTATTTGTGTCTGTTTTGTGCACATTCAGCAAGTATACGGCTGTTTTCTGATTTTTTTCAATTTTCTACTGTCCCGTAACATAAACCTCACAAATAAAGTTAAAATCTTATAAGATATACTTCTGTAACCTCAGTGTTTGATTTTGCAATGATTTCACTGTTTGGATGTGTTTTTCTATTTGTGTCTGTTTTTGTGCGCATTCAGCAAGTATACGGCTGTTTTCTGATTTTTTACAATTTTCTACTGTCCCGTAACATAAACCTCACAAATAAAGTTAAAATCTTATAAGATATAATTATATGCCTTCAGTGTTTGATTTTGCAATGATTTCACTGTTTGGATGTGTTTTTCTATTTGTGTCTGTTTTTGTGCGCATTCAGCAAGTATACGGCTGTTTTCTGATTTTTTTCAATTTTCTACTGTCCCGTAACATAAACCTCACAAATAAAGTTAAAATCTTATAAGATATACTTCTGTAACCTCAGTGTTTGATTTTGCAATGATTTCACTGTTTGGATGTGTTTTTCTATTTGTGTCTGTTTTGTGCGCATTCAGCAAGTATACGGCTGTTTTCTGATTTTTTTCAATTTTCTACTGTCCCGTAACATAAACCTCACAAATAAAGTTAAAATCTTATACGATATAGTTATTTATCCTCAGTGTTTGATTTTGCAATGATTTCACTGTTTGGATGTGTTTTTCTATTTGTGTCTTTTGTTGTGCACACACAGCAAGTATACGGCTGTTTTCTGTTTTTTTTTCATTTTCTACTGTCCCATAACATAAACCTCACAAATAAAGTTAAAATCTTATAAGATATAGCTATATGCCTTCAGTGTTTGATTTTGCAATGATTTCACTGTTTGGATGTGTTTTTCTATGTGTGTCTGTGTTTGTGCACATTCAGCAAGTATACGGCTGTTTTCTGATTTTTTTCAATTTTCTACTGTCCCATAACATAAACCTCACAAATAAAGTTAACATCTTATAAGATATACTTCTGTAACCTCAGTGTTTGATTTTGCAATGATTTCACTGTTTGGATGTGTTTTTCTATTTGTGTCTGTTTTTGTCCACATTCAGCAAGTATACGGCTGTTTTCTGATTTTTTTCAATTTTCTACTGTCCCATAACATAAACCTCACAAATAAAGTTAACATCTTATAAGATATACTTCTGTAACCTCAGTGTTTGATTTTGCAATGATTTCACTGTTTGGATGTGTTTTTCTATTTGTGTCTGTTTTGTGCACATTCAACAAGTATACGGCTGTTTTCTGATTTTTTTCAATTTTCTACTGTCCCGAAACATAAACCTCATAAATAAAGTTAACATCTTATAAGATATACTTCTGTAACCTCAGTGTTTGATTTTGCAATGATTTCACTGTCTGGATGTGTTTTTCTATTTGTGTCTTTTGTTGTGCACATTCAGCAAGTATACAGCTGTTTTCTGATTTTTTTCAATTTTCTATTGTCCCGTAACATAAACCTCATGAATAAATTTAACATCTTGTAAGATATAGTTATATGCCTTCAGTGTTTGATTTTGCAATGATTTCACTGTTTGGATGTGTTTTTCTATTTGTGTCTGTTTTTGTGCACATTCAGCAAGTATACCGCTGTTTTCTGATTTTTTTCAATTTTCTACTGTCCCATAACATAAACGTCACAAATAAAGTTAAAATCTTATAAGATATACTTCTGTAACCTCAGTGTTTGATTTTGCAATGATTTCACTGTTTGGATGTGTTTTTCTATTTGTGTCTGTTTTGTGCACATTCAGCAAGTATACGGCTGTTTTCTGATTTTTTTCAATTTTCTACTGTCCCATAACATAAACCTCACAAATAAAGTTAACATCTTATAAGATATACTTCTGTAACCTCAGTGTTTGATTTTGCAATGATTTGACTGTTTGGATGTGTTTTTCTATGTGTGTCTGTTTTTGTGCACATTCAGCAAGTATACCGCTGTTTTCTGATTTTTTTCAATTTTCTACTGTCCCATAACATAAACCTCACAAATAAAGTTAAAATCTTATAAGATATAGTTATATGCCGTCAGTGTTTGATTTTGCAATGATTTCACTGTTTGGATGTGTTTTTCTATTTGTGTCTGTTTTGTGCACATTCAGCAAGTATACGGCTGTTTTCAGATTTTTTTCAATTTTCTATTGTCCCGTAACATAAACCTCATGAATAAAGTTAACATCTTATAAGATATACTTCTGTAACCTCAGTGTTTGATTTTGCAATGATTTCACTGTCTGGATGTGTTTTTCTATTTGTGTCTTTTGTTGTGCACATTCAGCAAGTATACAGCTGTTTTCTGATTTTTTTCAATTTTCTACTGTCCCATAACATAAACGTCACAAATAAAGTTAAAATCTTATAAGATATACTTCTGTAACCTCAGTGTTTGATTTTGCAATGATTTCACTGTTTGGATGTGTTTTTCTATTTGTTACTGTTCTGTGCACATTCAGCAAGTATACGGCTGTTTTCTGATTTTTTTCAATTTTCTACTGTCCCATAACAAACCTCACAAATAAAGTTAACATCTTATAAGATATACTTCTGTAACCTCAGTGTTTGATTTTGCAATGATTTCACTGTTTGGATGTGTTTTTCTATTTGTGTCTGTGTTTGTGCACATTCAGCAATTATACGGCTGTTTTCTGATTTTTTTCAATTTTCTACTGTCCCATAACATAAACCTCACAAATAAAGTTAAAATCTCATAAGATATACTTCTGTAACCTCAGTGTTTGATTTTGCAATGATTTCACTGTTTGGATGTGTTTTTCTATGTGTGTCTGTGTTTGTGCACATTCAGCAATTACACGGCTGTTTTCTGATTTTTTTCAATTTTCTACTGTCCCATAACATAAACCTCACAAATAAAGTTAACATCTTATAAGATATACTTCTGTAACCTCAGTGTTTGATTTTGCAATGATTTCACTGTTTGGATGTGTTTTTCTATTTGTGTCTGTTTTTGTGCACATTCAGCAAGTATACGGCTGTTTTCTGATTTTTTTGAATTTTCTACTGTCCCATAACATAAACCTCACAAATAAAGTTAAAATCTTATAAGATATAGTTATATGCCTTCAGTGTTTGATTTTGCAATGATTTCACTGTTTGGATGTGTTTTTCTATGTGTGTCTGTGTTTGTGCACATTCAGCAAGTATATGGCTGTTTTCTGATTTTTTTGAATTTTCTACTGTCCTATAACATAAACCTCACAAATAAAGTTAAAATCTTATAAGATATAGTTATATGCCTTCAGTGTTTGAGTTTGCAATGATTTCACTGTTTGGATGTGTTTTTCTATTTGTGTCTGTTTTGTGCACATTCAGCAAGTATACGGCTGTTTTCTGATTTTTTTCAATTTTCTACTGTCCCATAACAAACCTCACAAATAAAGTTAACATCTTATAAGATATACTTCTGTAACCTCAGTGTTTGATTTTGCAATGATTTCACTGTTTGGATGTGTTTTTCTATTTGTGTCTGTGTTTGTGCACATTCAGCAATTATACGGCTGTTTTCTGATTTTTTTCAATTTTCTACTGTCCCATAACATAAACCTCACAAATAAAGTAAAAATCTTATAAGATATAGTTATATGCCTTCAGTGTTTGATTTTGCAATGATTTCACTGTTTGGATGTGTTTTTCTATTTGTGTCTGTTTTTGTCCACATTCATCAAGTATACGGATGTTTTCTGATTTTTTTCAATTTTCTACTGTCCCATAACATAAACCTCACAAATAAAGTTAAAATCTTATAAGATATAGTTATATGCCGTCAGTGTTTGATTTTGCAATGATTTCACTGTTTGGATGTGTTTTTCTATGTGTGTCTGTGTTTGTGCACATTCAGCAAGTATACGGCTGTTTTCTGATTTTTTTCAATTTTCTACTGTCCCATTACATAAACCTCACAAATAAAGTTAACATCTTATAAGATATACTTCTGTAACCTCAGTGTTTGATTTTGCAATGATTTCACTGTTTGGATGTTTTTTTCTATTTGTGTCTGTTTTTGTGCACATTCAGCAAGTATACGGCTGTTTTCTGATTTTTTTCAATTTTCTACTGTCCCATAACAAACCTCACAAATAAAGTTAACATCTTATAAGATATACTTCTGTAACCTCAGTGTTTGATTTTGCAATGATTTCACTGTTTGGATGTGTTTTTCTATTTGTGTCTGTTTTTGTGCACATTCAGCAAGTATACGGCTGTTTTCTGATTTTTTTGAATTTTCTACTGTCCCATAACATAAACCTCACAAATAAAGTTAACATCTTATAAGATATAGTTATATGCCTTCAGTGTTTGATTTTGCAATGATTTCACTGTTTGGATGTGTTTTTCTATGTGTGTCTGTGTTTGTGCACATTCAGCAAGTTTACGGCTGTTTTCTGATTTTTTTCAATTTTCTACTGTCCCATAACATAAACCTCACAAATAAAGTTAACATCTTATAAGATATACTTCTGTAACCTCAGTGTTTGATTTTGCAATGATTTCACTGTTTGGATGTGTTTTTCTATTTGTGTCTGTTTTGTGCACATTCAGCAAGTATACGGCTGTTTTCTGATTTTTTTCAATTTTCTACTGTCCCATAACAAACCTCACAAATAAAGTTAACATCTTATAAGATATACTTCTGTAACCTCAGTGTTTGATTTTGCAATGATTTCACTGTTTGGATGTGTTTTCCTATTTGTGTCTGTTTTTGTGCACATTCAGCAAGTATACGGCTGTTTTCTGATTTTTTTCAATTTTCTACTGTCCCATAACATAAACCTCACAAATAAAGTTAAAATCTTATAAGATATAGTTAAATGCCTTCAGTGTTTGATTTTGCAATGATTTCACTGTTTGGATGTGTTTTTCTATGTGTGTCTGTGTTTGTGCACATTCAGCAAGTATACGGCTGTTTTCTGATTTTTTTCAATTTTCTACTGTCCCATAACATAAACCTCACAAATAAAGTTAACATCTTATAAGATATACTTCTGTAACCTCAGTGTTTGATTTTGCAATGATTTCACTGTTTGGATGTGTTTTTCTATTTGTGTCTGTTTTGTGAACATTCAGCAAGTATACGGCTGTTTTCTGATTTTTTTCAATTTTCTACTGTCCCATAACAAACCTCACAAATAAAGTTAACATCTTATAAGATATACTTCTGTACCCTCAGTGTTTGATTTTGCAATGATTTCACTGTTTGGATGTGTTTTTCTATTTGTGTCTGTTTTTGTGCACATTCAGCAAGTATACAGCTGTTTTCTGATTTTTTTGAATTTTCTACTGTCCCATAACATAAACCTCACAAATAAAGTTAAAATCTTATAAGATATAGTTATATGCCTTCAGTGTTTGATTTTGCAATGATTTCACTGTTTGGATGTGTTTTTCTATGTGTGTCTGTGTTTGTGCACATTCAGCAAGTATACGGCTGTTTTCTGATTTTTTTCAATTTTCTACTGTCCCATAACATAAACCTCACAAATAAAGTTAACATCTTATAAGATATACTTCTGTAACCTCAGTGTTTGATTTTGCAATGATTTCACTGTTTGGATGTGTTTTTCTATTTGTGTCTATTTTGTGCACATTCAGCAAGTATACGGCTGTTTTCAGATTTTTTTCAATTTTCTACCGTCCCATAACATAAACCTCACAAATAAAGTTAAAATCTTATGATATAGTTATATGCCTTCAGTGTTTGATTTTGCAATGATTTCACTGTTTGGATGTGTTTTTCTATTTGTGTCTGTTTTTGTGCACATTCAGCAAGTATACGGCTGTTTTCTGATTTTTTTCAATTTTCTACTGTCCCATAACATAAACCTCACAAATGAAGTTAACATCTTATAAGATAAAGTTATATGCCGTCAGTGTTTGATTTTGCAATGATTTCACTGTTTGGATGTGTTTTTCTATTTGTGTCTGTTTTTGTGCACATTCAGCAAGTATACGGCTGTTTTCTGATTTTTTTCAATTTTCTACTGTCCCATAACATAAACCTCACAAATAAAGTTAAAATCTTGTAAGATATAGTTATATGCCTTCAGTGTTTGATTTTGCAATGATTTCACTGTTTGGATGTGTTTTTCTATGTGTGTCTGTGTTTGTGCACATTCAGCAAGTATACGACTGTTTTCTGATTTTTTTCAATTTTCTACTGTCCCATAACATAAACCTCACAAATACAGTTAACATCTTATAAGATATACTTCTGTAACCTCAGTGTTTGATTTTGCAATGATTTCACTGTTTGGATGTGTTTTTCTATTTGTGTCTTTTGTTGTGCACATTCAGCAAGTATCGACTGTTTTCTGATTTTTTTTCAATTTTCTACTGTCCCATAACATAAACCTCACAAATAAAGTTAACATCTTATAAGATATACTTCTGTACCCTCAGTGTTTGATTTTGCAATGATTTCACTGTTTGGATGTGTTTTTCTATTTGTGTCTGTTTTTGTGCACATTCAGCAAGTATACGGCTGTTTTCAGATTTTTTTCAATTTTCTACTGTCCCATAACATAAACCTCACAAATAAAGTTAAAATCTTATAAGATATAGTTATATGCCTTCAGTGTTTGATTTTGCAATGATTTCACTGTTTGGATGTGTTTTTCTATTTGTGTCTGTTTTTGTGCACATTCAGCAAGTATACGGCTGTTTTCTGATTTTTTTCAATTTTCTACTGTCCCATAACATAAACCTCACAAATAAAGTGAAAATCTTATAAGATATAGTTATATGCCTTCAGTGTTTGATTTTGCAATGATTTCACTGTTTGGATGTGTTTTTCTATTTGTGTCTGTTTTTGTCCACATTCATCAAGTATACGGATGTTTTCAGATTTTTTTCAATTTTCTACTGTCCCATAACATAAACCTCACAAATAAAGTTAAAATCTTATAAGATATAGTTATATGCCGTCAGTGTTTGATTTTGCAATGATTTCACTGTTTGGATGTGTTTTTCTATTTGTGTCTGTTTTTGTGCGCATTCAGCAAGTATACGGCTGTTTTCTGATTTTTTTCAATTTTCTACTGTCGCATAACATAAACCTCACAAATAAAGTTAACATCTTATAAGATATACTTCTGTACCCTCAGTGTTTGATTTTGCAATGATTTCACTGTTTGGATGTGCTTTTCTATTTGTGTCTGTTTTGTGCACATACAGCAAGTATACGGCTGTTTTCTGATTTTAATCAATTTTCTACTGTCCCATAACATAAACCTCACAAATAAAGTTAACATCTTATAAGATATACTTCTGTACCCTCAGTGTTTGATTTTGCAATGATTTCACTGTTTGGATGTGTTTTTCTATTTGTGTCTGTTTTTGTGCACATTCAGCAAGTATACGGCTGTTTTCAGATTTTTTTCAATTTTCTACCGTCCCATAACATAAACCTCACAAATAAAGTTAAAATCTTATAAGATATAGTTATATGCCTTCAGTGTTTGATTTTGCAATGATTTCACTGTTAGGATGTGTTTTTCTATTTGTGTCTGTTTTTGTGCACATTCAGCAAGTATACGGCTGTTTTCTGATTTTTTTCAATTTTCTACTGTCCCATAACATAAACCTCACAAATGAAGTTAACATCTTATAAGATAAAGTTATATGCCGTCAGTGTTTGATTTTGCAATGATTTCACTGTTTGGATGTGTTTTCTATGTGTGTCTGTGTTTGTGCACATTCAGCAAGTATACGGCTGTTTTCTGATTTTTTTCAATTTTCTACTGTCCCATTACATAAACCTCACAAATAAAGTTAACATCTTATAAGATATACTTCTGTAACCTCAGTGTTTGATTTTGCAATGATTTCACTGTTTGGATGTTTTTTTCTATTTGTGTCTGTTTTTGTGCACATTCAGCAAGTATACGGCTGTTTTCTGATTTTTTTCAATTTTCTACTGTCCCATAACAAACCTCACAAATAAAGTTAACATCTTATAAGATATACTTCTGTAACCTCAGTGTTTGATTTTGCAATGATTTCACTGTTTGGATGTGTTTTTCTATTTGTGTCTGTTTTTGTGCACATTCAGCAAGTATACGGCTGTTTTCTGATTTTTTTGAATTTTCTACTGTCCCATAACATAAACCTCACAAATAAAGTTAACATCTTATAAGATATAGTTATATGCCTTCAGTGTTTGATTTTGCAATGATTTCACTGTTTGGATGTGTTTTTCTATGTGTGTCTGTGTTTGTGCACATTCAGCAAGTATACGGCTGTTTTCTGATTTTTTTCAATTTTCTACTGTCCCATAACATAAACCTCACAAATAAAGTTAACATCTTATAAGATATACTTCTGTAACCTCAGTGTTTGATTTTGCAATGATTTCACTGTTTGGATGTGTTTTTCTATTTGTGTCTGTTTTGTGCACATTCAGCAAGTATACGGCTGTTTTCTGATTTTTTTCAATTTTCTACTGTCCCATAACAAACCTCACAAATAAAGTTAACATCTTATAAGATATACTTCTGTAACCTCAGTGTTTGATTTTGCAATGATTTCACTGTTTGGATGTGTTTTTCTATTTGTGTCTGTTTTGTGAACATTCAGCAAGTATACGGCTGTTTTCTGATTTTTTTCAATTTTCTACTGTCCCATAACAAACCTCACAAATAAAGTTAACATCTTATAAGATATACTTCTGTAACCTCAGTGTTTGATTTTGCAATGATTTCACTGTTTGGATGTGTTTTTCTATTTGTGTCTGTTTTTGTGCACATTCAGCAAGTATACGGCTGTTTTCTGATTTTTTTCAATTTTCTACTGTCCCATAACATAAACCTCACAAATAAAGTTAAAATCTTATAAGATATAGTTATATGCCTTCAGTGTTTGATTTTGCAATGATTTCACTGTTTGGATGTGTTTTTCTATGTGTGTCTGTGTTTGTGCACATTCAGCAAGTATACGGCTGTTTTCTGATTTTTTTCAATTTTCTACTGTCCCATAACATAAACCTCACAAATAAAGTTAACATCTTATAAGATATACTTCTGTAACCTCAGTGTTTGATTTTGCAATGATTTCACTGTTTGGATGTGTTTTTCTATTTGTGTCTGTTTTGTGCACATTCAGCAAGTATACGGCTGTTTTCTGATTTTTTTCAATTTTCTACTGTCCCATAACAAACCTCACAAATAAAGTTAACATCTTATAAGATATACTTCTGTACCCTCAGTGTTTGATTTTGCAATGATTTCACTGTTTGGATGTGTTTTTCTATGTGTGTCTGTGTTTGTGCACATTCAGCAAGTATACGGCTGTTTTCTGATTTTTTTCAATTTTCTACTGTCCCATAACATAAACCTCACAAATAAAGTTAACATCTTATAAGATATACTTCTGTAACCTCAGTGTTTGATTTTGCAATGATTTCACTGTTTGGATGTGTTTTTCTATTTGTGTCTGTTTTGTGCACATTCAGCAAGTATACGGCTGTTTTCAGATTTTTTTCAATTTTCTACCGTCCCATAACATAAACCTCACAAATAAAGTTAAAATCTTATGATATAGTTATATGCCTTCAGTGTTTGATTTTGCAATGATTTCACTGTTTGGATGTGTTTTTCTATTTGTGTCTGTTTTTGTGCACATTCAGCAAGTATACGGCTGTTTTCTGATTTTTTTCAATTTTCTACTGTCCCATAACATAAACCTCACAAATGAAGTTAACATCTTATAAGATAAAGTTATATGCCGTCAGTGTTTGATTTTGCAATGATTTCACTGTTTGGATGTGTTTTTCTATTTGTGTCTGTTTTTGTGCACATTCAGCAAGTATACGGCTGTTTTCTGATTTTTTTCAATTTTCTACTGTCCCATAACATAAACCTCACAAATAAAGTTAAAATCTTGTAAGATATAGTTATATGCCTTCAGTGTTTGATTTTGCAATGATTTCACTGTTTGGATGTGTTTTTCTATGTGTGTCTGTGTTTGTGCACATTCAGCAAGTATACGACTGTTTTCTGATTTTTTTCAATTTTCTACTGTCCCATAACATAAACCTCACAAATACAGTTAACATCTTATAAGATATACTTCTGTAACCTCAGTGTTTGATTTTGCAATGATTTCACTGTTTGGATGTGTTTTTCTATTTGTGTCTTTTGTTGTGCACATTCAGCAAGTATCGACTGTTTTCTGATTTTTTTTCAATTTTCTACTGTCCCATAACATAAACCTCACAAATAAAGTTAACATCTTATAAGATATACTTCTGTACCCTCAGTGTTTGATTTTGCAATGATTTCACTGTTTGGATGTGTTTTTCTATTTGTGTCTGTTTTTGTGCACATTCAGCAAGTATACGGCTGTTTTCTGATTTTTTTCAATTTTCTACTGTCCCATAACATAAACCTCACAAATAAAGTGAAAATCTTATAAGATATAGTTATATGCCTTCAGTGTTTGATTTTGCAATGATTTCACTGTTTGGATGTGTTTTTCTATTTGTGTCTGTTTTTGTCCACATTCATCAAGTATACGGATGTTTTCAGATTTTTTTCAATTTTCTACTGTCCCATAACATAAACCTCACAAATAAAGTTAAAATCTTATAAGATATAGTTATATGCCGTCAGTGTTTGATTTTGCAATGATTTCACTGTTTGGATGTGTTTTTCTATTTGTGTCTGTTTTTGTGCGCATTCAGCAAGTATACGGCTGTTTTCTGATTTTTTTCAATTTTCTACTGTCGCATAACATAAACCTCACAAATAAAGTTAACATCTTATAAGATATACTTCTGTACCCTCAGTGTTTGATTTTGCAATGATTTCACTGTTTGGATGTGCTTTTCTATTTGTGTCTGTTTTGTGCACATACAGCAAGTATACGGCTGTTTTCTGATTTTAATCAATTTTCTACTGTCCCATAACATAAACCTCACAAATAAAGTTAACATCTTATAAGATATACTTCTGTACCCTCAGTGTTTGATTTTGCAATGATTTCACTGTTTGGATGTGTTTTTCTATTTGTGTCTGTTTTTGTGCACATTCAGCAAGTATACGGCTGTTTTCTGATTTTTTTCAATTTTCTACTGTCCCATAACATAAACCTCACAAATAAAGTGAAAATCTTATAAGATATAGTTATATGCCTTCAGTGTTTGATTTTGCAATGATTTCACTGTTTGGATGTGTTTTTCTATTTGTGTCTGTTTTTGTCCACATTCATCAAGTATACGGATGTTTTCAGATTTTTTTCAATTTTCTACTGTCCCATAACATAAACCTCACAAATAAAGTTAAAATCTTATAAGATATAGTTATATGCCGTCAGTGTTTGATTTTGCAATGATTTCACTGTTTGGATGTGTTTTTCTATTTGTGTCTGTTTTTGTGCGCATTCAGCAAGTATACGGCTGTTTTCTGATTTTTTTCAATTTTCTACTGTCGCATAACATAAACCTCACAAATAAAGTTAACATCTTATAAGATATACTTCTGTACCCTCAGTGTTTGATTTTGCAATGATTTCACTGTTTGGATGTGCTTTTCTATTTGTGTCTGTTTTGTGCACATACAGCAAGTATACGGCTGTTTTCTGATTTTAATCAATTTTCTACTGTCCCATAACATAAACCTCACAAATAAAGTTAAAATCTTATAAGATATACTTCTGTACCCTCAGTGTTTGATTTTGCAATGATTTCACTGTTTGGATGTGTTTTTCTATTTGTGTCTGTTTTTGTGCACATTCAGCAAGTATACGGCTGTTTTCAGATTTTTTTCAATTTTCTACCGTCCCATAACATAAACCTCACAAATAAAGTTAAAATCTTATAAGATATAGTTATATGCCTTCAGTGTTTGATTTTGCAATGATTTCACTGTTAGGATGTGTTTTTCTATTTGTGTCTGTTTTTGTGCACATTCAGCAAGTATACGGCTGTTTTCTGATTTTTTTCAATTTTCTACTGTCCCATAACATAAACCTCACAAATGAAGTTAACATCTTATAAGATAAAGTTATATGCCGTCAGTGTTTGATTTTGCAATGATTTCACTGTTTGGATGTGTTTTTCTATTTGTGTCTTTTGTTGTGCACATTCAGCAAGTATACGGCTGTTTTCTGATTTTTTTCAATTTTCTATTGTCCCGTAACATAAACCTCACAAATAAAGTTAACATCTTATAAGATACACTTCTGTAACCTCAGTGTTTGATTTTGCAATGATTTCACTGTTTGGATGTGCTTTTCTATTTGTGTCTGTTTTGTGCACATTCAGCAAGTATACGGCTGTTTTCTGATTTTTATCAATTTTCTACTGTCCCATAACATAAACCTCACAAATGAAGTTAACATCTTATAAGATATAGTTATATGCCGTCAGTGTTTGATTTTGCAATGATTTCACTGTTTGGATGTGTTTTTCTATTTGTGTCTGTTTTTGTGCACATTCAGCAAGTATACGGCTGTTTTCTGATTTTTTTCAATTTTCTACTGTCCCATAACATAAACCTCACAAATAAAGTTAAAATCTTATAAGATATAGTTATATGCCTTCAGGGTTTGATTTTGCAATGATTTCACTGTTTGGATGTGTTTTTCTATTTGTGTCTTTTGTTGTGCTAATTCAGCAAGTATACGGCTGTTTTCTGATTTTTTTCAATTTTCTACTGTCCCATAACATAAACCTCACAAATAAAGTTCACATCTTATAAGATGTAGTTATATGCCTTCAGTGTTTGATTTTGCAATGATTTCACTGTTTGGATGTGTTTTTCTATTTGTGTCTGTTTTTGTGCGCATTCAGCAAGTATACGGCTGTTTTCTGATTGTTTTCAATTTTCTATTGTCCCGTAACATAAACCTCACAAATAAAGTTAAAATCTTATAAGATATAGTTATATGCCTTCAGTGTTTGATTTTGCAATGATTTCAGTGTTTGGATGTGTTTTTCTATTTGTGTCTGTTTTTGTGCACATTCAGCAAGTATACGGCTGTTTTCTGATTTTTTTCAATTTTCTACTGTCCCATAACATAAACCTCACAAATAAAGTAAAAATCTTATAAGATATAGTTATATGCCTTCAGTGTTTGATTTTGCAATGATTTCACTGTTTGGATGTGTTTTTCTATTTGTGTCTGTTTTTGTCCACATTCATCAAGTATACGGATGTTTTCTGATTTTTTTCAATTTTCTACTGTCCCATAACATAAACCTCACAAATAAAGTTAAAATCTTATAAGATATAGTTATATGCCGTCAGTGTTTGATTTTGCAATGATTTCACTGTTTGGATGTGTTTTTCTATTTGTGTCTGTTTTTGTGCGCATTCAGCAAGTATACGGCTGTTTTCTGATTTTTTTCAATTTTCTACTGTCGCATAACATAAACCTCACAAATAAAGTTAACATCTTATAAGATATACTTCTGTACCCTCAGTGTTTGATTTTGCAATGATTTCACTGTTTGGATGTGCTTTTCTATTTGTGTCTGTTTTGTGCACATACAGCAAGTATACGGCTGTTTTCTGATTTTTATCAATTTTCTACTGTCCCATAACATAAACCTCACAAATAAAGTTAACATCTTATAAGATATACTTCTGTACCCTCAGTGTTTGATTTTGCAATGATTTCACTGTTTGGATGTGTTTTTCTATTTGTGTCTGTTTTTGTGCACATTCAGCAAGTATACGGCTGTTTTCAGATTTTTTTCAATTTTCTACCGTCCCATAACATAAACCTCACAAATAAAGTTAAAATCTTATAAGATATAGTTATATGCCTTCAGTGTTTGATTTTGCAATGATTTCACTGTTTGGATGTGTTTTTCTATTTGTGTCTGTTTTTGTGCGCATTCAGCAAGTATACGGCTGTTTTCTGATTGTTTTCAATTTTCTATTGTCCCGTAACATAAACCTCACAAATAAAGTTAAAATCTTATAAGATATAGTTATATGCCTTCAGTGTTTGATTTTGCAATGATTTCAGTGTTTGGATGTGTTTTTCTATTTGTGTCTGTTTTTGTGCACATTCAGCAAGTATACGGCTGTTTTCTGATTTTTTTCAATTTTCTACTGTCCCATAACATAAACCTCACAAATAAAGTAAAAATCTTATAAGATATAGTTATATGCCTTCAGTGTTTGATTTTGCAATGATTTCACTGTTTGGATGTGTTTTTCTATTTGTGTCTGTTTTTGTCCACATTCATCAAGTATACGGATGTTTTCTGATTTTTTTCAATTTTCTACTGTCCCATAACATAAACCTCACAAATAAAGTTAAAATCTTATAAGATATAGTTATATGCCTTCAGTGTTTGATTTTGCAATGATCTCACTGTTTGAATGTGTTTTTCTATTTTTGTCTGTTTTTGTGCGCATTCAGCTGGAATACGACTGTTTTCTGATTTTTTTTCATTTTTCTACTGCCCCATAACATAAACCTCACAAATAAAGTTAACATCTTATAAGATATACTAATGTACCCTCGTCGTTCCGCTCGTCTTGGGACCCCAAACGACATATGAAATATTCACACTCCTGCGACCTGTAGAAATGTAGTTCCTCCAAAACTTCCACTCTGGCCAAAGAGTCTAAGACTGTATAGAGTCTGACATGACCTGATTTTCAGTTTTTGGACACAGGACTTTGGGCTTTTTTCCCCCTGGCCAAAAAAAAATGCCAAAAACACAGTCTGTAAAATTCAAACGTAAGAAAGGTGGGAAACTGTCTTTTCTTCAATAATTCCTAAAGGCAATGAGCCTGGATGCTGATTTCTCCGTATGTGTATCAGGGACTCCTGGCTGATCCAGGGTGCCGAGTTTCAGACCCGTGCAACCTTTGGAAAGGTCAAAGGTCAGCCGCTGTGGTGTGTTTTTTGTAATAATTCCTAAAGGCATTGAGCCAGGAGTCTGATTTTTCCGTGTGTGTATCAGGGACTAAGGCTGATCCAGGGTGCCGAGTTTCAGACCTGTGCAACCTTCGGAAAGGTCAATGGTCAGCCGTTCGGGTGTGTTTTTTGTAATAATTCCTAAAGGCATTGAGCCAGGAGTCTGATTTTTCTGTATGTGTATCAGGGACTAAGGCTAATCTAGGGTGCCGAGTTTCAGACCTGTGTAACCTTTGGAATGGTCAAAGGTCAGCTGTTTAGATTCAAGATTCAAGATTCAAGATTTCTTTATTGTCATACCAACACACATTAGACATGAGGTCAGAACGAAAATCAGTCTCTCCAGAACCCGGTCGGCCCAGCAATAAGAAGAATAAGAAAATAAGAAATAAGAACCAACAGTTTAACTTAACAAAATATAAATTAAAAGAGATCAAAACTTTAAATCTCTGGAGGTAAGGTGCTGTGCAAAAAAGAATTTGGTTCAAGGGTGTGTACGGTACTGGGGGCATGTGCATAGTACAGTACGTGGGGGGTGGGGGCAGCAGGGCTATGGGGGCTACAGAGAGTTCAGGAGTCTGACAGCTCCAGGGAAGAAGCTGTTCCTCAGTCTCGTAGTTCTGCTCTTGATGCTCCTTAGCCTCCTGCCTGAGGGGAGGGGGTGAACAGTGTGTGTGCCGGGTGAGTGGGATCTCTCATGATGCAGGTGGCCCTTTTCCTGCATCTGGAGGTGAAGATGTCCGTGATGGTGGGGAGGCTGCTGCCCACGGTTCTCTGTGCAGCTTTCACCACTCTCTGCAGAGCCTTCTTCTCTGCTGCAGAGCAGCTGCCGTGCCACACAGTGATGCAGGAGCACAGGACACTCTCCACTACACATCTGTAGAAGGTGATAAGGGCTGACCTTCCTAGTCCAGCGCGTCTCAGCCTCCTGAGGAAGTAGAGGCGCTGGTGTGCCTTCCGGACCAGGCTGGAAGTGTTGCTGCTCCAGGTGAGGTCGTCCTTGAGATGCACGCCCAGGTACGTGAAGCTGGAGACCACTTCCACCGCTGTTGCTCCGATGTGCAGGGGAGAATGGGGGGGATGTCTGCTCTGATGTTTAGGTGTGTTTTTTGTAATAATTCCTAAAGGCATTAAGCCAGGAGTCTGATTTTTCCGTATGTGTATCAGGGACTAAGGCTAATCGAGGGTATTTTAATCTTTTTTCTACTGTCCTATAATATGAAGTTAACATCTTATAAGGTATATTGATGTACCCTCAGTGTTTGAATTTATAATGATTTCACTGTTGGGATGTGTTTTTCTATTTGTGTCTGTTTTTGTGCGCATTCAGCAGGGATACGGCTGTTTTCGGATTTTTTTCATTTTTCTACTGTCCCATAACATAAACCTCACAAATAAAGTTTAAATCTTATAAGATATAGTTATATACCTTCAGTGTTTGATTTTGCAATGATTTCACTGTTTGAATGTGTCAAAGGTCAGCCACTGTGGTGTGTTTTTTGTAATAATTCCTAAAGGCATTGAGTCAGGAGTCTGATTTTTCCGTATGTGTATCAGGGACTAAAGCTTATCCCGGTTGCCGAGTTTCAGACCTGTGCAACTTTCGGAAAAGGTCAATGGTCAGCCGTTCGGGTGTGTTTTTTGTAATAATTCCTAAAGGCATTAAGCCAGGAGTCTGATTTTTCCGTATGTGTATCAGGGGCTAAGGCTAATCCAGGGTGCCAAGTTTCAGACCCGTGCAACCTTTGGAAAGGTCAAAGGTCAGCCGTTCGGGTGTGTTTTTTGTAATAATTCCTAAAGGCATTGAGCCAGGAGTCTGATTTTTCCGTATGTGTATCAGGGACTAAGGCTTATCTAGGGTGCCGAGTTTCAGACCTGTGTAACCTTCGGAAAGGTCAAAGGTCAGCCGTTTAGGTGTGTTTTTTGTAATAATTCCTAGAGGCATTAAGCCAGGAGTCTGATTTTTCCGTATGTGTATCAGGGACTAAGGCTGATCGAGGGTATTTTAATCTTTTTTCTACTGTCCTATAATATGAAGTTAACATCTTATAAGGTATATTGATGTATCCTCAGTGTTTGAATTTATAATGATTTCACTGTTTGGATGTGTTATTCTATTTGTGTCTGTTTTTGTGCGCATTCAGCTGAGATAAGGCTGTTTCCGGATTTGTTTTCATTTTTCTACTTTCCCATAACATAAACCTCACAAATGAAGTTAACATCTTAAAAGATTTAGTACTGTACCCTCAGTGTTTGATTTTGCAATGATTTCACTGTTTGGATGTGTTTTTCTATTGGTCTCTGTTTGTGTGCGCATTCAGCTGAGATAAGGCTGTTTCCGGATTTTTTTCATTTTTCTACTTTCCCATAACATAAACCTCACAAATGAAGTTAAGATTAATTTTGTACCCTCAGTGTTTGATTTTGCAATGATTTCACTGTCTGGATGTGTTTTCTATTGGTGTCTGTTTGTGTGCGCATTCAGCTGAGATAAGGCTGTTTCCGGATTTTTTTCATTTTTCTACTTTCCCATAACATGAACCTCACAAATGAAGTTAAGATTAGTTTTGTACCCTCAGTGTTTGATTTTGCAATGATTTCACTGTTGGGATGTGTTTTTCTATTGGTGTCTGTTTGTGTGCGCATTCAGCTGAGATAAGGCTGTTTCCGGATTTTTTTTTTTTTTTTTTCTACTTTCCCATAACATAAACCTCACAAATGAAGTTAACAACTTAAAAGATTTAGTTCTGTACCCTCAGTGTTTGATTATGCAAAGATTTCACTGTTTGGATGTGTTTTTCTATTGGTGTCTGTTTGTGTGCGCATATAGCTGAGATAAGGCTGTTTCCGGATTTTTTTCATTTTTCTACTTTCCCATAACATTAACCTCACAAATGAAGTTAAGATTAGTTTTGTACCCTCAGTGTTTGATTTTGCAATGATTTCACTGTTTGAATGTGTTTTTCTATTGGTGTTTGTTTGTGTGCGCATTCAGCTGAGATAAGGCTGTTTCCGGATTTTTTTCATTTTTCTACTTTCCCATAACATAAACCTCACAAATGAAGTTAACAACTTAAAATATTTAGTTCTGTACCCTCAGTGTTTGATTTTGCAAAGATTTCACTGTTTGGATGTGTTTTTCTATTGGTGTCTGTTTGTGTGCGCATTCAGCTGAGATAAGGCTGTTTCCGGATTTTTTTCATTTTTCTACTTTCCCATAACTTTAACCTCACAAATGAAGTTAAGATTAGTTTTGTACCCTCAGTGTTTGATTTTGCAATGATTTCACTGTTTGGATGTGTTTTTCTATTGGTGTCTGTTTGTGTGCGCATTCAGCTGAGATAAGGCTGTTTCCGGATTTTTTTCATTTTTCTACTTTCCCATAACATAAACCTCACAAATGAAGTTAACAACTTAAAATATTTAGTTCTGTACCCTCAGTGTTTGATTTTGCAAAGATTTCACTGTTTGGATGGGTTTTTCTATGGGTGTCTGTTTGTGTGCACATTCAGCTGAGATAAGGCTGTTTCCGGATTTTTTTAATTTTTCTGCTGTCCCATAACATAAACCTCACAAATTAAGTTAACATCTTAAAAGATTTAGTTCTGTACCCTCAGTGTTTGATTTTGCAATGATTTCACTGTTTGAATGTGTTTTTCTATTTGTGTCTGTTTTTGTGCGCATTCAGCTGGAATACGACTGTTTTCTAATTTTTTTTCATTTTCTACTGTCCCATAACATAAACCTCACAAATAAAGTTAACATCTTATAAGATATTCTTCGGTACCCTCAGTGTTTGATTTTGCAATGATTTCACTGTTTGAATGTGTTTTTCTATTTGTGTCTGTTTTTGTGCGCATTCAGCTGGAATACGACTGTTTTCTGATTTTTTTTCATTTTCTACTGTCCCATTACATAAACCTCACAAATAAAGTTAACATCTTATAAGATATACTTCTGTAACCTCAGTGTTTGATTTTGCAATGATTTCACTGTTTGGATGTGTTTTTCTATTTTTGTCTGTTTTTGTGCACATTCAGCAAGTATACGGCTGTTTTCTGATTTTTTTCAATTTTCTACTGTCCCATAACATAAACCTCACAAATGAAGTTAAAATCTTATAAGATATAGTTATATGCCGTCAGTGTTTGATTTTGCAATGATTTCACTGTTTGGATGTGTTTTTCTATTTGTGTCTGTTTTGTGCACATTCAGCAAGTATACGGCTGTTTTCTGATTTTTTTCAATTTTCTACTGTCCCATAACATAAACCTCACAAATAAAGTTAACATCTTATAAGATATAGTTATATACCTTCAGTGTTTGATTTTGCAATGATTTCACTGTTTGGATGTGTTTTTCTATTTGTGTCTGTTTTTGTGCACATTCAGCAAGTATACGGCTGTTTTCTGATTTTTTTCAATTTTCTACTGTCCCATAACATAAACCTCACAAATAAAGTTAAAATCTTATAAGATATAGTTATATGCCTTCAGTGTTTGATTTTGCAATGATCTCACTGTTTGAATGTGTTTTTCTATTTTTGTCTGTTTTTGTGCGCATTCAGCTGGAATACGACTGTTTTCTGATTTTTTTTCATTTTTCTACTGCCCCATAACATAAACCTCACAAATAAAGTTAACATCTTATAAGATATACTAATGTACCCTTGTCGTTCCGCTCGTCTTGGGACCCCAAACGACATATGAAATATTCACACTCCTGCGACCTGTAGAAATGTAGTTCCTCCAAAACTTCCACTCTGGCCAAAGAGTCTAAGACTGTATAGAGTCTGACATGACCTGATTTTCAGTTTTTGGACACAGGACTTTGGGCTTTTTTCCCCCTGGCCAAAAAAAAATGCCAAAAACACAGTCTGTAAAATTCAAACGTAAGAAAGGTGGGAAACTGTCTTTTCTTCAATAATTCCTAAAGGCAATGAGCCTGGATGCTGATTTCTCCGTATGTGTATCAGGGACTCCTGGCTGATCCAGGGTGCCGAGTTTCAGACCCGTGCAACCTTTGGAAAGGTCAAAGGTCAGCCGCTGTGGTGTGTTTTTTGTAATAATTCCTAAAGGCATTGAGCCAGGAGTCTGATTTTTCCGTGTGTGTATCAGGGACTAAGGCTGATCCAGGGTGCCGAGTTTCAGACCTGTGCAACCTTCGGAAAGGTCAATGGTCAGCCGTTCGGGTGTGTTTTTTGTAATAATTCCTAAAGGCATTGAGCCAGGAGTCTGATTTTTCTGTATGTGTATCAGGGACTAAGGCTAATCTAGGGTGCCGAGTTTCAGACCTGTGTAACCTTTGGAATGGTCAAAGGTCAGCTGTTTAGATTCAAGATTCAAGATTCAAGATTTCTTTATTGTCATACCAACACACATTAGACATGAGGTCAGAACGAAAATCAGTCTCTCCAGAACCCGGTCGGCCCAGCAATAAGAAGAATAAGAAAATAAGAAATAAGAACCAACAGTTTAACTTAACAAAATATAAATTAAAAGAGATCAAAACTTTAAATCTCTGGAGGTAAGGTGCTGTGCAAAAAAGAATTTGGTTCAAGGGTGTGTACGGTACTGGGGGCATGTGCATAGTACAGTACGTGGGGGGTGGGGGCAGCAGGGCTATGGGGGCTACAGAGAGTTCAGGAGTCTGACAGCTCCAGGGAAGAAGCTGTTCCTCAGTCTCGTAGTTCTGCTCTTGATGCTCCTTAGCCTCCTGCCTGAGGGGAGGGGGTGAACAGTGTGTGTGCCGGGTGAGTGGGATCTCTCATGATGCAGGTGGCCCTTTTCCTGCATCTGGAGGTGAAGATGTCCGTGATGGTGGGGAGGCTGCTGCCCACGGTTCTCTGTGCAGCTTTCACCACTCTCTGCAGAGCCTTCTTCTCTGCTGCAGAGCAGCTGCCGTGCCACACAGTGATGCAGGAGCACAGGACACTCTCCACTACACATCTGTAGAAGGTGATAAGGGCTGACCTTCCTAGTCCAGCGCGTCTCAGCCTCCTGAGGAAGTAGAGGCGCTGGTGTGCCTTCCGGACCAGGCTGGAAGTGTTGCTGCTCCAGGTGAGGTCGTCCTTGAGATGCACGCCCAGGTACGTGAAGCTGGAGACCACTTCCACCGCTGTTGCTCCGATGTGCAGGGGAGAATGGGGGGGATGTCTGCTCTGATGTTTAGGTGTGTTTTTTGTAATAATTCCTAAAGGCATTAAGCCAGGAGTCTGATTTTTCCGTATGTGTATCAGGGACTAAGGCTAATCGAGGGTATTTTAATCTTTTTTCTACTGTCCTATAATATGAAGTTAACATCTTATAAGGTATATTGATGTACCCTCAGTGTTTGAATTTATAATGATTTCACTGTTGGGATGTGTTTTTCTATTTGTGTCTGTTTTTGTGCGCATTCAGCAGGGATACGGCTGTTTTCGGATTTTTTTCATTTTTCTACTGTCCCATAACATAAACCTCACAAATAAAGTTTAAATCTTATAAGATATAGTTATATACCTTCAGTGTTTGATTTTGCAATGATTTCACTGTTTGAATGTGTCAAAGGTCAGCCACTGTGGTGTGTTTTTTGTAATAATTCCTAAAGGCATTGAGTCAGGAGTCTGATTTTTCCGTATGTGTATCAGGGACTAAAGCTTATCCCGGTTGCCGAGTTTCAGACCTGTGCAACTTTCGGAAAAGGTCAATGGTCAGCCGTTCGGGTGTGTTTTTTGTAATAATTCCTAAAGGCATTAAGCCAGGAGTGTGATTTTTCCGTATGTGTATCAGGGGCTAAGGCTAATCCAGGGTGCCAAGTTTCAGACCCGTGCAACCTTTGGAAAGGTCAAAGGTCAGCCGTTCGGGTGTGTTTTTTGTAATAATTCCTAAAGGCATTGAGCCAGGAGTCTGATTTTTCCGTATGTGTATCAGGGACTAAGGCTTATCTAGGGTGCCGAGTTTCAGACCTGTGTAACCTTCGGAAAGGTCAAAGGTCAGCCGTTTAGGTGTGTTTTTTGTAATAATTCCTAGAGGCATTAAGCCAGGAGTCTGATTTTTCCGTATGTGTATCAGGGACTAAGGCTGATCGAGGGTATTTTAATCTTTTTTCTACTGTCCTATAATATGAAGTTAACATCTTATAAGGTATATTGATGTATCCTCAGTGTTTGAATTTATAATGATTTCACTGTTTGGATGTGTTATTCTATTTGTGTCTGTTTTTGTGCGCATTCAGCTGAGATAAGGCTGTTTCCGGATTTGTTTTCATTTTTCTACTTTCCCATAACATAAACCTCACAAATGAAGTTAACATCTTAAAAGATTTAGTACTGTACCCTCAGTGTTTGATTTTGCAATGATTTCACTGTTTGGATGTGTTTTTCTATTGGTCTCTGTTTGTGTGCGCATTCAGCTGAGATAAGGCTGTTTCCGGATTTTTTTCATTTTTCTACTTTCCCATAACATAAACCTCACAAATGAAGTTAAGATTAATTTTGTACCCTCAGTGTTTGATTTTGCAATGATTTCACTGTCTGGATGTGTTTTCTATTGGTGTCTGTTTGTGTGCGCATTCAGCTGAGATAAGGCTGTTTCCGGATTTTTTTCATTTTTCTACTTTCCCATAACATGAACCTCACAAATGAAGTTAAGATTAGTTTTGTACCCTCAGTGTTTGATTTTGCAATGATTTCACTGTTGGGATGTGTTTTTCTATTGGTGTCTGTTTGTGTGCGCATTCAGCTGAGATAAGGCTGTTTCCGGATTTTTTTTTTTTTTTTTCTACTTTCCCATAACATAAACCTCACAAATGAAGTTAACAACTTAAAAGATTTAGTTCTGTACCCTCAGTGTTTGATTATGCAAAGATTTCACTGTTTGGATGTGTTTTTCTATTGGTGTCTGTTTGTGTGCGCATATAGCTGAGATAAGGCTGTTTCCGGATTTTTTTCATTTTTCTACTTTCCCATAACATTAACCTCACAAATGAAGTTAAGATTAGTTTTGTACCCTCAGTGTTTGATTTTGCAATGATTTCACTGTTTGAATGTGTTTTTCTATTGGTGTTTGTTTGTGTGCGCATTCAGCTGAGATAAGGCTGTTTCCGGATTTTTTTCATTTTTCTACTTTCCCATAACATAAACCTCACAAATGAAGTTAACAACTTAAAATATTTAGTTCTGTACCCTCAGTGTTTGATTTTGCAAAGATTTCACTGTTTGGATGTGTTTTTCTATTGGTGTCTGTTTGTGTGCGCATTCAGCTGAGATAAGGCTGTTTCCGGATTTTTTTCATTTTTCTACTTTCCCATAACTTTAACCTCACAAATGAAGTTAAGATTAGTTTTGTACCCTCAGTGTTTGATTTTGCAATGATTTCACTGTTTGGATGTGTTTTTCTATTGGTGTCTGTTTGTGTGCGCATTCAGCTGAGATAAGGCTGTTTCCGGATTTTTTTCATTTTTCTACTTTCCCATAACATAAACCTCACAAATGAAGTTAACAACTTAAAATATTTAGTTCTGTACCCTCAGTGTTTGATTTTGCAAAGATTTCACTGTTTGGATGGGTTTTTCTATTTGTGTCTGTTTTTGTGCGCATTCAGCTGGAATACGACTGTTTTCTAATTTTTTTTCATTTTCTACTGTCCCATAACATAAACCTCACAAATAAAGTTAACATCTTATAAGATATTCTTCGGTACCCTCAGTGTTTGATTTTGCAATGATTTCACTGTTTGAATGTGTTTTTCTATTTGTGTCTGTTTTTGTGCGCATTCAGCTGGAATACGACTGTTTTCTGATTTTTTTTCATTTTCTACTGTCCCATTACATAAACCTCACAAATAAAGTTAACATCTTATAAGATATACTTCTGTAACCTCAGTGTTTGATTTTGCAATGATTTCACTGTTTGGATGTGTTTTTCTATTTGTGTCTGTTTTTGTGCACATTCAGCAAGTATACGGCTGTTTTCTGATTTTTTTCAATTTTCTACTGTCCCATAACATAAACCTCACAAATGAAGTTAAAATCTTATAAGATATAGTTATATGCCGTCAGTGTTTGATTTTGCAATGATTTCACTGTTTGGATGTGTTTTTCTATTTGTGTCTGTTTTGTGCACATTCAGCAAGTATACGGCTGTTTTCTGATTTTTTTCAATTTTCTACTGTCCCATAACATAAACCTCACAAATAAAGTTAACATCTTATAAGATATAGTTATATACCTTCAGTGTTTGATTTTGCAATGATTTCACTGTTTGGATGTGTTTTTCTATTTGTGTCTGTTTTTGTGCACATTCAGCAAGTATACGGCTGTTTTCTGATTTTTTGAATTTTCTACTGTCCCATAAGATAAACCTCACAAATAAAGTTAAAATCTTATAAGATATAGTTATATGCCTTCAGTGTTTGATTTTGCAATGATTTCACTGTTTGGATGTGTTTTTCTATGTGTGTCTGTGTTTGTGCACATTCAGCAAGTATATGGCTGTTTTCTGATTTTTTTGAATTTTCTACTGTCCTATAACATAAACCTCACAAATAAAGTTAAAATCTTATAAGATATAGTTATATGCCTTCAGTGTTTGAGTTTGCAATGATTTCACTGTTTGGATGTGTTTTTCTATTTGTGTCTGTTTTGTGCACATTCAGCAAGTATACGGCTGTTTTCTGATTTTTTTCAATTTTCTACTGTCCCATAACAAACCTCACAAATAAAGTTAACATCTTATAAGATATACTTCTGTAACCTCAGTGTTTGATTTTGCAATGATTTCACTGTTTGGATGTGTTTTTCTATTTGTGTCTGTGTTTGTGCACATTCAGCAAGTATACGGCTGTTTTCTGATTTTTTTCAATTTTCTACTGTCCCATTTCATAAACCTCACAAATAAAGTTAAAATCTTATAAGATATAGTTATATGCCTTCAGTGTTTGATTTTGCAATGATTTCACTGTTTGGATGTGTTTTTCTATGTGTGTCTGTGTTTGTGCACATTCAGCAAGTATACGGCTGTTTTCTGATTTTTTTCAATTTTCTACTGTCCCATAACATAAACCTCACAAATACAGTAAACATCTTATAAGATATACTTCTGTAACCTCAGTGTTTGATTTTGCAATGATTTCACTGTTTGGATGTTTTTTTCTATTTGTGTCTGTTTTTGTGCACATTCAGCAAGTATACGGCTGTTTTCTGATTTTTTTCAATTTTCTACTGTCCCATAACATAAACCTCACAAATAAAGTTAAAATCTTATAAGATATAGTTATATGCCTTCAGTGTTTGATTTTGCAATGATTTCACTGTTTGGATGTGTTTTTCTATGTGTGTCTGTGTTTGTGCACATTCAGCAAGTATACGGCTGTTTTCTGTTTTTATTCAATTTTCTACTGTCCCATAACATAAACCTCACAAATAAAGTTAACATCTTATAAGATATACTTCTGTAACCTCAGTGTTTGATTTTGCAATGATTTCACTGTCTGGATGTGTTTTTCTATTTGTGTCTTTTGTTGTGCACATTCAGCAAGTATACAGCTGTTTTCTGATTTTTTTCAATTTTCTATTGTCCCGTAACATATAAATTTAACATCTTGTAAGATATAGTTATATGCCTTCAGTGTTTGATTTTGCAATGATTTCACTGTTTGGATGTGTTTTTCTATTTGTGTCTGTTTTTGTGCACATTCAGCAAGTATACCGCTGTTTTCTGATTTTTTTCAATTTTCTACTGTCCCATAACATAAACGTCACAAATAAAGTTAAAATCTTATAAGATATACTTCTGTAACCTCAGTGTTTGATTTTGCAATGATTTCACTGTTTGGATGTGTTTTTCTATTTGTGTCTGTTTTGTGCACATTCAGCAAGTATACGGCTGTTTTCTGATTTTTTTCGATTTTCTACTGTCCCATAACATAAACCTCACAAATAAAGTTAACATCTTATAAGATATACTTCTGTAACCTCAGTGTTTGATTTTGCAATGATTTGACTGTTTGGATGTGTTTTTCTATGTGTGTCTGTTTTTGTGCACATTCAGCAAGTATACGGCTGTTTTCTGATTTTTTTCAATTTTCTACTGTCCCATAACATAAACCTCACAAATAAAGTTAAAATCTTATAAGATATAGTTATATGCCGTCAGTGTTTGATTTTGCAATGATTTCACTGTTTGGATGTGTTTTTCTATTTGTGTCTGTTTTGTGCACATTCAGCAAGTATACGGCTGTTTTCAGATTTTTTTCAATTTTCTATTGTCCCGTAACATAAACCTCATGAATAAAGTTAACATCTTATAAGATATACTTCTGTAACCTCAGTGTTTGATTTTGCAATGATTTCACTGTCTGGATGTGTTTTTCTATTTGTGTCTTTTGTTGTGCACATTCAGCAAGTATACAGCTGTTTTCTGATTTTTTTCAATTTTCTACTGTCCCATAACATAAACGTCACAAATAAAGTTAAAATCTTATAAGATATACTTCTGTAACCTCAGTGTTTGATTTTGCAATGATTTCACTGTTTGGATGTGTTTTTCTATTTGTTACTGTTCTGTGCACATTCAGCAAGTATTCGGCTGTTTTCTGATTTTTTTCAATTTTCTACTGTCCCATAACATAAACCTCACAAATAAAGTTAACATCTTATAAGATATACTTCTGTAACCTCAGTGTTTGATTTTGCAATGATTTGACTGTTTGGATGTGTTTTTCTATTTGTGTCTGTTTTTGTGCACATTCAGCAAGTATACGGCTGTTTTCTGATTTTTTTCAATTTTCTACTGTCCCATAACATAAACCTCACAAATAAAGTTAAAATCTTATAAGATATAGTTATATGCCGTCAGTGTTTGATTTTGCAATGATTTCACTGTTTGGATGTGTTTTTCTATTTGTGTCTGTTTTGTGCACATTCAGCAAGTATACGGCTGTTTTCTGATTTTTTTCAATTTTCTACTGTCCCATAACATAAACCTCACAAATAAAGTTAAAATCTCATAAGATATACTTCTGTAACCTCAGTGTTTGATTTTGCAATGATTTCACTGTTTGGATGTGTTTTTCTATGTGTGTCTGTGTTTGTGCACATTCAGCAATTACACGGCTGTTTTCTGATTTTTTTCAATTTTCTACTGTCCCATAACATAAACCTCACAAATAAAGTTAACATCTTATAAGATATACTTCTGTAACCTCAGTGTTTGATTTTGCAATGATTTCACTGTTTGGATGTGTTTTTCTATTTGTGTCTGTTTTTGTGCACATTCAGCAAGTATACGGCTGTTTTCTGATTTTTTGGAATTTTCTACTGTCCCATAACATAAACCTCACAAATAAAGTTAAAATCTTATAAGATATAGTTATATGCCTTCAGTGTTTGATTTTGCAATGATTTCACTGTTTGGATGTGTTTTTCTATGTGTGTCTGTGTTTGTGCACATTCAGCAAGTATATGGCTGTTTTCTGATTTTTTTGAATTTTCTACTGTCCTATAACATAAACCTCACAAATAAAGTTAAAATCTTATAAGATATAGTTATATGCCTTCAGTGTTTGAGTTTGCAATGATTTCACTGTTTGGATGTGTTTTTCTATTTGTGTCTGTTTTGTGCACATTCAGCAAGTATACGGCTGTTTTCTGATTTTTTTCAATTTTCTACTGTCCCATAACAAACCTCACAAATAAAGTTAACATCTTATAAGATATACTTCTGTAACCTCAGTGTTTGATTTTGCAATGATTTCACTGTTTGGATGTGTTTTTCTATTTGTGTCTGTGTTTGTGCACATTCAGCAAGTATACGGCTGTTTTCTGATTTTTTTCAATTTTCTACTGTCCCATAACATAAACCTCACAAATAAAGTTAAAATCTTATAAGATATAGTTATATGCCTTCAGTGTTTGATTTTGCAATGATTTCACTGTTTGGATGTGTTTTTCTATGTGTGTCTGTGTTTGTGCACATTCAGCAAGTATACGGCTGTTTTCTGATTTTTTTCAATTTTCTACTGTCCCATAACATAAACCTCACAAATACAGTTAACATCTTATAAGATATACTTCTGTAACCTCAGTGTTTGATTTTGCAATGATTTCACTGTTTGGATGTTTTTTTCTATTTGTGTCTGTTTTTGTGCACATTCAGCAAGTATACGGCTGTTTTCTGATTTTTTTCAATTTTCTACTGTCTCATAACATAAACCTCACAAATAAAGTTAAAATCTTATAAGATATAGTTATATGCCTTCAGTGTTTGATTTTGCAATGATTTCACTGTTTGGATGTGTTTTTCTATGTGTGTCTGTGTTTGTGCACATTCAGCAAGTATACGGCTGTTTTCTGTTTTTATTCAATTTTCTACTGTCCCATAACATAAACCTCACAAATAAAGTTAACATCTTATAAGATATACTTCTGTAACCTCAGTGTTTGATTTTGCAATGATTTCACTGTTTGGATGTGTTTTTCTATTTGTTACTGTTCTGTGCACATTCAGCAAGTATACGGCTGTTTTCTGATTTTTTTCAATTTTCTACTGTCCCATAACATAAACCTCACAAATAAAGTTAACATCTTATAAGATATACTTCTGTAACCTCAGTGTTTGATTTTGCAATGATTTCACTGTTTGGATGTGTTTTTCTATTTGTGTCTGTTTTTGTGCACATTCAGCAAGTATACGGCTGTTTTCTGATTTTTTTCAATTTTCTACTGTCCCATAACATAAACCTCACAAATGAAGTTAAAATCTTATAAGATATAGTTATATGCCGTCAGTGTTTGATTTTGCAATGATTTCACTGTTTGGATGTGTTTTTCTATTTGTGTCTGTTTTGTGCACATTCAGCAAGTATACGGCTGTTTTCTGATTTTTTTCAATTTTCTACTGTCCCATAACATAAACCTCACAAATAAAGTTAAAATCTCATAAGATATACTTCTGTAACCTCAGTGTTTGATTTTGCAATGATTTCACTGTTTGGATGTGTTTTTCTATGTGTGTCTGTGTTTGTGCACATTCAGCAATTACACGGCTGTTTTCTGATTTTTTTCAATTTTCTACTGTCCCATAACATAAACCTCACAAATAAAGTTAACATCTTATAAGATATACTTCTGTAACCTCAGTGTTTGATTTTGCAATGATTTCACTGTTTGGATGTGTTTTTCTATTTGTGTCTGTTTTTGTGCACATTCAGCAAGTATACCGCTGTTTTCTGATTTTTTTAAATTTTCTACTGTCCCATAACATAAACGTCACAAATAAAGTTAAAATCTTATAAGATATACTTCTGTAACCTCAGTGTTTGATTTTGCAATGATTTCACTGTTTGGATGTGTTTTTCTATTTGTGTCTGTTTTGTGCACATTCAGCAAGTATACGGCTGTTTTCTGATTTTTTTCAATTTTCTACTGTCCCATAACATAAACCTCACAAATAAAGTTAACATCTTATAAGATATACTTCTGTAACCTCAGTGTTTGATTTTGCAATGATTTCACTGTTTGGATGTGTTTTTCTATTTGTGTCTGTTTCTGTGCACATTCAGCAAGTATACGGCTGTTTTCTGATTTTTTTGAATTTTCTACTGTCCCATAACATAAACCTCACAAATAAAGTTAAAATCTTAAAAGATATAGTTATATGCCGTCAGTGTTTGATTTTGCAATGATTTCACTGTTTGGATGTGTTTTTCTATTTGTGTCTGTTTTGTGCACATTCAGCAAGTATACGGCTGTTTTCTGATTTTTTTCAATTTTCTACTGTCCCATAACATAAACCTCACAAATAAAGTTAACATCTTATAAGATATAGTTATATGCCTTCAGTGTTTGATTTTGCAATGATTTCACTGTTTGGATGTGTTTTTCTATTTGTGTCTGTTTTTGTGCGCATTCAGCAAGTATACGGCTGTTTTCTGATTTTTTACAATTTTCTACTGTCCCGTAACATAAACCTCACAAATAAAGTTAAAATCTTATAAGATATAATTATATGCCTTCAGTGTTTGATTTTGCAATGATTTCACTGTTTGGATGTGTTTTTCTATTTGTGTCTGTTTTTGTGCGCATTCAGCAAGTATACGGCTGTTTTCTGATTTTTTTCAATTTTCTACTGTCCCGTAACATAAACCTCACAAATAAAGTTAAAATCTTATAAGATATACTTCTGTAACCTCAGTGTTTGATTTTGCAATGATTTCACTGTTTGGATGTGTTTTTCTATTTGTGTCTGTTTTGTGCACATTCAGCAAGTATACGGCTGTTTTCTGATTTTTTTCAATTTTCTACTGTCCCGTAACATAAACCTCACAAATAAAGTTAAAATCTTATAAGATATACTTCTGTAACCTCAGTGTTTGATTTTGCAATGATTTCACTGTTTGGATGTGTTTTTCTATTTGTGTCTGTTTCTGTGCACATTCAGCAAGTATACGGCTGTTTCTGATTTTTTTGAATTTTCTACTGTCCCATAACATAAACCTCACAAATAAAGTTAAAATCTTATAAGATATAGTTGTATGCCGTCAGTGTTTGATTTTGCAATGATTTCACTGTTTGGATGTGTTTTTCTATTTGTGTCTGTTTTGTGCACATTCAGCAAGTATACGGCTGTTTTCTGATTTTTTTCAATTTTCTACTGTCCCATAACATAAACCTCACAAATAAAGTTAACATCTTATAAGATATAGTTATATGCCTTCAGTGTTTGATTTTGCAATGATTTCACTGTTTGGATGTGTTTTTCTATTTGTGTCTGTTTTTGTGCGCATTCAGCAAGTATACGGCTGTTTTCTGATTTTTTACAATTTTCTACTGTCCCGTAACATAAACCTCACAAATAAAGTTAAAATCTTATAAGATATAATTATATGCCTTCAGTGTTTGATTTTGCAATGATTTCACTGTTTGGATGTGTTTTTCTATTTGTGTCTGTTTTTGTGCGCATTCAGCAAGTATACGGCTGTTTTCTGATTTTTTTCAATTTTCTACTGTCCCGTAACATAAACCTCACAAATAAAGTTAAAATCTTATAAGATATACTTCTGTAACCTCAGTGTTTGATTTTGCAATGATTTCACTGTTTGGATGTGTTTTTCTATTTGTGTCTGTTTTGTGCGCATTCAGCAAGTATACGGCTGTTTTCTGATTTTTTTCAATTTTCTACTGTCCCGTAACATAAACCTCACAAATAAAGTTAAAATCTTATAAGATATAGTTATTTATCCTCAGTGTTTGATTTTGCAATGATTTCACTGTTTGGATGTGTTTTTCTATTTGTGTCTTTTGTTGTGCACACACAGCAAGTATACGGCTGTTTTCTGTTTTTTTTTCATTTTCTACTGTCCCATAACATAAACCTCACAAATAAAGTTAAAATCTTATAAGATATAGCTATATGCCTTCAGTGTTTGATTTTGCAATGATTTCACTGTTTGGATGTGTTTTTCTATGTGTGTCTGTGTTTGTGCACATTCAGCAAGTATACGGCTGTTTTCTGATTTTTTTCAATTTTCTACTGTCCCATAACATAAACCTCACAAATAAAGTTAACATCTTATAAGATATACTTCTGTAACCTCAGTGTTTGATTTTGCAATGATTTCACTGTTTGGATGTGTTTTTCTATTTGTGTCTGTTTTTGTCCACATTCAGCAAGTATACGGCTGTTTTCTGATTTTTTTCAATTTTCTACTGTCCCATAACATAAACCTCACAAATAAAGTTAACATCTTATAAGATATACTTCTGTAACCTCAGTGTTTGATTTTGCAATGATTTCACTGTTTGGATGTGTTTTTCTATTTGTGTCTGTTATGTGCACATTCAACAAGTATACGGCTGTTTTCTGATTTTTTTCAATTTTCTACTGTCCCGAAACATAAACCTCATAAATAAAGTTAACATCTTATAAGATATACTTCTGTAACCTCAGTGTTTGATTTTGCAATGATTTCACTGTCTGGATGTGTTTTTCTATTTGTGTCTTTTGTTGTGCACATTCAGCAAGTATACAGCTGTTTTCTGATTTTTTTCAATTTTCTATTGTCCCGTAACATAAACCTCATGAATAAATTTAACATCTTGTAAGATATAGTTATATGCCTTCAGTGTTTGATTTTGCAATGATTTCACTGTTTGGATGTGTTTTTCTATTTGTGTCTGTTTTTGTGCACATTCAGCAAGTATACCGCTGTTTTCTGATTTTTTTCAATTTTCTACTGTCCCATAACATAAACGTCACAAATAAAGTTAAAATCTTATAAGATATACTTCTGTAACCTCAGTGTTTGATTTTGCAATGATTTCACTGTTTGGATGTGTTTTTCTATTTGTGTCTGTTTTGTGCACATTCAGCAAGTATACGGCTGTTTTCTGATTTTTTTCAATTTTCTACTGTCCCATAACATAAACCTCACAAATAAAGTTAACATCTTATAAGATATACTTCTGTAACCTCAGTGTTTGATTTTGCAATGATTTGACTGTTTGGATGTGTTTTTCTATGTGTGTCTGTTTTTGTGCACATTCAGCAAGTATACGGCTGTTTTCTGATTTTTTTCAATTTTCTACTGTCCCATAACATAAACCTCACAAATAAAGTTAAAATCTTATAAGATATAGTTATATGCCGTCAGTGTTTGATTTTGCAATGATTTCACTGTTTGGATGTGTTTTTCTATTTGTGTCTGTTTTGTGCACATTCAGCAAGTATACGGCTGTTTTCAGATTTTTTTCAATTTTCTATTGTCCCGTAACATAAACCTCATGAATAAAGTTAACATCTTATAAGATATACTTCTGTAACCTCAGTGTTTGATTTTGCAATGATTTCACTGTCTGGATGTGTTTTTCTATTTGTGTCTTTTGTTGTGCACATTCAGCAAGTATACAGCTGTTTTCTGATTTTTTTCAATTTTCTACTGTCCCATAACATAAACGTCACAAATAAAGTTAAAATCTTATAAGATATACTTCTGTAACCTCAGTGTTTGATTTTGCAATGATTTCACTGTTTGGATGTGTTTTTCTATTTGTTACTGTTCTGTGCACATTCAGCAAGTATACGGCTGTTTTCTGATTTTTTTCAATTTTCTACTGTCCCATAACATAAACCTCACAAATAAAGTTAACATCTTATAAGATATACTTCTGTAACCTCAGTGTTTGATTTTGCAATGATTTCACTGTTTGGATGTGTTTTTCTATTTGTGTCTGTTTTTGTGCACATTCAGCAAGTATACGGCTGTTTTCTGATTTTTTTCAATTTTCTACTGTCCCATAACATAAACCTCACAAATAAAATTAAAATCTTATAAGATATAGTTATATGCCGTCAGTGTTTGATTTTGCAATGATTTCACTGTTTGGATGTGTTTTTCTATTTGTGTCTGTTTTGTGCACATTCAGCAAGTATACGGCTGTTTTCTGATTTTTTTCAATTTTCTACTGTCCCATAACATAAACCTCACAAATAAAGTTAAAATCTCATAAGATATACTTCTGTAACCTCAGTGTTTGATTTTGCAATGATTTCACTGTTTGGATGTGTTTTTCTATGTGTGTCTGTGTTTGTGCACATTCAGCAATTACACGGCTGTTTTCTGATTTTTTTCAATTTTCTACTGTCCCATAACATAAACCTCACAAATAAAGTTAACATCTTATAAGATATACTTCTGTAACCTCAGTGTTTGATTTTGCAATGATTTCACTGTTTGGATGTGTTTTTCTATTTGTGTCTGTTTTTGTGCACATTCAGCAAGTATACGGCTGTTTTCTGATTTTTTTGAATTTTCTACTGTCCCATAAGATAAACCTCACAAATAAAGTTAAAATCTTATAAGATATAGTTATATGCCTTCAGTGTTTGATTTTGCAATGATTTCACTGTTTGGATGTGTTTTTCTATGTGTGTCTGTGTTTGTGCACATTCAGCAAGTATATGGCTGTTTTCTGATTTTTTTGAATTTTCTACTGTCCTATAACATAAACCTCACAAATAAAGTTAAAATCTTATAAGATATAGTTATATGCCTTCAGTGTTTGAGTTTGCAATGATTTCACTGTTTGGATGTGTTTTTCTATTTGTGTCTGTTTTGTGCACATTCAGCAAGTATACGGCTGTTTTCTGATTTTTTTCAATTTTCTACTGTCCCATAACAAACCTCACAAATAAAGTTAACATCTTATAAGATATACTTCTGTAACCTCAGTGTTTGATTTTGCAATGATTTCACTGTTTGGATGTGTTTTTCTATTTGTGTCTGTGTTTGTGCACATTCAGCAAGTATACGGCTGTTTTCTGATTTTTTTCAATTTTCTACTGTCCCATAACATAAACCTCACAAATAAAGTTAAAATCTTATAAGATATAGTTATATGCCTTCAGTGTTTGATTTTGCAATGATTTCACTGTTTGGATGTGTTTTTCTATTTGTGTCTGTTTTTGTGCACATTCAGCAAGTATACGGCTGTTTTCTGATTTTTTTCAATTTTCTACTGTCCCATAACATAAACCTCACAAATAAAGTAAAAATCTTATAAGATATAGTTATATGCCTTCAGTGTTTGATTTTGCAATGATTTCACTGTTTGGATGTGTTTTTCTATTTGTGTCTGTTTTTGTCCACATTCATCAAGTATACGGATGTTTTCTGATTTTTTTCAATTTTCTACTGTCCCATAACATAAACCTCACAAATAAAGTTAAAATCTTATAAGATATAGTTATATGCCGTCAGTGTTTGATTTTGCAATGATTTCACTGTTTGGATGTGTTTTTCTATGTGTGTCTGTGTTTGTGCACATTCAGCAAGTATACGGCTGTTTTCTGATTTTTTTCAATTTTCTACTGTCCCATTACATAAACCTCACAAATAAAGTTAACATCTTATAAGATATACTTCTGTAACCTCAGTGTTTGATTTTGCAATGATTTCACTGTTTGGATGTTTTTTTCTATTTGTGTCTGTTTTTGTGCACATTCAGCAAGTATACGGCTGTTTTCTGATTTTTTTCAATTTTCTACTGTCCCATAACAAACCTCACAAATAAAGTTAACATCTTATAAGATATACTTCTGTAACCTCAGTGTTTGATTTTGCAATGATTTCACTGTTTGGATGTGTTTTTCTATTTGTGTCTGTTTTTGTGCACATTCAGCAAGTATACGGCTGTTTTCTGATTTTTTTGAATTTTCTACTGTCCCATAACATAAACCTCACAAATAAAGTTAACATCTTATAAGATATAGTTATATGCCTTCAGTGTTTGATTTTGCAATGATTTCACTGTTTGGATGTGTTTTTCTATGTGTGTCTGTGTTTGTGCACATTCAGCAAGTATACGGCTGTTTTCTGATTTTTTTCAATTTTCTACTGTCCCATAACATAAACCTCACAAATAAAGTTAACATCTTATAAGATATACTTCTGTAACCTCAGTGTTTGATTTTGCAATGATTTCACTGTCTGGATGTGTTTTTCTATTTGTGTCTTTTGTTGTGCACATTCAGCAAGTATACAGCTGTTTTCTGATTTTTTTCAATTTTCTATTGTCCCGTAACATAAACCTCATGAATAAATTTAACATCTTGTAAGATATAGTTATATGCCTTCAGTGTTTGATTTTGCAATGATTTCACTGTTTGGATGTGTTTTTCTATTTGTGTCTGTTTTTGTGCACATTCAGCAAGTATACCGCTGTTTTCTGATTTTTTTCAATTTTCTACTGTCCCATAACATAAACGTCACAAATAAAGTTAAAATCTTATAAGATATACTTCTGTAACCTCAGTGTTTGATTTTGCAATGATTTCACTGTTTGGATGTGTTTTTCTATTTGTGTCTGTTTTGTGCACATTCAGCAAGTATACGGCTGTTTTCTGATTTTTTTCAATTTTCTACTGTCCCATAACATAAACCTCACAAATAAAGTTAACATCTTATAAGATATACTTCTGTAACCTCAGTGTTTGATTTTGCAATGATTTGACTGTTTGGATGTGTTTTTCTGTGTGTGTCTGTTTTTGTGCACATTCAGCAAGTATACGGCTGTTTTCTGATTTTTTTCAATTTTCTACTGTCCCATAACATAAACCTCACAAATAAAGTTAAAATCTTATAAGATATAGTTATATGCCGTCAGTGTTTGATTTTGCAATGATTTCACTGTTTGGATGTGTTTTTCTATTTGTGTCTGTTTTGTGCACATTCAGCAAGTATACGGCTGTTTTCTGATTTTTTTCAATTTTCTACTGTCCCATAACATAAACCTCACAAATAAAGTTAACATCTTATAAGATATACTTCTGTAACCTCAGTGTTTGATTTTGCAATGATTTCACTGTTTGGATGTGTTTTTCTATTTGTGTCTGTTTTTGTGCACATTCAGCAAGTATACGGCTGTTTTCTGATTTTTTTGAATTTTCTACTGTCCCATAAGATAAACCTCACAAATAAAGTTAAAATCTTATAAGATATAGTTATATGCCTTCAGTGTTTGATTTTGCAATGATTTCACTGTTTGGATGTGTTTTTCTATGTGTGTCTGTGTTTGTGCACATTCAGCAAGTATATGGCTGTTTTCTGATTTTTTTGAATTTTCTACTGTCCTATAACATAAACCTCACAAATAAAGTTAAAATCTTATAAGATATAGTTATATGCCTTCAGTGTTTGAGTTTGCAATGATTTCACTGTTTGGATGTGTTTTTCTATTTGTGTCTGTTTTGTGCACATTCAGCAAGTATACGGCTGTTTTCTGATTTTTTTCAATTTTCTACTGTCCCATAACAAACCTCACAAATAAAGTTAACATCTTATAAGATATACTTCTGTAACCTCAGTGTTTGATTTTGCAATGATTTCACTGTTTGGATGTGTTTTTCTATTTGTGTCTGTGTTTGTGCACATTCAGCAAGTATACGGCTGTTTTCTGATTTTTTTCAATTTTCTACTGTCCCATAACATAAACCTCACAAATAAAGTTAAAATCTTATAAGATATAGTTATATGCCTTCAGTGTTTGATTTTGCAATGATTTCACTGTTTGGATGTGTTTTTCTATTTGTGTCTGTTTTTGTGCACATTCAGCAAGTATACGGCTGTTTTCTGATTTTTTTCAATTTTCTACTGTCCCATAACATAAACCTCACAAATAAAGTAAAAATCTTATAAGATATAGTTATATGCCTTCAGTGTTTGATTTTGCAATGATTTCACTGTTTGGATGTGTTTTCCTATTTGTGTCTGTTTTTGTGCACATTCAGCAAGTATACGGCTGTTTTCTGATTTTTTTCAATTTACTACTGTCCCATAACATAAACCTCACAAATAAAGTTAAAATCTTATAAGATATAGTTAAATGCCTTCAGTGTTTGATTTTGCAATGATTTCACTGTTTGGATGTGTTTTTCTATGTGTGTCTGTGTTTGTGCACATTCAGCAAGTATACGGCTGTTTTCTGATTTTTTTCAATTTTCTACTGTCCCATAACATAAACCTCACAAATAAAGTTAACATCTTATAAGATATACTTCTGTAACCTCAGTGTTTGATTTTGCAATGATTTCACTGTCTGGATGTGTTTTTCTATTTGTGTCTTTTGTTGTGCACATTCAGCAAGTATACAGCTGTTTTCTGATTTTTTTCAATTTTCTATTGTCCCGTAACATAAACCTCATGAATAAATTTAACATCTTGTAAGATATAGTTATATGCCTTCAGTGTTTGATTTTGCAATGATTTCACTGTTTGGATGTGTTTTTCTATTTGTGTCTGTTTTTGTGCACATTCAGCAAGTATACCGCTGTTTTCTGATTTTTTTCAATTTTCTACTGTCCCATAACATAAACGTCACAAATAAAGTTAAAATCTTATAAGATATACTTCTGTAACCTCAGTGTTTGATTTTGCAATGATTTCACTGTTTGGATGTGTTTTTCTATTTGTGTCTGTTTTTGTGCACATTCAGCAAGTATACGGCTGTTTTCTGATTTTTTTGAATTTTCTACTGTCCCATAAGATAAACCTCACAAATAAAGTTAAAATCTTATAAGATATAGTTATATGCCTTCAGTGTTTGATTTTGCAATGATTTCACTGTTTGGATGTGTTTTTCTATGTGTGTCTGTGTTTGTGCACATTCAGCAAGTATATGGCTGTTTTCTGATTTTTTTGAATTTTCTACTGTCCTATAACATAAACCTCACAAATAAAGTTAAAATCTTATAAGATATAGTTATATGCCTTCAGTGTTTGAGTTTGCAATGATTTCACTGTTTGGATGTGTTTTTCTATTTGTGTCTGTTTTGTGCACATTCAGCAAGTATACGGCTGTTTTCTGATTTTTTTCAATTTTCTACTGTCCCATAACAAACCTCACAAATAAAGTTAACATCTTATAAGATATACTTCTGTAACCTCAGTGTTTGATTTTGCAATGATTTCACTGTTTGGATGTGTTTTTCTATTTGTGTCTGTGTTTGTGCACATTCAGCAAGTATACGGCTGTTTTCTGATTTTTTTCAATTTTCTACTGTCCCATAACATAAACCTCACAAATAAAGTTAAAATCTTATAAGATATAGTTATATGCCTTCAGTGTTTGATTTTGCAATGATTTCACTGTTTGGATGTGTTTTTCTATTTGTGTCTGTTTTTGTGCACATTCAGCAAGTATACGGCTGTTTTCTGATTTTTTTCAATTTTCTACTGTCCCATAACATAAACCTCACAAATAAAGTAAAAATCTTATAAGATATAGTTATATGCCTTCAGTGTTTGATTTTGCAATGATTTCACTGTTTGGATGTGTTTTCCTATTTGTGTCTGTTTTTGTGCACATTCAGCAAGTATACGGCTGTTTTCTGATTTTTTTCAATTTACTACTGTCCCATAACATAAACCTCACAAATAAAGTTAAAATCTTATAAGATATAGTTAAATGCCTTCAGTGTTTGATTTTGCAATGATTTCACTGTTTGGATGTGTTTTTCTATGTGTGTCTGTGTTTGTGCACATTCAGCAAGTATACGGCTGTTTTCTGATTTTTTTCAATTTTCTACTGTCCCATAACATAAACCTCACAAATAAAGTTAACATCTTATAAGATATACTTCTGTAACCTCAGTGTTTGATTTTGCAATGATTTCACTGTCTGGATGTGTTTTTCTATTTGTGTCTTTTGTTGTGCACATTCAGCAAGTATACAGCTGTTTTCTGATTTTTTTCAATTTTCTATTGTCCCGTAACATAAACCTCATGAATAAATTTAACATCTTGTAAGATATAGTTATATGCCTTCAGTGTTTGATTTTGCAATGATTTCACTGTTTGGATGTGTTTTTCTATTTGTGTCTGTTTTTGTGCACATTCAGCAAGTATACCGCTGTTTTCTGATTTTTTTCAATTTTCTACTGTCCCATAACATAAACGTCACAAATAAAGTTAAAATCTTATAAGATATACTTCTGTAACCTCAGTGTTTGATTTTGCAATGATTTCACTGTTTGGATGTGTTTTTCTATTTGTGTCTGTTTTTGTGCGCATTCAGCAAGTATACGGCTGTTTTCTGATTTTTTTCAATTTTCTACTGTCCCATAACATAAACCTCACAAATAAAGTTAAAATCTTATAAGATATAGTTATTTATCCTCAGTGTTTGATTTTGCAATGATTTCACTGTTTGGATGTGTTTTTCTATTTGTGTCTGTTTTTGTGCGCATTCAGCAAGTATACGGCTGTTTTCTGATTTTTTTCAATTTTCTATTGTCCTGTAACATAAACCTCATAAATAAAGTTAACATCTTATAAGATAAAGTTATATGCCTTCAGTGTTTGATTTTGCAATGATTTCACTGTTTGGATGTGTTTTTCTATTTGTGTCTGTTTTTGTGCGCATTCAGCAAGTATACGGCTGTTTTCTCATTTTTTTCAATTTTCTACTGTCCCATAACATAAACCTCACAAATAAAGTTAACATCTTATAAGATATACTTCTGTAACCTCAGTGTTTGATTTTGCAATGATTTCACTGTTTGGATGTGTTTTTCTATTTGTGTCTTTTGTTGTGCACATTCAGCAAGTATACGGCTGTTTTCTGATTTTTTTCAATTTTCTACTGTCCCATAACATAAACCTCACAAATAAAGTTAAAATCTTATAAGATATAGTTATATGCCTTCAGTGTTTGATTTTGCAATGATTTCACTGTTTGGATGTGTTTTTCTATTTGTGTCTGTTTTTGTGCACATTCAGCAAGTATACGGCTGTTTTCTGATTTTTTTCAATTTTCTACTGTCCCATAACATAAACCTCACAAATAAAGTTAACATCTTATAAGATATACTTCTGTAACCTCAGTGTTTGATTTTGCAATGATTACACTGTTTGGATGTGTTTTTCTATTTGTGTCTGTTTTTGTGCACATTCAGCAAGTATACGGCTGTTTTCTGATTTTTTTCAATTTTCTACTGTCCCATAACATAAACCTCAGAAATAAAGTTAAAATCTTATAAGATATAGTTATATGCCGTCAGTGTTTGATTTTGCAATGATTTCACTGTTTGGATGTGTTTTTCTATTTGTGTCTTTTGTTGTGCACATTCAGCAAGTATACGGCTGTTTTCTGATTTTTTTCAATTTTCTATTGTCCCATAACATAAACCTCATAAATAAAGTTAACATCTTATAAGATATAGTTATATGCCTTCAGTGTTTGATTTTGCAATGATTTCACTGTTTGGATGTGTTTTTCTATTTGTGTCTGTTTTTGTGCACATCCAGCAAGTATACGGCTGTTTTCTGATTTTTTTCAATTTTCTACTGTCCCATAACATAAACCTCACAAATAAAGTTAACATCTTATAAGATATACTTCTGTAACCTCAGTGTTTGATTTTGCAATGATTTCACTGTTTGGATGTGTTTTTCTATTTGTGTCTGTTTTTGTGCACATTCAGCAAGTATACGGCTGTTTTCTGATTTTTTTCAATTTTCTACTGTCCTATAACATAAACCTCACAAATAAAGTTAACATCTTATAAGATATACTTCTGTAACCTCAGTGTTTGATTTTGCAATGATTTCACTGTTTGGATGTGTTTTTCTATTTGTGTCTGTTTTTGTGCACATTCAGCAAGTATACGGCTGTTTTCTGATTTTTTTCAACTTTCTACTATCCCATAACATAAACCTCACAAATAAAGTTAAAATCTTATAAGATATAGTTTTTTATCCTCAGTGTTTGATTTTGCAATGATTTCACTGTTTGGATGTGTTTTTCTATTTGTGTCTGTTTTTGTGCGCATTCAGCAAGTATACGGCTGTTTTCTGATTTTTTTCAATTTTCTACTGTCAGTTAACATAAACCTCACAAATGAAGTTAAAATCTTATAAGATATAGTTATATGCCTTCAGTGTTTGATTTTGCAATGATTTCACTGTTTGGATGTGTTTTTCTATTGGTGTCTGTTTTTGTGCACATTCAGCAAGTATACGGCTGTTTTCTGATTTTTTTCAATTTTCTACTGTTCCATTACATAAACCTCACAAATAAAGTTAACATCTTATAAGATATACTTCTGTAACCTCAGTGTTTGATTTTGCAATGATTTCACTGTTTGGATGTGTTTTTCTATTAGTGTCTTTTGTTGTGCACATTCAGCAAGTATACGGCTGTTTTCTGATTTTTTTCAATTTTCTACTGTCCCATAACATAAACCTCACAAATAAAGTTAACATCTTATAAGATATAGTTATATGCCTTCAGTGTTTGATTTTGCAATGATTTCACTGTTTGGATGTGTTTTTCTATTTGTGTCTTTTGTTGTGCACATTCAGCAAGTATACGGCTGTTTTCTGATTTTTTTCAATTTTCTATTGTCCCGTAACATAAACCTCATAAATAAAGTTAACATCTTATAAGATATACTTCTGTAACCTCAGTGTTTGATTTTGCAATGATTTCACTGTTTGGATGTGTTTTTCTATTTGTGTCTGTTTTTGTGCGCATTCAGCAAGTATACGGCTGTTTTCTGATTTTTTTCAATTTTCTACTGTCAGTTAACATAAACCTCACAAATAAAGTTAAAATCTTATAAGATATAGTTATATGCCTTCAGTGTTTGATTTTGCAATGATTTCACTGTTTGGATGTGTTTTTCTATTGGTGTCTGTTTTTGTGCACATTCAGCAAGTATACGGCTGTTTTCTGATTTTTTTCAATTTTCTACTGTTCCATTACATAAACCTCACAAATAAAGTTAACATCTTATAAGATATACTTCTGTAACCTCAGTGTTTGATTTTGCAATGATTTCACTGTTTGGATGTGTTTTTCTATTTGTGTCTGTTTTTGTGCACATTCAGCAAGTATACGGCTGTTTTCTGATTTTTTTCAATTTTCTACTGTCCCATAACATAAACCTCACAAATAAAGTTAAAATCTTATAAGATATAGTTATTTATCCTCAGTGTTTGATTTTGCAATGATTTCACTGTTTGGATGTGTTTTTCTATTTGTGTCTGTTTTTGTGCGCATTCAGCAAGTATACGGCTGTTTTCTGATTTTTTTCAATTTTCTACTGTCAGTTAACATAAACCTCACAAATAAAGTTAACATCTTATAAGATATACTTCTGTAACCTCAGTGTTTGATTTTGCAATGATTTCACTGTTTGGATGTGTTTTTCTATTAGTGTCTTTTGTTGTGCACATTCAGCAAGTATACGGCTGTTTTCTGATTTTTTTCAATTTTCTACTGTCCCATAACATAAACCTCACAAATAAAGTTAACATCTTATAAGATATAGTTATATGCCTTCAGTGTTTGATTTTGCAATGATTTCACTGTTTGGATGTGTTTTTCTATTTGTGTCTGTTTTTGTGCACATTCAGCAAGTATACGGCTGTTTTCTGATTTTTTTCAATTTTCGAATGTCCCATAACATAAACCTCACAAATAAAGTTAAAATCTTATAAGATATAGTTATATGCCTTCAGTGTTTGATTTTGCAATGATTTCACTGTTTGGATGTGTTTTTCTATTTGTGTCTTTTGTTGTGCACATTCAGCAAGTATACGGCTGTTTTCTGATTTTTTTCAATTTTCTACTGTCCCATAACATAAACCTCACAAATAAAGTTAACATCTTATAAGATATACTTCTGTAACCTCAGTGTTTGATTTTGCAATGATTTCACTGTTTGGATGTGTTTTTCTATTTGTGTCTTTTGTTGTGCACATTCAGCAAGTATACGGCTGTTTTCTGATTTTTTTCAATTTTCTACTGTCCCATAACATAAACCTCACAAATAAAGTAAACATCTTATAAGATATACTTCTGTACCCTCAGTGTTTGATTTTGCAATGATTTCACTGTTTGGATGTGTTTTTCTATTTGTGTCTGTTTTTGTGCACATTCAGCAAGTATACGGCTGTTTTCTGATTTTTTTCAATTTTCTATTGTCCCATAACATAAACCTCACAAATAAAGTTAACATCTTATAAGATATAGTTACATGCCTTCAGTGTTTGATTTTGCAATGATTTCACTGTTTGGATGTGTTTTTCTATTTGTGTCTGTTTTTGTGCACATTCAGCAAGTATACGGCTGTTTTCTGATTTTTTTCAATTTTCTACTGTCCCATAACATAAACCTCACAAATAAAGTTATAATCTTTTAAGATATAGTTATATGCCTTCAGTGTTTGATTTTGCAATGATTTCACTGTTTGGATGTGTTTTTCTATTTGTGTCTTTTGTTGTGCACATTCAGCAAGTATACGGCTGTTTTCTGATTTTTTTCAATTTTCTATTGTCCCGTAACATAAACCTCATAAATAAAGTTAACATCTTATAAGATATACTTCTGTAACCTCAGTGTTTGATTTTGCAATGATTTCACTGTTTGGATGTGTTTTTCTATTTGTGTCTTTTGTTGTGCACATTCAGCAAGTATACGGCTGTTTTCTGATTTTTTTCAATTTTCTACTGTCCCATAACATAAACCTCACAAATAAAGTAAACATCTTATAAGATATACTTCTGTACCCTCAGTGTTTGATTTTGCAATGATTTCACTGTTTGGATGTGTTTTTCTATTTGTGTCTGTTTTTGTGCACATTCAGCAAGTATACGGCTGTTTTCTGATTTTTTCAATTTTCTACTGTCGCATAACATAAACCTCACAAATAAAGTTAACATCTTATAAGATATAGTTATATGCCTTCAGTGTTTGATTTTGCAATGATTTCACTGTTTGGATGTGTTTTTCTATTTGTGTCTGTTTTTGTGCACATTCAGCAAGTATACGGCTGTTTTCTGATTTTTTTCAATTTTCTACTGTCGCATAACATAAACCTCACAAATAAAGTTAACATCTTATAAGATATAGTTATATGCCGTCAGTGTTTGATTTTGCAATGATTTCACTGTTTGGATGTGTTTTTCTATTTGTGTCTTTTGTTGTGCACATTCAGCAAGTATACGGCTGTTTTCTGATTTTTTTCAATTTTCTATTGTCCCGTAACATAAACCTCATAAATAAAGTTAACATCTTATAAGATATAGTTATATGCCTTCAGTGTTTGATTTTGCAATGATTTCACTGTTTGGATGTGTTTTTCTATTTGTGTCTGTTTTTGTGCACATTCAGCAAGTATACGGCTGTTTTCTGATTTTTTTCAATTTTCTACTGTCCCATAACATAAACATCACAAATAAAGTTAACATCTTATAAGATATAGTTATATGCCGTCAGTGTTTGATTTTGCAATGATTTCACTGTTTGGATGTGTTTTTCTATTTGTGTCTTTTGTTGTGCACATTCAGCAAGTATACGGCTGTTTTCTGATTTTTTTCAATTTTCTATTGTCCCGTAACATAAACCTCATAAATAAAGTTAACATCTTATAAGATATAGTTATATGCCTTCAGTGTTTGATTTTGCAATGATTTCACTGTTTGGATGTGTTTTTCTATTTGTGTCTGTTTTTGTGCACATTCAGCAAGTATACGGCTGTTTTCTGATTTTTTTCAATTTTCTATTGTCCCATAACATAAACCTCACAAATAAAGTTAACATCTTATAAGATATAGTTATATGCCTTCAGTGTTTGATTTTGCAATGATTTCACTGTTTGGATGTGTTTTTCTATTTGTGTCTGTTTTTGTGCACATTCAGCAAGTATACGGCTGTTTTCTGATTTTTTTCAATTTTCGAATGTCCCATAACATAAACCTCACAAATAAAGTTAAAATCTTATAAGATATAGTTATATGCCTTCAGTGTTTGATTTTGCAATGATTTCACTGTTTGGATGTGTTTTTCTATTTGTGTCTTTTGTTGTGCACATTCAGCAAGTATACGGCTGTTTTCTGATTTTTTTCAATTTTCTACTGTCCCATAACATAAACCTCACAAATAAAGTTAACATCTTATAAGATATACTTCTGTAACCTCAGTGTTTGATTTTGCAATGATTTCACTGTTTGGATGTGTTTTTCTATTTGTGTCTGTTTTTGTGCACATTCAGCAAGTATACGGCTGTTTTCTGATTTTTTTCAATTTTCTACTGTCGCATAACATAAACCTCACAAATAAAGTTAACATCTTATAAGATATAGTTATATGCCTTCAGTGTTTGATTTTGCAATGATTTCACTGTTTGGATGTGTTTTTCTATTTGTGTCTGTTTTTGTGCACATTCAGCAAGTATACGGCTGTTTTCTGATTTTTTTCAATTTTCTACTGTCGCATAACATAAACCTCACAAATAAAGTTAACATCTTATAAGATATAGTTATATGCCGTCAGTGTTTGATTTTGCAATGATTTCACTGTTTGGATGTGTTTTTCTATTTGTGTCTGTTTTTGTGCACATTCAGCAAGTATACGGCTGTTTTCTGATTTTTTTCAATTTTCTACTGTCCCATAACATAAACCTCACAAATAAAGTTAAAATCTTATAAGATATAGTTATATGCCTTCAGTGTTTGATTTTGCAATGATTTCACTGTTTGGATGTGTTTTTCTATTTGTGTCTTTTGTTGTGCACATTCAGCAAGTATACGGCTGTTTTCTGATTTTTTTCAATTTTCTACTGTCCCATAACATAAACCTCACAAATAAAGTTAACATCTTATAAGATATACTTCTGTAACCTCAGTGTTTGATTTTGCAATGATTTCACTGTTTGGATGTGTTTTTCTATTTGTGTCTTTTGTTGTGCACATTCAGCAAGTATACGGCTGTTTTCTGATTTTTTTCAATTTTCTACTGTCCCATAACATAAACCTCACAAATAAAGTAAACATCTTATAAGATATACTTCTGTACCCTCAGTGTTTGATTTTGCAATGATTTCACTGTTTGGATGTGTTTTTCTATTTGTGTCTGTTTTTGTGCACATTCAGCAAGTATACGGCTGTTTTCTGATTTTTTTCAATTTTCTATTGTCCCATAACATAAACCTCACAAATAAAGTTAACATCTTATAAGATATAGTTACATGCCTTCAGTGTTTGATTTTGCAATGATTTCACTGTTTGGATGTGTTTTTCTATTTGTGTCTGTTTTTGTGCACATTCAGCAAGTATACGGCTGTTTTCTGATTTTTTTCAATTTTCTATTGTCCCATAACATAAACCTCACAAATAAAGTTAACATCTTATAAGATATAGTTATATGCCTTCAGTGTTTGATTTTGCAATGATTTCACTGTTTGGATGTGTTTTTCTATTTGTGTCTGTTTTTGTGCACATTCAGCAAGTATACGGCTGTTTTCTGATTTTTTTCAATTTTCTACTGTCCCATAACATAAACCTCACAAATAAAGTTATAATCTTTTAAGATATAGTTATATGCCTTCAGTGTTTGATTTTGCAATGATTTCACTGTTTGGATGTGTTTTTCTATTTGTGTCTTTTGTTGTGCACATTCAGCAAGTATACGGCTGTTTTCTGATTTTTTTCAATTTTCTATTGTCCCGTAACATAAACCTCATAAATAAAGTTAACATCTTATAAGATATACTTCTGTAACCTCAGTGTTTGATTTTGCAATGATTTCACTGTTTGGATGTGTTTTTCTATTTGTGTCTTTTGTTGTGCACATTCAGCAAGTATACGGCTGTTTTCTGATTTTTTTCAATTTTCTACTGTCCCATAACATAAACCTCACAAATAAAGTAAACATCTTATAAGATATACTTCTGTACCCTCAGTGTTTGATTTTGCAATGATTTCACTGTTTGGATGTGTTTTTCTATTTGTGTCTGTTTTTGTGCACATTCAGCAAGTATACGGCTGTTTTCTGATTTTTTCAATTTTCTACTGTCGCATAACATAAACCTCACAAATAAAGTTAACATCTTATAAGATATAGTTATATGCCTTCAGTGTTTGATTTTGCAATGATTTCACTGTTTGGATGTGTTTTTCTATTTGTGTCTGTTTTTGTGCGCATTCAGCAAGTATACGGCTGTTTTCTGATTTTTTTCAATTTTCTACTGTCCCATAACATAAACATCACAAATAAAGTTAACATCTTATAAGATATAGTTATATGCCGTCAGTGTTTGATTTTGCAATGATTTCACTGTTTGGATGTGTTTTTCTATTTGTGTCTTTTGTTGTGCACATTCAGCAAGTATACGGCTGTTTTCTGATTTTTTTCAATTTTCTATTGTCCCGTAACATAAACCTCATAAATAAAGTTAACATCTTATAAGATATAGTTATATGCCTTCAGTGTTTGATTTTGCAATGATTTCACTGTTTGGATGTGTTTTTCTATTTGTGTCTGTTTTTGTGCACATTCAGCAAGTATACGGCTGTTTTCTGATTTTTTTCAATTTTCTATTGTCCCATAACATAAACCTCACAAATAAAGTTAACATCTTATAAGATATAGTTATATGCCTTCAGTGTTTGATTTTGCAATGATTTCACTGTTTGGATGTGTTTTTCTATTTGTGTCTGTTTTTGTGCACATTCAGCAAGTATACGGCTGTTTTCTGATTTTTTTCAATTTTCTACTGTCCCATAACATAAACCTCACAAATAAAGTTAACATCTTATAAGATATACTTCTGTAACCTCAGTGTTTGATTTTGCAATGATTTCACTGTTTGGATGTGTTTTTCTATTTGTGTCTGTTTTTGTGCACATTCAGCAAGTATACGGCTGTTTTCTGATTTTTTTCAATTTTCTACTGTCGCATAACATAAACCTCACAAATAAAGTTAACATCTTATAAGATATAGTTATATGCCTTCAGTGTTTGATTTTGCAATGATTTCACTGTTTGGATGTGTTTTTCTATTTGTGTCTGTTTTTGTGCACATTCAGCAAGTATACGGCTGTTTTCTGATTTTTTTCAATTTTCTACTGTCGCATAACATAAACCTCACAAATAAAGTTAACATCTTATAAGATATAGTTATATGCCGTCAGTGTTTGATTTTGCAATGATTTCACTGTTTGGATGTGTTTTTCTATTTGTGTCTTTTGTTGTGCACATTCAGCAAGTATACGGCTGTTTTCTGATTTTTTTCAATTTTCTACTGTCGCATAACATAAACCTCACAAATAAAGTTAACATCTTATAAGATATAGTTATATGCCGTCAGTGTTTGATTTTGCAATGATTTCACTGTTTGGATGTGTTTTTCTATTTGTGTCTTTTGTTGTGCACATTCAGCAAGTATACGGCTGTTTTCTGATTTTTTTCAATTTTCTATTGTCCCGTAACATAAACCTCATAAATAAAGTTAACATCTTATAAGATATAGTTATATGCCTTCAGTGTTTGATTTTGCAATGATTTCACTGTTTGGATGTGTTTTTCTATTTGTGTCTGTTTTTGTGCACATTCAGCAAGTATACGGCTGTTTTCTGATTTTTTTCAATTTTCTATTGTCCCGTAACATAAACCTCACAAATAAAGTTAAAATCTTATAAGATATAGTTATATGCCTTCAGTGTTTGATTTTGCAATGATTTCACTGTTTGGATGTGTTTTTCTATTTGTGTCTGTTTTTGTGCGCATTCAGCAAGTATACGGCTGTTTTCTCATTTTTTTCAATTTTCTACTGTCCCATAACATAAACCTCACAAATAAAGTTAACATCTTATAAGATATACTTCTGTAACCTCAGTGTTTGATTTTGCAATGATTTCACTGTTTGGATGTGTTTTTCTATTTGTGTCTTTTGTTGTGCACATTCAGCAAGTATACGGCTGTTTTCTGATTTTTTTCAATTTTCTATTGTCCCGTAACATAAACCTCACAAATAAAGTTAAAATCTTATAAGATATAGTTATATGCCTTCAGTGTTTGATTTTGCAATGATTTCACTGTTTGGATGTGTTTTTCTATTCGTGTCTGTTTTTGTGCGCATTCAGCAAGTATACGGCTGTTTTCAGATTTCTTTCAATTTTCTACTGTCCCATAACATAAACCTCACAAATAAAGTTAACATCTTATAAGATATACTTCTGTAACCTCAGTGTTTGATTTTGCAATGATTTCACTGTTTGGATGTGTTTTTCTATTTGTGTCTGTTTTTGTGCGCATTCAGCAAGTATACGGCTGTTTTCTGATTTTTTTCAATTTTCTACTGTCCCATAACATAAACATCACAAATAAAGTTAACATCTTATAAGATATAGTTATATGCCGTCAGTGTTTGATTTTGCAATGATTTCACTGTTTGGATGTGTTTTTCTATTTGTGTCTTTTGTTGTGCACATTCAGCAAGTATACGGCTGTTTTCTGATTTTTTTCAATTTTCTATTGTCCCGTAACATAAACCTCATAAATAAAGTTAACATCTTATAAGATATAGTTATATGCCTTCAGTGTTTGATTTTGCAATGATTTCACTGTTTGGATGTGTTTTTCTATTTGTGTCTGTTTTTGTGCACATTCAGCAAGTATACGGCTGTTTTCTGATTTTTTTCAATTTTCTATTGTCCCATAACATAAACCTCACAAATAAAGTTAACATCTTATAAGATATAGTTATATGCCTTCAGTGTTTGATTTTGCAATGATTTCACTGTTTGGATGTGTTTTTCTATTTGTGTCTGTTTTTGTGCACATTCAGCAAGTATACGGCTGTTTTCTGATTTTTTTCAATTTTCTACTGTCCCATAACATAAACCTCACAAATAAAGTTAACATCTTATAAGATATACTTCTGTAACCTCAGTGTTTGATTTTGCAATGATTTCACTGTTTGGATGTGTTTTTCTATTTGTGTCTGTTTTTGTGCACATTCAGCAAGTATACGGCTGTTTTCTGATTTTTTTCAATTTTCTACTGTCGCATAACATAAACCTCACAAATAAAGTTAACATCTTATAAGATATAGTTATATGCCTTCAGTGTTTGATTTTGCAATGATTTCACTGTTTGGATGTGTTTTTCTATTTGTGTCTGTTTTTGTGCACATTCAGCAAGTATACGGCTGTTTTCTGATTTTTTTCAATTTTCTACTGTCGCATAACATAAACCTCACAAATAAAGTTAACATCTTATAAGATATAGTTATATGCCGTCAGTGTTTGATTTTGCAATGATTTCACTGTTTGGATGTGTTTTTCTATTTGTGTCTTTTGTTGTGCACATTCAGCAAGTATACGGCTGTTTTCTGATTTTTTTCAATTTTCTACTGTCGCATAACATAAACCTCACAAATAAAGTTAACATCTTATAAGATATAGTTATATGCCGTCAGTGTTTGATTTTGCAATGATTTCACTGTTTGGATGTGTTTTTCTATTTGTGTCTTTTGTTGTGCACATTCAGCAAGTATACGGCTGTTTTCTGATTTTTTTCAATTTTCTATTGTCCCGTAACATAAACCTCATAAATAAAGTTAACATCTTATAAGATATAGTTATATGCCTTCAGTGTTTGATTTTGCAATGATTTCACTGTTTGGATGTGTTTTTCTATTTGTGTCTGTTTTTGTGCACATTCAGCAAGTATACGGCTGTTTTCTGATTTTTTTCAATTTTCTATTGTCCCGTAACATAAACCTCACAAATAAAGTTAAAATCTTATAAGATATAGTTATATGCCTTCAGTGTTTGATTTTGCAATGATTTCACTGTTTGGATGTGTTTTTCTATTTGTGTCTGTTTTTGTGCGCATTCAGCAAGTATACGGCTGTTTTCTCATTTTTTTCAATTTTCTACTGTCCCATAACATAAACCTCACAAATAAAGTTAACATCTTATAAGATATACTTCTGTAACCTCAGTGTTTGATTTTGCAATGATTTCACTGTTTGGATGTGTTTTTCTATTTGTGTCTGTTTTTGTGCACATTCAGCAAGTATACGGCTGTTTTCTGATTTTTTTCAATTTTCTATTGTCCCGTAACATAAACCTCACAAATAAAGTTAACATCTTATAAGATATAGTTATATGCCTTCAGTGTTTGATTTTGCAATGATTTCACTGTTTGGATGTGTTTTTCTATTTGTGTCTGTTTTTGTGCACATTCAGCAAGTATACGGCTGTTTTCTGATTTTTTTCAATTTTCTACTGTCCCATAACATAAACCTCACAAATAAAGTTAACATCTTATAAGATATACTTCTGTAACCTCAGTGTTTGATTTTGCAATGATTTCACTGTTTGGATGTGTTTTTCTATTTGTGTCTGTTTTTGTGCGCATTCAGCAAGTATACGGCTGTTTTCTGATTTTTTTCAATTTTCTATTGTCCCGTAACATAAACCTCATAAATAAAGTTAACATCTTATAAGATATACTTCTGTAACCTCAGTGTTTGATTTTGCAATGATTTCACTGTTTGGATGTGTTTTTCTATTTGTGTCTGTTTTTGTGCACATTCAGCAAGTATACGGCTGTTTTCTGATTTTTTTCAATTTTCTACTGTCCCATAACATAAACCTCACAAATAAAGTTAAAATCTTATAAGATATAGTTATATGCCGTCAGTGTTTGATTTTGCAATGATTTCACTGTTTGGATGTGTTTTTCTATTTGTGTCTTTTGTTGTGCACATTCAGCAAGTATACGGCTGTTTTCTGATTTTTTTCAATTTTCTATTGTCCCGTAACATAAACCTCACAAATAAAGTTAAAATCTTATAAGATATAGTTATTTATCCTCAGTGTTTGATTTTGCAATGATTTCACTGTTTGGATGTGTTTTTCTATTTGTGTCTGTTTTTGTGCACATTCAGCAAGTATACGGCTGTTTTCTGATTTTTTTCAATTTTCTACTGTCCCATAACATAAACCTCACAAATAAAGTTAAAATCTTATAAGATATAGTTATTTATCCTCAGTGTTTGATTTTGCAATGATTTCACTGTTTGGATGTGTTTTTCTATTTGTGTCTGTTTTTGTGCACATTCAGCAAGTATACGGCTGTTTTCTGATTTTTTTCAATTTTCTACTGTTCCATAACATAAACCTCACAAATAAAGTTAACATCTTATAAGATATACTTCTGTAACCTCAGTGTTTCATTTTGCAATGATTTCACTGTTTGGATTTTTTTTTCTATTTGTGTCTGTTTTTGTGCGCATTCAGCAAGTATACGGCTGTTTTCTGATTTTTTTCAATTTTCTATTGTCCCGTAACATAAACCTCATAAATAAAGCTAACATCTTATAAGATATAGTTATATGCCTTCAGTGTTTGATTTTGCAATGATTTCACTGTTTGGATGTGTTTTTCTATTTGTGTCTGTTTTTGTGCACATCCAGCAAGTATACGGCTGTTTTCTGATTTTTTTCAATTTTCTACTGTCCCATAACATAAACCTCACAAATAAAGTTAACATCTTATAAGATATACTTCTGTAACCTCAGTGTTTGATTTTGCAATGATTTCACTGTTTGGATGTGTTTTTCTATTTGTGTCTGTTTTGTGCACATTCAGCAAGTATACGGCTGTTTTCTGATTTTTTTCAATTTTCTACTGTCCCATAACATAAACCTCACAAATAAAGTTAACATCTTATAAGATATACTTCTGTAACCTCAGTGTTTGATTTTGCAATGATTTCACTGTTTGGATGTGTTTTTCTATTTGTGTCTGTTTTGTGCACATTCAGCAAGTATACGGCTGTTTTCTGATTTTTTTCAATTTTCTCCTCGCCCATAACATAAACCTCACAAATAAAGTTAAAATCTTATAAGATATAGTTATATGCCGCCAGTGTTTGATTTTGCAATGATTTCACTGTTTGGATGTGTTTTTCTATTTGTGTCTTTTGTTGTGCACATTCAGCAAGTATACGGCTGTTTTCTGATTTTTTTCAATTTTATATTGTCCCGTAACATAAACCTCCAAAATAAAGTTAACATCTTATAAGATATAGTTATATGCCTTCAGTGTTTGATTTTGCAATGATTTCACTGTTTGGATGTGTTTTTCTATTTGTGTCTGTTTTTGTGCGCATTCAGCAAGTGTACGGCTGTTTTCTGATTTTTTTCAATTTTCTATTGTCCCGTAACATAAACCTCGTAAATAAAGTTAACATCTTATAAGATATACTTCTGTAACCTCAGTGTTTGATTGTGCAATGATTTCACTGTTTGGATGTGTTTTTCTATTTGTTTCTGTTTTTGTGCACATTCAGCAAGTATACGGCTGTTTTCTGTTTTTTTCAATTTTCTACTGTGCCATAACATAAACCTCACAAATACAGTTAACATCTTATAAGATATACCTTTGTAACCTCAGTGTTTGATTTTGCAATGATTTCACTGTTTGGATGTGTTTTTCTATTTGTGTCTGTTTTTGTGCATATTCAGCAAGTATACGGCTGTTTTCTGATTTTTTTCAATTTTCTACTGTCCCATAACATAAACCTCACAAATAAAGTTAAAATCTTATAAGATATAGTTATATGCCTTCAGTGTTTGATTTTGCAATGATTTCACTGTTTGGATGTGTTTTTCTATTTGTGTCTGTTTTGTGCACATTCAGCAAGTATACGGCTGTTTTCTGATTTTTTTCAATTTTCTACTGTCCCATAACATAAACCTCACAAATAAAGTTAACATCTTATAAGATATACTTCTGTAACCTCAGTGTTTGATTTTGCAATGATTTCACTGTTTGGATGTGTTTTTCTATTTGTGTCTGTTTTTGTGCGCATTCAGCAAGTATACGGCTGTTTTCTGATTTTTTTCAATTTTCTACTGTCCCATAACATAAACCTCACAAATAAAGTTAACATCTTATAAGATATAGTTATATGCCTTCAGTGTTAGCGACACACCACACACACACATACACACACACACACACACACACATTCAGCGCACTTGCAGGCACACTCACCAGAGACGCTGATGTTTCCCCGCTGCTCTCTGCCAAACAGGGGCGTAGCTATCTCGGGGGAGAAATAGGGCTCTTGGCGGGAAAGTGACCACCTGACTGAGGTGGCGAATTAGAAGGTATTATTTTGTAAAACGCCCAGTGGGAGGGGCATAACATTTATAAGGCAACCATTTTGAGCCTGTTGAGTGTGGGAGAGAGTTGGTGACATGTGGTACAGTGTAGGTAAAACGAGAAAGAATATTGCTGTTTTTTGTTATTTGCTGGAGTCAGACGGTGCAGGAGTTAAAGAGGAACTCTGTTCAGCACCAAAAGCTCTGTAAATAGTTTGGGTTGATTTTGTTTGTTTGTTTGGTTCTCATCTATTTTTTTTTCTTTTGTTACTTTGGAAATATTTTTGTTTTTCGTCATTGGTTCTTTGGGGTACGGTGAAAATAAACTTCTTTTGAATGTAACAACTCGACTAAGCCATATCATTCCGGAGGGTGTCACCAAGGACCCCGTCACAGTTTGATTTTGCAATGATTTCACTCTTTGGATGTGTTTTTTTATTGGTGTCTTTTTGTGTGCACATTCAGGCTGTTTTTGGATCTTTACCGGTTTCTTAACAGTTAACCTTTCACAATGGCAGCATTCAGTTTTTTTTTTTTTCTGGAGCCTTTAACACCTCATGTTGACAAAATAATGCAATAATATTGTAGAATATTATCAAACCTCTAATAATGACCACCGTAGGCATGAATGATTGTAAAATTGATTACAGTCAAAATAATATAAGATGACATACAGCATAATATTTTCATGGGGATGTTATGTCCACAAATTCACATACACGACTGTGTGCTCATGGAGATTTATTTATAACCTGCAGTCATAACAAACTCCAGGCGTCTCTCTATTATGACGTCACACTCATGTGACTTTGCCAACCTATCAAGTACAACCGTATGGTACAGTTACCCCCCCCCCCCTTCAGAAGAACACACACAAAAACAACCTGAACCCTAACCCTAACCAGAACAAAGCCTTGTGGATTATTCTGCCACATAACAGGCAATGCACTAGCTTTTTTTTTGTTTAGTTTTTTTCAACCAGGGGGGTATTCCATCAACGTAGCTAAGAATTGCCAGACTTAGGTGTAAGCTTGAAGCTTGACTAAGCTCCATCTCCCTATCTAGCTCCAAGCCGTTCCATCAAGTGAAATCAACTGGCTCCACTTGACGCTTAGTCAAGCCTCAACTGTTAAGCCTCAACTTGTGCACGCCCACAGGGAAAATAAAAAGCCCATTCTAGTCGAGCGCGGAAACTGTGAAAAATGCCAAAAAGCAAGGGAAAAGAACGTGCAGAGATGTTCTCCGCAGTGGAGCAAACCCTCCTCATGGAGGTATATGAGGATTACAGCCACATAATCCCAAAGAAGGGCAATACCATGGCAATCAATAAAGCGAGGGATGTGGTGTGGCAAAATATTGGCGACAGGCTGAATGCGTAAGTGACAAAGAAAATGAAGTATTTCAGCATCATCATGTTATATAAATCCTCCATCAAAGGGACAACATATATGTAGACAATAATCTACCAATTGATTTCTTGATGGTTTTTATTTTAAACTGATATCTGATGTGGACCTATTAATGCAACCAAATCCCTACAATTTAAAGGAAAATCCTCAAAGAACAAAAAGACAGCCCTAATAAGTAACATTCATATGAACATAATTAAAATAGCATTATTGTTTCACTGCAATTTATGTGAAATTCTCCATATTTTATCATTTGGCAGCCCTAGTAGTAATGTTAGAAAGTGATATTCATCACATTTATCAACTGATTGTTATGCAAATCGATGGGATAGCTTTCATTTATTTCCTGCATGGCCAATTGTATAGAATTGATATCCTTTTCATTTAAGCCTGTCATTTTTACATGCTGTATTTGTGCTACTTCTGTATTTTGTCCCAGATGCTATATGTTGAATTGTTGTATTTTCATTTTAGCACTTTGAATCACCTTTTGCTAAAATGTGCTATATAAAGTAGCCTTGCCTACATTTTTGATAATAATAGGCTACATTTAATCAAAGTATTTTACATGACTCATCACATTTATCATACAATTGATGGTAGATTATTACATGAAGAAATGCAATGTTGGTTATCATTTTATAGGAAATAATCATATGACAGATCTATTGATTGTAAAAAAGTTATTATTTATCTAGAATCATTCAGCAAATCAAGCAATTCAATGGAGACGAGGACCCCTATTACAGTAAGTGAATGCAGGTGACAGCAAATCAATCATCTATCTCCTATCAATCGGAGGCCCTAACCCTTGTTTCATCAAAAGAATGACGATTTCCTTTTATTATATTTTTTTGCTAATTAGTTTAATTTTGTATTTATTTGTGTCTTATTTTTTATTATATTTTATTTTGGTGATAGTGTTCTTTAATGTACTTATAGATAATATATAATTATTAGTTTAAATAATTTCTTTAATACATTTTATTATATATTTTATATTTTACATATTATTTTATCATTCCATGACAGTTGTGTGTCTCTGTTTCTGTCTATTGGACATTCTTTGATCATAGATGGTGCTAAGCTTCACTTTTAGCCTGCTACAGACCAGGTTTGCCCGGCAGCATAATTAGCCACCTTGGTGGAACAGGGTTGAGGCTCAGTTTCCATAGTTTCCATGGTTACTGAGTTGGGGCTAATCTCAGCCTCTTTGATGGAACCGAACTCTCACTCATATTAGCCAGACTTGGCCATTTAAGCTTGGCTTTGCCTTTAGCCTGCTTGATGGAATACCCCCCAGTATCATAGTCCCTGAGGTAAAGACGCCTCCGGCGGACCCGGAATGTGCGGAGGTTGGGCTGTAGAGGTTCAGCTGGTAATTCCGCTTCGGGCGGTTGCCCAACTGGGACCTCAGGGTGGTCTCCCAGGAAGTCCCAGCTCGGAAACGTGTGCCCATGGTCAGCCACAGCTTCTTGGTCAGAGGTGGACGGTGGTTTCACCTGTCTAAGACGGCTGGCGTGCCAGCGTGAACCATCAGCCAGGCGAAAGGTCGCTGGTCCCAGCTGTGCGGTGATTTGCTGTGGTGCAGACCAGAATGAAAATAGCTTATGGGACCGACTGGGTCGACGGATCCGGACCCAATCTAACACACCAAGTGAAAGGCCCTTCACCCGATGCTTCCTGTCAAAACGCTGCTTCAAGCAACGCTGCTGCTCTGCCACTCTCCTGCGTAGTGAGGGTGCTGCTGGAATGTCACCCTTCCGAGGACGTAGGCGATCCAGGGGAAGCTGCATTTCACGTCCCAGCATCAGGATGGCTGGAGAACTGCCCGTCATGGTGTGCGACGTAGCCCTGTAATGAAGCAGGGTGCTCTGTAGTGCTGATAAGAATGGGAGGCCGCCTGCTAGGTGTGCTCTGAGTCCATTCTTGAGGGTCTGGTTGAACCGCTCCATGCCACCATTGGCCTGTGGGTGGTAAAAGGCCGTCTTAATGTGTTTAATTCCCCTCCCCGCCAGGAAGGAAGATAAATCGGCCGAGATGAACTGGGGCCCATTATCAGTCGTGACGGTATCGGGCACACCCCAATGGGCAAATAGAGAAGAGAGGAAACCGGTGACCACACTGGCAGTGACGGAACCTGTGGGCAGCACCTCAGGCCACTTAGAGTGAAGGTCGTAGGCCACCAGGAGGAAGCGTTGGTGCTGAGGGACGCCGTGAAGTTCACCGCAGATGTCCACCTGGATGTGGGTCCACGGTGTTGGTGGCCACGGCAGGGGCTGCGGCGGCGGAGGTGGGGGAAGGCCTATCTCCTTGGAGGGGCGTGTGCAGCATGAGGACAATCTCCGGCTCTGAAGGGTCCTGAGCAACGCCTCCAACAGTCTTAAGCTTGACTCTGGAGAGCAGGTCCGCCACAACGTTGTCCCGACCAGGCGTGAACTGTGTGGTGAAATTGTATGCCTGCAACCTCTCAGACCACCGGTAGAGGCGCAGTGGCTTGTGTCCCGATCCCGTCGTGGCCAGCAGGGCTGTTAGGGCCTGGTGGTCCACAGCGTGAAATGACGTCCGTACAGGTACATATGCCACCGTTCACATGCCCAGACACAAGCCAGCGCTTCCCTCTCACCAACAGAGTACTTCTGCTCAGCTGGAGTGAGTGACCTTGAAGCAAACGCCACTGGGCGTTCGCCCCCTTGCTGAAGTTTAGACAGAACAGCGCCAACTGCAGCATTAGAGGCGTCACAGGTCACAAATGTGGGGCTCTGTAAATCAAAGTGGGCGAGCACCGGTGGGGAAGTGAGCTGCGATTTGAGCCTAGAGACTGCGGTAGAGCAAGCAGGGTCCAAGACCAAGCTGCATCCTGTTTGAGGAGGGCGTGCAGCGGTGCAGTGGTTTCGGAGTAGCAGGGAAGGAAGCGCAGATAGAAGGCAGTCATACCCAGGAATGATGATAGCTGTGCAGGGCAGGAGGGCTCAGGCAGGCGCAGGATGGCATCGACGTTTGAGTGGAGTGGGCTGAGGCCAGAAGCAGTTAGACGGAACCCCACAAACTCGATGACAGGCACTGCAAAGATACACTTCTCCCCATTCACCGTGAGGTTGTGGCGAGCGAGCACATTGAGCACTCTGGAAAGGCGGTCGTCATGTGTTGCAGCTGTCTCCCCATGCACCACGATGTCATCCAGGTACACGACCACACCCGAGATACCAGCAAAGATGGTGGCCATGATCTTCTGAAAGCAGCTGGGGGCGGCGCTGAGACCGAAGGGCATGCGGGTGTAGCGGAAGACCCCATGTGCGACACAAAGGCAGTGAGGTTGCGGCTGTCAGGGTGTAGGGGAACCTGCAAGTAGCCCTGGCGAAGATCAAGTTTGGAGAAGACCGTGGAGCCATGGAACTGAGACAGCTAGTGGATATTTGTCTGGTATCAGAGAAGCCCAAGGCGCAGAACAGATCAAACCCAAGGAGGTTGGCATCATGGTGGGACACCTGGAAGGTGAATGGTGGCAGGGATTTCGAGCCGTAGAGCACAGAGAAGGTAACGGGGCCCACCATGCCGATCTTAGTGTGGCCATAACTGTACAGCTCCTCTGCGCCCGCCCTGATAGTTTGTTGGGGATAGAGCTGCCGGACTGTGGACTCGCTGAGCAGAGACCTAGAGGCCGCAGTGTCCAACAACAGTGGCAGGCACACATCATCCAGCTCCACAGTGCACCACTTAAATGCCTTTACGCTGGAGCCAACAGAGTGGATCGTGGATGGGCTGGACGGGCGGGACAGACGAGGTCGGGGGTTTGTAGAGGTGGGCACAGAGCGGCACACTCTGGAGAAGGGGTTCAGTCTACCACAGCGTTGGCATCTCTGTCCTGTGGCTGGACAGGTCGGTGCGCGTGTGGGGTGAGAGGAAGAACCACAGTTACCACAGGGCCGACGTGCTGTGGCGCTCTGCCTTCCTGCGACATCAAGGCCTAACCCCTAACCCTAACCCCTAACCCCGAAGATCCGTTGCCCCTCGCTCCCCAAGCTGTGGCTCAAACGAGTCGTGCCAGCGGGACCACAGGATCGGCGGCTCCCCAGGCAGGCATGTTTATTTTTATTATATCAGAAAGTATGAGTGTGTGGATGAGCTAACTCTGCTTTTGAAGCATGATGATGGTCTATCTTCCAGATAGAGATTAGATAGAAAATAAAAACTCTAAACTCAATGAATAAACACTAGACTTTTGTGAGAACAGGTGAACGTCACATAGTGTACCCTGAGACATTATTGCTCTGGACCATAATCATGAATTGGACTGATTATCTCAAGAGATTACCGGCATCTTGTGAGAAGTGCCTGTACGGAAATAAAAGTGCTGGTTCTGTGAACTGGACAGTACCGGGCCACTTCAAGCACTAGTTAATAATTGTACTGTAATGAGAGTGATTGTATTTTCTGTACACTTGATGTCTCTTTTGTGATCTTATTCTTCAATAAACAAGTCATCATCATCATCATCATCATCATCATCCTCCGCTTATCCGGGACCGGGCCGCGGGGGCAGCAGTTTCAGCAAGGGTTAGGGTTACCCAAACTTCCTTTTCCTGAGCCGCATTAACCAGCTCCGACTGAGGGATCCCGAGGCGTTCCCAGGCCAGAGTGGAGATGTAATCTCTCCACCTTGTCCCAGGTCTACCCCGAGGCCTCCTCCCAGCTGGACGTGCCTGATATACCTCCCTCGGGAGGCGCCCAGGAGGCATCCTCACCAGATGCCCGAACCACCTCAACTGGCTCCTTTCAACATGAAGGAGCAGCGGTTCTACTCCGAGCTCCCCCCGGATGACCGAGCTTCTCACCCTATCTCTAAGGGAAAAGCCAGCCACTCTCCTGAGGAATCCCATTTCGGCCGCTTGTACCCGCGATCTCGTTCTTTCGGTCATGACCCAACCTTCATGACCATAGGTGAGGATAGGAACGAAGACTGACCGGTAGATCGAGAGCTTTGCCTTCCAGCTCAGCTCCCTTTTCGTCACAACTGTGCGGTAAAGCGAATGCAGTACCGCACCAGCCGCTCCGATTCTCCGGCCCATCTCCGGCTCCCTCGTCCCCTCACTCGTGAACCCCGAGACCCCGAGATACTTGAACTCCTTCACCTGGGGCAAGGAGTCATTCCCTACCCGGAGAAGGCAATCCACCTTTTATTCTTCAATAAACAAGTGCACAATAAAATTCACTTAGAATACTAAACAGCTCGCTGCCCCCTCACTGAGAGGATCGCAAAAGTATTCGCAGAACTCGAGACTGTTCACTGTCCTCGCTCCCAAATGGTGGAACGAGCTCCCCATCGACATCCGGACAGCGGAAAGCCTCCACATCTTCCGCCGCCGACTAAAAACACATTTCTTCCGACTCTACCTCGACTAAGACGATGACGACGACAAAAAAAAAAACGTATACATCGCACTTATGACTAGCACTTCATAGTTTGGTTTACTTGAAGCTCTTACTTACTTCTAGCTCTTATTTGTACCCAAATGTTTAAATGCACTTACTGTAAGTCGCTTTGGATAAAAGCGTCTGCTAAATGACATGTAATTATTATCAAAGTATTGATCAGTAATACACTGAAAATGAGAGGAAATATGAATATTTGCTTTGCAAGTCAATTTAAGGTGTGCGCCCCTAAATGTTTTGCTTGCTCTCCTAAAATGTTCAGTTAGGGGCTACTGTGCTCCTAGTAAAAAGTTAATCTAATGCGAGTTAAAAGTTAATCTTATGAGAACCTGCCTCCCAAAATGTGTGTGTGTGTGTGTGTGTGTGAGACAGCGTGTGTGTGTGTGTGTGTGTGTGTGTGTGAGAGAGAAAGGAACCAACTTGGAATGGACTGCCTGGTTTGAACAATGTTTAGGTCATTGTCACTTGAAAGTCTTTTCCCTGTTGGCTTTTTATTATATTTTTTTGTAGTTAAATCCTTTTTCTACATTTTCTAATGAAGCATGACATGGGTTAAAGTTTTAGAAAAAAAAGTTTGTATTGTATTTTATGTATTTAGGTGGTCTTATAAATGAAAGGATACATACTGTGAAGCAGCAGCCAGTTGATGAACCCATCAAAGTTTTACATTACATGTCATTTAGCAGACACTTTTATCCAAAGGGACTAACAATAGAATTGAGTACAATCAGCCAGGGGTGGAGTCGAACTTGCGACCATTAAGACCATGGTGTCTTTCGCACACAGAGTACTGGTCTTAACCACTGAGCCACTCTACCCCCTGATGTTAAAATATGTCTTATGAACTTGTGATAGGATGTGGAATTTGAGACAAGGCCTCATGACAGAATGAGCCGGTTAATTTCTTTTTATCTTTTATTTCCCTTTTCATTGCTTAAGCAGGAATGCTGTTGAGACCTATGGCCTTTGGGACCAAGTGAGGGTGGACCATGGAGGAGAATTTTATCTTTTATCACTGTATGTGCAAGAAAAACTTTCAGGATACACAGAGACAGCATCAACAAGGTTATTTAAAAGTGGTTCTAAACATTATTTCTCTCAACACCATATATGATGTGTGTGTGGGTATGTATTTTTCAGTGTTTTTTTTTCAGGTGTGGGCGGTTGTGCATATAGCTCCTGTGTGTCTATATCAATACATGTTACTAGATTATATAAGACAGTGGTCATGAAATTATTTGCATTTCTTTTTCCCACAATTGGAATTCTCACACAGTTTCAGGTATTTGATCCATTTGAGCAGTTGTATCCCAAACAAAAAAAAGAATTTCACTTAGCAGGGAGCCTGCTGTGAGGATTGGCAAAACCTCAGGTCCACTTCCTCAGGTCCCACTGAGCATTTTCAAATTCAAAATGTGTGAAGAAAATCATGTATCAATACAGTGCATCTGAAAAGTATTCAGAGCCCTTCATTTATCACACATTTTGTTGTGTTAGAGACTTGATTTGAATAAATAACATAGCATTAATCGGATTTTACATAATTTAGGCAGCTGACAACACAATACTGTGGAATTACAGTTGCCTGATGGCCAAAAAATGATTATCCTGTTATGACCCTATATTCCTCCAAAACATATACAGTAAAAGTATTTCATACTACTAGTATATGAAGTACGCCCCCCATTATTTTTCTTGCTTATATCATTTCAAAGGCCTTGGTCATCTGTAAAAAAAAAAACAGCAAAAAAATTCCGTTTCTCGCCAGTAGGTGTCAGTGTGAGGATGATGAATGAGTGACTGCCACTAGAAGTACACAGTAAGACAGCGCCACACAGATTATTGATGGTTATTCATGAACGTCTTCTCTACTATATTCACAGATTCAGTGTTTCTTGCACAATAAAATCACTGGCACCAGTGTAAAAAAAAAAGAAGGGAAATTTGACCCAGGATTACTCAATAAGTATACTGTAAAAGTACTCCATACTACTAATATATGAATACATTTTATAATTAAAAAGGATGATTACAAAAGTCATACAATACATCTACCTTATGCTTGATTTGATGTAATTATTTTACATGTAATCACTATAATATGATAGGGTTAGGGTAAGTTTTGATATATAATTAATATATAATCAGTACATTGTAACTGATGGTTGATGAGGTTGTGCGCTTCAGTGTCTCAGGCTGTGTCTTGACCGTCAGGATGAATTGAGCCCCAAACAAAGTGTATTGTGTTTATCTGTAATTGCAAACGAAAGTCAAAAATATTCACATTTAAGAAGCTGAAAAATGACAGAAACTACAAAATATTCACATTTAAGAAGATGAAAAATTACAGAAACTAAAAAATATTCACATATAAGAAGCTGAAAAATGACAGAATCTAGAAAATATTCAACACGTATTTTACATGTAATCACTATAATGTGATATAATTGTTATATAATAAATTAAATTGACATATAATTTGAACATTTGTTTTTCAGTATGTTGTAATCGCTTCCAATAGGACTTTATTTTGAAAACCAGAAATAAAACTGCTTGGTTATTGCAGTTTACGTAAAATTGAAAAAAAGGAGTGAAGGGAGTCCATGTTACTCCAAAAGTATACATTAAAAGTACTTCATATTACTAGCATATGAAGTACAAGAGGTACTGAGTCCAGTGAACGTAAAATCATAAACTACTGATAAAAAATAAGGATTTTATACTTCATCAAAAATTATTACCCTATTGTTTGTTACAAAAAGTGAACTTTGACCCTATATTCCTCCAAAACGTATACAGTAAAAGTACTCCATACTACTAGTATATGAAGTATAAGTGGTACTGAGTTCAGTGAAAGTGAAATCATAAACTACTAATACAAATTATGGATTTTAAACTTCATCAGAAACGGATGATCACACAGGTCATACAAAACATCTACCTTATGTTTGATTTGATGTTATTATTTTTACATGTAATCACTATAATATGATAGGCTTAGGGTCAGTTTTGATAAATTACTTAACCTTTTTCTTTTTCAGTACATTGTGACTGATGTTGATGAGGTCGAGGACTTCTGAGCGTCTGAGGCTGTGTCTTTGACAGTCAGGATGAATTGAGCCCAAAACAAAGTGAAACATGATGTTTACCTGTAATTGCACCTGTGTAAACAAAACCAGACTTTTGTTTGGGTTCACATAGAGGGCAAGCCTTTGAAGTCCCTCAAGATGCCTGTTTTTTTTTTTACTCAAAGGAGTGAATGTATGAGTGTGTATGAGCCTCTTTGTAGGTGTAGGTGCCTGTGTATCATGTCGATTTGAACTTGATGTGAGAAAAAGAAGTGTCTGGAGTTGCACACACACACACACATTCATTCCTAAACCCACATTCACACCATACTATGATATCCCTAAAATACACCCAAATCATTTTAGCTTCAGATATTGATTGAAATGGCCTGCTGTTTGTTATATGATAATGAAAAATGTTGATATTCCTTGACTGGTAGATTTATATTACATAAAAATTGACTTCATCTACTCCAAATTTCAAGCAATTTACATCAACACAGCCAAAGATATCCACAAAAAAATCCAAAAGGGGTTAAAAAAAATGTGTTCACAGAATCTTTCTGCATGACTGGAGTGCAGACTCCCTGTACCACAGTCAATGAACTGAAATACGCCACTCGACTCTTCCAGTGCGGACACTCTGCCAATCAGTTGCAGACAGTCTGTCGACGTCACATGTAGTATGACGTATTAGTATGTTGTTAAGGGTTAAGGGTCAAGATTCCCCTTCTGTGTCTGTAGTTCATTTAAATTATTAAATTAGTTAGTTAGTTAGTTAGTTTACGCTCAATCTCTTGTTGTAGATTGATCATTTCTTCTTAAATTTCCTTTTTCAGTTTGTCTTTTAGTGTGGTTACTCTGTGTCATACCTCTTTAAGGTCTTTAATGTCTTTACTTACCGTAGCTAGCCCAACTCGCAGTGTCTCGTGTTCTTGTCCTGTTGTGTCATTATTTTGCCTGAAAAGTTCATTCATGAGGCTAATATTTGACAGATTATACCTCACCCAGTCCTTTGTACTGTGGAATACACACAAAGGGCTGGCCCTTTGAGTGTACAACCCATGAAATGCTCATTTCCACATGTTAAAAAGTGATTATGATGACTCTGAAAAGTGCAATTGATAAGTCTGTCCAAATGATGAATTTTTCCACCCTTCCCAATTACAAGCTCACTGACTTATATTCTCATCCTGACTGGATTGACGACTACGACTACGACAAATCGGAATCTGACTCTGAATCCCATTTGACCTGAACCACAATCGGTCTTTAAACTGTTAATATGGTTGACACTTTTTGACTGTAGCTTAGCCCTTTTTGTAAGGTGTGTAAGGTAGCTTCAGAACAACACTTGGGCACATGTTGGTCAGAGCACAGCATATAACATCAATCTTATCAAGTAAAGTCTTTTCCTCACCTTCATATTTGGCGAGGAAAAGACTCAACACCCAGGCGCATGGTCCCATTTAATGTTAAACTTGGTGCGCATACAACCAATAACGCGGCCCCTGGTGAATGCAAGGATTTTCCATGTGGCACCCTGCTGTCCACCTGTGTTGTCCATTGGAGCAGCATCCTCCTGACATGTCTGTACCTCTTGATCTGACGACCCTGTTTCCATCTCAGCTACAGATGAAGTGTTGTCAGATGGTGAAAATAAGAAATATTGTTGTTGTACAATATCATTTGAAATCCAAAAAAAAAAATCCCGAGGTGCTGTAATATTTATCATACAGATGCATTGATTAGTGAATCCATTAATTCAGGGATAACAAAGTACCAAAACATTTACCTGAAGGAGCTTTATTGTCCTCATTATTCGCTTATCCTGCTGATGCTGTTTCCACCCAGGTGAGAGATTGTTTTTGTTTTATTGTTAGTTTTATTTAAGAAGCTGAAAAATTAATGAAAGTATAAACTAGTAGCGCAAGCGGCTCTGAACGGGTTTGAGCTTGAGAGCTCGCGACTCTCCGTGTGGCCACGTTGCCGCGAGTCCTCTAGCTCATCTCCCGTTCATTCACCGCTTGCGGTACTAGTTATTTTCAGTCCTAGTTATTTTCAGTTCTAGTTATTTTCAGCGGTGTCCCTGCGCAAAGTTAGAGGGAAAGAAAAAACTCCTTCTTAACAGGAAGAAATCTCTGACAGAACCAGGCTCAGAGATGTGCGGCCCTCTTCCCCTGACCGGTTGGTGTGAAAGGAAAATGGTAGACAGAGGAGAGGTGGGGGACAGAAAGGGGGGAGAGAAAGGACAAGAGGGAGATGAGGTAGAGACAGAAGAGAGAGAGAGACCAGGAGCACACTGAAAAAAATGAAACATTGGCTCAACTTAAAAAAATTGAAGTAATCTGTCACACCTAATATTATAGCATTGACATGAATGTAAATAATTAATTTTGTTTTACCTGAAATAATTAACTTGTAAACCAATTTCTGAAGGTGAAGCAAACCAATTATTTAAGTTTTCCAAAATTAAAATAATTACATTGGTTTTATTACTTGATGTAAATAATCCACTTCATTAAACCTGAATACTTTAAATCCATGCAAATGACTTTTGAAAGTGGAAGCAAACTGTTTTTCTTAAGTTGTCATCATTTAATGTATATAGAATTACTTTTAATACACTTTGATTTAAATACTCAGAAAACATTCCTTTTCAACACATTTTTTATTGTTGAATAAAACATTTTTCAATAACTGTATTGCTTCCCCAAAATAGTTAAACATAGTCCTTTAGAACAGTCCTTCTCAAATACAAAGAGCAACCAAGAAATGTCTGTTTCTGTTCAGCGAGAACCAAATGTACCATACATGCAGTTTGTTCGCTTGAAAATGTAAATTAAATACTGACTAAAATAAGTTACTAATAGTAACAGAAAATGCTCCTAAAAACAAAATCAGAAAATTGTCCTATTTCAAAATGGAACGTAATACAGGTATTATTCCTTAAAATAAAGTGTTGTCAGATGATTTGTGTGAATCTCCTTAATTCAATGCAAACATGTGAGGTAGCTCCTGGCCCTCTCTTGGGCTAAAAAATCTGACATTCAAAAATCTGTGCAAACACTGCAGTGCAAATGCAGTCACTCTCCAGTTTTCAGCACACTGCCCACTCGTGCCTGTGATAACTTGGGCAGAAACTTTTGTCAATATTGCAGTGGAAATGCTGTCATGCAAGTGCAAACTCCGAACACCAACCTCAAAAGGGTACAAAGTCTTGGTTGTAGAAACATTATAAATTGTTCTCAGCAATGGGAAAACAAAATCAGGCGAGTGAGTTGAATTCAACTCTGCCTACTCTGGGTTGTAAAGCAGGGTGCTCAGCCTATGAACTTTTGGGGACATATTTTTTCCACCAAGCTCCATCAGGACTTTTTGCACAAATTCAAGGGTGTGCTGCAAATTTTTCGGATATTTTAGTTTGAGTGCGTAGGTGAGCCCGAAGAACATTGCAACAGCCGCAGCAGTTGTGGGCACCTCTTTCAGGACCTCTATTCCATCGATGACTATTTTAATGTCCTCTTGTCCACTGACAACGATAGCCATCGTTGCCTGCTCCAGTTCGTCAGCTTCATTTTCCTGCATAACACAAAAAACAACAAATGAGGACAACTAGAAGGAGCATTTCCTGAAGACAATGCATGTTCAACAATGAACACCATTGTTGAAGCAATGCTGAATCCACTGAAGAAACTGCTGAGGCATTGCTGAAAATGCTGATGCTATAGCTAAAAAGTAAAACTTTTAAGTTGAGAGATGAATGGTTTTCAAAGTGCTCAAAGCAGCTGATATGTTGAAAAGGCATGTTTAAGTGCAACAGTTGAAGATTGCTGAAGTAACGTTAACATAGCAGAAGCAATAGCTGATTGGAAGGATTTAAAGGACGTTGAATGACATGAAATTATTTAAAAAATGCCTGAAGTGGTGGAGATTAGAGTAAAAGATGTACATGAAGATTGAAAGTTCTGAAATGGTTGAGAAAAGGGCTCAAACTAAATCTTGACGAAAGCAATTTTTTGGGGCACTACAGTTTGTCTCCCCATTTCTTAAACACTGGACATTTTACTGGATAAATAACAGAAGCAAGAGCTCTCAGTTTCAAAATAAAAAAAACTAAAACTAACCCAGCCATAACATTTAAATAGTCACAAATCAAATGAATGTTTATTAAAATATACAGTGCTATGCTGCATCTCAACAATAACGGGTGTGTGGATGTTGTCTGTGTTAGTGAGAGAGATGCCCTTACCTGGTATTCTTTGATGAGGTGATGAACAGGTTCACCCAGGTAGATCATCAAAGATTTAAGGATGCACTCTCTTCTTATTGTGATGTCCACAGTCTGAGTGAGAACAGTTACAACTTATTAAAAGCACACACAGCACACACACACACACCAACTATTCAACTATGGATCCCACTGATAACCAACTTATACATAGATACCTCATCTAAAACCTGCAAGGTCCTCTTGGTCTGTTCTTGCACACGTCCTCCCTTGCTCCTGATGACATCCAGCAGTTTGGACATGTGCTTGTCCAACTGCGCCAAGAACTTTGTCTCCAAGGGAACTGTTGTAATTCGCATAAACTCAGCGTTGATCTGGAAAAGGAAAGCAGAGCAAGTATCAAATATGTATTGAATAAAGAACAAATAATCTTCCAAAATAATTAAGGTTTGATCAAACTGATCGAAAAAACCCTTTAAGTTGGGTTTGTCTGTCTCAGTAGAAAGTTGATTGTTGTTGCAGTTGTGGCACTTGAATGGTGAAATAGGCTGGACCGGATCCGTTTGTAGCATGGATCGAGTCTTGAAGCGGATGCGAACAGCTATAGGAAGCCAGTGAAGGGAGTGGAGGAGCGGTGTAGTGTGGGAGAATTTTGGTAAGTTGAAGACCAGTCGAGCTGCTGCATTCTGGATGAGTTGCAGAGGTCATATGGAACACGCAGGGAGACCAGCCAGGAGGGAGTTGCAGTAGTCCAAGCGTGAGATGACAAGAGGCTGGGCCAGAACCTGTGCTGCCTTCTGGGTTAGAAGAGGTCGTATCCTTTGGATGTTGTGCAACATGTAAACAAGAGAGGGATGCATGAGGGAGAAGGAGTCAGCTGAAGGAAGTGCTGATAGAACAGTTGAGGACAGAGAGGAGGGGGAGAGAGATCGAATGTTAAGACGGACAAGTGCAATATCTGATGAGATGAGATCATCAGATTGGGAGAGTGGGAGAGAGTAGGATATGAAGAAATGACCAGAGACATGAAGTAGAGTTACCTTGAGGTTAGAGGTGGAGCAGTTTCTGGTGAAAATTAGGTCAAGGTGGTTGCCAGCTTTTTGAGTTGGTGGAGAAGGAGCAAGTGAGAGAGAAAGAGAGGAAATTAAAATAAGTAGATCGGATGACTTCTCTGACTGGATGTTGAAGTCGCCAAGAAGAACAAGTGGTGGGCCATTTTCTGCGATGTTTGAAAGGAGGACATCAGTTCCTCCAAGAAGTGTCCCAATGGGCCTGGTGGACGGTAGATGAGAACAATGATTAGTTTTACTAGGTGAGTTATAGTTACAGCATGACATTCAAATGACTGTGAAGAGAAGTGTGGCAGTGGGTAAAGAGTGAAAGTCCAGCTGGGGTTGATGAGCAGACCTGTCTCACCACCTCTTCCAGTGGATCTGGGTGTGTGGGAGAAAGAGTGGGTGGAGGAGAGAGCCACAGGGGTGGCTGTGTTGGAGGGTAGTATCCAAGTCTCAGTGAGAGCAAGGAAGTCCAGGCATTGCTCAGTAGCAAAGCCAGAGATGAACTCAGTCTTGCGTGTAGCTGACTGGCACACAGGCCCCCTGCAACAAGGTGTTGGATGTGTGAGGAGCGGGTGGGATATATAAGTGAGGATAGATTACGGTGATGCTGTGAGTGAATGTGAGGTTTGTAATATCTGCGAGAGGAAACATAAACAGGAATGGAAAAAGTGCACATATGTGAAAGTTAGAAAAACAATTGCAGCCAGGTACTTGGCCTCATTAGCCTCATTGTTAGACTCCGGTTTAGACTCCTTTGTCTTTGTCTTCCTGAGTCTTTGTCTTCCTGAGTCTTTGTCTTCCTGAGTCTGCTGCTGAAGCTGCCGCTTCAAATGTGCCACAGCCTCAGCGATCGATAGAAAACTGCAGCACACAACCAACAGTAAGAATGCGCTTCCAAACATGCAGTCAAATGTGGGCGGTTTAATGGCCGACAAACCAAAAACATTGAAGAAAGGCTGTCCCATGGTGGCCGGCCGGGCCGACCGAGACTGCGTTGACTCCGGCGGATAGACTCCTTGGCTGCTCTCAAGGAGAGGAGCTATGTTGACTCTGGTTTTTCTTCAAAATGCACAAGTCTTTCGCCCTTTTACTAAAGATTTCCGTGGAGAGGAACGTTCAAGAGTTTAAGTGATTTTTGGTGGGCTTTGCTGTATGGCTGCGCCCTTTGAGTGTGTCAAATGTCAAGCAGCTGTCTATCATGAGTCTTGATTCAAGACTCAGAGGTGCACTTAGATTACCTTGGGGCGGAGGTGATCAGCAGCAGCGTTTGCTATGCACACTTACAAACATGGCACCACAACAAGTAACTTGTGTGCCAAGAATTTGAGTTGGCCCCAGGCACTTGTGGGCCATTGCTTCTCGGCCTTTTGGGCAGAGCCGGCCCTGGGCATAGGCAGTATAGGCAAATGCTAGGGGCGCCGTCATCCGTAGGGGACGCCGAAAACGGGGAAAAAAAAAAATAAAAAAAAATAAAAATATATACTATATATATATATTCGAAATATTATATAAGCCCACAGCAACATAAAGTCATAGCAAAGACTATTAAATAATGCAGAAGCCTTTTTTCTGGGTGAAACGAGCCGTTGCTCACAGAGGTGAGGGGGGCGGGGTCAAGAGGCCAGCTGCCTGAATCTGACCGGACCATGACCCAGAGACGAAGAAAAAGATTAATGACACTGTATCGAAATTATGTCCAAAAGACTGAAGCCATCCGGCGCCCAAGGAAGGAAAAGAAGGAAAGAAGAGGAAGAAAAACGTGAAAAAGATAGAGGTACAGTAATGTCAATGTGATGAAGTGCATGAAATTAATAGTTCAATGCATTGTAGTTACCGTTGTTGGAGCAGAGTGTTAGCTTGCTAGCTTACTTCGGACAATAGCAACATTGTTTAATAATCAATAAATAGCTGAGTTGACGTGTGTTAATGTTACTACACCTTAAATTCATCAGGGACGTTTGGAAACTTAACGTTAGGCCTGTTCAGGTGTTATTTTACAGGTCTTTCCTGCTTGTATGTCAGCTAAAAGGCTTTTAGTTGTCCATCCCCTTTGTAATAGGGTGGTTGTAAGCCTTTGGTTTTATGTGTCACAGTTTATGTTGGTTAAAGTTTACATCAGTGTTAAAGTGCAGTTAAAGTGTATGACAGTTAATATTTCATACCTTAGCTTTCCCATATCATTCATAGGCTATATATGCATATACTGGTTTTTGCACTGTGGTTAGACTGAATTGCATTGCAATGACAATAAAGTTGAATGAATCTCATCACATTTTCATTATTAGTCTATGTTAGTCTCATGTATAGCACATCAAGCATCTGTTTTTTTTATTAACATGCAGTCATCACATACATATACTTCTCTTCTCTCTTCAGATGCACTTTTAAAATATTTCAGTACCACCCCGAGTGACACAGCATCAGGTGCTGCTGTCCTGTCTACCTCTGCACAGCCCAGTGACACAGCATCAGGTACTCCTGTCCCGTCTACCTCTGCACAGCCCGGTGAATCAAGAGGTCTCTCATTTTTTTTTCTTATACTGTGTGCAATAGTGTGTGTTGTTATGTCTGCACTGGTTTCATAATTTATTATTTTGTGCAATACTATATTTAAATTGTATTTTTAATTCATTTTATGTCACTTGTTTTCGTGTGCAGTGTTCGGCTTAATATGTTTGCCTTATTTGGTGTGATATTTTTTACTCAAAGAAATAAAATCTTGAGTACACACATGCAGTTTCTGTGTGATTGTATGAAAGTTGATTGTGAAATTGACTGCAGCGATGCAAGGGGGCACCAGCTAAAATCTTGCCTAGGGCACCAAATTACTCAGGGCCGGCACTGCTTTTGGCTAAGATCAAGTGTAGTATCTGTTCTTATCAGTTTAATATCTGATATGTCCTCTATATGGGGATTAAATATTAAATGCATTTTTGAGCATTGGGCGGTGAAGCCTGGGGCTTGCTCTCTTCACTCCTTGCATTGACCTGGTATTGCAGTGCCACCAGGAACGGTGCACCGTTCTCTTTTTTTTTTCTGTGAAAACCAAAGCAAGGCTGAAACTGGAAGGACATTAATGTGTGCCCGTGCGTCAACGTAATTGCAAGCCCACGTTTCTTGTAAGGAAGCAGCAGTGTAAAGCGTGCTGCAGTGTAAAAGCATACAGCACCTGGTATTCCCAGGCGGTCTCCCATCCAAGTACTAACCAGGCCCGACCCTGCTTAGCTTCCGAGATCAGACGAGATCGGGCGTGCTCAGGGTGGTGTGGCCGTAAGCCGACGGGCAGGTGACACAGACTCCTTTTATAATCAAGAAGTTTTTTTTTTATTGTCATTATGAGACATAATGAATTTTTTGCAGAGAATCCCGGCTTTAGGTACACATAAAATAGCAAAAATAACGAACGAAGGACTTGACATTTAAATAGACATAACGAAAGGCATTTAAATAGACACAACAAGAGACTTAACACTTAATGAGACACAACAAAACGTAAAAATATAAAAGTACAGTGTGTGCAAAGTAAAGTGTATAAAACTACAAAGTGCAGTTTAGTGCAACATGGTCCAGTTTATGGAGAGTTGAGCAGGTTTGGGGGGGGGGGGGGGGGGTGGTCAGCAGGGGTGTGTTTGGGAGGGTGGGTGTGTGTGTGGCTGCTTGTGTGTGTGTTGGGGGGGGGGGGGGTGTAGAGAAGGGATGCAAATTGTTTTCACTGTGGGGGGGCGATTGCTTTCACAGCTCTGGGGAAGAAGCTGTCCCTGAGTCTATTGTTCTTTGCTTTGATGTTTCTGTACCGCTTTCCTGATGGAAGCGGTACAAACAGTGCATAGCCCGGGTGTGTGGAATCTGTTGCTATGCGTCTGGCCCTTCTCCGGACTCGGGCAGTGTAAACTGAGTCCAGATCAGGTAGACGGCATCCCACAATCCCCTGTGCTGTCCTCACCACCCGGGCTAGGTTCTTCCTGTCCTGTGTTGTGCAGTTGCCATACCACACTGTCATGCTGAGACACAGGATGCTCTCTACAGTGGCTCTGTAGAAGTTTATGAGCAGTTGGGAAGAGAGCCCAGACCTCTTCAACTTCCTGAGAAAGAAGAGCCGTTGTTGAGCCTTCTTCACCAGGTGTGAAGTGTTCACAAACCAGGAGAGGTCGGAGGAAATGTGGATGCCCAGGAACTTTATGCTGTCTACACGCTCCACCTCCTTTCCATGTATGCTGAGCGGAGCGTGTACAGTCTTCCTGGACCTCCTGTAGTCCACTATGACCTCCTTGGTCTTGTTGGTGTTTAGAACAAGGTTGTTCCCGGAGCACCACTGGGTCAGGTTCTGGACCTCTCCTCTGTAGTGGGTCTCGTCGTTGTTGGAGATGAGACCCACTATGGTGGTGTCATCTGCAAACTTCACAACCATGTTTGTGGAGTGGATGGCAGAGCAGTCGTGTGTGAAGAGGGTGAAGAGGACAGGGCTGAGCACACAGCCTTGCGGCGTGCCAGTGTTGAGGGTTAGTGGAGCAGACGTGGACTCCCCTATCCTCACCACCTGTGGCCTGTTGGTGAGAAAGTCGCTAATCCAGGAGCAGAGTGATGTTGACAGACCCAGGTTGTGGAGTTTCAGGGCCAGCATGTCCGGGAGGACGGTGTTGAAGGCTGAGCTGAAGTCCACAAATAGCATCCTAACATAGGTGTCGGGATGCTGCAGGTGAGTCTGGGCCGTATGAAGTGCTAACGAGACAGCATCCTCCGTAGAACGGTTCTCCCTGTAGGCGAACTGCAGGCCGTCCAGCCCAGCAGGGATGGCGTCCTTGATGTACTTCAGGAGGATCTTCTCGAAGCACTTCATGATGACTGGGGTTAGAGCGACAGGGCGGTAATCATTGAGGCAGGTGATGGTTCTTTTCTTTGGCACAGGCACAATGATGGAGGACTTCAGGCACACAGGGACCGTGGACAGCTGCATAGACAGGTTGAATATGTCCAGAAAGACTCCTGCTAGTTGTTCAGCACATGATTTCAGGGTCCGACCTGACACCTTATCTGGACCTGCAGCCTTTCTGATGTTGATCTTCCTCAAGACGGATGTCACCTGGTGCAGCTGCAGGACGAGAGGCTGATGCTGTACCTCTGTCTGAGGAAGATGTACAGTCCTTCTGCTGCTTGGAGAGTCAAAGCGTGCAAAGAAGCTGTTTAAGGTGTCAGGCAGAGTGGGGTCCTGGCTGACCTGCTGGCCGCTTTGCTTATAGTCCGTGATGGTCCTGATGCCTTTCCACATACTACGTGGGTTGTTGTCATTGAAGTGCTCCTCAATGCGCTGCTTGTAACGGTGTTTTGCCAGCTGGATGCCCTTTTTCAGTTCTTTCCGGGCCCTGCTATACGCCAGCCTGTCCCCCGACCTATACGCTGTATTCCGGGCTTTTAGCAGGTTCCTCACTGTGCTGTCCATCCACGGTTTTTGGTTAGGAAAAAACGTTATTGTCTTCGTGGGTAGGACAGCATCAGTGCAGAAGTGAACATAGGACAGCAAAGATGACGTGTATTCCTCTAGGTCAGCGCCTTCCTTGAACACTCCCCAGTCTGTGTTCTCAAAACAATCCTGTAAGGCTGAGGAAGCCTCCTCAGTCCAGACCTGAACGGTTCTGGTGGTGGGCTTGGTCCTACAGATCAGAGGTCTGTATGTAGGGATCAGTTCCACAGAGATGTGATCCGACATGCCGAGGTGAGGAGCTGCTGTAGCCTTGTATGCCCCTCTGATGTTGCAGTAAACCTGGTCCAGTATGTTATAGTCTCTGGTTGGAAAGTTTATGAATTTGTAGAACTTGGGGAGAACAGCTTTCAATTCCACATGGTTAAAGTCCCCCGCCACGATCACAGCCGCCTCTGGATTAGCGTTCATCTGGTTGCTAATCAGGCAGTACAGCTCCTCCAGTGCTAATTTAGCATTAGCTCGCGGTGGTATGTAGGCTGCTATGATCATGACAGAGGTGAGTTCTCTAACCAGTTTAAACGGTCTGCACTTCACTGCCAGATATTCCAAATCGGGGGAGCAGAAAGTTCCAATTATGCTCGTGGCTGTACACCACGAGTTGTGAATGTACAGTGCCCAACCTCCGCCTTTGGTCTTGCCTGAAGCTGCAGTCCTGTCGGCTCGGAACAGAGAGCGCTCCGCCAGCTCCACCGCTGCATCGGGGATGTTATTATCCAGCCAGGTCTCGGTGAAAATCGCCACACAGCTGTTTGTCTTCCGTGAGACGATTCTCAGTCGAATCTCGTCCAGTTTGTTGGTGAGTGACCTGACGTTCGCGAGGAGGAGACTGGGCAGTGCCGGTCTGTGTGGTTTAGCAAGTAGCCTAGCACGCACTCCGCTCCGCTTACCCCGCTTTTGTTTACGTTGTCTCCTCCGTCTCCTGGGCCATAGAGGGGGGATGATGAGAGCCTCTGTGGTCCGCTGTAGTTCGGGTGGGATAAAATCCGGCTTTGGAGGGGTAAAGACCGGAGTTTTTCCCCAAAGCCCACAGTTCAGCCCTACTGTACTGTGTTAAGGCTTCAAGTCTCCGGATAAAAAGTGTAAACACGAACAAAAACACGAAAACAAACCTAAAAAGCCGAGAGCCTCGAGCCGCTGCGTGCACCCGCGCCGCCATGTTTTATAGACCAGGCAAGGCCCCCTGCTCGTGGAGGGGCTCAAAAGTCAGCCTTCCGAACACACTGCACTTGAGCCTTTATCGCCACTACCTGCTACACTCTATTCCAGTATTAGGAAGCTACACCGAGATGGGTAAGCTGCTGTTGGTGCCGTCAGGTGCAGTTGTTGCTGAATCGATAGGAAATGACAGCCAGGTATGCCAGTGAAAAGGTCGAGTGTTTCCTCTCCAATGTGTGCTGGAGGTTGAAGTTGAACACAGCACAGCATTAACGAGCACCTGAGTCAAGGCATTGGACTCTGGGACTATCCATTTCCTGCACCATCAGCCAAAGAGCTGTGTCTGGGAACAGCCACCCAGTGCTGGGCAAGTACATGTTGGGGATCAGCTCATTCAAGATGGAGTCACATGCATCTTGGATGGAGAACACATGGCCCCTTGCTCAGAGACAAAGAGTGTCATAAAACTCAGTCAATAAAGATCCCTTATCTTCCACACATCAGTGGGAAACCCACCTCAGTGGTCACTTTGAGACATGTGACCCCCATGTAACAGGCAATACAAAAGCCAGGTTTCCCCTCCTTCTTTCTCTTTTTGCCTCTCTTTTTCGCTCTTCTCCATCTCACCGGAGGACACAGGCTCCTCTGCTCTCCCCTGCCCTTCTGGGTGCAGGAAGGACACAGACGTCAGCTCTTCGACTGAAGACCCTTCAGCACAGAGCTTAACAAGCTTCCAGCAGCAAGAGACCCTCTCTGCTGATCTTCGAGCAGGCCCGCTCACAGCAGCCTGCTATCCTCCCATCAGAGGCAGCGACACCAGAGCCTGCCTAAGGATCAACCAAGGATCCAGAGCCAGGTTAGCTCCAACTAGCTAACTTTGTGAGGAGGAAACTGAGCCACAGACACCAGAAACACAGTCAACCATCTACTGTTCCTGGACCAACAGACAGCACCTCAAAAGGACACTTTGGCATCTTTTAAGGACTTGGTAACGTAACTGGGCCTAGCATAGCATTACACTGCTTGGCTAAGCATAGATGAAATGTTATACTGAGCTTACTTGCTCACATAAAGTGTTGTTGTAATGCCTAGATTTAGGTTAATATGATGTTAGTGATGTCCATGCTTCTTAGCTCTCAGCTCTAGATGTGCATGCTTCTAACCTCTCATCTAACCTGACATCTCACTTTACAAAAGTAGTTAACCAAGAAACACAGCAGCCATGCGGTCAAGAAGCCATCTTTGATTCCGCCATCTTGTTGTAGTTTCTTTGTCAACCGCCATCTTGATTTGTAGTCTACCTCTATCTGACTTGACCATTTGACCTGCATACACACAGACTCTCTCTTTTTCACACACATACACTGTATATTGTTACATTTAGTAAATATTCTTGTTTATATCTTTGATGTCTTTTTAATAAATGTTTTATAAAATATACAGTCTGGTCTGATTAATATTGCACAAGTGTGTATATTGCCAACCTCTTCCCTGTAGAATTCCAATCCTTCAATTCACCTAACTATTGATGTAGTATTGTGATTTATCAATTATTAAGTTAATTATTAATCATAATCCAAATTGGTAGTCGGCTTAATTTATGAGACTGTTTTTGGAGGTTATGAATTAATGGTTCATTCAGAACCGATTGTTCTCCTCTGTTTGAGAGGAGTGGTGCCCCGATTTGAGTTTGACTCAACTTTTATAAGAAATTAATTATTCCATAATTAATCAATTATTAATATTCTAAATTCATAACCAATCACGCCCCTAATCCCAACATACACCTCATACTTACCTGGCAGGGGAGATACCATGATCAAGAAGGTGGTTCACCCAGGGCGAGGCTCAGCCATTGCACTCTGGTTGTGCTGACCCCTGCAAATTCCCCAAACGTGGGAATCTTGACTGCATAATTTTTCGCTAGTGGGGTACTGCGTCCGCGCTCTCCCCCGATGACGTAGTTGTAAGCAAAGGTCAGCCGCCCAAGGTTCCGCCTTGTGTGCCCATCTCCAGGCTTCTCACGTGCTCGCAGAGCGACATCCCCAGTCTTTCCAAGTTGCTGGGAATGGGATGGTTGTGGGTGTTGTCTTTTAGCTCTAAGGAAATGTCATGCTCCCTTTCCCGGCTCTTTGTAGGAGAACTGGATTGTTGGAGATGGATCCATGGCCATCATGCCAAGGGTTAATACTTTGGCGCTTGCTCCGTCCACTCCTGTACATTGACCTGATGTTGAAGCGATGCCAGGAGCAGCTCACCATTTCAGAAGCCCGGAGGAGTTGGGAAACGGCCCGGCAGTGTGTACTGCTCGGTGTGACACAGAGCTGCTTTGCTCATGCACTCACATCTACCACTAAACCTTGGAGGTGTGCCCGTGAGCGAGGAATGTGCCACAGCCTCAGCGGTTGATAGAAAACTGCAGCACACAACCAACGGTAAGAATGCGCTTCCAAATATGCAGTCAAATGTGGGCGGTTGATTGGCCGGCAAACCAAAAACGTTGAAGAAAGGCTGTCCCAAGGTGGCCGGCCGGGCCGACCGAGACTGTGGTGACTCTGGCGGATAGACTCCTTGGCTGCTCTCAAGGAGAGGGGCTATGTTGACTCTGGTTTTTCTTCAAAATGCTCAAGTTTTTCGCCTTTTACTAAAGACTTCCGTGGAGAGGAACGTCCAAGAGTTTAAGTTATTTTTGGTGGTCTTTGCTGTATGGCTGCGCCCTTTGAGTGTGTCAAATGTCAAGCAGCTGTCCGTCACGGCTCAGAGGTGCACTTAGATCACCTGGGGGTGGAGGTGAGCAGCAGCAGCCTTTGTTATGCGCACTTCAGAAACATGGCACCACAACAAGTAACTTGTGCGCCAAGATCTTGAGTTGGCCCCAGACACTGGTGGGCCATCGCTTCTCGGCCTTTTGGCTAAGATCAAGTATAGTATCTGTTCTTATCAGTTTAATATCTGATATGTCCTCTATATGGGGATTAAATATTAAATGCATTTTTGAGCATTAGGCGGTGAAACCTTGGGCTTGCTCTCTTCACTCCTTGCATTGACCTGGTATTGCAGTGCCACCAGGAACGGTGCACCGTTCTCTTTTTTTCTGTGAAAACCAAAGCAAGGCTGAAACTGGAAGGACATTAACGTGTGCCCGTGCGTCAACGTAATTGCAAGCCCACGTTTCTTGTAAGGAAGCAGCAGTGTAAAAGCGTGCTGCAGTGTAAAAGCGTGCTGCAGTGTAAAAGCTTACAGCACCTGGTATTCCCAGGCAAGTCTCCCATCCAAGTACTAACCAGGCCCGACCCTGCTTAGCTTCCGACATCAGACGAGATCGGGCGTGCTCAGGGTGGTGTGGCCGTAAGCCGACGGGCAGGTGACACAGACTCCTTTTATAGACCAGGCAAGGCCCCCTGCTCGTGGAGGGGCTCAAAAGTCAGCCTTCCGAACACACTGCACTTGAGCCTTTATCGCCACTACCTGCTACACTCTATTCCAGTATTTGGAAGCTACACCGAGATGGGTAAGCTGCTGTTGGTGCCGTCAGGTCCAGTTGTTGCTGAATCTATAGGAAATGACAGCCAGGTATGCCAGTGAAAAGGTCGAGTGTTTCCTCTCCAATGTGTGCTGGAGGTTGAAGTTGAACACAGCACAGCATTAACGAGCACCTGAGTCAAGGCATTGGACTCTGGGACTATCCATTTCCTGCACCATAGGCCAAAGAGCTGTGTCTGGGAACAGCCACCCAGTGCTGGGCAAGTACACCTCATACTTACCTGGCAGGGGAGACACCATGATCAAGAAGGTGGTTCACCCAGGGCGAGGCTCAGCCATTGCACTCTGGTTGTGCTGACCCCTGCAAATTCCCCAAACGTGGGAATCTTGACTGCATAATTTTTGCTGGTGGGGTACTGCGTCCGCGCTCTCCCCCGATGACGTAGTTGTAAGCAAAGGTCAGCCGCCCAAAGTTCCGCCTTGTGTGCCCATCTCCAGGCTTCTCACGTGCTCGCAGAGCGACATCCCCAGTCTTTCCAAGTTGCTGGGAATGGGATGGTTGTGGCTGTTGTCTTTTAGCTCTAAGGAAATGTCATGCTCCCTTTCCCGGCTCTTTGTAGGAGAACTGGATTGATGGAGATGGATCCATGGCCATCATGCCAAGGGTTAATACTTTGGCGCTTGTTCCGTCCACTCCTGTACATTGACCTGATA